>NC_133517.1:4600000-5250000 GCF_049354715.1 Callithrix jacchus
TCTACAATAAATACAAATAAAAAATTAGCTGGGCATGGCGGTGCACCATGCCCGGATTCTTAGTTTCTCTGGTGGCCGAGCTTGGAAAATCGCTTGCACCTAAGAGTTCAAGGTTGCCGTGAGCCATGATGGCACTGCAGCCCCTAGCTTGGGCAACGGAGTAGAGCGCCAACTCAAAAATAAAGAAACAATAAGAACTGAGGCTAGAACAGTGGGCAGGGAGCAGGTTATTCAGTCACCAGGTTAAAAATTATATACATTACCTCAAACAGTGGAAGCCACTGAGTATTGCTCCGATAAGAAGGAACATTTTGGCAACAGGTATGGAAGATGATATGGAACAAAGTTGGAAAGACTTTAAGGTTTGTTCAGGAATATAGGTATGAAAAGAAGGATAGCAGTAGCAAGTAAGGAGGTAAGTAATGGGTGAGGAAACAAGGACATAATTGGAGAGATGTGAAATCTCTTTAGAAGGTAAAGTACACAGAACTTGTAACTGGTTGAACGTAGGATATAAGTGAGTGAGAAGAAACATTTAAAAACAGTGCCCAGGTTTCTGGCAAGGGCGAGGGTAAATGATGATATCATTTGCTGAGAAGGAAGCTACCCAGAAGGAGGCACACTTGGGAAGGATGAGTCCTGCTGTCACTGCTGGAGTCCATTAAATAATCATCGTCAACTCATCAGAGACCCAGTGCAGAAATTGGAGATTTGGGAATAGCCACACAAGGCTGATAATAACTTTGTCTTCTTTACTGAGAATCAGTATTACAGTAGGTGAAAGGGGCAAAGCCGGAATTAAAACGCCACACCTTACGGGCAGGAATATGACGCATAAAGATTTTTGGACTGCTTAAGTCGCCTGACACAGTCCCTGCTAGGAATGAGAAGTGTCCTGTTCTTCACCTGATGAGAGCTCAATCAATAGTTTTGGTTTTTCAAAATTGCTTGAAAAAGGAAGTGTGGGTTTAGAACATGAGAGAAGTCATCAGAAAAATGAAGTTTAGCTCACAATGTGTATGTGTTGTGCTGGGGAGGTATACAGATAAATAAATGGCTGGGATGCATTTCAAGAGGTGACACGGGAGGCACTGAACAAGTTCATTGTTGCTAATCTGGAACTCTTGGCAAGTTAAACAATCTGGGATTCTATCCAGGATAGTATCCTGGATCTCACACACACACACACACACACACACACACACACACACATTAAACAATCTGGGATTCTATCCAGCATAGTATCCTGGATCTCTCTCTCTCACACACACACACACACACACATTAAACAACCTGGGATTCTATCCAGGATAGTATCCTGGATCTCTCTCTCTCTCTCACACACACACACACACACACACATTAAACAACCTCGATTCTATCCAGGATAGTATCCTGGATCACACACACACACACACACACACACACACACACATTAAACAACCTGGGATTCTATCCAGGATAGTATCCTGGATCTCACACACACACACACACACACACACACACACACACACATAAAATTGCATGTATTTGCATATATGTATATATAATCAAAATGTAATTCATTTATTAGAAAGCATGAAGTTCACTTTTTGAAGTCTATAATTTAGTGACATTTATGATATTCCCAGGATAGTAAAATAATCACTACTGCCCACTTTTTAAATATTTTAGTTACACATGTAAAAAACAATCACTCCTTAATCATTCCTCTTTCTAATCCCTGGAAACTACTAATCTATTTATGTTTCTCTGGATTAGCCTATAATGGACATTATATATAAATAAAATCATACAATATGTGATCTTTTAAATTCTTCAACTTAGCTTAATGTTTTCATGTTTTCAAGGTTTGGCCATGTTATATCAAGGATCAGTATTTCCTTCTTTTTATTGACAAAGATTCTTCCCTTATAAAGGCACTCATATTTTGTTTATGCGTTCATCAGTGAATGGTCATTTGGATTGTCTCCGCTTTGTAACTGTGGTGGGTAATTCCACTGTGACCCTTTTTGTAAAAGCATTTCTGTCAATGTGAGTTCACTTATCTTGGGAGGGTATTTTATCATGGCAGTGGAGTTACTGGGTCACATGAGAACTCTAGGCTAAATATTTGGAGGTATTAGCAAAGGTTTTACAAGGCAGCTGTGCCATTTCAGATGCCCCCAGCAATATGAGTGCTCCAATTCCTTCACATCTGGGCCAGCATTTATTACTGTCTGTTTCTTGGCAATGGCCATCCTAGTGGACATAAAGTGATAGCTCAGTATGGTTTTAATTTTAATTTCAATGATGATTAATGATATTAAGCATACATTCATTTGCATATGATGCATTGTGTATCTTCTTTTGGAGAAATAACTTTAATCCCTTGAATTTTTAAATTTGGATTATCTTTTCACTGTTCAGTAGAAAGAAATTTTATATATTCTGGATACTAGGCCCCTATTAGAAATGTAATTGACAAATCATTTATCTAATTTTGTAAAGTGATCTGTTAATCATGTCCACTGAGGTACAAACTCTTTTTTAATTTTAATGAAATCCAACTTATCTATTGGAAATTGTTTATTTCCTTGAGATTTTGTTGGCATAGAAACCATTGCCTAACTTTAGGGCATGGGGATTTATTCTTATATTTTCCTCTAAGAGTGTTATAATTTTAGCTCTTCCATTTAAGTCCAAAATGAATTTTGAATTAATTATTATATGGTGTAAATTAGGCATCCAACTTAATTTTTTTGGCATGTGGATGTCCAGAAGTCCTAGGGCTATTTGATAAAAATACTATTACTTTTTTAATTAATTGTCTTGGCCACATTCATAAAAAATACTGAATTTAAAAGTAAGGAGAGCATTGTTTTTTTAGGTCAATTTTGGAGGTATAAACATCTTAATAATATTAAAATCCATCACCATGGGATATTAAAAAAATTTAAATCATCTTTAATTTTGTTCAATGTATCTTGTGGTTCCCAGGATACAAATTGTTACGGATCGGACTGTGTCTCCCACCAAAAAAATAGGTCGAAGTTCTGATCCCTAGTACTTCTGAATGTGAACGTGTTTAAAGGTAGGGTCACTGCCTAGTCCAATGCGATTGGTGTTTCTATAGGAAGACAGCCATGTGAAGACAGAGGCACACTAGAATACTATGTGGCAAAATGGCAGATGATGGAGTATGGTAGCTGCAAGCCGAGAAATGCTGAAGATTGCTGGGAAACCACCAACAACTAGGAAGAAGTAACAGGATTTTTATGTGTTTCAGAGAGCATGGCGCTGTTGACACCTTCATTTCAGACTTCAAACTTACACAACTGTGAGACAATACATTTTGGTGATTTTAAACCACCTCATTTGTGGCACTTTGATATGTCAGCCCTAGGAAACGATACTTACATTTTGCACTTTTCCATTAAATTTGTTCATAAGCATTTTATTATTTTTATGCTACTGTCAATGGAATAGTTCTCAGTTTTATTTTGGGTTGCACATTGCTAGTGTACAAAATACGATTCATATTTAAACTTTGATCTTATATGCTGTTATCTTGCTATGTTTTTAATTTAAATGTTTTCTTCACACGCGAGTGTGTGTGTGTGCGTGTGTGTGTGTGTCTGTCAATTTGTTCTAGCTAAAGATAACGTCCTCTAGGGTAATTTTATTTCTTCCTTTCCAAAATGTATGTTTATTTCTTTTTCTTGCCTCCTGACCTGACTAGACCTTCTATTCCAATGTTTACCACAAGAGCAAGAGCACATATCCTTGTCTTGTCCCCAAACTTAGGGGGAAAGTATTCAGTCTTTTACCAATAAGTATAATTTAGCTGTGCATTTTTCATAGATGCCTTTTATCAAAATGAAAAATTTATCTTCCACTTTTAGTTTGTTGGTATTTTTATCACGAAAGGGCGTTAGATTTTGTCAACACCTATATGCATAAAATAGGCATGTAATTTATGCATATGTTAAGGTGATCATGTGGTTTTCATCGTTATTCTATTGATATGAAAAATTAAATTAATGTTTTCCAATATTACAATCCTGGATAAATATAATTTAGTGTCCTGGAATAAATACCTTTCTGGATTCCTTGTATTACTTGGAGGACATGTGTGTTTATATTGATGTGGAATGTTGACCTGTAGTTTTCTTTTCCTGTGATGTATTTGCCTTATTTTTATAGCAAGATAATATTGTCCTCATAGACTAAATTTTCATGTGCTCCCTCCTCTCGTATTGCAAATATTTTGTGACGAATAGGTATTATTTCTTCAATGAGCTGTCATTGTATTTATCAATAAGCATCTGTACTCAGAGTTTTATATGGGAAGTTTTTATTTATAATTCAATCTGTTTACTCCTTGAATTTGGGGGAGAATACACAAGTAAACACATATAGCCTGGTGCCTTTCTTTGGGAAGGCTATTAATTATTGTTCTAATTCCATTAGTATTTACAGAGCCTATTCAGGTTCTTTGTTTCCGCTTCTATGAGTTTTGGCAGATTATATCTTTCAAGAAGTTGATTCATTTCATCTAGGTTATCAAACTTGTAAGCACAGACTTGCTCATAATATTGCCTTACTATCCCATGAATGTCCATGAGGTCAATAGTGATGGCCTTTCTTTCATTTCAGATATCAACAATTTCTGTCTTCTCTTTTTTTTTGTTATTTTACATAATTAACTTGCTAAAGGTGTTCTGCTGTTACTGATTTTTTTTCAGAGTTAGCTTTTGCTTTCATTGATTCTGTTGATTTCCTGTATTTAATTTTATTTATTTCTACTTTTATCATTTTTTCTTCTGTTTATTTTGGATTTTCTTTACTCTTCTTTTTCTAGTTTACTAAGGTGAAAGATTAGATTATTGATTTCAAATATTTATTCACTAATATATACATTCTATGTTATAAATTTTCCTCTAAACATTGCTGGTGCTGCATCCCACAAACTTTAATTATAGTATTTTCATTTTCATTTCATTCAAAATATTTTAAAATTTCTCCTGAGACTCTTCCTTTGGTCTAGGTTTCTTGAACAGTTGGTTAATCTGTAACTATTTAGTTTTCCAGCTATCTTTCTATTATTTATACTTTAATCCTACTGTGGTCTAAAATTATACTTTGTATGTTTCTATTATTTTAAATTTGTTAAAATGTACTTTATGGCCCAGAATGCAGTCTGTTGTGGATTGTGCTGTTGTTGGATAAAGTAGTCTATGCCTGACAACTAGATTTAGTTGATTGAGGTGCTGCTTAGTTTCACTGTGCACTCATTTTCTACCTGCTGGATCTATCTGTTTCTGATGGAGGGGAGATGAGTACTCAGATATAATGATGAATTCATCTATTTCTCCTAACAATCTGTCAGCTTTTACTCTCACAACTACTGATGCCCTCTTTTTATTTATTTATCTTTTTTTTTGAGATGGAGTTTCTCTCTTGTTACCCAGGCTGGAGTGCAATGGCGTGATCTCCGCTCACCACAACCTCTGCCTCCTGGGTTCAGGCAATTCTCCTGCCTCAGCCTCCTGAGTAGCTGGGATTACGGGCACGTGCCACTATGCCCAGCTAATTTTTTGTATTTTTAGTAGAGACGGGGTTTCACCATGTTGACCAGGATGGTCTCGATCTCTCGACCTCGTGATCCACCTGCCTCGGCCTCCCAAAGTTCTAGGATTATAGGCTTGAGCCACCATGCCCGGCCGATGCCCTCTTTTTAAATGCTAACATGTTAATGGCTATTATGACTTCTGGTGAATCAACCATGTATCAATGTAGTAATGACCTCTTTTATCCCTGATTAATTTCCTGGCCTTTTCCCTGATTAATTTCCATGTTTCATCTGATATGAATTTAGCTACTTGAACTTTCTTTTGGTTAATGTTGTCATCACATCTCTTTCTCCATATATTTACAAGTTATCTAACTGTGGCTTTATGTTTAAGGAGAGTTTCTTGTAGATAATGCTCTTGGATCTTGTTTCCTTGCCCATTCTGATAGCCTGTCTTTTAAATCATGTATTTAGAACATGTTAAATTAAACTGATTATCAATAAAGTTGACTTAATATATACCATATTTGCTAATCTTTACAATTTGTGGCCTTTTACCATTTTTTTTTGTTTTGACTCTATCCTGCCTTCTTTACCTTTAGTTATGCATTTTATATAATTTCATTTTTAATTCTCTCAGCACAACAATTATACTTATTTTTTAACTTTTTGAGTGGTTTAGAATATTAATGCGCTCTTTATTAATATGACAGAGTTCTTGCCTTCAAGAATCTTAAATGACATACTGTAAGAATTAGATACCAAAGTTCAATGCAAAGAATTATGAAATTAAAAGCAAACCAGTGCTATTAGAGCAAAATTCACTTGGCAACTGCATTTATTTACAACAATGCTAAACTAATTTCAAGTCAGAGGTAAAATATTAAGAAATTGGTCAAAATATTAATGATAAGGTCAAATAAAAAAATAAGTTTGTTATAATGCCATAATTTATTAATTAGTATTGAAAAATATGAGCTACATTCTACAAATCAGAACTAATAAATTTACTGAAAAAAATAGTTTTGTCACCTTCATTTAATATTTGTTTTGTTAGTTAGGAACTAACACCTTTCTGTATTTTTTGATAAATATAGTGCTGAAAATGAAAGAATATGGATTTAAAAATCAAAGTAGTTAAGTTAGTGACTATTTTAAAAGAAGGAAAGAAGACAAAGAGATATACCCAAGTGAAGGAGCACATTTGGACGAGCAGGTAATGCTGCATATAAGGATCATTCATTCACTCCATACTCTGCCATTTTCCATGGCTAACAGCAGTAAATGTAAAGACATCAGATTTCTCATTTCATATATGCAACTATTTTACTGTGAATCCTGGGTATAACTTTTTTTGGTATTTCTCTTTTTTTCTCTATGTTTTTCTTCAATAATTCAAATTTTCCTCAATCCCAATACTTCTAAAACAAACTTTAACCTCTTATTTTTTAAGAGGATAAAAGAAAATTCAGATGATTTAATAAATTTGCTTGATTGTTTTAGGGAAGTTATTTATTCTGATAAATCAATTTAAATTACTGTAGTTTTTTTTTTCATGGTTGCCAAGACAAGAAAATTATTTATAACATATTATACTTGTAAGGATGATTTATTGCTTTATTTGTGCCAGATTCTCTAATAAGTCCATTACATATGCCTTCTCATTTAACACTCTGAAAAATATTTTGAGATTGGTATTATTAACAAATTTTAAAGCAGAAGAAACTTAAAATTTTGATCCTTAAGTCTTAACCACTAACTCAGGATTGATCCATTTTGCATAATTTAAAAATTCATCTCAGCATTTTGTTAAAATACAGATTCCTTGACCCATCTTCATCTAGAATTTCTAAGGCATGGAGAATATTTAACTTAGCATGTGATGACCCCGGGTCATTATGACAGTCAAATGTGAAAAACACAGGATAAACTTTCTCATTACCTTACTTTGCAGAAGGCGAATGGGAAGACATTTTATGTTCATCCTATTACATACACTTACTTAATTACAGTTATTTTGTTTAAGTCTTATGACTAGAAAGTTTCCTATAATGGCAACTATTTCCCCCATTAATTTGTCCCATGAAACATCTAGTCATGTGTATATTCTGGACATGTAACTAAAATATTTATGATTACTTAGTATATCTTTTGAGTCCTTCCTTGGATCTAACCTTTATCTCTCACATTTTACATATAGCCAGCTTTTATACAAAACAAATTATGAGTCTATAATTTTTAAGTAGTTCCACATATATGTAAATAATAATATATGACTGATTGCATGTTGAACTAAAAAATATTTCTTTCTTTCTTTTTTTTTTTTTTTTGAGGCAGTCTCTGTGTCCTGGATGCTGGAGTGCAGTGGCACCCTCATGGCTCACTGCAGCCTCGACCACCTGGGCTCAAGCAATCCTTTCACCTCAGCCTCCCAAGCAGCTGAGACGACAGGCGTGCACCACCACACCTGGCTAATATTTGTGTCTTTTGTAGAGATGGGTTTCACCATGTTGCCCAGGTTGGTCTTGAACTCCTAGGCTCAAGTGATCTGCTCTACTCAACCTCCTGAAGTGCTGGAATTTAAAAATAATTTCTTTTAAACTTTTACCACATATTCTAAGAAAATTTAATACTCCTAAAAAGGAAGAGGAGAGTAAGCATTTTGGAATTTAGAAACTGCAAAGAAAGTAACTTATCCTAATAACTTTAATGACACTTTAAATTTCTTCGGAGCAGTAAACTGTAACTAGAACAAAACGAATATTGATAAATAATACAAAAACTTATTTGTGTAAAAGCTAATAATTTGGTTATGAAGAAACATCAACTACTACTGGGTAAAAGCAAAGAAGGTAAGACATAACATAAAAAATCAGATACGTCGGAAAATGTGTAAAGCTGTGGAAATTGGACAGTCAGCATTTGTGACAGAGAAAATCACCTTTTCTGTTTACATAAACAAACACAATTTACAAAGAAATGCTGAGATTATCTTTGTTTTTTTTATATGAATTGCTTTATTTTAGGTTCATTTATTTGAATTCAAGTTAATAAATATTACTCTTGGCCCAAGTCTTGTTAATATGAATATAAATTTCAGAATATTTTAAAAAGAGGAGAATTTCTTACCATTTGATCAATGATAGTGAGTTAAATATTTAAAATAATATGTTATATTTCCTTTTTTTTTTTTTTTTTTTTTTTGACACAGAGTCTCACTCTGTCCCCAGGCCCCAGGCTGGAGTGCAGTGGCATAATCTTGGTTCACTGCAACTTCTGCCTCCCGGGTTCAAGCAATTCTTCTGCCTCAGCCTCCTGAGTAGCTGGGACTACAGGCACACACCGCCACACCCAGCTAATTTTTGTATTTTTAGTAGAGACGGAGTTTCACCATGTTGACCAGGATGAATATGTTATCTTTCTTTATAATAGCATTTCAAAATTTACGAGCTTACAACCACAAGGCAAGTTCCAGAAAGAATAGCAAGTAGGTAGGCAGAAATGGGAGTGTGGGGATGAGAACGAGAAAATAGTTTAAAAAGCAGCAGTTATAATAATAGAATCAAGGTTTTGAGACTATGATATAGCTCTTGGAAACAGTCTAGTTGGGAGATTAGCAAACTCTGGTCCCAGCACCAAATCTAGTCTGTCACCTGTGATTTACAGTCTGTACATAAGAAGGACTTTTACATGTTTAGAGGTTGAAAAGGGTCTAAAGAAGAATATTATTTAAGGACAAGTTGAAATTATGTGAAATTCAAATTTCAGTGTCCATCAATACAATTTTATTAGATCACAAGCAGAAGACAATTTGTGTATGCAGTGTCTATGGCTGCTTCCTCACTGAAATCATGCCGTTGAGTATTTGCTACACACACCCTGTGGCTCTTCAAAGCCTAAACTCTACTCTTTGGCCACTTAAAAAAAAATTACTAACCACTGATCTAGTTGAGCTTCTGCACACAGCTTGGAAGTTCTCAGAGTTTGGTGGCCTGCAGAATTGTTCTCAGCAGAACTAGAAGCAGAACCCAGATGGGCTGACTCCATTACATCTGTGCATCTCTTTCGTCCTAACAGAATCCTGTATCCATAGGGTTTGGTGCTAGAAGAGTGCGGAAGTTTAAAAACTGCCCACTATTTGTTCTGTGTCCTACCCACTATCTAGTCATTTTTGTGAGGTATGTTGTTTTACTAATTTGATCAAGACAACACATTTTTAATAGTTTTTCTTCTCTCTGATTCAGATGAAGACACTGAGGACTCCCTCCCCAAAATAATTAAATAATTTTTTTTTTTTGAGGTGGAGTTTTGCTCTTGTTACCCAGGCTGGAGTGCAATGATGTGATCTCGGCTCACCGCAACCTCCGCCTCCTGGGTTCAGGCAATTCTCCTGCCTCAGCCTCCTGAGTAGCTGGGATTACAGGCACGCGCCACCATGCCCAGCTAATTTTTTTGTATTTTTAGTAGAGACTGGGTTTCACCATGTTGACCAGGATGGTCTCGATCTCTTGACCTCGTGATCCACCTGCCTCGGCCTCCCAAAGTGCTGGGATTACAGGCTTGAGCCACCGCGCCCGACCAAGAAGTAAATCTTAAGTAATAAAGTTTGACGTTGCCTCCCCTAAATCTCATGTTGAATTGTAATCTCCATTGTTGGAGATGTGGTCTGGTGGGAGGTGATTGGATCACTGGGGTGGAATTCTTATGAATGGTCTACTGTTCACCATAGTGTGTGAATCTTCACGAGATTGGTTGTTTAAAAGGGTGCGTCACTTTTCCTTCTGGCTCTTGCTCCTTCCCTCAGCATGTGACGTGCCTGCTCATGGTCCACCTCCTACTGTGATTGTGAATTTCCTGAGGCCCTCACTAGAAGCAGATGCTGGGCCCATGCTGGTACAGCCTGCAGAAAAACGAGTCAATTAAACCTCTTTTCTTCCTATATTATCCAGTCTCAAGAATTTCTTTATAGTGAGTTAAAGAGCTAGTTAAGGGACTGGGCTAGGATGTCAACCCACATTTTCTGTGGTCTGCGCCCTACTGTCTGTCTCACACCCTGCCCTTGGAAAAGACTCTACATCAGGTAGACTTGCTCTCTCAGTCTGCCTCAGTCTCTATCTCTATCTAGCTATCATCTATTTATCTAAACCCACAGAGTGCTTCCTGTATTTTAGACACTATTTTAAGTGCTTTGCAAATATCATCTATTTTAATTACTGAGCAATTGGAAAATTTCCTTATAACCATAAAAATCATCCTCAGCAAACTGACACAAGAACAGAAAATGAAACACCGCATATTCTCACTCATAGGTGGGTGATGAAAAATGAGAACACATGGACACAGGGAGGGGAGTACTAAACACTGGGGTCTATTGGGGGGAAAAGGGGAGGGCCAGTGGGAGGGGGAGGTGGGGAGGGATAGCCTGGGGAGAAATGCCAAATGTGGGTGAAGGGGAGAAGAAAAGCAAAGCACACTGCCATGTGTGTACCTACGCAACTGTCTTGCATGCTCTGCTCATGTACCCCAAAACCTATAATCCAATAAAAAATTTAAAAAAAAAAATCATCTCTTAAGTCCTTATATCTAGAAGTTCGTGGAGAAACTATACCTTTTTCTGTCCCTGTGAGAGCAAACGTTTTCAATGGCAAATGTGATGAAACAATGTGTTAATTCTGTTACAAATTTTAGATATGTCAGTTTATAGAGGTTATTTTTATGAGAAACCAAGAAGAAATTCCAAGGCTATACCTTTAGACCTTTATATGAACCTATAGTTCTCTTGTAGAGTTTATTCCAGATTGTTTTACAGAGCTATTAAGGAGTACAGGTTCGAGGCTCCATACCACTCCTCCTGAATCATAATCTCTGGGTGAGGACAGAAAATGCCATGTTCAAAGCAATGGTGACCCTCACAAGCCCAGTACAGAATGATCAAATGAAAGATCATTTTTAAGCTAATTTCACCATTAGAAAATATTAATATCAGAATTGTGTTTAGTATTATTTGAACGTGCTTTTGAAATATGATTTAATTTTGACAAAAAAGAAAGAAATTTAAGACACTCAGGATGCTTACAAGCAGGTCTTCTGATTCTTACAAGCAGGTTTTCTGATTCCCTCTAAAATGTAACTTTCTCCCCTACTCTTAGATAAACAGGTTGGTAGTCCCATTGCTTATCTGATAACTCCGGTTAAAAAATTTTGTGGTAGCTTAGAAACATATTCTCAACTTATCCATGAAATATGTCTGACTTATGTTACATTCAAAGTGCTTAATTTGACTTAATATTGCATCTTCTTTCTTCCATCACTGGAGACTTCTGGGATTTGACCCCTGGTGAAAAAGGGGGTGATACAGCCCTTCTCTTCTTTGCAACTTGCAGTTTTTTGGAAAATTTTTTTAGTGTTACACAGACGTGACTATTCAGAGAGATATCAGAATGATAATAAAGTTTTTATGTGATTAGTGTTCGCATAGATGATTTCTTTTCCCCTAAACCTGAGAGATATTTAAAGCACATTGATTTTTTGTTGATTCTTAAAGGTCCTCACTGAGGACATCTCCCTAGCCTGCTATGACATGAATAATGCATTTTCTTAAGGTGGCAGCTTGTCCCTTCAGTCCACGTTGCTGTTTTTGGTGTGTGTGTATGTGTGTGTGCACACACGAGAGCATTTATCTGCTTATGTTGTAATCTCACTGTTCCACAAGAAACACTTTCTGACAAAGTAGGGATACTGTTGAATTCCAAAGCCTCTTTCATTCAAGCTAGAGTCGCCCACTGTCCCAACTTCTGAATGGCCTGGGATTGAGTCAAAGCTCTGCCCACTGGGTCCCTTAACTGCAGGGACACATAGTCAGCTTCAAGACTGTGAGGCCAGAGCTGTGAAGGAACTCACAGTTGACTCTGCAACTCTGCACAAAGACGTCCCCTTCACAAATTACTTATAAAGAATGAGGACAACAAAAAGATTTGTACGGCAGTTTTTACTTTTTGTCGCTCATTTTTAACTTCACAAATAATTGGTAACAAAACCTCCTCGTCCGCCGGTGCTGTCTGCCTCTCCCCCACTCCCTCCCTCCCTCCCCGTAGTTTTGAAGCAGATATTTGTTCTTTATAGATGTTGTTTAAAAAGCCTGATAATGGTGATTGAAAATTACAAACTTTGTGTTTTTTTTAAGGAAACAAATATAGGGGAAAATAGTTTTCTTCAGGCGCAATGTGCTTTCCTAATGCTGTCCCCACTGTTTTTTTTTGTTAAATAAAGTGCTTTTTGTTTAAAAAAAAAAACTTTTCATAAACTCAATGTGAGCGAGCAAGGAATGAGGAGTGATTTAAATGGTTTCCAGTTACTTTTTAAAATTTTCATCTTGTTCCTGCTGGCATGACATATATAGCATACATTTGTGCCTTAGTAAATAAATTCTAATTTAATTTCCCACCATGCAAAGAATAATTCTGAAGGCCTTGGGGTTCTCTGTATGTGGACATCATCTATCAAAATAATTCGCTTTACTTATAAAACATTATGTCCCTGGCTTCAGTTTAGACTTGCTAAAATAGACTCTCTGCTGATAAAGAAACGTTTTATTTTTACATGTTCTCCCTAAATGATTATTTTGCATCTTAAAGTTTGAGAAAGTGGATAAAATTGTGTTACTTATATTCCTTCAGAGTAGAAGGAAAATAATAGAGGGAAGGGAAGAAAGGAAGGGAAACAAACTAGTAATCGTAAAAGTACCATAATTTTAAAAATCGGAACTTTTAGCTTTTCCTTACTCTGGCTGATGCCTGTGTGGATGCAGACCAAAGTCTTCACGTTGCTTTAATTGCTAACTAGAAAACTACTGGTAAAATTGGCAAGGAGCCATAGCTCACGGCTGTAATAACAACACTTGGAGGGGCTAAAGTGGGAGGACCACTGGAATCCAAGAATTTAGACTAACCCGGGAAACTCTGGAATCTGAGAATTTAGACTAGCCTAGGCAGCAATGCAAGACCTGTCTCTACAAACAAACAAAAAAATTAAATTAGCCTGGCACTGTGGCATATGCCTGTAGTCCCAGCTACGTGAAAGGCTGAAATAGGAGGATCACTTGAGCCCAGGAGTTTGAGGCTGCAGAGACGAGATCACACAGCTAAACTCCAGCTGAGGTGACACGTTGAGACTCTGTCTCTTAAAAAGTTTTTTAAGAAATCATTGGTGAAATGATCAATCAAAACTTTACATGCACATTCAAATATTTTAAAGTGCATATTTTCAAAGACAATTAATAATATAGATAATATATGAAAATGAAATGATTATTTTTAAAGATATTTATTTTACATTCTTCATAATGTAGGCACTAACAATTAAAAGTAACATTAATGGCAACCTTAGAGACAGAGACAGAATAACCCTATTATATATTCGAACTGCAGAAGAGGGATTCTGTATAAGCTTTGAATTTTGTCTAGGTAACAAAGTCTAGTAAATTTAAAATGCAGAAATTAATAACAGCCTTTTTGGTGAATTTTCAAAATGACAACATATTACATATAATAATTCCACTTCTCCAAGACTTTTGTTTTAGATTTTTGCCTGCATTATTGTCTTTGGGTATGAAATAGAAACACACATTTATATTAGCAGTGGTAAGTACCTTTCAAATTCATAGTCCTCATATATTCACATCTTTCATTCTTTTACAATATAAAGTACGACTCAACAAAAGTTACCAAGAAATTCAATTATTATTATGAATTCTATACATAATAAAGTTTTAGTAAGATTTTTACTTTGTTTTTGGTGTGTGTATGTGTGTGTATGGCTGTATGTTTATGCCCTTATATTGTAGTTCTATTGCAAAAGCCAATTATCAGTTGAAATCAAATAGGTCTTCAGTTAAAGGGAAAAAAGTTACATATCAGGTAAATTCTACTTTTTTTCCACGGGAAGCTAAGAACTGACACAGAAATGGTGTATTTTTCAGATAAGAAGTATGATCAAGTTCCAGAGTTTTCATTACTTTCAAAAAATGCAGCTTTTAAAATTCAGAAATTTTATAAGTTAGAGGATTTTTTTTTCCAAGAAATCTTCAAATTACTTTTTGCAAATTTGGTAAATGTAAATATCTTACCAATAGTTCTCCAACATAAATTCAAAATTCTGCAGTCCTAAAGCACCATTAATTTGATCTAACTGGGCTTTTGTCGAGCCCCGTTAAAACATCCACGGTCAGGGGCAGTGGCTCACACCTGTAATCCCAGCACTTTGGGAGGCCAAAACGGGCAGATCACGAGGTCAAAAGATAGAGACCATCCTGGACAACATGGTGAAACCCCGTCTCTACTAAAAATACAAAAATTGCTAGGCAGGTGGTGGTGTGCGCCTGCAGTCCCAGCTACTTGGGAGGCTGAGGCAGGAGAATAGCTTGAACCCAGGAGGCGGAGATTGCAGTGAGCCGAGATTGCGCCACAGCACTCCAGCCTGGAAACAGAGCAAGACTCCTTCAAAAAAAAAAAAAAAAATCACCACCAACAACAAACAGTAATTATTATCATACAAACATGCTGGTGATGTGGTGGTAGGCGGCAACCATGTCCGGTGGGAATATACACATTTGTCCAGGACTGAGGAAGAGCATCCTCAAGAATTGTGGTTCAAGCTAAGGCTTATAGGATATTCAGAGTGACGATAGGAAGAACATTTGAGAAGGGTACGGGGAGACATGCAGAGACTAAGAACATGGGCCCTTGGAAACATTGTCAGAATTATTATTATTTATTTTTTTTGAGATGGAGTTTCGCTCTTGTTACCCAGGCTGGAGTGCAATGGCGCGATCTCGGCTCACCGCAACCTCCGCCTCCTGGGTTCAGGCAATTCTCCTGCCTCAGCCTCCCAAGTAGCTGGGATTACAGGCACGCACCACCGTGCCCAGCTAATTGTTTTGTATTTTTAGTAGAGACGGGGTTTTGCCATGTTGACCAGAATGGTCTCGATCTATTGACCTCGTGATCCACCTGCCTCGGCCTCCCAAAGTGCTGGGATTACAGGCTTGAGCCACCGCGCCCGGCCAAAACATTAAATTTAATTGTGGCTTACTGAAAGCGGATAACGTCAAAGATTCAGTCAAATGTCTCACATATAAAGGCTGATGACAAAAAGAAATGAGAACAAAGGGTTGGGAATATAAACAGCCCCCGATAGACCTGGTTTCCCTCACAGTTTTCTAGCCTTGCAGTGGGTTTATCGGGGTGTTGAATGCATTTTCAAATTACAATGGCTTTATCAGGATGTAACCCCACTGTAATTTGAGGAACATTTATACAGGACTAGATAGATATTCAAAAGTGTGGCGTGTGAAGCGATGGGAGTCAGGTGCAGCTATGAATTTTGTAGTCACCTCTGCTAGGAGCAAAGCCACCTCTATAGGAAAGAGCAGTAACCACTATTTTTACTTTGCTCTTGAACAAACTCATTAAAAGGAAACATCCATTCATAGTGTCTAGATTAGAATGATTATCACATACCACATTTAGAAACTAGTCCTACAACAGAGAGGCATGAATCAAAAGGGGAGGCTGTCACTTTTCAACTGGGACACAAATATGGTTTCACGGTCCCTTAACAGCTTTTCTGTGGCTGTGATGCCTGAATAAAATAAGGTGTAAATTGCAAAAGTTGTACAAATTGGATAAAATAGGATGATTTAGAAGAAAAAAAAAATTCAATCACAAGTTCTGCTGAGCTCAATTCCTTTTAATCCCAACTCTTATTTTTACATTGAACACAATTATCAGTTTTGTCAACAATCTCTCCAGCTTCACAGTGATTTACACTGTTATTAAGGCTGCAATATTAAATGTTTAGAGTCTTTGTTAATATTATTTAATTTATTATATATGTTTTATTATGAAAAATTTTAAAAATGCACCAACTGGAAGAGAATGGTGTAGTGACTCTACCTGTACCCACCATTGATCTCCAACAGCAATCCACATTTGGCCATGTCTTTTTCTTTGCTTTGTTGAATTTCACAGCAACTCAATACTACTATTTTATTTTAACTATAAATGCCCCTTGGCTGGGTGCAGTAGCTCACGCCTATAATCCCGGCACTTTGGGAGGCTGAAGCAGGAGTATCACCTGAGGTCGGGAGTTCAAGACACCCTGACCAGCATGAGGATACCCCATCTCTACTAAAAATACAAAATGAGCCAGGCATTGTGGTACATGCCTGTAATCCCAGCTATTTGGGAGGCTGAGGCAGGAGAATCACTTGAACCAGGGAGGTGGAGGTTGCGGTGAGCCAAGATTGTGCCATTGCACTCTGGCCTGGGGGACAGAGTGAGACTCTGTCTCAAAAAAAAGAAATTAATTAATTGAAAATAATAATAAAAATTAATGCCCCTTGGTGCTTCTCTAGAAAATAAGGGCATTTTTAAACAACAAGAACATCAGGAAAATCCCTATTAAATTAGTAACAATTATTTAATACCATCTCATACCCAATTCATTTTTAAATTTCTCCTAAAACACTCATAGATTTCTCATCGTTGTGTTTCTTTAAACCAAGGTCTAAACAAGGTTGACATCATGTCTTTCTTTGCTTTGATTTTAAATGTCTTACATTTACAAGCAACTCCTTCCCTTTTCTTTCATGCCACTTATTAGTTGAAGAAATAGGATTTGCTTGTCCTATAGAGTATCTTACATGTGACTCTACCTGCAATCCTTAATAATCCCTGCATCGACTTAATCATGAAATCAATTGAAAACTTAACTTTTTAATTTGTGTAGTTTTCATACATGCCATGTGGCCACCAGCAATTAAGATACATAGTGTAACTAACGTACAATGACTAGAAATGCTTAAATTAAAAAGAGATAATGAGTGCCTCAAAATGAGACAGAGAAAACAAACACTGTAAGCTTTATAACAAAAAGTTTGTGTCTCATTTCTTTCTAAAGTTTTTTTACATATATAATTGCAGTAAAAAGATATGGAGTTAAATGTGGTGGGTTTTAGTGTGCAGTGCAAATATTTCTACCTGAAGCAAAAGGTCAGGTATTTTCTCAGGTATCAGGCAAGGCAGAGACATCCGACTGCCTGAGCAGCACAGGTGGGCTTCGGGTGCTTACTCAGCAGTGTTCTAAATAAAACCTCTGCTCTTAGCTTGGCTTGCCTGTCCACTTCTCTATTTTATAAATGGTCCAAGTCCTGGACTCAACATGACTCATCTTAGTTCTCATTTCAGCAGCTCTGTGGCGTCCAAGAGTCAGCTTGTGCACTGTCCCTTGGACACCTTCCAAAGACACACAGAGACCTTGTCATCATGGGCATTACGGCTGTGGTCGGGCAGCTTCTGTAGGAGGCAAAGGCCACATACCCAGTGGAGTCAACGTCAGCAAGTTCAGTGTCTTCTGAATCATGACTATCGGGTCTGAGGTTTAAGTTTCTGCCTCCCAAATTACCAGAAAGAAAAAAAATGCAAATTTGAAAAATTTGAAATAAAATAAAACCCTGTAAACTAGTACAATTTGAATCTATTAAAGCATTCAGAGGAATCTAATGGCAAGATTTGATATGGGAAATAGGGATTATACTCTATAAACAAAAAATGTAAATTATTAGTTAGAGAAATGAGGAAAGATTAAAGGAAGATAATATGCCGATTCTGATTAAATCTGGATAAAATGGATCAGTTGATGAGTCCCAGTGAGAGGCCTCGCCTGTGCTGATAACCCTTTTAGTTAAAGAAATGTCCAGGAATTAACTTAAGTTCTTAATCCAAAAGTTACTTATCAGATACAATCATCACACCCAAGTGGAGACTAAGATAAAAGCATATATAGCTTACTATGCCCATCTTAAGCAAACAACAACTATTTACATTTCTGAAACCAGAGCGCATGGGAAGCTATGTGAAGCACAAGGCATCCTTATGTCCCATCTGAGTGCCCCAAAGAGCTCCTGCTGGGCACAGCACCACAGATGAAGTCCTATGCAACCTGATGGGGCATGGTCAGCCGATGTGAAACACACCAACACCTGATTAACCAAAGTGAAATGTGCAGAAGACACTCTTGCTTACTCAATGTGGGCCAAACAAGAGTCCCAGAGTCCTGATGTGTCATTTGCTATTATAAGACAGCATCAAATATGTGATCAGCACTGCCTTTATCTCTGTGTGAGTAGATCTGACTCACAGATGGGAGCCACTTTCTCCTCCTGGGCTTTACCTCAGCCCCTTTGAATTCCTCCCTCTCCATTCATCCTCCTGCTTTTGGGCTTTTCATGTGCCTGAGGTTCCCGACAGCCAGAAGCAAAGTTTTCCATTGGCCTTCACGAGCATAAGAACCATAACTATACCCATGTGATCAGAACACTGAGCAGAAGGAGGTATGACAGTGGAAGGCCACATGTATAATATTTCCACAGCTAAGCCAGTATTTCCTTTCCTTATCACTAAACCAAGTGTTAAAAGAAGAAATGGAAGGCAAGAAAGTGTTGGAATATGTAAGCAATGGGAATTGTGGGCATTGACACACCATCACTTTAGTATGTCACCTCCCCATAGCTCAGAAAATTAACCAATTAGATAGTCTTAAATTCTGTTTAAGAAAATTAACCAATTAGATACTCTTAAATTCTGTTTTATTTTATCAACTTACTAAAAAGATTTTTAGGCCGAGTACAGTGGCTCACGCCTGTAATCCCAGCACTTTGGTAGACCAAGGCAGGTGGATCACAAGGTCAAGAGATTGAGACCATGGTGAAACCCCATCTCTACTAAAAAAATACAAAAATTAACTGGGCACAGTGGGGTGCGCCTGTGGTCCCAACTACTCGGGAGGCTGAAGCAGGAAAATTGCTTCAACCCAGGAGGCACAGGTTGCAGTGAGCGGAGATCACACCACTGCACTCCAGCCTGGTGCCTGGCAACAGAGCAAGTCTGTGTCTCAAAAAAATTTAAAAAATATTTAGAACTTAAATAAGAATCAAGCAGCAGAATGGAAAGGAGATTAATCAATAGGGACCAGTTAATCTATAAATGAGATAATTTCCAATTAAATAAATATGCATTAATCCTTCTGGTAACACTAAATACTAGTTTGAAAAAAGCAGCTGTAATAAAATCCTTTATGACAGTTTAATTAAAAATAACTTTATGAAATATAAATTTAAGTCTCTTTTGGTCCCTATGATTTTTGTGTTTAGCATTATCCTTTTCAGGATTTTTATTCATGATTGAGACAAAAACTTTGAAATCAGGGTGATGAACATTGTTCTCTGACCTTTGACGTCAAATGGGGGAGGAACAGCAAATTTGTTGGTGGAAAGAAAAGTTATCTAAATCAATGTTGCCTGGCATGAGGGTAATAAAACAGGAATGTAACAGTAATGCCTTTGACAGGAATAGTGGTAAGGTCTACACTTCTCCTAAACCCACTGCACAGGAGGGGTGGAGAGAGGAGTGATGGAGTTGCGCATGGCGACAGTCAGCTGTAATTTCCACAGAGTCCTTACTGTGGTGCCACCACAGCACCAGTGTGATCTTGGTTTGCATGAAGAGAACTGCAGTTCCCAGAACCAGAGACTTGGGGGCACCCATTCTATAGTACACACCTGGGATTAGCCCACCTGAGGCTTGCCTTTTGTCTCTGGATGCTCCGTTTTCAGAGGTACATACGTAACATAGAAGAGAGGGCAGAGTGGAAAGGAGTGATTGTTTTCCAGGTGTACAGAACTCAAGGAGGCCAGCTATGGACAATCATCAAGTACAGGAGGACCAGCACAGGGAAAAATGACGGAGTCATTCCTGTATGAATTTATAAGAAAGAACAAAGCTGCAGTGGAACTCCAAGGAAGGAGTATTGTCGTTGGAGCGTGGAAGGCGTTTCTGATGCTTTAATTCAAAGCAAGTGCAAGGAGGCTCAGCTTTTCAGGCAAGATGGCATGCCAGAAGGGACTTGAGTGTCAGAGGAAGACTGGGGTGAGAACACCCGCAAAGTCCCTTTCATGGCTGACAACGAGTGATTCTTCCACACTCTCTCATCAGTTTTCAGCAGTTTCTAATGGGAGATTGTTATTATTACAGTAACTGTGGTTCGTTATCCCAGGCTTATTGCTATCATATAAATTTACCCAGTTTATTCCAAACAAGGGACCTGCGAGTAAATAAGTAGCCTAATGTTCACAACTTGACAAGGTAATTAGTGAATTTGTCCAAGGACAATTGGCTACTAAAGGGATAATCTGGAAGTCAAATCTGGGTTTAAAACTTAGGCTACATTGTTGCTTCTTTTAAAATACGCAACATGTATTAGGAGAAGCCGGATAATTTTAAGCTCATATTAACAAAATAATCTAAAACACTCACCTTCTAACTATTTATCTGTTGCACTTTATCAGCAACCTTACTATAAATTGCATTTTCAGCATTAGGGAGCACGAGTGAACCAGATGGGGACTCTTATTTTGAGGGCCTGGTTCACAGACTGGATCATTGAGCATCTCACAGAGCTGATTAGAATGGAGAATCTCAGGCCCACGTTAGACCTGCTGGACCTGAATCACCATTTTTAACAAAATCCTCAGATCATTCTCGTGAAATAAACGTTGAGAAACACTGGCTTACTATAGACTCAGCAAAACACCTTGAAAATACCCTACAGTAAAATAATATTTTTTAATCACCTGTGCGTTAACAAAACTGCTAATTCAACTAATCTGCTAACAAACTTAAACAAAACTGCTAACTAATTAAACAATGAAAATACCTACAATGTTTATGATTTTCTAACCTTAGAGAATAAATACACTGACCGGCAAACCAGTTGTCACAGGAACTCAATTAGGAAGGGATTCAGGACCACCCAATGCTGAAAAGCAAGAGCGAGGAAAATTATGCATCTATAGATGATGTAAATGAAGAAAGAGTATGATGAAATCATATTATTGAAATTTATATAGACATTCACATCCAGAGATTGCAGGTTATATAACCTTAACTTTTTTTATTCTTACATAAGTTCTTGTATATTTCATAAGTGTATAGTCCCAAAGGAGTGTCAGCTAGTGAACAATGCCTACTGTTAGAATACAATTTTAGGGAAAATAAAAGATGGTATCATACTTCTTAGGAAATGAAATCATAGTTATAAACTTAGAGGGAATGCTTACTTCAGCTGAGGAAGAGGAGCTTGGTTTTTAGCCTGTTTGTGCATAGGAAATAAATACACTTTTATACATAATAAATTTTCAGCTATGCCACCCATTCATTTGACAAGTATTATTGTCTGTCTGCATGGAATACACACAGTTCTAAGAGCTACAAATGCCTTAACAATGAGACTTCATCCCTGTCCATCAGCAGGTCTCATCTAGTGAGGAGATGAATAAGAAAACAGCAGGGATGATGGAGTGCAGGAAGTGTGACAACAGGAAAATTATTTCTGAGAATAACTTACTCCGGAATGTGGTGGCATCCTGGAAGAGGGCTATCTATGCTGAAGCTTAGCGAATAAGCAAGCAGGACCCAAGTGAAAGTTGGTGGGAAAGGTATGTTTAAGCAGAGAAAAGAGGACATAACTAGAATTGCTGTGATACTGGGCACAGCACACTCAAGACCTGAAGAGACTGTGCAGGAGCTGCATAGAGAGGTCATGGTTCAATCTTCTCATCAATAAAATGGTGTTAAACTGTCTTGTAGCTTTTTCTTTTTTGAGTGTTCAAGAGAGATAATGTATGTGAAAGCCTATTTGTGAAATGAAACACATTTAATGCATATTCTTGTGTATTCACACAAAACAAGTCTGATTAATTTATACTTATATAGTTGCACATTTTACACCAATTTTGACCATCTTAAACCATCCCAAATGGAAGAGAAAATGATGCTTAAAGAAACCAATTTTGCTTTAACTTTGCAGGATTGATTCTTATGACCTATATTTTCCCTTGCTTTTTTTTTCCTCACGTGATCTCTGAAATGAACCCAAAACTGGCCTTCACCAAGCTGTCCTTCAGTCTGGTGACGGCAGGTGCAGTCTGCGCTTGGACATCTGTCCTAGAGCTTAACCCAGATCTTGTTTGGAGGAACTCCATCTGGTCCTCCATGCTGTCGGATTTGTGTGTTTCAGTCCAGTCCCAGACGCTCTCTTCCAGTCCCAGCTCCTTAAACAAGCTTGTCTGGGACATTCGCTATGGTCTGTGTTAGACAGTCTGCAGCAAACACATGTCATGCTGGGGGTTTTGGGGAGTCTTTTCCTTGCCTGAATTTGGAATCTCAACTGAAAAATGGACCTGAAAGTTGAATTGAACTGACCACAGAGGACACACTGAAATATTTCCTGAAGGCACAGGCCTCATTTCCCCACTAAGGTGAGAAGTTTAACAACCCATAAAATATTTGACTTGTATCTTTCTAAAAACTTCACATTTTGTTCATGTACCACCTCTGGGGAAAATGTACACCCAGAAAGGAAGGATATGTGAGCCCAAACCTGTACTTCCTGAAACACAGGGAAAGAGTGTTCACAGCCAGGTGAGGGGAGAGGTAAGCAGTTTTGACTTGGACAGGACATGGCATGAGAAGTTGGAAAAGAAGAACAGAGCAAGTCCACAGAGGTGACATGTGTGAGTAAAAGACTGTTCCCAGGTCACGTGCATACATGGAGTGGGGGCAATTGGATTCATTTATTCAACAAATAGCATCAACTCAGAGAGACACTCAAAAGAATACATTGCAGAAAGCTCAGCCTCCTTAGAAGAGTGGATGAGGCTTCCCATGAGGGTGATCTCAGGAAGAAGTTTGGCACACTGTGTGCTAAGGAAAGAACCCACCAGAAGGAAATCCACATTAGCCAAGTAGGAGAGAACAAAGTGACTTCTAGTGTGAACTCTGTGGGGTGTCACCAAGCCAGGACAACTTGGAGTGCAGCTTGTTCTGTGCAAGGAACCTCTGTTCATCCCGCTGCTGGAAATTGAGTTGAGGGGTGCCTGCCGCTGGTGGGTAATTAAAAGATTACTCAGATATTGACTTCTGCTTCTGGAAGTGAAGAAGAGTGACTCCCCTATTGCCTTCAAAGAACCACTGAAAAGTGTAGACCTTGTATCTACGAAACAAACATAAGAAGACACGGAGAGCTGGAAAGAAGACGGCAGAGCAGCTGTGGAGTTGGGCGTGACTGGAACACTGGCTGCTGGAGAAGTCGGGGTTCTGACTATGGGGGCAGACAAACAAAAGAAAAGCAACAGCAGTCCCTAGAGAAATTTGCTCTCACTAGCCAAAGAACCACAAGAAAAGCAGCCTAGCAAGCTAGAAAACTTTAGACCACGAGTGTTGTTTTCTAAACTATAGTGGTCTAAATGTTTATATATATTTTAAAACTCTAAAAATCTAACCTGCCATCTCAAAGAATTAGAATAAAAGAGCAAAATTAACTCCAAGCAATAAAGAGAAATAAACAATAAAGAGCATAATATACTGAATTAAGGAATAGAAGGAAAACAAAAAAGCAACAAAACAGAAGTTCGTTCTTCCAGAAATATCAATAGAATTGACACATCTATGGCAAGACTAACAAAGAAGAAAACAAATTGAGAAACTGCACGTTACTAAAAATAGGAATGGAGGAAGGAACTTCAGCACAGTCACTGAGCCATCAAACAGTAAGAAAGAATGCCATAGACAACTCTACACACAAATGTTATAGACTATGTAAAATGGACACGTTCTTGGAAATGTACACGAACAAAATTCTACTGAAATTTCAAAGGTAAATTTAACCTCATAGCTATTAAGGGAATTGAATTTATTATTAAAACCTTTTCAAAAATAAAATCTACAAGCTCAGTGCATTATTGGTGAATTGTATGAGACATAAATTTTAAACATTCTTTTCTAGAAAATGGAGGAGGCAACACTTCCCTACTCATTGTATACAACCAGTGTTACTCTTGTGCCAAAACCAAAGAAAGTATACACATTGCAGAAAACCACATTCATAAATATAGATAAAACATTACAAAACAGTGAAAAGGGCTTATTAATATATTAAAGAGAATTATACACTACATCCAAGGGTGGTTTATTCTAGTGTTCTCTTTTTGGGTGACCTGACCTTTCTCTCTGGCTGCCCTTAGCATTTTTTCCTTCATTTCAACCCTTGTGAATCTGACAATCATGTGTCTTGGGGTTGCTCTTCTCGAGGAATATCTTTGTGGTATTCTCTGTATTTCTTGAATTTGAATGTTGGCCTGCCTTGCTAGGTTGGGGAAGTTCATCTGGATGATATCCTGAAGAGTGTTTTCCAGCTTGGTTTCATTCTGTCCCTCACTTTCAGGTACACTTATCAAACGAAGAGTTGGTCTTTTCACACACTCTCATATTTCTTGGAGGCTTCGTTCATTTCTTTTCCCTCTTTTTTATCCAATCTTGCCTTTTTGATTTATTCCATTGAGTTGGTAAGTATTTGAGGTGATGGATGCCCCACTGTGACTATTGCACATTGTATGCCTGTATCAAAACATCACATGGAACCCCGTAAATTTATACACCTAATCATTTTACACATAAATTTATACACGTAATCATTTTAATGATTATGAGCCCATAATCATTAAAAATATAAAAAATGTAAAAAAAGTCTTTGGATATGAAACCACATGCACAAAACACTAAAAATATTGAAAAATGGACTTCATCTTTCTTTTTTTTTTTCCAATAAATCTTGTTAATGAGATGGAAATAGAAACTAAAGATCTGGGGAAAAACTTTCAAATCCTATATAGGCCACAGTGTTAGTAGCTACAACATAAAGAATTACTAAAACTCAATATCCAAAAACCGAAATATCCAATTTGTAAATCGGCAAAAAACATCATCTAACATTTCATGAAGATAATATACAGACAGAAAAAAAGCACATGAAAAAGTTACTTAATATATCTAGCATTAGGGAAATACAAATTAAGACAATAATGGAATCTTACGACACATTTATTAGAAGAGCTAAACAATTAAAAATATATGGAAAATATTAAATTCTGGCAATGAGTTAGAAAAACAGAATCTCTTAAACATTGCCAGTACAGAAGTAAAATCATGCATTCATGCTGGAAAGTACATTGACAAGTTTTTTTAAAAGATACACTTGCAACTGCCATATCACCTAGCAATGGCACAGCTGGCCATTTACTTCATGGAACTCAAAACACGTCCACACAAGTATCTATACACAATTATTCATAATAGCTTTATTTTCAGCAACCAAAACTTGGAAACTAATATCTCTGGGAAGAAATAAGTGGATAAACAGTTTGTTTAACCATCCATACCATGGAATATTACTCAACCATCAAAACAAACTGAACATCGATAATGCACAATAGCTTTTAACATCTCAATGTCATTAAGCTGAATATAGAAAGTCAACCTCAAAAGTCACCCTCTGTATGATTCCTTACATACAACATTCTTGGAATGACAGAATTATATTAATTATACAATTGTATAAATATGCAATTGTTTAATTATTCAATTGTACAATTGTTATCTATACAATGGTACAATTGTTTTATATATATATATAATTGTTTATGCAATTATACAATTGTTACATATACAATTGTTTAATTATGCAATTATACAATTGTTACATATACAATTAACCACATTGGTGGTTGCCAGGCTATGGGGGTCAGTGTGAATGTGTGTATATACACACTTTGTTAGTAATGGTATAGTCCTCTATATTGATGCCAGTGGTAGTTTCAAGAACATGTGGTAATGTGACACAGACCTACACACACAATGTAACAATGTCAGTTTTCTACTTTTCATACTCTAAAAGGTAACCATTGGGAAAAATTGGGTGAAGGGTATGTGAACTTTTTTTGCAAATTTCCGTGAGTTTATTCAAAAAGGTTAAAAATGACTACTCATTTGATGGATGGGTGAATTGAGAGAGGAGGGGGTGTGCACAGTCAGTGTAATTCTTACACAGTGTGAACAGCTGCTATATACAATGAGTTGCGTTGGATGACGCATTAGTGTCCTCCACTGTTGGTACACTGTTCCACAAACTGGGTAGATTAAAAGGACGAAAAGTTATTCTCCCACAGTAAGGGAGTCTAAAAGCCTGGAATCAAGGCTCTGAGCAGGCCCATACCCCTGTGCATTTTCCAGCTTACGGCGGTGGTCAGCAGCCTTTGGCTGGCAGAGGCATCACTCCTGTCTGTGGCTCTGCTGTCACACGGCAACATTCACCTGTAGGTCTGTCTCCACATGTCCTTAAGAGCCACCTTAATCCATATACTCTCACCTTAACTACTTCTACAAAGACCCTTTACCCAAATATCCTCACATTCTGAGGTTCTGGGTACACACGGATTTTTGAAGGACATCATTCAACCCAGTACAGATGAACACCAAAATGGCATAGGATGTGTCTGGACATGGCTGGTACCAACACCTGCTTACCAGCTGATGAGAGATCAGAGAATCCACAGCCAGAGAAATATAACAAAACCCTGGGCACAGAGGAGGCCTAGAGAGCAAGCAGCCTCAAGAGATAATGCTACAATTTGCTCTAAAAATAAACCTATTTCCCCCTTTGACCATCAAAGCACCCACTTTCACCCCCGTTTTTCCTTGTTATAAACACAGAAATGACATGGTTAGGAATAATGTGTACAATGGTCAATCACATAGTGGTGTGTAGGGTGTACTCAAGAGAAATGAAGCTAGAAGTGGATGGCCAGCTAGAAGGAAGAACACAGCAGTCCTACAAGTGAGTGGCACGGGCTTTGCACAGAGGTGATGCAGACCAGAGCCAGGACTAAACAGCACAGTCAAGCAAGCACATTCAGGGCTCGTGCATCTGACCTCGACTTCTATGGGCTCGTGCATCTGACCTCGACTTCTATGGGCTCGTGCATCTGACCTCGACTTCTATGGGCTCGTGCATCTGACCTCGACTTCTATGGGCTCGTGCATCTGACCTCGACTTCTATGGGCTCGTGCATCTGACCTTGACTTCTATGGGCTCGTGCATCTGACCTCGACTTCTATGCCCATTGTATTCTCCTTTTAGTATCAACACTTCAAGCATGTTTTCCTAATAGTGAAAATATATAGGTTTTAAACAATGCAAAATCTATACATTTAAAAATCTACAATTCATCTCTTCCGGATGTGTTGTTTAAAATTTGTTCCTTTCAAGTGGGCAAAATAATTTTAGGATACACACACACACAGATGCCATAAATATAACTTTTGAATGAAGATATAAATAACCTTCTACTTGGGACTTCTAAATTTGGTTCATTTTAAAATTTATGGTTGGTTTTGTGTTTCTATTGAACCACCCTTAAACTCATAAATATCACCCATGCAACTTTTTGTATTTGTGTTGTGGTATCTTAGACACAGGAGTATGAAAAACTCTTATGAATTTAATTTGTCAACAGGGAGTTTGAACCTTCGAACTTTATCTTATTATCAACTCCCATCAGCCAAATGAGCCAACTCACTGGACACGTATTACAATTAGAACAGGAAAAATCTATTAGGCTATTTTGCACATCCACTTAACAAGTCCAAAACAACATAGAATTCAAAAAGGAAAGATTTTTCAGAACGAGAGGCCTAAAGTAAATAGACAACCACTACTCTCTGGATATTTCTGAAGACATTTTTAAAACAAATAAAGTCAAATCCTTATTGGTGAGATATACGCGGACTCAAAATACTCTAGAAACTGAACTTGGTAACAATATAGTTTTTATACACAAACAGAACACATGTTGGTTCGAACTGGCATACAAGTGGTCAGAGAAAACCTTTACCGGTAAACATTTGAACTTTTTGCAGTATGGAACAATTTTAGACAATTCATGTTCCTCTGAAACTCATTTGTATTCTACTCTAAATATACAGCAGCCTAAAAGTTTGAGAAAATCTGGGCCAGAGACCTAAATACAGAGCTCCAGGGAGGATTGCTGGCTGCAAGCAAGCTCCTTTATGTAACCACTAGTCTAGCATTTTATCAATGTGAGAAACAGAGGTATTTTCCTCCCTACAACCAGTAGGACCCATTCTGTATACCCACGCAAAACCACAAATAATTGCAATGTATCCATTACAAAAGTTATTTTCTAAAGCAATAACAAAGTAAAAGAATAGTTTCTGAGTGGTTCTACCGTTTTTACAATACTGAGATTTCCACGTGATTTTTTTGAAACATTAAGCTTTATAAAAATATGAGATTTTCCTCAACACCTGAAATCTTGAATTGCTGTTGAAAGGCTTAAAAATACCAACACAGCCTTTTGACCACAGGAGTTACCATGGCCATTTCTTTCTCTACCTATCTTCTTCAAATGTTCTTATTCATTAGCTCTTCGATTTATTATATCTCTCTGAGTATAATTATAAAAAGAAAATATACTTCTTGCCCTGTGGATATCACATCATCTTATAGAATCAGACTTCTTAGCTTCCATTAATTTTTGGAAAGGTGTATTTAACGTTCTAAACTAATTAATAATTTGGCAGACACAATTGAATGCATGTTAAAATTGGTAGAGAAAACACACCTAATAATTAAAATTGTGGATGAATTAGAATTAAGATTAATGATAAAGTGGCCTATTATAGATGACTAAAATTAATGAATATGTACTTTTCAAATGTAAAATTATATTCTACTTTGTGCCAGAGAAGTTTCAGAGTTAATGTTTTTGTAACATTTAAAAACATTTATTTTAAAAGTCTTTTCTGGATTGTCTGTATCTTCCAGGGTTTTGCCTTGAAGAAATATTAGGAAGACTAAGGTGTAAAAGATACATTTCAGTAAAGACAGCTGGGGTTACTAAGTACCTAGCGTAGTACAGTGGCCTTCAGCCCCTCCTCTGCCCTTATGCACAGTTTCACTTTCTGAGGTTTTAGTTACCTTAGATAAAAGAATATTAAATAGGAAATTTCAGAAACAAACAATTTGTGAAATTTTAAATGGTACACATAGTGAGTAACGTGGGCCAATCTCATGCCACCCAGTCCATCTTGCCACAGGACACGAATCATTCCTTTGTCCAGCATATCTGTGCTGTCTACACTACCTGCCCACCCATTAATCCCTTAGTACCCATGTTGTTCATACCCTCCCATCATCTCAAGTCAGAGGAGGGTGAGTACAGTACAATAAAACATTTTGAGAGAGAGAGAGACAACATTCGCAAACTTTTATTATAGTACATTGTCCTAATCATTTTATTGTATTATTGTTAATCTCTTACTGTGCCTAATTATTGAATTAAACTTTATCACACATATACATGGAGAAGGAAAAAATATATGGCATGTGGAGGGTTTGGAAGCATTCAAGGTTTCAGGCACCCACCCGAAGTCCTGGAGCGTATCCCTCTCTGATAAGGGGAACTGCTTTACTGGCTTTTGGACAGAAAACGTGTTGAGAGTAATGAAACATGACAACAGGAAATAAGTTCTTTTCATTTGTTTAAAAATAACTTTCCTAAAAGAAACCCAGTCTGCATGATTTTGCAGGTTTCCTTTAGTAAGTGACAAAGGCCATCTTGCTTTTAAGTTATATAATTATTCATTTTTGGAGTTCTGGATTCTGTTTGCCTAGAACTGCGTGGTTCTCAAACCTGGTTGTGCATTTAAATCACCTGGAGAGTTTATTGAAATAAACAGCTGCTGGGCTCTACTGTCAGAGTTTCTGAGTCAGCAGCTCTAGCCCGGGAACCAGATTTGAATTTTTAGTAAGCTCCAAGGTGATGGCAGTGCAGTTGGTTTAGGGATCACACACACAGAATAGGTGAATTAAAGCCGTTGTGGAAGACAGTGTGGAGATTCCTCAAGGACCTCGAAATAGAAATTCCATTTGACCCAGCAATCCCATTACTGGGTATATATCCAAAGGATTATAAATCGTTCTGTTATAAGGACACATGCACACATATGTTCATTGTGGAACTGTTTACAATAGCAAAGACCTGGAACCAACCCAAATGCCCATTGTTGATAGACTGAACAGGGAAAATGTGGCACATACACACCATGGAATACTATGTAGCCATAAAAAACGATGAGTTCGTGTCCTTTGTAGGGACATGGATGAACCTGGAAACCATTATTCTCAGCAACTGACACAAGAACAGAAAATCAAACACCACATGTTCTCACTCATAGGTGCGTGTTGAACAATGAGAACACATGGACACAGGGAGGGGAACATCATACACTGGGGTCTGTCAGGGGAAATAGGAGAGGGACAGCAAGGGGTGAGGAGTTGAGGAGGGATAACATGGGGAGAAATGCCAGATATAGGTGATGGGGACGAAGGCAGCAAACCACACTGCCATGTGTGTACCTATGCAACAATCCTGCATGTTCTTCACATGTACCCCACAACCTAAAAGGTAATAAAAAATGAGAATGCCCTTCTTTTTAACAATATATGCTCTACATCCTATTTTTTTTTTTTTTTTTTTTTGAGATTGAGTTTCACTCTTGTTACCCAGACTGGAGTGCAATGGCACGATCTCGGCTCACTGCAACCTCCGCCTTCTGGGTTCAAGCAATTCTCCTGTCTCAGCCTCCTGAGTAGCTGGGATTACAGGTGCATGCCACCATGCCCAGCTAATTTTTTGTATTTTTAGTAGAGACAGGGTTTCACCATGTTGACCAGGATGGTCTCGATCTCTTGACTTCGTGATCCACCTGCCTCAGCCTCCCAAAGTGCTGGGATTACAGGACTGAGCCACCATGCCCAGCCACATCTGAACTATTAGGAGAAACCTTGGCATTGAATCAGGTTGGAATTTAAGTACATTCTCTCACCATGCACATTTACCTGTTCATGACTTAACATATAACTGAGAGAACAAGGACTGGAACCAGAAACCCCTTGGTTATGAGGCCCAAACCCTGTGGATTCACAACGATGTTCATGGTTGATGGTCAGGAGACCACAGGCACAAACACTCTCAATAGAGGCTCCTGTCTATGTCAGTCATTATTTGCATTTCATGAAACCCAAGACACTTTTGTTGTTATTATTGCATTCATGCTTTTATTTTGGTGACAACTGACTCACTAAATATACTGGACAAAAGGGCCGCTGCATTTTCTTTGCACTGGAGCAACAGGAGTCTTTGAAAGATATGGCAGAGTTTCAAAAAGACCAGGACATAGGTTATCAAAAAGTTAATAAAATCGTCCTTACAAGCCTGCTAAAATTTCAGGGACGGCACCAAATTTTCAGATATTCACATCTGCATACATGAATAAGCTTTTTAAGGACAACAGGCTTTAACTTTTGCCCTCTGAACGTCATACTGATGGGCTTAAGGAGAATAAGTTCTGCATTTGGAAAGTTATCAGCAGAATACTGCCATCTTAAGTGCCAATGGGCTTTTTTTAAATTTATAAATCTGCCCTTCCTGATGAGGATTAAAATATCTCTTCTCCTCATGTCACTTTATTCAAATCCATAGTTGTGAGTCTCCCCAAACTTGGGCCATGTAACCAATGCGTTCTTTTAGAGAAAATGATGAAGTAACAGAATCCTTGCTTACTCCAATTCTGATTGTTAATATCGCTGATTGTTACCACTGTTTTAACCAAAGCATGTATTGCTTCCCTCTCATCTTTTCCGCCTTTGTGACTTCAGATGGTAGCATCGGACTCCAGCCTAGATGCCCTCTCAAGCCTTTCTGGACCTTTCTCCACCCATCTCAAGGCATGAATGGTCATTTTACCCCCATAACACAAGGCATGGATATCAAACAAACTCTCTTCTTCCAGAGCCTGGCAGGATTTTCACTTTACCACCCATTCATCGACAACCTTGTGGATCTCCCTATGGGGACCAGATTTCTCAGACTGGTGCTGAGATAGTTTTTCTGTTACATATTTACAAAAAACAATAACTAATTAACATACAAAGCACTGATGGTTTGTACATTTTTTGCTTTTGTTTTTGTTTGTTTGCCACCGAAATAACTCTAATTGTGTATTTAACTTCTATTACTATAACTTTCAAACACTCTTCTAACATGGAGATCCAGGAAATTGTTCTTTGCCCCAAACCAACATGTTATGTATGAGAATAAATAAAACGTCGAACTCCACCCCCTCAACCCTTCACTTAACCAAGAACTGTGCATTTGGGTTTGAGCCCAGTGGGAACAGACAGGGACACTATTTCTGAACCCACGCATGCTCTGGCACCAAAGTACCACCTGAAAACTCAGACGGAAAGTAGTCCTGAGCAGACAGACAAACGAAAGAACAAAACAAGCAAACTGCCAGGCTACCGTATTCCACTTAATTCAATCCGCTTCATTTAATTTATTTAACACAAATTTAAGACACTGACCAAGGTTCAGGTCTCCTTCAAAGAAATGTTCCAGTCTAGGGAGGGTCTGAAGCTCTCGTTGGTTGAATCATCAGCTTTGCTGTATGTTCCCTGGCTTCCCGGGATTTGATAGCACTTGCTTCCCAGCCTCTGTCCTGCTCGTGTGTTGACAGGACTTCACGCGGCAGAATCAGACTCCAGCCTAGCTGCCTTCTCAGGCCTTTCTGGATCCTTCTTGGACGTATCTCAAGGCATCAGTGGTTATTTTACCCCATAACACAAGGCATTTTGCACAAATATGTTACAGCATTTATAGGGATTATTATCTCATTTATCTTATAGCAGCCTCAAGACATTGTTACTGTCTCCATCATGGGCTGTTATTCACCCCATTTTTGAGTCTCATAAAGATTCTGTATCTTGCTAAAGATGACACACAGAAAAGTGATGGAGCGTGGTCTCACATACTTATAATATCAATGCGTTCTTTACACTGTGATGTATCCTTAGATGTATGGTAAATTTTTACATTACTGTTTTGCTATTTAGAATGAGATGATGTCTTTAAAGAAATAACTATGTATTTATTTTTTCTTTTTCTTCCTTTTTTTTTTTCTTACTTGACTTTCTCACTCTACCCAGGCTAGAGTGCCGTGGTGAGATCATGGCTCACATTAGCCTCAAACTCCCAGATTCAAGCAAGTCTCCTGCCTCAGCATTGCAAGTAGCTGGGACTACAAGCACAAGCCACCATGACTTGCTAATTTTTAAAAGACATTTTCTATAGTAATGGTGATTCCCTGTGTTGCCCAGGCTGGTCTCAAACCCTTGGGCTCAAGTGATCCTCCCACCTTGGGCTCCTAAAATGCTGGGATTTGGGGCCTGGGGAACCATGACTCATGTATAGTGCCCAGCTGAAGTTGCTTGATAAAGGTTATTTGTGATCATGGAACCACATAACTGATCAGTACCATGATACAGAATTGACCCTCCAGACCTGCCAGAGTTCACAGAGTTCTCATGTTACATAATATGTATAGAGAATTTCATTAGCTTCATTAACTCCATGGCAGAAATGAAGGAAATCATCAAATTAAATATTATAACCTAGCAGTGACTTGAGGAAATTAGCCATTGACCATATAAACGGTATCAGTGGGAGAAACTAAGAAAAGTCTAGAATCTGGAAAGGATAAACTAAAGTCTGTACCAGCTGTGGGAAAAGATAGCAAAACAAACAAAAAAATTAACAGGATTCAAATAAAAGTGGTGAGAAACGGTGACAACATAGGTGCAACTGAGGAAGTCATGTTGGAAGATTACAGATGTAACTTGCAACTCTTTCTTTTGAAAATCAGCGCTGGAATCACGAACATTTGCCAGAGTCAGTTTTTTGAGTGGAATTAGCCCTGATGAATGTCCACAGAAAAACCTTAGGCGTATTCAGGCTTTTGTGAGCAAAAGCAATACCTGGAACTGTGGTTCCAATGCCACCTCCTCTATAGAACCAAAGATACTCATCACAGTAGATTAAGAGTGGCCCCTAGTCGTATCAATGGTTAAAAGGAACTATATATAGGTGATTCTGAGGTAGTAGGCCTGGAGACCGCAATTGGCGAAACTCTAGATTCTGTCCATATCTAAAATGTTATATTAGGATGAATAATCCATTCATAATGGAGTTTTTCATTTTCCCACCAAATTTCTTAGAATCCATGTGCATATCAACTGCATTAGTAAATAATGTCTTTTTGTCCTACATAAAGTAAAAAGTAAAGTAAATATTTAAGGTGCACTGGATCATCCATTTATAACCTGAAATAAAAGCATTTTCTCAGAATATAAATCATCAATCTTTACAAGGGCATAGTCTGTGCATTCTCACCATCTGCTCTCCGATAAATACTCCCCTTGTAAAAAGATGTATCAAACAACAATAAAATCCATGCAGATGAATGATGTGCCTAAGTGAATTAGGCAATAATTAGTATAGGAAAATATTTTACAGATAAAATATATTTCAAAGAGATTGCAGTTGAAACTTTATTATGCTCTAAATGATTGCTTTGTACATAGTAAAGTTTATTATTCACAAAGGTAATTAATAAACTCGGCTTGGCTGTGCCTGCATTAAAACCAATGATTTAAAAGTGAGAAGAATAGCAGGCTGGCAGCTGTGTAGGAAGCCTTGTCTCTGTCTCTTATTTAAGATCTAGTGTAAATATGTCAAAACCAATCCCAAGAAAGTGAAGGTTTATTATTCACTCTGTACTGAGGAAAATGTTATCTTCTCTAATTAAATTTAAAAAGAAAACAAGGAGTAAAAGATAAATGAGGAAGAGGAGAAGAGCTTTACATCAAGGTAAAACTTTTTTTTTTTCAGATTTCAGATTTGTCAATGCTCAGTAAAAGTAACGAGTCCAGGTGCTATTTAATACACAATGTAAATGGGAATCTCATGCTGAAGAATAGAGTACAGTGACACAAAAGGCTCCATTGGATGTGATTTTTTTTTTTAAGATCAACAATAGAAGTGGTCATGGATTCAGCTGTCAAATTACCATCTGTTTCAGTATCTTAATCACTTTTGGAAAGATTACAATATTTTCACAGCATCTCAATCTGACAAGTGGGATAAAATGGTACCCCTGTTTAGAGGACATTTTTATGTCTCTTGATGTACGTGATAGCACTGTTTATGATGCTTCACACCCAGAAGGACCTCATCATAGACAAAAGCTATTCAAACACTAGTTTGTACAATTGTATTCCAAGCTCATATGCCTACAGTCACTTCCTCATTGCCATATTACTCTCTACTCTTAACATATTCTGTGTCTTTGGGGGGTTTTTTGATTTTGTTTGTTTTCACAGAATGTATGAGTCACATTTTTATCAGATCTCTTTCTTTGAATTAAGCAGTATTTAAAGTGAGAAAGAATCCCCGCATGGATGCACAGATGAATGGGTACACAAATGTATGATGAAGACAGGCATTAATGGTTCAGATGAGTTTTCCATCGATAGATACAGAAACAAGGTAAATTAAGAGACTGTTGAGAACAGGTGGGAATTGCAAAAAGAGTTTCTTTGGATCTCACTCAACGAATACACTGTTCTTTATCCTTCTTAAGGTAATTCAATACATTGCAGGGACCTATGCACACTCGTTCGCATTTTCTTTTGATAAGTCTGACCCTGAAAACCACTCTCAAGATTGACATTTTATCAAGTAAGAGAATTTACATCATTTTCTTCAAGTCTAACCGAAAGACGATGAAAATTTTTCTGAAGCTTTATTGAGAAACATTTCACATACTATAAAATCCACCCAATTAAAATGTTCAATTCAGTCTTCTTAGTATATTCACAGTGTAGTGTAGCCGTTATTGCAATAGAACTTGAGGACTTTTCTCGTCAACTCCTAAATAATCCCCGTATGTATTAGCAATCAGTCTTCTCTTCTTTTCCTTCATGCTTCCCGCAAACCCAGCTTTATCAACATCTAGTCTACTTTCGATCTCTGTTTTTGCAAGGATGTGTTTTTATTTCCCTTGAGTATATTCCTAGGAGTAGACTTGCTGGATCATATGACAATTCTAAGTTTAACGTTTTGAGGAACTGCCAAACTGTTTTCACAGCCGCTTGCACCAGTTTGCATTCTCAGCAGCAGTGTCCAAGGGCCAGTGTCTCCACATCTTGGCCAACACTTGTTAGTTTCTGTTTCTTTGTTTATAATCATCTTAATGGATGTAAAGTGAAGCTGTGGGTTTAATTTGCATTTATCTAATGACTAATTGTATTGAACATCTTTTAATTTGTGTGTTGGTGAATTGTACATATTTTTGGAAAAATATCTAGGCAAACTATTTGCCTATTATAAAATGGTTTCTTATTTTGTTGTTGAGTTGTAAGAATTCTTTATATTCTACGTACTAGATCCATATATATATTGCATATATATAAAACATCATATATTTATAAAGTGTAAAAATATATTCTTATGTTCTATGCATTATTTTTCACTTTCTTGGTGTTCTTTGATGCGCAATTTTTAATTTGATAATGTCAATTTTATCTATTTTTTTCCTTTTGATGTCATAAGTAAAAAACAAAATCACAACAGCAAAATTGACTGACATATAGTCAAGAAGGTTTACTCTTATGTTTTCTTCTAGAAGTTTTGTTGCTTTAGATCTTACATTTATGTCTATAGTGCATTTTGGGAGATTTTTGAGTAAGGTGAGAGGTAGAGGTCCAAACTCATTCTTTGCATATGAATATCCAATTATCCCAGGAACATTTGTTAACAAGAATCTTCCCTCTCCATTGAATGATCTTGGTACTGTCATCATAAATTAGTTGAATGTAAAAGTAAAGGTTTCCTTCTGAAGTGATCTGTATTTCTATTCATATGCCAAAACCTTAGTGTCTTTATTACTGAAGTTTTGAAATAGGTTTTGACATTGGGAAAGGTGAGTCCTCCATAAATATTCTTTCTCAATCTTGTTGTTACTATTCCGAGTCATTATCTTTCCATACAAATTTTATAAGCAGCATAAAAATTTATGCAAAACACTTGCTAGGATTTTTATGGGGATTGTGTAGGATCTGTAGATTACTGTGAGGTATATTCCCATCTTAGTAATGTTAAGTCTTATGATTGATGAACATGGATTTTCTATCTGTTTATTTAGAAATCATCTAATTTCATTCACATTTTGGTATTTTTCATTGTTCCACGTGCACTTGAGAAATGTGATATTCTGCTGTGATTAAGTGCTGAGCTTTATGGAAATCTGTTAGACCTTGTTTCATAGTGTTGTTCAAGACTTCCATCTTCTTTTTTATTTCTGCCTAGTTGTTTTGTCCATTATTGAAAGTGGGTATTGAATCTTCAAATAAATTGTCGACTTCTCTCTCTCTTTAATTCTGTCGGTTTTTGATTCATTAAATTTGAGACCTCGTTTGCCGGTGCATATATGATGATAATAATATATCTTTCCATTTCCTGACTCATAAAGTGCGCTTTATTTGACCCTTACAACATTTTGTCTTAAAGTCTGTGCTGCCTGATACTGCTATTCCATCTCCATCTGGATTCAATGTTGCCTTCTATATCTTTTCCATTTGTTTGTTTTCAACTTATTTGCGTCTTTACCTGTAAAATGTGTCCTTGTAAACAGCATATTATTGGATCATATTTATTTTTTACCCATTCTTCCAATATCCACCTTTGTTTGGGATGTTTAATTATTCAATTTAGTATGTTTACAGATATAGTAGGATTTGCATCTGTTATTTGCAATTTGTTTTCTATATGTCTCACTTTTTAAAATTTCTTTATTCACCCATTTCTGTCTTTTGTTGTTGTTAAATCGATTTTCTAATATAGTTGTAAAATTCTCTTTTTCTCTTTCTGTATTCTTTGTAAAGACATCAAATGATTTTATAGTTATTGCTTTCTACAATCGTATTTAAAAGAGACAGAACAAGAATGAGTAACAAACAGAAGGATGTTAGATTTTCATAATAACAATGTAGTAACATCTACAGGTGTTCTTGTATTCCTTAATTTGTATTTGAGATACCATATGCTGTCCTTTCATTTTGACTTGAAAGATTCGCTTTAATATTTATTTTACGATATATTTGTTAGTCTCTCAGCTTTTGTTTCCTGGAGTGTTTAATTTTTCCTTCATTGTTAAACATGAGCTGAGTGGGCAGAGTTCTCAGTTGACAGCCTTTTTCTGCCATGACTTTATGTCATCTCACTGCTTTCCAGCTTCCTTGGTTTCTGATGTAAAGTCAGCTGTTAGTTCCTCTTATTAGTTGCTGCAAACTCATTGTGATTTTTGTATTGCTGGAATTTGCCATTTGATATTGGAATACATTCTTAAATAAATGTAGTTTGCTACACATCATTTTAATGGACATTTTTCTCTTTGTTATTTTGCTAATGACTTATTAGTTGCTGTTTATTTTATGTTCATTTTAGACTACTGAAATTATGTTAGACGAAAAGCAAATTTGAGCCATTTTCTTATTCAAGTTCAAAATGGGTCATAAGGCAGCAGAGACAACGTGCATCAGGAACAATACATTTGTCAGGAACTGCTAATGAGCACACAGTGCAGTAGTGGTTCAAGAAGCTTGCAAAGGAGACACGAGCCTTGAAGACGAGGAACGTAGTGGCCGGCCATCAGAAGTTGACAGTGACCAACTGAGAGCAATCATTTAAGCTGTCCTCTTACAACTTCACAAGAAGTTGCCAAATAACTCAACGTCCACCTGTCTATGGTCCTTTGGCATTTGAAGTAAATTGGAAAGGTGGAAAAGCTTGATAAGTGGGTGCCTGGTGAGCTGAGTGAAAATTTCAAAAACTGTTATTTTAAAATGTCATCTTCTCTTATTCTATGCAATGACAAACCATTTCTCTATCAGGTTGTGACATGTGATCAAAAGTGGATTTTATATAAAAACCTGTGACTGCCAGCTCAGTGGCTCGACTGAGAAGAAGCTCCAAAGCACTCCCCAAAGCCATTCTTGCACCAAAAGAAGATCATGGTCACTGTTTGGTGGCCTTCTGCCAGTCTGATCCACTACAGTTTTCCAGATCCCTGTGAAACCATGGCATCTGAGAAGCTCAGCAAATCCATGTGACACCCTGAAAACTGCTATGCCTGCAGCCAACACTCGTCCACAGAAAGGGCCCGATTCTTCTCCACAATAACAGCCAAACTGCACATCATACAACCAGTGTTTCAAAAGTTGAGTGAGTTGGGCAATGAAGTTTTTTCCCTCATGTGCCATATTCACCTGACCTCTTACCAACTGACTACAACTCCTTCAAGCATCCCAACAACTTTTTGCAGGAAATGCTTTCCAAGAGTTTATCAAATTTCAAAGCACAGATTTTTATGCTACAGAAATAAACAAACTTATTTGTCATTGGCACCAATATGTTAATTGTAGTGCTTGCTATTTTGATTAATAAAGATGTGTCTGAGCCTAGTAATAATGATTTAAAGTTCACAGTCTGAAATCACAATTACGTTTGCACTAATCTAATATTAAGGCTCCCTTGTGCGTAAGTAGCTTTTGATGTGTCTACAGCTGGATCTACATTTTACAAATCTACAAATCTATGGCTAGATTAAAAAGTTTTACGCAAATTTGGAAAATTATTAGCCATTATTTCCTCAAATAATTTCTGTCTGTTTCTCTTTCTCTTCTCCTTCTGTGAATTACTGTATACACCTATCATGCTTGATGGTGTCTCACTTTTCTCTGAGGGTTTGTTCACGTTTCTTCATTGTTTTTCCATTCTGTTCCTGAAACTGTGTAATTTCTATTGACATATCATTAAGTTGCCCGATTCTCTCTTCCTCCTATTCAATACTGCTGTTTAAGTACTCTAGTGAAGTACTTATTCCGAGCATCATGCTTTACATTACCAAAATTTCTGTGTTCCTTCTAAAATCATTATTTTGATCTCTTTTTTGATATCCTCTATTGCGAGAGAAATTATTTTTATATTCTGCTTTATTTATTTCAGCATGGTTCCCTTCCATTTTTTTTACACAGATAAGTTCTCTGACTTAAATTCTCTTGCAGCTAAGTTCAAAATCTGGCTTCTGTAGGACATTTCTGTTGCCATGTTTTTCTTTGCATATGGCAAATTTTTCTACTTTCTTGCATGCTCATGAGTGTTGGTTGAAAACTGGACATTTTAGATAGTAAATTCCTTCCATACTCCTCCCCTTAACACGTCTTGTTGCTGTATTTTTTTTTATGTTGCTTATTTGTTTAGAAGCTTTACTGGAATAATTCTATAGAGTACATATTTCCGGCAGCGTGTGGCCACTGAGATCTCCTCTGACATTTTTGTAAAGTTCTTGTTACTATTTTAAAGTCTGTTTTCCTAGGAGTCCCATCTTAACCATCATAATTTAGTGGATAGCCTTTTATTGTTTAGAAGTTTTCCCTAAATTCCTTCCCTGTATATCGTCTGTCCCTTGCCATGGGGATCCGTGTGTGAGTTCATGTCTTCCACCTCCAGGCAGCTAGCAAGACAGACTAGCCTTCACTTCCTGCTTATGCAGGACTGTGAGGTCACTGATCCACTGGTGGCTTTTTACAAGATATTTCCTGGTCATGCACGTGGCCTTGCATGAGCATGCATCATTTTAACACTTAGGAGTATTTTAGAGTTTTGTTTGTTTGTTTTGAGATGGAGTTTCGCTCTTGTTATCCAGGCTGGAGTGCAATGGCGCGATCTCGGCTCACCGCAACCTCCGCCTCCTGGGTTCAGGCAATTCTCCTGCCTCAGCCTCCTGAGTAGCTGGGATTACAGGCATGCGCCACCATGCCCAGCTAATTGTTTGTATTTTTAGTAGAGACGGGGTTTCACCATGTTGACCGGGATGGTCTCGATCTCTTGACCTCGTGATCCACCTGCCTCGGCCTCCCAAAGTGCTGGGATTACAGGCTTGAGCCACCGCGCCCGGCCAAAGCTCTTTGGTCGTCCTTATCATTGTGTCGATCTTAGAATTTCCTTCTGCATTCTGAGCCAGGCTCACGCTTGCCCCAACTAAAATCACAGCCTATGGAGCCCAAAATGTTGCCAGCAGTTTTGTGTTATTTCTGTAACAACGTGGGGTGGACATTTTTTATTTGCCTTGCCTGAGTTGAGCTCTGGGTCAAATCAAATGGCTTACACGCTCTGAGAGTTCATGTGGAGCTACAAATTTGGACAAAATATTGACTGTGCTATGGGGACAGTATTTTTAATGAAGCTCCAAATACGGTCACGTCTCTCTGCTGTCTGCAATGCTCTTTGCCTTTGGCAACTGTGCCACTGAGCTGCTGTGTGGTGGAAAGGATGGGGACACCACCACCTTAAAACTTCACAGGGCCCGGGCGGATCATGAGGTCAAGAGATGGAGACCATCCCGGTTAACATGGTGAGACCTCGTCTCCACTAAAAATAGAAAAACTAGCTGAGTGTGGTGGTGCGCGCCTGTAAGTCCCAGCTGCTTGGGAGGCTGAGGCAGGAGACTTGCTTGAACCCGGGAGGCGGAGGTTGCAGTGAGCTGAGATCGAGCCACGGCACTCCAGCCTGGCACCTGGCGACAGAATGAGACTCTGTCTAAAGAAACCACAGGGCCTGCTGTCATACTGTGCTTTAGCACTTTCTCTTGAATAGGTTATCCTCAGTACATTCTGTGGCCTTGGTTATTTTTCTGAGCTAGGAAATGGGTTATTGAGTTGCCTTGTTTTATTTTATTTTTGTTTTGTTTTAAAGTAAAATTGAGTTAGAGGAAAAATGAGTTAACCAAGATCTTCACTCAGTAATTCTTGAATGTTTTTCTCCAATGTAAACTTTTCAGGTTCCAAGTCCTCCCTTAGCATGGATATTTATAAAATCCCTGAGCCCATGATTAAGTTTATATATTCTTTCATTATTTTCCCCAGGAAAATATGTTAAATATATGTGAAGTTTTATAGAATTATATAAAAGCACCATTTTAAAAAGCACAACATGCTAGTTACCCAGATCCTATCACCATAATTATATACATGGCTATATCACTGTGTATCCCATAGATGTGTACAATTATTATGTGCTATTTTAAAACATTTTAAACACAGTATTTTTTACATATTTCTCAGCTAGTTACTGTAAAAGAGAACCCACTCATATATATATGGATATATGGATATGTGTATATATATTTATATATCTCCCTATCTATCTATCCCCAGTCTGCAGGTTACAGATTTAATGAAAAGAAAGTTTTACAATATGAAGGAGGAATCAATAAATTAAAGAAATTTGTCAGGCGGATCGTTCACAGAGAATTGAATTTGAGAAATCAAAATGCAAATAAAAATCTATGACGAGGTCTCTTTGCCTGCTGCTGTTTTTTAAGACATCCTTCCTTATCTTTGCAGTTTTCTGTACATTTAATAAACCTTTTACCACTTGGTTAAGCAATAGTACTGTTTCTTTCTATGAAGATTAAAGACCAGCAAGATTTCAGTATGAAACTTGCTAACGGTTATGTATTGATTCATTTAACAAATATTTATTGAGCAAAGTGCTTGGGCCTCTGTTAAATATGTCCTTTTATTTGGATGCTTCGATACCCTGGGCTTTGCTAACACAGTAGGGACCTCCCCTTTCTTCCCATATTTCACCAACTCCTGGAGGTGGGAGTCACCTGTGAGTGTGTGGAACAAACCAGAACCCACATTCCAGCTACTAGGGAGGCTGAGGCAGGAGAATTGCTTGAACCCAGGAGGCGGAGGTTTCAGTGAGCTGAGATCACGCCACGGCACTCCAGCCTGGCGCCTGGCGACAGAATGAGACTCTGTCTCAAAAAAAAAAAAAAAAAAAAAAAAAACCACAGGGCTTTTCTTTCATATTCTTCACTGGGCTTTTATGCTCTTCCTGCCCTACATCCCCCAGGACGAGGTACCAGACAACTAGGGACAGCTCTTGTCTCAGAACCCCATGAAATTACTCAATCTAATCAATCCTAGACTTGTTTAGCTTACTTCCCCGCTTCCTTCACAGACGAACCACAATAAAGACTCTTGCCCACATCTCCCCTTTGTCTCTGTCTCCAGACCTACCCCAGTGCTTGCCCATGTGACCCCATGGCCTACCAGGCATCTCCTCTAGGGAACTGTGAGGAACAAACTCCCTTTTCAATGGCAGTAATTTTCCAATCTGTCTGCCTCACTACACCTGAATAATGCAACTACATTTTAAAACAAGGCCTAACACTCCAGTGAGATTTGATCCTTAATTCCTAACCTCAGAGTCTTTGTGGTAGGATAAACTTACAACCAATATATAATCTCTGACATTTTTAAGTTTGTGCAAATGTAAGGGATTCATATTATGAAGATCTATACTTCCCAGTATTTTTCTGGTTCACCCTTTTTGTGGACACACAGAGTAAGGATGAGATTTGTCGTACTGCAGCAGGATCACATTTCCATGTAGAACACACAGCAGCCCCTGATGCTCACATTCTATTAAGTAGTAAAATAAACCACCTCAGTTGCACTTTACTGCATGAAGACAGAAAAACAGGAAAGAGGCCGGGCATGGTGGCTCACGCCTATAATCCCAGCACTTTGGGAAGGATGAGGCGGGTGGATCACAAGGTCAAGAGACTGAGACCATCTTGGTCAACATGGTGAAAACCCAACTCTATTCAAAATACAAAAATTAGCTGTGCGTGGTGGCGCACGCCTGCAGTCCCAGCTACTTGGGAGACTGAGGCAGGAGAATCACTTGAATCTGGGAGGTGAAGGTTGCAGTGAGCTGAGATCGTGCCACTGCAATCCAGCCTGGGCAACAAGAGCAAAACTCTGTTTCAAAAAAAAAAAAAAGAAAGAAAGAAAGAATGAAAAAGAAAAACAGAAAAGAAGGCGTAGGCATCCAGAAGAAAAGCCAATATGCTCACGAGGTGTAAGTGCTCATTATTTTTAAAGAAATAAACACTTTTTAAAGAAAAAATTAACAAGTATATGAAAATAATTATTCATCTCTTGCCAACTTCACTAAACATTTTGCCACAAACATATTTGATGTGTAAAAATTTGAATTCACTCTACCCAAAGACACACTTGAGGAATATTTCCAAATATAAAGGAAAAAGAGGTGATAGCATTTATCGTTCTGGCCTTTGCCCATAGAAGAAAGCATTAAAGTCCATAAGCTGTTGCCTCTTCCATCAGAACGTACAGCCTGTGAAGGCAGGGCTGCTGTCTCCGTTCACTGCTGTGCTCTCCAGAACACATCCCAGCAACCTGTCCATTGTTCACTGTCAGCAATGAACGATGATTTCACAAAACAGATTCCTCCCCGTGGACATTAAAACAGTGATAATATCTGAATAAATTTGAAATAATTCCATAAACCCAAAAAGAAACATAGAGGGACCCAGGAAGGCTCAAAAGATCTTATTTATTTATTTTTTTGCCTTGGGATAGTGACCTCAAATCAGGTATAAAAATCATTAGAATTTGTCAGCACTGGATTATAACCCATCATTTTAATATTTTACTAAATCCTTAAGAGGTTAAACGTGCCATTTAATAATAAATAATTTCATCGAAGTCCCTCAAATTCTGAGTCTTCACACATCTTGATAAAAGTTAGAAACATTTGCGCTTAAGACTATGGTAGAGCTCATGGCACTTCCGTGCATTAGGCTAACAATAAGTATCATGTACTAAGTGTCCAGATCTTACAAACACTGTTTACATCCTTCAAAACTCTTTATGTGGGTATATTTAAAAATTTCATTTGATAATAGAGATTTCAGGTAGATTTCCTAACTTCTTTAAGGTTCAAAGCTGGTAAGTTTAAGAGCTGAAATTCAAAATGTTTGTCATGTTCTAGTTATTTAAATAATGTTTCAGTATGAGGAGATTGATTCGATCATACTCAATATTTATTACAGAGCCTGTTTTATTTCAAAGCAGGACCATGTGAAGTCACAACATATATCTAGTCCTACATTTAATGGAAAACCCAGATGTATGAAAGAAACTCTTTAAATCAGTCTCCATTTTATTCATGCATAGTTAATCAAGTGGTGTATATATTTTCAATTTAGGGAAATTATTTCACTATCATTAAAATAAATGAGCAATGGTGTGATCATATGAAGACATAAAACAGAGAGAAAATAACACAACTCTACTTTGTTGAAGTTAACAAAGGGATCTGGAACAACAGCAACTGACTTCTCCCCTTCCCCTCCACCAACTGACTTCCTCCCCCCCCACCTCACCAACTGACTTCCTCCCCTTCCCCTCCACCTCACCAACTGACTTCCTCCCCTTCCCCCACACCAACTGACTTCCTCCCCTCCCCTCCACCTCACCAACTGACTTCCTCCCCTTCTCCTCCACCACACCAACTGACTTCCTCCCCTTCCCCTCCACCTCACCAATTCACTTCCTCCCCTTCTCCTCCACCTCACCAACTGACTTCCTCCCCTTCCCCTCCACCTCACCAATTCACTTCCTCCCCTTCCCCTCCACCTCACCAACTGACTTCCTCCCCTTCTCCCTCCACCTCACCAACTGACTTCCTCCCCTTCCCCTCCACCTCACCAACTGACTTCCTCCCCTTCCCCTCCACCTCACCAACTGACTTCCTCCCCTTCTCCTCCACCTCACCAACTGACTTCCTCCCCTTCCCCTCAACCTCACCAACTGACTTCCTCCCCTTCTCCCTCCACCTCACCAACTGACTTCCTCCCCTTCCCCTCCACCTCACCAACTGACTTCCTCCCCTTCCCCTCCACCTCACCAACTGACTTCCTCCCCTTCCCCTCCACCTCACCAACTGACTTCCTCCCCTTCCCCTCCACCTCACCAACTGACTTCCTCCCCTTCCCCTCCACCTCACCAACTGACTTCCTCCCCTTCCCCTCCACCTCACCAACTGACTTCCTCCCCTTCCCCTCCACCTCACCAACTGACTTCCTCCCCTTCCCCTCCACCTCACCAACTGACTTCCTCCCCTTCTCCTCCACCTCACCAACTGACTTCCTCCCCTTCTCCTCCACCTCACCAACTGACTTCCTCCCCTTCTCCATCCCCCTCACCAACTGACTTCCTCCCCTTCCCCTCCACCTCACCAACTGACTTCCTCCCCTTCCCCTCCACCTCACCAACTGACTTCCTCCCCTTCTCCCTCCACCTCACCAACTGACTTCCTCCCCTTCCCCTCCACCTCACCAACTGACTTCCTCCCCTTCCCCTCCACCTCACCAACTGACTTCCTCCCCTTCCCCTCCACCTCACCAACTGACTTCCTCCCCTTCCCCTCCACCTCACCAACTGACTTGCTCCCCTTCTCCTCCACCTCACCAACTGACTTCCTCCCCTTCTCCTCCACCTCACCAACTGACTTCCTCCCCTTCCCCTCCACCTCACCAATTCACATCCTCCCCTTCCCCTCCATCTCACCAACTGACTTCCTCCCCTTCCCCTCCACCTCACCAACTGACTTCCTCCCCTTCCCCTCCACCTCACCAACTGACTTCCTCCCCTTCTCCCTCCACCTCACCAACTGACTTCCTCCCCTTCCCCTCCACCTCACCAACTGACTTCCTACCCTTCCCCTCCACCTCACCAACTGACTTCCTCCCCTTCCCCTCCACCTCACCAACTGACTTCCTCCCCTTCCCCTCCACCTCACCAACTGACTTCCTCCCCTTCTCCTCCACCTCACCAACTGACTTCCTCCCCTTCCCCTCCACCTCACCAACTGACTTCCTCCCCTTCCCCTCCACCTCACCAATTCACTTCCTCCCCTTCCCCTCCACCTCACCAACTGACTTCCTCCCCTTCCCCTCCACCTCACCAATTCACTTCCTCCCCTTCTCCTCCACCTCACCAACTGACTTCCTCCCCTTCCCCTCCACCTCACCAATTCACTTCCTCCCCTTCCCCTCCACCTCACCAACTGACTTCCTCCCCTTCTCCTCCACCTCACCAACTGACTTCCTCCCCTTCCCCTCCACCTCACCAACTGACTTCCTCCCCTTCCCCTCCACCTCACCAATTCACTTCCTCCCCTTCTCCTCCACCTCACCAACTGACTTCCTCCCCTTCCCCTCCACCTCACCAACTGACTTCCTCCCCTTCTCCTCCACCTCACCAACTGACTTCCTCCCCTTCCCCTCCACCTCACCAACTGACTTCCTCCCCTTCCCCTCCACCTCACCAACTGACTTCCTCCCCTTCCCCTCCACCTCACCAACTGACTTCCTCCCCTTCTCCTCCACCTCACCAACTGACTTCCTCCCCTTCTCCTCCACCTCACCAACTGACTTCCTCCCCTTCTCCATCCCCCTCACCAACTGACTTCCTCCCCTTCCCCTCCACCTCACCAACTGACTTCCTCCCCTTCTCCCTCCACCTCACCAACTGACTTCCTCCCCTTCTCCTCCACCTCACCAATTCACTTCCTCCCCTTCCCCTCCACCTCACCAACTGACTTCCTCCCCTTCTCCTCCACCTCACCAACTGACTTCCTCCCCTTCCCCTCCACCTCACCAATTCACTTCCTCCCCTTCTCCTCCACCTCACCAACTGACTTCCTCCCCTTCCCCTCCACCTCACCAACTGACTTCCTCCTCTTCCCCTCCACCTCACCAACTGACTTCCTCCCCTTCCCCTCCACCTCACCAACTGACTTCCTCCCCTTCCCCTCCACCTCACCAACTGACTTCCTCCCCTTCCCCTCCACCTCACCAACTGACTTCCTCCCCTTCCCCTCCACCTCACCAATTCACTTCCTCCCCTTCCCCTCCACCTCACCAACTGACTTCCTCCCCTTCCCCTCCACCTCACCAACTGACTTCCTCCCCTTCCCCTCCACCTCACCAACTGACTTCCTCCCCTTCTCCTCCACCTCACCAACTGACTTCCTCCCCTTCCCCTCCACCTCACCAATTCACTTCCTCCCCTTCCCCTCCACCTCACCAACTGACTTCCTCCCCTTCCCCTCCACCTCACCAACTGACTTCCTCACCTTCCCCTTCCGCATCACCAACTGACTTCCTCCCCTTCCCCTTCCGCATCACCAACTGACTTCCTCCCCCTCCCCTCCACCTCACCAACTGACTTCCTCCCCTTCCCCTCCACCTCACCAACTGACTTCCTCCCCTTCTCCTCCACCTCACCAACTGACTTCCTCCCCTTCTCCTCCACCTCACCAACTGACTTCCTCCCCTTCCCCTCCACCTCACCAACTGACTTCCTCCCCTTCCCCTCCACCTCACCAACTGACTTCCTCACCTTCCCCTTCCGCATCACCAACTGACTTCCTCCCCTTCCCCTTCCGCATCACCAACTGACTTCCTCCCCTTCCCCTTCCGCATCACCAACTGACTTCCTCCCCCTCCCCTCCACCTCACCAACTGACTTCCTCCCCTTCCCCTCCACCTCACCAACTTACTTCCTCCCCTTCTCCCTCCACCTCACCAGAATAAGAGAGGCCTGTGCCTTTGGATTTGTCAGGCAAACAGTCACCCAGGTCATAAACAGCAGGATTTCCCTTACCCCTTACTAAAAAACATAAGCAAATGTCATAAATTATTTTATGCCTAAAATACTGTTTATTAAAAGCTATGGTCTATAAAATATGAATTGAGATTTTGGAAGCAAATAAATATTCTGAGAGTCCCCACAGGGATGTTTTTAGTAAAGATATTTTTAAAACTCTAACATTTAAGAGAGTTTATCAAAATTTAAAATACTGCATTAGTATTCATCGGATGGACCTAGTGAATTTGTCATTCTTTAGAAAATGACTGTACCGGTGATTTTTAAGATATATGATTTTTAAAAAATCTATATGCATTAGTAATCCTACCATGCATGCAGATTTTGTTTTATGAAGTCAGATATTTGATTAATTCACTCTAAACATTAGTGAATGAACAGTGGCTATGACAAGAATTAATTGTATCTCCTTGTTAAAATTACTAAACTGAGAAAGAACACTCCTTTCTAACTGTGTCATCACAGGCAAGTTCCTACAGCTCTCTGTGCTTCAGTTTCCAGATCAATGAAATGAAACAATGGTCTCATTGGAGCTTGTGTTTGTGAGAATTAAGTCAGTTATTTTGAGTAACACACCTTGAGTAGCGCCTGGAATAATTGCACACAATTATTATTAGATGTTTTCACTAAGTGAACAATCCTTAATTGTATACATGTCAGTGACTTTCTCTTAAAACAAATTGATTAAAAGAAAATCAATAAGGAAGTAAGGTTAATTAAGAAGACTTAATAAAAATGAAAAACAAAGAAGAGAATCAAGATATAAATATACATATACAGGCACTTGCCATCACCCAGCTAATTTTTTGTATTTCTAGTAGAGATGGGATTTTGCCATGTTGCCCAGGCTGGTTTCAAAGCCCTGACCTCAGATGATCCACCCACCTCGACCTTCCAAAATGCAGGGATTACAGACCTGAGCCACCACACCCAACCATGTATGTAGTATTATTTGTGTAAATAATGATTGACACTTTTCAACATTTTTCTTTATAATACCGTAAAAGAACCTCTTGTTGATTTTGGAAGATTGGCAACAGTAACAAAGAATTCAGATAAGTCACTACAGGCAAATAGAGAAACAATGGCTATGACAAGGATTTGTTCTCAGACTTCAGAATGTACAAAACAAAATGGCACCAAAAAATCCCCATGCGAAAACGCTTGGGCTGATGCTCAGATTACAGACCAACTTCCTTTAGGACACATTTACATGAAGGTGACAAACATATGCCAAATTATATTTCCATGCCCTTTAAACCCAGAGAAAAAATAGTCCACGACTACCCAAATAATTCCTGCAAGAGTAGTACTTATATTACAATTGCTATGTCATGCACAATAAGAACAGTAAACTCCACGAATACCAAATATATCAATTAAAATTGACAAATGCATGACAACTAAAATTAAATTATACAGTCTAAGCGAAATCAACATGCTATATAAAAATCAGTCCCTAGTCAAACAGCATGCAGGCCATATGCATAAGGATGCAGAGAACTCCAGAAATGACAATCTGATACTTTAGCAATGTCTCAAATAGTTACAGGTATTGTCCTTACAGATAAGCATGGGAAAGCAAAATTCAATAAAAATAAATTAACTTCTCACAAATAAATAAATACTGGGATATCGATTCTCTATAAGAGGCAAGCTGTGGGATTGAAGATTAAAAATTAAAATCACTTGAAAATTACTCAAGATAACTATTTATATGTTGTGTAAAAATGTCTAGGTGCCTCTTTAATATATTGATTTAATTTTGCAACTATGGACAAGCATGTAATTAACAATAGGAGCTAGATAGAGCATGCATTTAAGTAATGCATCTATACAAACCTTAACATAATCACTTAAAAATCTTATAGGGAATCTAAGATACTTGTTCTAATAAATCAGCAATATGAAAAAACAGGTGGCCGACACATAATTTAATTAACTGAAACAAGCTGTAGAAAGGATTAAATCAGCAAAACATTATCTGGCATTATCCACTATAAGGTTGATGGAACTTTTCTTTGTTTCTCCATCCACCCAGTTTTCCATCCATCCATTCTTCCATCCATCATCCATCCATCATGCATTCATTGATTCATCCACTTGTCCATCCATCCATCCATTCATCCATCCATCCATCCATCCATCCATATGCCCACATATCACATTCCTGATGATTTAAAAAAACTCAGTAATAAAGTTTACATAATAAGAAACACTAGAGTCAGTTTCTAAGAAGAGCAATAGTTTCCACAGGACATGACTAACAATAGAAGATAACAATAATCAGATGCTTATCCAGACACTGCACAAGGAAATGTTGACATGTTAGCTCATTGAGTCCTGGAGGCAGGTACTAATACTGGCTCATTTTCAATCAAAGACACTGCAATACAGATGGTTTAGTAACGTTTGTGATGTCAACTCCTGGAAAGAGTAAATATTCCAATCCAGAAATTGTCATTCTAGAGCTCTTACTATTAATAATTAAGTATTGCTTTCTACATAGAAATGTGTGGATTTTTCCAGAAAATCTTGTAAATTCTCTGATATGATTTGGCTCTGTGTCCCCACCAAAATCTCATCTTGAATTGTAATTTCCATGTGTTGCGGGAGGGACCTGGTGGAAGGTGACTGGATCATGGGGCAGTTTCCCCGATGCTGTATTCATGATAGTGAGTGAGTTCTCACAAAATCTGATGGTTATAAAAGTGTGTAGCAGTTCCCCATTTGCTCTCTCTCTTCTGCTGCTTTGTGAAGTAGAGCTTGCTTCTCCTTCGCCTTCCACCATTATTGCAAGTTTCCTGAGGCCTCCCCGGCCATGCAGAACTGTGAGTCGATTAAACTTCATTTTAAAATAAATTATTGAGTTTCAGGTAGTTCTTTATAGCAGTGTGAAATGGATTGATATGTTCTCTATTCCACCAAATTCATTCCCAAGGACGGACGCTGCAGCTCGCTTCAAAGACATCTCCCCACACTTTCCAGCTCACTGTGACTCTTCTCTGAAATCCTACGGAATCTCATCATTCAGGAATCACTCATGACCTGTCACATAGCATATCTGAAGCCAAAGCATACAACTAAATTATATGGGGTTTTACCTTTCTCACCTTTAAAATTTGTCTAATAAACTCTCAGCTCATTGCATCTCTACATCTTGCTAATTTATTTTCCCTTCCAGTTAATAAAGTATCGCTGAAGGGTAAGAAAAATGGCCATTTTAAAATAAAAGAGAGATTTCTAGTCCAGACGATATGGTGGAAACTATCTCTCCCTCCTTCTCCCCACAAGCTCAAAGATAGGCCTCTTGGAGAAAAATGTGAAAGACAGCCAGAGCAGAGCTCTGATAGGTTCAAAGAGAAAGGAAACTGGGTAGGGGCCAGGACTGGAGGAGCAGCCCAGAAGTAGGATGTCATATTATTATCTCATGCAACAGTGGAAAGACATCCAAGCCCAACATTTCCTGACCCCCAGCCTCACAGAGGGAAGACCAGCTAGTCTCAAACCACACCTGTGTGGAAACAGAGTTCCACCATACCAAGCAAGCTGGGGCAAACCAGTGGAGGGGACTGATCAGAAGCCCTATGGCTGCAGTGGTGCTCTTCTTCCCTGGCCTGGGACTCCTTCTTCTCCCACTGAGTGATTCCATTTACCAGGGACAGCAGCAGGGGCAACTGCTACTAAAAATGCTCAGCCTGGGAAGCCACTTAGTCCCCCAGGGCCTGGGACTCGCCTTCCCTAGCCAGGGATATCACACTGTGAGAAGCACCTGCAAAGGTGACCTTGACCCCAGGAGCTACCTGAGAGGTGCTCCTTATCATCCCACTTTTTTCACAGGCGGGCACAGCCCTTCACAGGTGCTGGGATGGAAATGCTGTTAGTCACCACAGGACAAAAGATCCCTTAGGAAAGACACCGGCAACCTGGCCTGCATAGCTTCTTCTGCCCACCCAAAGAAGCAACAGCAGGGACCAATGGAAGCCCCATTGGCACAAGATAAACCATTCAGAATAAATAGTACCATACAGGCTCAAAAATGGCACAACTAATAGAGCCAGACAGTCAGTCTATAAAACTAGGCCAGGATCTGTGCGGTAAATCCAAACGAGGGAAATGCCCTCTGTTAAAAAATCTTAAGTAGTACCCAGTCTTGAAACGTAATTAGCCAAAGACAGAATACAATTAAAAAGTATGTGTTATACTGAGAACCAGGAAGATCACAACTTGAAAGATGAAGGACAATAACAGAACACCAACAATTAAACAAATCACTAATTGCAATTATCTGACAAGAATTTAAAGCAATCATCATACAAAAAATGTTTCAACAGCAATTTGAAATTCTCTTGAAAACAAATGAAAAAATAGAAAATTTTAATATAGGAAGAGAAGTTTTCAAAAAGTGCAACTAATGGGAATGAAAAGTAAAGTAACATAAATAAATACAGCAAGCTACAGAACTGACCTAGTGGAACCGTAGACAGAAAAATACTGAAAAAATGGTCAGTATAGCCTCAGTGACCTTTTACACAGTCACAAAATAGCCAATATTCACATCAGCAAATCTAATTCTGTCACATAGAGTGTTTTCTATCTGAATTTCAACTATTTATCCTGTACTATCTGAACCGAGGATCTGTATATGTAAATCAGCATTTCACTGTAGTTCAAAATAATGCAGTAAGGTGAATGTAATTATGTATTTGTATGTATACAGCATCCCTTATTGCACATTTTTAGTTTAGTTTCAATAAAATTCTATTCGAATTCTATTTAACAAATACATACCATATCAAAATACACAGCTACATGATCAATTATATTTATTCTTGCAGCAATACTTGTAGATAATGTCGCTGTATTGAAATAATCTCTACTGTTCTTTTTACACTATGAGGAACATAATAGGAAAACTGAATTTATTTAAGAAGTATAGATTTAAAGGTAAATAATCTTTCTCTAAAGATGGTTTATATTTATTATCTTTAAAATTTTCTGCATTTTGAAAAATAAAATAATATTTTGTATTCGTCTAAGTAAGACTCCTGATAATACGTCTGTCATGCCCTATGTTTTCAGTTTTCTAGTTTAGAACGTATATTTCTTCTTTACATATGCTTTATCATTTACAGTGTCAAATAATAGATTTTAGATCTTTATTAGTCTGTATTTTTCATAAATGCTAGTAACAAAAACAATACAAAAACATATATGACTTTTTCCAGTATTTTATTCTACGTATAGAAACAACAAAGAGACAATATATCTAGCTCATGCAATAAAGGGCATTTATTGGCTTAACAGTGGAAATCAACAGTCAGGAAAGTTTCATAGACTGTTTGATTGATTGAGCAGTGCAGTAACCTCACAAAGACTAACTTTGTTCATTCTCTCTGCTTTGGTCTGTGTGACATCGGGTTCCTTTTTTTTTTTTTTTTTTTTTTTTGAGACGGAGTTTCGCTCTTGTTACCCAGGCTGGAGTGCAATGGTGCGATCTCGGCTCACCGCAACCTCCGCCTCCTGGGTTCAGTCAATTCTCCTGCCTCAGCCTCCTGAGTAGCTGGGATTACAGGCACGTGCCACCATGCCCAGCTAATTTTTTGTCTTTTTAGTAGAGACGGGGTTTCACCATGTTGACCAGGACGGTCTCGATCTCTTGACGTCGTGATCCACCCGCCTCGGCCTCCCAAAGTGCTGGGATTACAGGCCTGAGCCACCACGCCCGGCTACATCGGGTTACTTCTAATGCCGGTTGCCCTTTTAGTTCTAAGTAGACATAGGGCTACCTCGTGCTTCTTCTCTTTCAATGGGTAGAGGATTTCTTCTGGAAGTTATTTCAGGAAACAAAGGAATTTTACTTCTTTCTCCAACGGCTCCAGAAATCCCAGCATAGAAATTGTTGAACCACATTGGGTCACGTGCCAATCACTACAACAGCAAATGCTGTCAGTGGATGCAAGCTGCTGAAGCAATTTTTCTTTTTCTATGGGGGAGATGGAGTCAGCCTCAGCAAGGGTAAAATGGCAAAGCGGGTGTGGGAAGTTGCTGAGCGAAGGAGAACGAGGTTTGGGTTGAGCAAGCACAATGCTGGGTGCAGAGTTGCATTAGGTGAGGAGCCTCCAGATTCTGGAAAAAACTTAATGCCCAGCAACAAGGACTTACCATTGTCCTCTTTCTCCTACTGAGCTTTGGGAAACTGACAGCTTTTGTTATAAAAGTTTAAAGTGATCATATTTTACAAATTAACTAGGAATTCCCGAATAAACATATGTAAAGCTCAATGATCCTTAATTATGTGAAGTGAGTTGGAGTAACGTGGATTGAACATCTCTGGGACAGAAGAGGGCATGAAATGTAAGTAGTTTTATATTCGTTATTACAACTATGTGAGGTGGTTATGCTAAAGGGTTCTGTATGTCTTCATACTAAATCTTTACAAAATGATAAAGATTAATGGCAGGTGCATATCACTTGGGCCCAAGGACACTGGATGATGGCCTTAGGATGACATGCATATTGGCTTTCTCTGATCTCAATATGTACATGAGTAGCATCTATTCACCACGGTCATACTCTGCACCCTTTGCAAGTTGTGATCCTGATGATCACAACAGGATTGCGTAAAAGTCTGAATACAACTTTGGATCACTGGCAAATTCTTTTAACTAGAACAATAACCCTAGGTCAATCACAATGCAATTCACTTCCTCCAGATTGTTCGGGGTCAGTACCAGTCTCCAGGGAACAGGAGAGAGAGACACTTGGAAGGTCACTTAATTCTAACCGATCACGCCAAGTGAGCAAACAGTTTTCATCTGGGCATTTTCCAGAAACAAAATGACCAAATCATTTTTATTCCCCCTAGAGGCATTAATACATTATTTTAATATATAATAGGGCAGCTACTCCTGAGGGAACAAAAAGTAAATATCAAGTAATGACAACAGAAATAATGTCTATCCTCTAAATGCAGTTTTCTTCTAAAAGGTTTTTTAGGGAAAAAGTAAATTTCACACTGTAATCTTGCTTTTTAATTAAAGTAAGACAAAAAAGTTCCATAATCACATCAACATTTGCAATGCCTTGCTATTTATTCTTAAATTTAAATTAATCTTTTAAATTAAATAAAGTAGGATGTTTTCAGTTCAAGAACTTAATTAAAAGTGATATTGTTTCCATGTTTCCATGGAGATTTTTCTAAGGCCTCTGTTTTTCACATAGACCACTGTAATTGCTTGTCAAAAAAAGCACTGACAGTTACAAATCTTACTTTTATTTTAAATGAAGAGAATAAATATCATCCTTGCACTTTATTTTAAACAAATATAAAATGCCATTATGTTTTTATCTAATAGTTCTATTGAGATAGTTTATATATCATCAAATTCACCTTTTAAGTGAACAACTCAGTGGCTTTTAATACATTCATAATGTTGTACAACAATCACCACAAACTAATTCCCAAGAAAAATACTTGTACCCTATAGATAAAACTGTTTTTCTCTCATCTCACCAGCTTCTCACCACCGCGAATCTACATTCTGTCTTTATAGATTTGCCCGTTCTTGACACTTCAATAAGTGGAATTATATAATATGTGTGATTTCATAACTTGCTTCTTTCACTTAGCAAAACGTTGTCAGGGTTTATTTCTAGGGTGTAGCATGTATCAGTACGTTTCCCTTCTCACACCTGTATAATCTCTGCCGTGCGGAACTACGGTGTATTTATCGCTGTATCTGTGGATGGACATTGGTTTGTTCTATATTTTGACTGTTACAAACACTGCTGCTATTCACATTTCTTATGTGTTTTTGTATGGGCATGTGTTTTTATTCCCCTTGGGTATATACGTGTAATGAAATTGCTGAGTTATATAGTCGTTGGGTAACTTTTAGTCTGTCATTACACAACATTCAAATCAACCTAATTTGGAGGAGGCATTGCGTGTCATCTCTTAAATAAACTTAAGAATTGAAACCTGAGCAAAACTCACTGCAAACAAACAGAAAAAGCAAGTCGTCCTCCCAATACAGTTTGATATTTCTTTCCAAAGTAGAGAAAAATAAGAGTAATAAGATAATAAATTCTATGATTTTTATTGTCGAACTTAAATGACTATTTATAAAATATTGCACTTTTATTACTGAAAATATATAAATCGCCTCACAGAAAAATAGGCAATATTGTTTTTCAAATCATTGTTTTCTGTGTACATAGAAATAAGAGATATCATTCTTTTCTTCTAGAAAATCACAATGTAGTTGTGAAGACAACACGGATTAAGAAAAATCAGAAAGAAGAAAATACGGTGGACTATGCCCATGGCTAAATGAAAGCATGTGGCCCTGTAGCTGAAGAAAGAGGAAAATATTTGGAGTTGGACCTTTTAAAGAATTCCCACAGCCGGGCACGGTGGCTCACGCCTGTAATCCCAGCACTTTGGGAGGCCGAGGCGGGTGGATCACGAGGTCAACAGATCGAGACCACCCTGGTCAACATGGTGAAACCCCGTCTCTACTAAAAATACAAAAATTAGCTGGGCATGGTGGCACGTGCCTGTAATCCCAGCTACTCAGGAGGCTGAGGCAGGAGAATTGCTTGAACCCAGGAACTCCAGCCCGGATCCTGTGGGCCCCCTTTGACCAGGTCTCAATCTTGTCCTATAAACACTTGAATAAGCACTAATATCGCTTCTGACAGCTGAAGGCCACCTTCCTAGGCTGACCATAGCCCCCTTAAAGTGCCTGCCTGAGAACACTCAAGGCAGCACAAAGAGTTTACTGTTTGTTTCAGCGGACACCTGAAGACAGGACTCTCGTCTCAGTCTCTGCGCCAGGGTGGAAGCCCAGTTTCAGTAAGCACCAATTTAAAAACCTAGATACGTTTCTCACGGACCAGAGTCTTGTTCCTGCTTTCTGCAATTCTCCAGTGCTCTGACTACTAAGCCCCTGCGCACCCACGCCCCACTCACCTGTTCTGCAGCAGCACCCAGTCACTTCTGCACAAGTCACGGAATTCGGCTCCTGCTGGACTTTTTTCCCCACCGCAGTGGCATATGACTGATTAAAATCTGTCCTTACCATGTCGGCTGGTGCCCTGCTTTGTTTATCTTTAACGTAAGTTTCTGGAAAGAAAATTGAAGGCAAAAGAAAGGCTTTGGCAACTGTATCTCTTGGCAAATGTGCTCTGATGCTTTCAAAAGGCCACGAGTTCAGATATGGTGAAACCGTTGCACTCGCTCTCCTAAAATAAACAAATTTGTCTGCCACTGACATAAAGGATAACCCCTTGTCCAGATCTATAGGAGAGTAGCAAGAAGGGAAGGAAGCACATTAAGTAACTAGCAGGCAGCAGTTATTTCTGACTATATTTGTAAAGCACAAATACATTTCTCATACATTTATGTGACATTTAGGGGCAAGAGAGCGTAACAGCTTGAATTACTGAAGCCAAGGAGAGTATTTGATACTGCTTATGAGACGCAGCATAGAGTCCGTGACATTTGCACCATAAGTAAGCAATTCTTAAGTCAGGTTATACACTGAAGTTTAATTCTTTTTACAAAAACGTAGGGCTCTAAACACCTTTTACACTGTACAAAGAAGCTGAAAGGGGAGTAGAGAAAAAGAAAAAGATAAGTAAAGCATGACATAAGACAAATAAGACTCATTCCACAGCAACTCAAAGGAGCAGGAGTTTGAAAAGTGCGCACGGGCCTTTCTAGCATTTTGGGATTTTAAAACTCAGAGGAATAGTGATTGATTGATTTTTAGAAATATACTAGATGATACTTCTGCTTAAAATCTGAACTGGAATAATGTCAGTCAGAAAGAGATGAAAATGTGTTTGATATGAATATTAAAAGCCTGGAAATAAGCAATCATTTCAACACAATGACAAGGAGAAAACACAGAGGCAGATCATGGAACCTGCACTATGAAAAGACGCCATCTGGACCAGCTTGGCACGGTGCTGGTGACCATGGTCAGCACTCAGTGAAAGAAGAAAGTTAAATGAATGAACAGATTTTCTCTTGGCCTTACCAAACTGAGGATGTATTTGTCATGTAGTGAAGGATTGCAAGTCAATTCCAGATACAATTACTCAATTCAACAATATGTATTAAGCCCGAAACTGATCGAGGCGCTGGGAATACAACAGGAAACAAAACAGAGGGGACAAAAAATCCTTGTAGTTACGAAAAAGAGCTTCCATTCTAGCTGGCAGAGGCAAATGAACCAAGGCAATACATATATATATAGTACTTTAGGTTCTCAGGTACACGTGCAGATCATGCAGGATTGTTGCATAGGTACATACATGGCAATGTGGTTTGCTGCCTCCATCCCCCTGTCACCCACATCTGGCATTTCTCCCCATGTTATCCCTTCCCAACCTCCCCACCTCTGCACCACTGTCCCTCCCTTGTCCCCCCAACACTTCCCAGTATATGATGCTCTCCTTCCTGTGTCCATGTGTTCTCATTGTTCAACACCCGCCTATGAGTGAGAACATAAAGTGTTTGATTTTCTGTTCTTGTGTCAGTTTTCTGAGAATGATGGTTTCCAGGTTCATCCATGTCCCTACAAAGGACACGAACTCATTTTTGATGGCTGCATAGTATTCCATGGTGTATATGTGCCAAGTTTTTTTTTGTTCAGTCTATCATCAATAGGCATTTCAGTTGGTTCCAGGTCTTTGCTACTGTAAACACTGCCACAGTGAACATACGTGTACATGTGTTCTTATAATAGAACAATTTAGATCCTTTGGGTACATATACCCAGTAATGAGATTGCTGGGTCAAATGGAATTTCTATTTCAAGGTCCTTTAATGGCAAGTACCACAGAAGAAAATAAAGCAGAAGGTGGAAACAGGAAGCACTAGCTTGGTGGGAGAGCCGAGCCCTCGATTCAGGAAAGGGGTCTGGCAGTAAAGGTGAGGTGGGAGCAAAGCCCCAGGAAGCGACGGGGAGAGCCATGCAGACATTAGGGACAGAGTGTTCTGGCACATGGAACAACAGGTGCAAAGCGCTGTATAAAGAAGCCCAGGCAGGTCCAGAGAATGTTCAAAAAGAACAGGAATGAATGGTCAGACTCAGCGCAGGCCATGGAGACTGAGATGGACGTCACTGAGAGATACTCCTCAGACTCGAATTGACTTTATTATAACAAGGTCAATTATTATAATAACTTTATTATAACAATATGTTGTGTCAATAACAGACTGGAGGAGAGTGAGTAACGACAGACAAAGAAACACTCTGCTTCTAGGAAGAAGACTCTGCTCATCCGGGCTGCTTAGAGGAGACTGAAGCAGGGAGGTGACGAGACGATGAGCTACACTCCTAATGATGTAAATGCAGAGGGAGAAAAAGAGAAGAAGGATTTTGACTTCAGCCACTGTAAAACTGGGCACCATTAAAGAAAAGTGGGTATATACCCAGTCATGGGATTGCTGGGTCAAATGGAATTTCTATTTCTAGGTCCTTGAGAAATCGCGACCCTGTCTTTCCAATGGTTGAACTAATTTATACTCCCACCAAGAGTGTAAATGTGTTTCTAATTCTCCACACCCTCTCCAGCATCTGTTGTCTCCTGTTTTTTTAATGATCCTCATTCTAACTGGCGGATACCCAAAGGATTATAAAACATTCAGTTATAAAAACACATGCACACATATGTTTATTGCAGCACTGTTTACAATGGCAAAGACTTGGAACCAACCCAATTATCCATCAATGATAGACTGGATAAAGAAAATATGGCACATCTACAACATGGAATACTATGCAGCCATAAAAAAGGATGAGTTCATGTTCTTTGCAGGGCCGTGAATGAATCTGGAAACCATCATTCTCAGCAAACTGACACAAGGACAGAAAACCAAACATTCCATGTTCTCATTCATAAGAGGGTGTTGAAAAATGAGAACACATGGACACGGGGAGGGGAACATCATACACCAGGGCTTGTTGGGGAATGGGGGTCTGGGGGGGAATAGTAGTGGGTGGGGAATTGGGGAAGGTTAACATTAGGAGAAATACCTAATGTAGATGACGGGGGGATGGATGCAGCAAACCCGAGGCACTTGTGTACCTATGCAACAAACCTGCACATTCTGCAGATGTACCCCAGAACTTAAAGAATAATAAAACATTTAAAAACAATAATTAAAAAGGGGAACACTTTTGAGAGGAAAAATCAAGAATTAGGTTTGGACATTTTCACTTCAGTATTCTTTTTAGACATCCAAGGACCTACGTTGAACTGAATTTACCGTCATGCACCCCATGATGGTTTGGTTAAAAACACACCATCTATGACAGTGGTTCTGTAGGAGTATAAAAGGGTTGAACACTTTCATTAGCCTGGTGACAGGGTAGCCATCACAGCGTCTGGCAATGCATTACGTGAGTGAAATGGAGACAGACCCACTGTGCTGCCTGTCTATAAATGTCTGCATGCACGGTTACCCAGCACGTAGTACTGGTAATGATAATAAATGACTATGCTACTGGTTTACGTAGTTACCATAATACAATTTTTATCATCATTCGTCATTACTCCTTCTACATATCAAAAAAAAAAAGGTATCTGTAAAATAGCCTCAGTTAGGTCCTTCAGGAGGCCTCCAGATGAAGGCATCGTTATCACAGGAGATGACAGCTCCAGGCCTGTTATTGCCCGGGAGGATTTTCCAGGGGGACAAGATGTGGAGGTAGAGACAGTGACATTGATGATCCTGACCCTGTGTGTGCCCAGGACACTGTGCGGTTGTGTCTTAGTTTTTAACAAAATGCTTAAGTAGTGAAGAAAACTATTAAAAATAAAATACAAACTCATAGTATAGTAAGAATCTTAAATATGTATGTTATTCAGTTTTGTAATGTGTTTGTGTTTTAAGCATTGTTATTACAGAGTCAAAGAGATGAAGTAAAAAAATTACAGTGGGCTAAGGTTGATTACTGAGGAAGGAAAACCATGTTTTATAAATTTAGTCTAGCCTAGCTGTCCAGTGTTTATAGTCTACAGCAACGTACAATAAGCAAAGTCATAGGCCTTCACACGCAGTCACCAGTCACTCACTGACCCGGAGCAAGGCCAATCTTGCAAGCCTCATTTATGGGAAGTGCCCAATACAGATGCACCATTACTGGCCTTACATACTGTATATTTGCTGTTCTTTAGCTGTGTGTGTGTATGTGCAGATACACAAGCGCTTACCATGCTATTACAATTGCGGAGGACAGTAGCATGCTGCGTGGGTTTGCAGCCTGGGAGCAATAGGCTGTACCACATAGGCCAGCTGTGCTCTAGGTGAGGGCATATTTTCTGTAAAATCGAGAGTTCCACTTGCAGTTTTTCCTTCTAGTTCTACTCCCTGGCTTTCAGCCTGAAGTTATAGATTCATAAAAACATACCCAATTTTTATGTTTAAAGGGATTAATGCATAGGCGTAAAAAAGAAAAAAACCTAGGGCATAAGAGTAACTTCACGATCAACTAATAAAAACCTGAATAAATGGTATTCAGGTGACGGAGAAAAATGAGGATTTATTGACAAGGCAATGAGCCGTGACCGAGCATGAGGCATGGAGGGTGAGCAGAGGGTGTGCTCCTCTGCAGCTGATTCTCATTCTCTACTGAGCGGAGATTCCAATGTCTATTTTGTCAATGTCCTGAACGTTTTCACTGTAGTCTTCTTCTTTTGCATTGACCTGATACTTTGTGTGTGGGACCCTCACCTGAATGAACCCAACTTCTCTGCAGGCTTTGCAGAAACCCTGAACTGCGGAACGCTGTTGGAGAAAAATTAAACAAATGCATCCATGGGTGAGTCTGCCATGTGGATGCCAGACTCCGCTGGGTTCTCCGCTCTTCCCACTAATCCTTCTGTGTCGGGATTCTCTCCAGTTCTCCTCAGTAGACAAGAATGGAGAACAATTTCTCTATTCTTCGCAGACATAACTCTCGGGCCACCTGATTTATTTTCAGCAAAGAGCCTTATTTTGTATTTTTCATTTAAAAAGCCACCTGAAAATAACATCAACATTAATTTAAACTCCAGCAAATATTACTCCTATAGCTGCATCTGCCCTTTCTTTCTTCACCTTCTAATTCACACTCTGTTGAGCGGCCTTGCCAGTCTCAATGCCGAGCTCTTCACCGGAGTTCAGGGTCATATTCACTCCAGAAAAGTTGAAACCTGTGAGCTGATTATTTCTTCCTTTATTACATTGTCATCTTCATTTCCATTAGTCTTTCACCATCTGTGGATTCACACATGTTAAAAGAAAGACCCAAGCTCACATCATCTTACCACTGGACCTCAACATTTTTATCTCACTTATGAGGTGATTTGGCTATGCAATTACTACATTTTTTTCCTAGCACTTACATCCTATTAATTGTAAGACCCACGAGGACATTGAAATAAAAAGTGTCCTTTACCACATTTTAAGATCTGGGATGATTCTAAATGAAATGAAAAAGTGGCCATTATCTTTAATTCCCTGCCTTGGAGGTCCCCTTTAGCTCATTCAGTGTCTTATTATGTTTCTGACATGTCCTCCATAAAATATTGTCATCTTTCATCTCATTACATAAAGATGTTTCTAAGATTGAGAGGAAAAAAACGAGTAGCTGTATTCAAAAGCTGTATTAACCATTCTTTTAGCTATGAATCCATATTTCTTGGATTACTCCAATTCGGTACATAGCCCTTTATAATGTTCCTTTATAAGAATAATGATCTTGAATGTAATACTCAGTATCAGGTGGATAATACGAAAGAAGAATTTGCTTTTTCATGTCTCAATTATACTAAGACAAAGCATATTATACTACAGAAAATAAGTTTTATAAGTATAAAAGTCTAACTTATATACCTATATACCTATACAAGGTATATATATGTATATATATCTATATATACACCTATATATAGGTATATATACCTATATAGGTATACATATACATACCTACATATATGTTATATAGCTATATAGGTATAGATACATATATATACATATATATATATATATATATACCTTATATACCTATATAGAGAATATATATAGGTATACCTTATATATCTATATGGGTGAATATATCTATATCTATCTATCTATCTATCTATCTATCTATCTATATATATATATATCTTATGTATACCTATATACCTGTACATATATAAAACTTATATACCTATATAGGTATATAAGGCATACATATAGGTATGTACTTTTTATATACCTATATAAAACTTACTTTGTATATATATATATATATATATATATATATATATATATACACACACACACATATAGTTACACACAGATGTGTACATATACTTCTGTCGCAATTTAAAAACACTGAAAAGGCATGTAGGAAAATTCAACAAACTAGAGACTGTATGATGGATGTCCTGAGGGACTGGAGGGCTAAAGGTAGGGTAGAAAAGATTTAAGAGAAAGAAAAGTTTCCCCACATGTTTCCATGCATAAGAATTCAAAGGTATTTTCAACAGGAATATAATAATTCTCATGTTTTATTCATTCAGTAATCAACACCCATCTTCAACATAATGCCCAGAGAATACAATAACAGAGACTTGGAACCAACCCAATGCCCATTAATAATAAACTGGATAAAGAAAATGTGACATATATACCACAGAATACTATGCAGCCATAAAAAATGAGTTAATATCCTTTGCAGGAACATGGATGAAGCTGGAAGCTATCATTCTTGGCAAACTAACACAGGAACAGAAAACCAAATACTGCATACTCTCACTCATAAGTGGGAGTTGAACAATGAGAACACACAGACACAGGGAGCAGAATATCACACACCGGGCCTGTAGGGGGGTGAAGGGCTAAGGGAGGGAGAGCATTAGGACAAATACTTAATGCATGTGGGGTTTAAAACCTAGAGGATGGGTTGATAGGTGCAGCAAACCACCAAGGTACATGTATACATAGGTAACAAACCTGCACATTTTGCACATGTATCGCAGAACTTCAAGTAAAATAAAATTAAACAATGACAATAATAAAACTCAGAAAAATTTACAATGGAGGAAGAAAAATTTTTAAATAAAAGGCATTATGGAAAAAAATATAAATAGAGAGAGTGTCAAAGAGTCATACTTAGAGAACCTTGTAAAGTGTCCCCCTCCTGCCTGGCTTCCTGCCTTTGGCCCAGTCCCCCTCTGGGCTTCAGGCATGCCAGTACTTGCATGCACTTGGGGGACAAAAAAAAAGAAAAAAGTCTTATTCTCACCTTTTGGATGAAAAAAACACTTAGGTATCATCCTCCTTGATGTTCTTCAAGATAATTTTCATTTCATACATATATACATATAAGTATGCATGCAATGACTAGTGTTTTTTCCACAAAAAGAAAGATTTAGAGTATGTAAATGGCATTTATGAATTGCATAGTTTTGCAGAATAATACTTTTCTTTCAACTTTCCAATATCTCTATGTATTTAATCTCTAGCCAAGAAAGTGAGCAAATGCAGAATCACTATGATCATCACCAGCAACGTTCGAATGAAGGTGATGGCAGTATGTTGAGCACTTTACTAAGAATGAATTTTTGGCATTATACTTTAAACTATGTCTGTAAATTAATACTTAAAGCAATACATAAAACGTAATTGTTTTCAAGAAGTGGGTTACTAAATGAAACCCGCTTTCACCCATACAGCGATGGCAAAGCGTTTTAATCAGGAAAAGCATACATACTGCTTAGAATTCCCCCTTTCTGCTGATGGTAGGCACTATCATAAAAGGCAAGTTAAGTTTCTCCCAACACTACCCATTTGTCAGTGCAGATGTGTGGGAGTTTGTTTCCACGAAGCAAGGTTGCTGAGGCTCTCTGAGTGCATGTGAGGCTTATCCCCACCAAGATTTACTTCACCATGAAGTGTCTCGGATAAAAGAAAAGTTAACTTGCTTCAAATCAAGTGTGGAAATCTATGTAGAAAATTCTATGTAATAAAACAGCAGTTTCCAAACTATAGCTGAAACAGAAAATCTTCCCCAAATTTAAGAAATACATCAAATCCTAATATGTATAGTGAACTTCTAATATGCAAAATTGCCAAAAGTCAGTGCCCGGTGATGGGCATGCTACAAACGGAGGCACAGACCCTGTAATCCTTGCTTATCTGCAACTCTCTTACCTTTTTCTCCCACACACTTTGACCTTTTCTACAATATGCTACCATTTCTGAATATTTTTATTTCTTACATTCTTATTCTGAAACTTATTACAGTACAATATAATGTCATTTGGAAGGTCTCTTCCTATTTACAAATCTACAGTATGTAGCTCCAAGAATACGGGTCACATATGTATGAGTTTCCAGTGTGCTCCAGTTCTGCGCCTGCGAAGGGAGGCTCGTTGTGAGGGAGGCGTGGAAACAGTGTGGTCTGGTGAGAGCTCAGGAGGAGAAATTATGGAAGATTTTTTAAAAGCTTTAATGGGATGAAATTTATATACCATAATATTTACCAACTTAAATGACAAAATTCATTGGTTTGTAGTTTTTTGTTTTGTTTTGTTTTGTTTTGTTTTTGAGATGGAGTTTCACTCTTGTTACCCAGGCTGGAGTGCAATGGCGCTATCCCAGCTCACCACAACCTCCACCTCCTGGGTTCAGGCAATTCTCCTGCCTCAGCCTCCTGAGTAGCTGGGATTACTGGCACGCACCACCATGCCCAGCTAATTTTTTGTATTTTTAGTAGAGACGGGGTCTCACCATGTTGACCAGGATGGTCTCGATCTCTTGACCTTGTGATCCACCCGCCTCGGCCTCCCAAAGCGCTGGGGATTTGTAGTATTTATACAGTTGTGCGGACATCACCCCTATCTAATTTAGACTATGCCATCATACCCATAGAGAAGCATAGTACCCACTGGCGTTCATATCCTTATTCCCTCCCCCATATGCTGGCAACCACGAGCCTACTTTCTGTCTCTATGGATTTGCCTATTCTGGACGGTATATATAAATGGAATCATAACATATGTGCTCTTTTGTAACTGGACTATTTCACTTAGCATAATGTTTTCAAGGCTCATCCCAGTTATACGGTATGTATCATTACTTTCTTCTTCCTTATTCTCAAATATTCTTCTGTTATAGAGATGTACAATATTTTGTTTATCCCTTTATAAGTTGATGGCTATTTGGGTTATTTCTACCCTTTGGCTATTATGAATATAACTGTACACGTTTTTGTGTGGATGTCTGTCATCATTTCTCTTAGGTATATCCCTGGGAGTAGAATTCCTAGATTGTGCGATATCAGTTTAACACTTTCAGGAAAGGCCAGTCTGTTTCCACAGATGGCCCCATTTTATAATCCCAGAAGCCTTGCATTGGGGCTCCAATTTTTTCATGTCCCCATCAACACATACTATTACCATTCTTTTTCATCACAAGCATCCTAGTGTATATAAAGTGGCATTACATTGTGTGGTTTTGATTCACTATTCACAGGTAGAAAAAATGCTGATCATCTTTTTCAAGTGTTTATTGTTGATTTGCATACCTCCTTTGGAGGAGAGCCTGTTCAGACTCTTGGTCCATTTTTAATTATATTTATGTACTTATTTACTTGTTTATCTATTTTGAGACAGGGTCTCACTCTGATGCCCAAGTGGAGTGCAGTGGTGTGATCACAGCTCACCGCACCCTTGACTTCCTGGGTTCATGTGATCCTCCCACCTCTGCCTCCCAAGCAGCTGGGACGACAGGCATTTACAACACCAGGCTCATTTCTTTTTGGGGGGTACTTTTTGTAGAGATGAGGTCTTATGTTGTTGTCCAGGCTTGTCTCCAACTCCTAGGCTCAGGCAGTCTGCTTGATTTCACCAGGTGTGAACCACTGCTTACGGCCACCCAAATGTTTATTATTTGATCTGGGCTATACTGAGTGTGTACTGTGTACACGTATTCTGATAAAAGCAGCTACACAGGAAATTGTAAGAGTCATTAATATTGCACAATCCCAATGATTTGCTTGATGTGATACCGCCAGCTTAACCACAATTGACTTAATAATTAGAATCGTACTCTAATTCAGACCAGTCATACGAGAGGGGATCATAATGAGTGCTTCAACTACACTATAGAACACTTTTCACTATCTGCAGAATGGTGAACCAATGAGATCCTTCATCAGGAAACTGGGGTAAAATATATTCAGTTCTGCTTGGGACAAGAAATTCAGATTCTTGCAGTTTTTCTGTTGATCTGAACATCTTTTTTCCCTTTTTTATTTTATACATTGCACTAACGCCAGAAACTTACCTCGATAGATCTGATCAGCACAAATTTGCTTTGAAACTTCTGGGGATGTTACATAACAGAACTAATACTAAAATACTGCTCACTTCAATGAAAGCAAATGATCCTAATTCACTTATTTTTTAAAAATCTAATGCTTTTCTATAAAGTCTATCTCACATAGGTCTTCGTTATAAAACGGAATTATCTGAATTTTTAATAAGTAGACTTCTATGAAATCTTTGATACACAAAAAATATATACTTAAAAATGTAAGGGTCATATCAGATCTTCTAATTCAAATAGAGATCATTATCATCATGGAAGGAATGGCGAATAGGTGGCTATAAAATCAGAGTCTAACAAACAATCATATAAAGTTGGGATGATCTATCATGAGAGAATATGTCACCAAATAACTGAAGAAAAGCAGCATCCTTTCTGCTGAATTATTTGCAGTAGTGAATTTGATTTTCAAAACTTGCATCGACATCGTCTATGAGCCTTATTTTACTGTATATACTGTAGGATATATGGTTTATATAAACTATTTTTAATCATTAACCCCTCACATTGTAATAACAAGAAAAAACATTTCTATTTTACCTGTAACTAAAAACCTAACCTACATTAAGGAAATGGTATCACAATTTAATAGCATTAATATCCTCTACAAAGATAATAAGAATTATGATTTCAATATTGATTTTAATAGATGTTAAACATTGTAGGCCAGGTGTGATGCCTCATGTCTGCAATCCCAGCACTTGGAAGGCTGAGACAAGCAAATCACCTGAGGTCAAGAGTTCGAGACCAACCTGGCCAACATGGTGAAACCCCATCTCTACTAAAAATACCCTGGTGTGGTGGTGTGTGCCTGTACTCCCAGCTACTCAGAAGGAGGAGGTTGCAGTGACCAGAGATCATGCCACTACAACTCCATCCTAAGTGACAAAGTGAGACCCCACCTCCATAAAATAAAATAAAATAAACATTGTGGTTGCTTCCCCCCACCTTTTTTTTTTTTAAGAAATTTTTTGAGACAAATTCTTACTCTGTTGCCCAGGCTGGAGTGCAGTGGCACAGCCTTGGCCCACTGCATCCTCTGTCTCCCAGGTTCAAGTGATTCTCCTGCCTCGGCCTCCTGTGTAGCTAGACCTATAGGTGCACAACACCACACTTGGCTAATTTTTTTACTTTTAATAGAGACAGGGTTTCACCATGTTGGCCAGACTGGTCTCGAACTCCTGACTTCAGGTGATCTGCTCTCCTCAGCCTCCCAAAGTGCTGGGATTACAGGCATGAGACACCACACCAGGCCATGTTCAGCATATTTCAACCATCACTTTGTGCCTCTGAAACTTTCATTCTCAATTCATTATTATAACATTTTAGTACCTCAGGAATCTAATTCTGGCCACCAGAGGAAAAGCTGATTAATTAGAATTCAATCAAAAACACCTTTTAGACAATTTTCCTTCTGGGAATTGGCAAGGCAGAGTTAAGAAAAAGTACCCCACGAGAACAGAATGCTTTCTGACACAGAAGCTTACGATTTTCAGATTATAGAGGCAACTTACTTTTTTTAAATAAGATTTTATGGCAAAACATTACAAGTAATTGATCACTTTAAACTATACCTTTAGGTGTAAAACATTAAGGGAAATTTTATACCTGAAGTCATTTGGTATTGGAGATAATTTATATTTGACCCTATCTAATCCAACAGAAATACGTTGCTTAGAAATAATAAAAACAAGAAATGGTCACAGCATGAGCTATCTTGCCAAATATTTGAGCTGCCTTCCAAATAGGATTTTTAATCCAGTATTTGAAGGACAAAATGTCACAAAAGAAAACTAGTACGATGGATAGTAAGAAATACTGTGGCTATGGAAGAGAACAAGGCAGAACTGTGCCCCAGAGTAATAACCTGAATTGGTGCATGCCTGAAAGTTAAATCCTACCAAGGCCACAGGATAACAGTACCTCCCATTCATCTCACTGAGAATGAACTTTCTCGTGAATAAAATGAAACGTACTTTCAAATTTTCAGTAGAGCGACATTATCTTCTTACTTTAATACGACGGCAAAAAGGAAGAATTCATTAACTGTTACTTGAATTTTGAAAAATGTGCAAATACTTTATTTTTGCTTCAAATTGTCTGACCTTTTACTTGATGGACAACTCTCTCTTAATAATGATCAATCAGAAACTTCCTGTTAATGTGTTTCGTTTTTCAGTTATAGCTGACTTTCAAATAATATAATGATGTATCAAAGACAAGTTGTTCAGCATCAAAATCATTGCATAACTGTGGTGTAACCATGAGGCTTTATGAAATGACTGTGGTATAAACTCCCCTCTTGCTGAGGCGTCATTTGGGTAGGGGTGAGAGGAAACTGTATTTATGAAGGTTCATTGGTATAACCTTAGACAAGCACTGGAGCCTTTGAAAAAACTGTGTTAAAAGTTCACACAGTGCATAAAAATCAATAACTTTGCAACCCAATTGTATGGGATTAAATAGTTTCCATCTTGTGATTTAGAATTAATTCTGAAGTATTCCGACATCTTCTGTGCGTAATTGTAAGAAACACGGACATAAGCGTTAACAGACAAATATCCATTCGATCCGTTTTCTAAAGATAAAACTAGGGATGATCTAAACTAGACCAGGTAACGTTATTTATTTATTTATTTATTATTATTATTTTTGAGATGGTGTCTGGCTCTGTCACCCACATACGTTGGAGTGCAATGGCACAATCTTGGCTCACTGTAACCTCCCGTGTTCAAGTGATTCTCCTGCCTCAGCCTCCTGAGTAGCTGGAATTACAGGCATCTGCCACCATGCCTGGCTAATTTTTGTATTTTTACTAGAAATGGGGTTTCACCATGTTGGTCACACTGGTCTCTAACTCCTGACCTTTTGATCCGCCCTCCTTGGCCTCCCAAAGTGCTGGAGTTACAGGCATGAGCCACTGTGCCAGGCCAAGTCATCTATTTTTTTTAAAGGTAAGTGCAAGTTAAGGTATCATTCTTGGTCCTTGGTCAAGTGAATATAATTACACACACACGGATCTTGTTTGTTCTGTTTGTTTGAGATAATCTCTCACCACGTAGCTCAGGCAGATCTTGAACTCAAACTTCTGGACCCAAACAGTTTTCTGCTTCAGCATCCTGAGTAGCTGGGATGACAAACACCAGCCACAGCACCCTGATTAATTTCAGATTTATAAACTTACACACACTATGTATGTATACATGTATACGAATGTATAATATTTTACACTGTATATATAATGGATATATATAGTTATAGTTTCAAAATTAGAAGAGACTCAGAATTAGCTATCAGAATTTCTTTAGTATTTCCAGAGCTTGGAACAGTGCCTACCATAATAGCCAACGGATCCCAAATGGCAAGAACATTTACTGAAGAAATCAAGGTCACCTGAACTCACAAAATATTTTGAGCTCTCAAAATGAAGCATTCAGATGCCAACTATTTGAGCAGTTGCATACTACTGAGACTTATAAATGTTTATGTGCCATACATGTTGTAACTGCAGGATCTGACATACTCATTGAGTAATTCTTCAGGGCATAGATTCACTTTTTCTTTTTATAAATGATTTCATGTGGAACTAGGAGGAGAGTGTTTTTAACTTAAAAGAGGCATGAGACTTTGATTGAATCAAGTCAATCAGAAAACCATGCTCATTTCTTTCAACAAGTTTTATTTTTAAAGTAATTGTTTTCTCCATAGATTATATTATCTGTTAGTTATTATTTTTTAACAAAGACTTGTTGTAAAAAGTAATAATATTCACATCCACAACAACAAAAAATAAAATTAAGGTAAAGATATTCTAAAGACATCATTTAACTTTTAAAATACTGTTTATTTCACTACAAAGACTTTTTAGAAAGTCTACATACTCTGGAAGCCCAAAGAGGACAATGATTGTTAGTTTTGTTTCTAATATATTTAATTTTTTAATTGAAAGCAAAATATTTTCATGCATCTTTAAGGAACAGAAAAATATTTCACAATAATTAAAAAACATAAAAGATTAACTCATTGTGTTATTGCAACTATTACTGATCACCTGTAAATGATAAAATGATTCACTTTTATTCACTTCCTATAACAGGATGTAATGATAGCCATATCTGCTTTCCTAAAGTCCCATTTCGTTGTTGGTGGCAGACAGACAAGTGATCAAAATACAGATAGGCTGAATCAAATTATGTTGGCCCATCATTTTGCCCTACTCCAATCAATAATGCCCTTACAAACAATAGTGCACTACTGTAAATCTAAATGTCAGAGTCCAGGTTCTTTATCATGTCAGTCTAGCCTGCCTCCCAAATAAAGGAAACAGTGACTTTCATGGACTAGCAACCATGGGCAAAGTTTCTAAACCTGAGGCCACAGGAGACTGAGGCTCTGTATTTACATTTACCTCCTGTGGAGCCTCTAATTATGAGTCTTTCACAGGGGTCTCTGGTGCCAGCTTACTTTTCACCCCCATCTCGACTTTGCTTCTTTGCTTTTAGGCTATTATTGCTAAGGTTACTTCAGGTACTATTTCTTGCTTCTGTTCTGTGATACTTCCCCTTTCAACACACATGGCTTTCCTTCTCCTCAGATTAATACCGTGGCCTGCCAGGAGATTCAATTCAATGTTTATCAGGAACCTAGTCTGCATAGATGTTAGACACTTACCTGCATCTATTATTTAGCTCCCTAAGGAGCCTCACTGGTCTTCACTCTCCTCCGTGTTCATGGGGCTCGGAAGGGCACTTACAGAGAAGAGATTGATGAATGAAGATTCATTCTGTTTTTATTGGAAAAACCTTTCTCTAAGAAAAGATTTTTTAAGCAAGAGTGAGAAAGCTATGAATAGAAATCATAAGAGTGTACAATTTGTGAATGAACCCTTACCAAAAATTAGCTTTAAGTGTCTAGAAGGCTTAAAAACACATTTCCCTAAAGATATTTTTTATTGAATTTTTACTTCTTCGGTACAAACTCCAGAGTCACATACCGAAAGTACCTGAAATTGAATTTTATTTCTACCACACTCAATTATAATGTATAATATGAAAGTGCAATTTATTTGATTTGATTTTTTTTTAACTCAGGAATACACTGTGCTTATGAGTGAAGTGTGCTGGGGAGCCAAGAGGCAGCAAAGCTTTGCCCCAGGTTATGAGACAAAATACACACACACACACACACACACACACACACACACACACATATATATATATATATATATATTATTTTTTTTTTTTATTTGCAGAGGCGTATACAGGAAGTCATGTGAGGAGAAAAAGCAGGAAGCCCTGGGGCAGGGATATTGAGGAATTCATGATGCAGGCAGAAACTGGGGAGCAGGGAATTTTGTGTGCCTATAAGCACATGAGCAAGTCAGGAGAGCCCAGGGCTCCATCTGCTACAGCTGAAGCTACCAGTGGAATGTCAGCCTGTAGAGGGGAGAATTGCTACTGGCCCAAACATTTGAGTTCCTTACCACGTCAAGCAGGCTATAATAAAAATAGGAAGAGGTATCCAGAGTAATGCAATCCGTAGAGAAAGAAGGTAGAATGGTGGCTGCCAGGCGCTGGGGGAGAGCTGGGAATGGGGAGCTGATGCACAAATAGGAGCGCTGCCTGTTTTGCACGATCGGAGAGTTCTGGAGAGCTGTTGCACAGCCACGTGGGCGTGCTCAACACTACTGAACCGGATACTTAAAGAGTCGAAGGTGTATTTGACCACAGTTAAATATAAAAATAAGGAATATAATTTAAGATCTGACATGATATCCACAGTTCAACAGCAATGGAAAATGAAAATTTAAGGTGATTGTCTATAAAATGTAGATGCAAAATGTACTTGTCCGAATAACCAGAGCAAAGGGACAGAAAAGCCCCTGCTGGGTGCGCTTCCTTAATCACTTGCTCTGTCCCTGCATTTCAAAGAGGCTGCTACCTCCTTTCCCCCGACAATACAATACGGGTGGGCCTGTCAAATACATGGGGAGAATGCTGTGGCGTCTGTATGGGTACAGTGACTGTTTTTCCACAGCAAGCTCGTTGACCAGGTTGGAATTTTCCCCACAGAAACAATCTGAAGATATAAATAACCACGTGCATCTGCCTGGCTGTATCCCTGCACACACACGCACGCACAGCTGTAAACAGCCGACACATAAGCAGCTCAGCACTGCTGGGCCGCGGGTCCCTGGGAACATTCAGCCGATACCTGGAGCCGGCTCCGAGGGCGGGCGGGGAGACCCTGGACGGGCCCGGTCCTGTCCGCAGACAGCCTGCAGTCTGCAGAGACCGGCCTTTCAACCGAGACGCGATGGCCCTCGAGGGCCACGACAAGCTGGGCGAGAAGCCCCCAGCCAGACCAAGCCGAGAACCAGAGAATGAGGGAGACCGAGGACTTCGGTGTGCAGGCAGGCGGAGGAAGGGACGAGGTGGGAGAGCAAAGGTTGCGCAGAAGGGTCAGCAGATGAAAATGATCCCACCCAAACAAAGAACCCATTGTCATCACCAGCACAGAACCTGACCATGAGCCACACACTTTGGGGATAGGACATACACAGAGCTGTTTAGGAGCTGCTGGAGAGACGCGCGCCTGCTCAAACAGGGATAGGAGTTCCGGGCCCACCCGTGCGCGGGGCAGGAGGCGGTGCGGGGCCTATGAAGTCCCAGGCGCACCCTCAGTCCCAGGCGCACCCTCAGTCCTAGACGCACCCTCAGTCCCAGGCGCACCCCCAGTCCCAGGCGCACCCCCAGTCCCAGGCGCACTCCGCGCGGCTGCACCACCCCAAAAGCGTCTGTGCCTCCTGCTCATTGCCAAGCCATAAGAGACAGTCCTCCCTTGCCTGGTGGTTACACTACCAAATTCATTCATTCTCCAAAACCTTAACAGAGTGAAGCCTTTCAATGTACTGAAATAGAATGATTTTCAGCTTGCCCAGGGAAGAATTCCTACACTATGGTGTCAATTCTTTCAGCTTGTGGTTTTACCCAGCTGTAGAAGAAGATTACATTTATTCACATCTTCTATATTTTCTTCCTAAGATAGTGGTTAGGGACACTGATGTCAGATCGGGCAGACCCAGGACTGAATCCTGAAGTCAGCTAATAACTGGAGGATTTTAGGATGTTCCTCAACTTCTTAAACATCCGTTTCCTCATTTCTAAAAGGAACGTAAATATAGAACCTGCTGTGCAGAGTTCAACATTGGATAACGGAGGGAAAGAAAGTAACCGCCCAGCTCAGCTAAATTCTCAATAAAATGGCTCTTCTCATTTTTATTTTCATTACTACTTCATTTGAATTTAAGTGTGTTAAATGATGTCCTCATCTTTAGGGTAGACTATTAAATGAAACACGGACCTTTACAATAACAACAATAAATTTAATTGTATGTTCAAAAAATCAAACCAAGCCCATTGTGTAGGTACAAAGCCACCTTTGAGCCACTTCAGTGGTCACGGCCATGAATGACGGCCGCGCATGCTGTTTTAGATGGCGGCACCCTGCACAGCTGCAGGACACTTCTCTGTTGATGTATTCCAGCCCACTGGGTTTCTGCCGTGGCTGCATTTGCATTTGCCTGCACTGCTTTCCTTCCTTCCCCTTTGGTCATTGACTAGCTCCTGACTACCTCATTCCATTCTAGCGCAGTTCTCTTCTTCACTCTCTCTCCTCGTCCCCCTCTCTTCTGTCTCCTCCTGTTTCTTTCTCTTTCTCTCTCTCTCGGTACATTCTAGTCTAACTTGGGTAACTAGTTGCTCCAAACCGTTTTGTATCCCAGCAGCTCATGACCATATAAAAGAGAGGAGCGGCTTTGAAGAAAAGGGCCACCTACCTTTCAACATCCCAACGTCGATTACGTCGAGTAAACAGTTGTGAGCTGGGTTGGCTACAGGACAGTAGGAAGCATTTCGCAGGTACTCACAGATGATCCTCCAAGCATCTTTGTGATGTGGGGTGCTATTATTACCCCTTATAAAGATATGGAAACTCTCTGCTCATGGTCACAAATCTAGTAAGCAGCTTTCTTGGGAAGCCAGCTGAGGACCATGTAACGCCCAAGCAGTGTTCAGGACGTGGCATCTGTGCTACAGAGACTGGGTGTGTCACCTTGACTTCGGATCTTCTGACTTTATCTTTCATCAGCCCTTGCTAGGAAGCCTTCCCCTTTCCATCATCCGCCTATGACAAGACCGACAATGGAAAGGGGGAATGTAAGACAGGGTGAAACCTTTGAAGAATCAGTGTAGAGAGAGGCTGTAGACCCTGGGCATGGTTAGACAACCAGGTACACGGTACACTCCTCCAAATTTGTGAGAAGCTCACTCCTGCCCTCCAAAACCAGCTCATCTAATGAGAAAGACCAACATGATAGAAGCAGATTCACAGCCAAGCCACAGCCCTGCACAGGCCAGCGTATGTAACAAGCTTCCAAGAGGAGCCCTGACCCTCAGCGTGTGGGGTTGGAAGGCACAGCAGGCCACCAGAGGGTCGTTCCAGTGAAGCGTGAATATCCTCCAAAGGAGAGGATGACAGTGAGAGGGCCCTGGTGGTGGCAGAGACAGTATGAGAAAAGGACACTGGACTAAAGAGTTTCTGGTCTGTTTTTGTCTTCGTTTGAGGGAAGGTAAGTGAACCCTAACAGGATCTTCACCGGCATGCTTCCCTTCGGAGGCTTCTGTTGCTCTGCTGTTTCCCTACTTAACTTTTCTTTGGAAAATGTTCTGATTTTAAAAGATAAAAATAATGAATTCAGCATAGAAAGATGAGACCTGACTAGTGAGGGCACGGGGCTGGGTCTCAGAGATGTCGCTGATCTTGCAAGTGCGTCGGTGGGAGAAATCTCAAAACGACCCTTTCACACCCTTCCCAGCTTCACACACAGCACTGTGTTCAAGGTGGGAATGAAAAAAAGCACAGTCCCTACATTTTCTTAAGTGCTTCATTTGCCTGGTCTTTTTTTAATTTCTGAAGAAAATAGTCTCAATCGTGTCTGGGTCTAGCACCAGAAGTTAACGATGCGTTGCCGCCTCATGCCCACTTTTCTCTACTGAGTGTGCTTCAGCTTGCCGAGAGCTGTCATTCATCCGTAGTTCGTCTTGCAGACACTCCTCTGAGCTCTCCACTTCCCACCCACCTTCCCTCTCAGAATGGTCGCTCTTCTCTTGGAAGAAGAGCAATGACTGTGCCTTCCCACACCTAATTATTAAAACATGGAATCACAGCCTGAAATACGTCCATTTTTGCTCACCAGCACTGCAAATTGTCAGCCTCTGCCCATGGTCACCAAGACAAGCCCACCTCAGTCTCTGAGCTGCTGTCCTCTGTCTACAGTTCCTCTTTGTACATACTAGGCAGAATGATCTCTTCAAAACCAAGGAAAGCATGCCATTTAATCTGGCTTAAAATATGCTGGTGGCTTCCCGCTGTACCCAGAATTTGAGGAGCATTTCTCTCTTTGGATTCATAGTTTCCTGTATGATCAGGACTCTGCACTCCCTTCTCTCGGCTCCCTTAACCTGCAGGCTCACTCCTACCTGGGCGCCTCTGCTCTGCTGGTAAATCTTCTCCCAATCCTGGTATGGTTGGTTTTGTTCTGTCAATTACATCTCAGTTTAAAATTCACTCCTCAGAGAAGGCTTCCCTGGACAAATTTAAGTCGCTTTTCTTTTTGCATGACATTTAAATATTCTCTGACAAACACGCAGGGACACTCTGCAGGCTATTTCTGTTTCTTATTTCCTGTTCCTTCTATCCTCCCAAACACAAACACTCCTATGAAAGTTTTATAAAAGTAGGGAACTGTCTGCCTTATTCAGCCCCACAGACCTAGCAGAAATCAAGAAATATGTACATTTTTAGAAGAAATATAAAAATGCAAAAACAGAGAGAATAAGTTGGTGACTTGCCATCCAGTGCTTTCTGTTTGTGTCTAAAGCACTTAATTTCACGTAAACATCACTTCACAAAAACAAGGAAAGCTTCTTTTTCTAGTCCTTTCTATTTTCGCCACAAATATACACACACTGAGCCTTTACATCAGGCTTTGCTTTTCTCAAAAAAGATATAGGATCTAATTAAATGTGTCACTGATTGCAAGGTACTTCTGGATGAACCACTTCTGGATGAACCACTGCTTCTGCAGTGAATTGAGACGCGCGTCTCAACATTAGTAATAGCTTCAAGAATAGCAGTAGGACTTCTTTCCAATGCTTTCTCCATCCCAGTTTTTGAAATAAAAATAAGAAGAATAACTAACTCAGGGAGCAAATGTAGTTAGCAAAACTAGGTGTTCATTGAAAACACAAATGAAAGTCAATTTCACGTAATTCACCACCAACATGAAAATAAATAAATAGGAAAAAATGCTGAGAAAAGTCAATATAACAGATTCTCAATCCCATTACTTTGCCTCAAAGACAAAAATTGTTAAAATTACATATCAAGAATGGAGCCTTTACACATGTATATATGTGTTTTTGAAAGTCTTGCAGGCACACAGTCATACTGCTTTAAAACAAGAGAAATCTTTTCTCAAACTGAAAGTAATAGTCCCCTTCTTGTGGACTACCTATGATTTATGTGTGGAGTGAACCTGTCTGCTATGGTTATTGGAGAGCTACTTTGCAAGGCCCATGGATGTCAAAAGCATTCAGATCAGCTTCATCTCTCATCCTGAAACAGTAATAAGAAAAAAACATTATCAGATTGTAGAGACTGCGTGCCAACTCGACAACCCTGCGCAGCTCCAGTGATCCTGAAGGCAAGTGCTACTGTGCACGTTGTGCCAATTAATGAAAACATGAACCTTGGGAACCTTTCTCCAATAGCTTTGTATCATATCAACATCAACAAGCAAACAAGCGAAGATAATCAGGTATTCCTAGCATGAAATTCTAAGAAATGTCAGAAATCCTTTTATCCAGCACTTCCATAAGTGAAGAAGAATGAAAAGCTCTCTTGAATATTGCCGAATAATCTTGACAGTTGAGGTTTTAAGAATTAAGGCAGTGTAAAAGTTTAGTTTGTAGTTATATTTATTAAGAAACGTCTTTAAATTTTATTCCACCAAATATGTCTTTAAAACACAGCCCGTAGCCACCTCAAGGTCCATTCGGAAGAGAGGAGATATCAGGAGATGTCATGATTTGCCATTGAGAACGATCGCTGACAGTTAGGACATGACAGCTTTTCTCAGACAGCCCTTGCTGGACCGTCGTTCCCATGGACATGTCCCTGAAAGCTGCCTGGACGTGTGCGCTGTCCATGTTCCTTCTCTAGTTTCACTCTGCAGTTGGAATGTGAAAGTCAAGGAGAAGCCCTACCATAACGAGATGGTGCCTAATTTTGTATCATTCTGCATTTCCCAAAACCAAATCACCCACAAAATTCTTTTATGCCATAATATATATTAACATACGTGGCACTGTAGTTTGCAATTTGCAGGATACATTCTGGGAAACTTTCAGCAATAAAATCTATTGTAGATGCATTTTTTTCCTGAAGCTTCTTACATTATTTTAATAGAGTCATTGGATTTTATAGCTGTAAGTACTTAAAATGATCTAGTTCAGAGCCTTCATTTTACAGTTAATGTAGGGAATCACAAGGTCACACAGCCTATACAAATTGCTGATCTCGTACGTGAGGACTGTGTTCTCCCAATGCCCAGGTCAGGGCCTTTTGTGACACCAAAAGAAAAATAATCCCTTTTGCACTCATCTTGAAAAATAGTAGAAAGAACAAGAAATTTGAAGTTAAAGATCTGAGGATAGGGGCCAGGTGCGGTGGCTCACGCCTGTAATCCCAGCACTTTGGGAGGCCGAGGCGGGCGGATCATGAGGTCAAGAGATCGAGACCATCCTGGTCAACATGGTGAAACCCCGTCTCTACTCAAAATACAAAAAATTAGCTGGGCATGGTGGCGCACACCTGTAATCCCAGCTACTCGGGAGGCTGAGGCAGGAGAATTGCCTGAACCCAGGAGGCGGAGGTTGCGGTGAGCCGAGATCGCGCCATTGTACTCCAGCCTGGGTAACAAGAGCGAAACTCGGTCTCAAAAAAAAAATCTGAGGATAATTTCACCGCATGTTATGTGTCCTTGGGCATGTAGATTCCTCTTCTGGAAAAGAGACGTTTTAATCATGCTTTATCTGCTTATCTCATGGAATTTTTGAGAAGTCCAAAGAAGCTGATAAAATATGTAAAGGCACCGTCTACAACATGGAGGGCTAGTAACGTATCCGTGCTCCCTAATTGAATATTATTGTGGCTGCTGCATTTTGTGGATCACCATTTGGAAAAGATTAAAACTCTGCGGTGATTTTGGGGAATTCATTTTATCAGGCTATAGTTATGATGTCTTGCTAATGGAGCTGTGGCTTGTGCACCAGATAGGAAAAGAAGGCAGATGGACGATTTGAAATTGTGTTACATGCGTTCATTCTCTTTGGAAAACAGCATACTTCTTAGCATAAAAAAGCGAAAACTTGAAATGATTGATAATCTTAATGAATTCAAGGAGGAAGCAGCCTAACATTCTAACAACAAAAAAATTGGGGTTTATAGTACAATGTTGATATGATTTCCTCTAAGAAGGCATTCGGGGCATCAAGAATCTTCTGTTATTTAATTTGAATGAAAGCGCAGAACTTAATGCAGTTCCTATTGTGCTGTAGAAGGATGCTTTGTTGGAATGAATTGTTATATGTTATCAAATAAATGGTATCAGAATTTATCATTGTTGTTTTATTTTTATTTTCTCCAAATATTCCTTTCTTGACCTCTGTATCTGCAATTTTATTCTAAAGTTCTAAGTTCGACTGATCTGATCTATGCCCAATGAAAAGGAATGCTCTTTTCTCCATTATTTACGGTTTTTCCACTTTTATTCCTTGCTTCAGATATTTTTAATTCTATAAGTGTAAACACACTGATGCATATTAACGAACGCTGAGACTCACCAAAATGAAGCAGTAAACTTCATCTCATCTGGATCTCAGCCAGACTCCTGTAGTCTGAACCCAGCTGGGCACTGAGTCCTATGCGCATTCACAGTGCCACTAGTCTCCCAGCTTCCCTGGACTTTAAGTCAGCTTTGCTTAGATCTGGCATCATTCGCTAAACACAGCTGCCAACTATTCAAGGTGGGAGAAAGGAGTCTCTAGCATTAAAAATAAGTGGTTTGCCGGTCTCACTAGCTGCGGAATTTAGGACAGCACAATGTTCTTCTCTAGAGACACGAGAGTTAGAGCTACGTAAGTTATAACCTTCTCTGACCCTCTACTTGGTCGGAGATATTATGGAGTAAAGAAAAAAAGCAAAACATCTCAATGTCATTTGGATTCCAAGGGAGCAAATAGCTATTTCTGAAATGAAATGGGTAATTTGCTATTGATTATTTTGGAAGCTGAAGGGAAGAAACAATAATGAAAGCAACTGTATTTGTCCCTGTCAGAGAAGCGCTGTTCAGATCAGACAAGTTCACTACATGCTAGATGTCGAATGAACTAAAAATAATGCAGCTGGACATCCGTGCATCACTGAAAGAATTTAAAACTGTGCAGCAGGAAGTACAGGTGTATCTAAAACATATCTCAGTGCACGTGTCTGTTTGCAGCCCTACCCGCTAGGCACAAGCAATTGCTGAAGTTGTTTGTTGGTGCTGAAATTTCCTGGTGATGACCTCGTAGTACCTCTTACCCATCAAGCAGGCACTGTGAAATTGTGCCAGACGGTGAGATACAGAGGGATTACTGGAATTGTCAAATCACCGAAACCCTTTAGTAGTAAGAGGCCAACCAGTGCAAAAGTTGCATTCTTTCCGCCAATCCTATTCTCCAGTCACCCTAGGATTAATCTCAATGTCTCCTTGAATAAGTATTGGTAGTGGCAGTTAGAGTAAAATAAGTAATAAAAACCATGAGACAGTCTTGTTTTGTAAGGACTCACTAGCACACCATCCTGAATACACACACACACACACACACACACACACAAGCCTTTGATTTCACTGTCAAAAAGCAGCATGAATCTATAACAGCATTTGGAGTGTGACTGAGGAAGAGGGAAGAAGAAATAGCAGCTTTTCAAATCTGTAACCTGGAATTGAACCATGTGCCATTGTTGTTTTGATAGTGAGGCAATCTCTCTTCTTTAATCTGACCCCACCCTACGTGACCATATGTAAAGAACGTAACTTTAAAAATTAAGTGAATGGCTGGGCATGGTGGTTCTTGCCTGTAATCCCAGAACTTTGGGAGGCCAAGGAGGGTGGTTCACCTGAGGTCAGGAGTTTGAGAACAGTCTGAGCAACATGGTGAAACCTGGTCTCTACTAAAAATACAATAATTAGCTGGGCATTTGGGGAGTGCCTGTAATCCCAGCTACTCTGAAGCTGAGGCAAGAGATGCTTGAACACAGGAGGTGAAGGTTGGCGGGAGCCCAGATTGACCCATTGCATTGGTTACAGAGCAAGACTCCAAAAAAAAAAACCAAAAAAAACTAAGTGAATTAAAATAAATTTGCTTTTGAGAATTTTGTAAATTCTACTACTTCCCATGTAGCAGTTTACGGCAGACCGTGGTGAAGCAACTCCAAGGTGTCCTGGCATTAATGCCTCTCTCTGAATTATTACAGACATAAACAGTTAAAAGAAAATAATTTTAAAAGTAAATCAAGCCTTTTAAGACATTATTCACCACCTCATTAAAAAGAAAAATAATCAGTGCAGAAGACCTTGAGTGAAGCAGCACACATACAAGCCACCAAGCCGTTAGTTACCTTCCTGTGAATGCGCTATCACCTAATGTGTCTGTCATTCTGCCTCCCATTCATTTGACACACAAATTCCCAATTAATGTTTTCAAAGCTCAAAAACATCCTCTCTTTCCCGTTCCTCCCGATTTTATCCAGACTCCTTTACTTGGCACTCAAGTCCCGGAGTTTTAAATGCAGCCTGATTGATATTCTTCTGCGTCAGCCTCGCCCTCTGCCTGGAGCGCACCTCAGTCCAAGGGAAAGATCAGTCACCCCCAGTTCTACCTGAATGTCTCTGCCTTGCGGTTTTCTGGAACTCTGGAACATAATGCCTGTAAATAATCATGATTTAATTTCAGGAAACAAATTGTCTCTTATTTGCCTGGGAGGTCCTCTCTTTCATGGGGAAGTCTTCATTATTCTTCCAGCTATACCTTTGGTCTATGTGGAAGAATAAGGGTCTATATTTTTGGTATAACCCGCATCTTGAAAGCTACATCTGATCCTCCCAAATCAATGTCATTTCCTCTGAATGAAGAGATGTCTTTTGCATGTAGAAACCTGAAAACTTTACTACAAGTCCTTTCGGGGAAAGAGCCATGCTTGATTCACTTTGCAGTCTTTTAGTATTGCATCCAATCTGAAGCTTTGCATTTTAGATCCTATGAAAATTTTGGAACTAAGAAATAAATGCAGTGTCAGACTCTGCGCCAACTTACCGGGTAAAATACTTTTACATCTGTTCTTTACTGGAAATTCTCAAGACATAAGAAGCAAAAGTCAAAAAAGTTGATAAATCTCTACATAAGACAAAATACACCATGTCTGGGGGGAAAGAGAAGGTGCTGGAATTCCATAAGCAAATGTGTTGCATTTTAGTGAGTGCACGAGACATTTGGGGCACACTTCAAATCATCAGAGTCAATGACGGATGCGGGCAATGGCTTTGGACACAAAGAAACTAGAAGAACAAAATGCGTTTTTTCTTCCTTCTTCTGCCCCAAATCTTTTCTTCCAATGGTTATAGTGACATAAATACATACTGAAAAGACCACGTGTTTATTTGCAGAAAAAAACAAAGACTGTTCTCCAGGTGTAGAGGAAGCATGCGTGCACTTGGAAGATAATAGAGTGATTCTCTGATGTGCTGCAAGATCCTGACAGGTGCATCCAAGACCGAGGGTAATACCCTGACTCTTAAATCTATGTGGAAAAGCACACACTTCTGGGGACAGGGAGGACAGGCTGCTATAAAGCCAGATTACTTTGGTAATCATGATCTTCAACTGCAAATGTCAGTAACGAGATGTAATAAGATGCTCATGGCCTCTTATTATTTGCTTAAGAACTTTCCATTAAATGCCAACCTAGTGATTAATTCTTCTTAATGGAACTTTTCCCTGCTTTAATCTCACTTTCAGTGATAATTAACACTTATCAATTCTCACTACAAATGAAAGAGCTGTTTCAGAGAAAAGGCTGAACTCAGGCACCTGGCACTCTCATGGTGAAGGCAGATTGAGAAAAGCGTAAACTTTCCCTCTGCAGAAATTTATTGCTGTCCAAACTCACCAATTAAAACTTAAATGAAGTTTATATATTATAATAAATTAACAAAAATTGAGAACAAAAATCAATGAAAAGTAAAGACTTCATCAGTTGAAAAACTTGCATCACGACGAATGCACAATGAGTGAATGTGTCTACCAAGGTAAAAGGTAAAACAGAAAACTTCCCAGTGTCGTACCTGCGGGAGTAGATTTCATAATACGTAAAAAAGACGGAACACATAGCTATGTTGCATGTGACAAACACCATACTGAGAAGAGACTGTAAGCTCCCTGAGAACAGGCTCTCTGCATGCTGAAGACGGACTCCAGACTCAAACAGGCACTCTTTAAGCCCCCTTTTCTTGCCATTAACCATGTGACTTGGGGCAAGAAATAACCTTTACTGTCCAACAGGTTTTTTTCATTTGTGAAACAAAAATCACAACTGGTCCAGCTTCACGGGACTTCTCTGAGCATTATACAACCCTTAAGCCCTTAGGGCAATGCCTGGGCCACAGTGAGTATAAGCTATTGTTATTATTCCTGGCATTAGTGCCCTCCAAAGATCAAAGAGAACCCAAAAATATTTTCTTGAAACTGTTTACAGATTATTGAAAGAACTCTTGCTAGCAAATTTGTGATATGGCACTAAATTTACAGAAACCTCTATTCATTGCAATTTAACCATCAAACAATTTATTATTTAATATATGCAAGGTATACACAAAGTAGCCCAGAAAAATAGGCCTATGTAGTAAAGGAAAATTTCACAAGTCATCATACCCATTCTTGATTACAAATTCACTACTAATGGAATTAAAGTAAAATGAAAATAAATTATTTAAATAATTTAAATACGTGTTTTAGTGAAAAACTGAAATAGGCCAGGCATGGTAGCTCAAGGCTATAATCCCCATACTTTGGGAGGCCAAGGTGGGTGGATCATTTGAAGTCAGGAGTTCGAGACCAGAGTGGCCAGCAATGTGAAACCCTGCCTCTACTAAGAAAAAGCAAAAATTAAGGCCAGGCACGGTGGCTCACCCCTGAAATCACAGCACTTTGGGAGGCTGAGGCGGGTGGATCACGAGGTCAAGAGATCGAGACCATCCTGGTCAACATGGTGAAACCCCATCTCTACTAAAAATATAAAAAATTAGCTGGGCACAGTGGTGCGTGCCTGTAATCCCAGCTACTCAGGAGGCTGAGGCAGGAGAATTGTCTGAATCCAAGAGGCGGAGGTTGCGGTGAGCCAAGATCGCGCTATTGCACTCCAGCCTGGGAAACAAGAGAGAAACTCTGTCTCAAAAAAAAAAAAGCAAAAATGAGCTGGACATGGTGGCGAGTGCCTATAGTCCCAGTTACTTGGGAGGCTGAGGCAAGAGAATCACTTGAATCTGGGAGGCAGAGGTTGCAGTGAGCAGACATTGCACCACTGCACTCTAGCCTGAGGGACAGAGTAAGATTCTGTCTCAAAAAAAAAAAAAAAAAAAAAGACTGCAATAAGCAATAGACTTTTTTAAACAGGAAAAACAAAAATGGTAACTAAACATTAAAGTACTGACTATATTTCCCGTACAAATCAACAAATTTACAATGGTTCCGTGACCTAATATCTATAAATATACCTTTTCACAGAGACAGAAACTGAGGCGTGAAAGAAGCAACTTTATCAAAACTTCACTCCCAAATAGACAGGCTCCTATTTTCTTTCTCAGCTTTTCCCAATAGAGACGAGAGAAGCAGAGAAGCAAAGAGAGACCTGAGTAAGTAGAAACGGAATCGGAAATAGAAGCCAGATATATTCCAGAGATGAACATTACATGCTGAATATACTGGCAACAAAAGAAGTTACGGGAAGGAAGATGCACAAACTCAGTTGTGTAGATGAAGGGGAGGCATGAGAAAGTCCAGCATAAAACACGGAAACAGCAGAAACTCAGGAAAGGGGCTCACTTTAATTTCCATATAGGCTAAAAGAAAAGGTAAAATGAAAGGAGATGAAAGATCACAGGAGGAAGATTTAAAAAAATACTGAATTATTAGAAATGACATTTGGGAAAAAAAAGATAAAGGGGGAAAAGGGGGAGGATGAGAACTAAAATTTGTAATATGTCATTTGGTTTTAAATGTCTTTGAAACTGCAAAATCCAGAGTGGGCCCTATTTGTACTATTTTCATGAAAAAGATTTTGTTATCTAAAATGGAACCTTTCTGATGGGGCTAGGTAGGCTGGAGCAATCAAGACACATAACAACATCCACGTTTAGCAGCTAAAAGCAACCCAGTGTCTGCTTGCTGAGATCTCACATTTCCGTAGAGATTATTGCCCTGGTGTCCAGAGCAGAATTCTCTTGAGCTTCCACTGATAAGATCAGTTATTCATTTCTGAATTCGTTTTCTGTTTGTTAAGGTGAGTAACATGAGAATCAGAGTGCAATGTTCTTGGGAGGAGCACAGACTGATTAGGCAGCCGGTTGTTGCGTTAGCAGATACATCCAGGCCTCAGTTGCTTTGTACATGTCCCGCAGGGCATCAGGCAAGTCTCTGAAAAGGACTGTTAGATGGCATCCTCATCCTCATTGTCACCATCATCTCCTGAGTGACTCCGTCTGTACTAGATTTGTTAGGGTCTGCAGGAGAACGGTGTCCTTACTGCTAAATTTATGCGTAGCCTGTTGCAGTTGACTTTTTTTTTTTTTTTTTGAGACAGAGTGTTGCTCTGTCACCTGGCACCAGGCTGGAGTGCAGTGGCGTGATCTCGGCTCACTGCAACTTCCGCCTCCTGGGTTTAAACAACTCTCCTGCCTCAGCCTCCCGAGTAGCTGGGACTACAGGTACACACCACCATGCCCAGATAATTTTTGTACTTTTAGTAGAGACAGGGTTTCACTATGTTGGCCAGGATGGTCTTGATCTCTTGACCTCATGATCTGCCTGCCTCGGCCTCCCAAAGTGCTGGGATTACAGGCATGAGCCACTGCACCTGGCTGCAGCTGACTTTTATCACCCCCACAGATATAAACAGAATTCACAGCATATAACAATGATAGGTAAATCATGACAACTTAATAGATGATGGAGTGCAGCCAGTGCCAAGTGTCATGCTAGACATTTCATAAAACAGTAGTCTCAGTTCAATGTTCTGTTTTAACTGAAAATAAAGGCCAGAGATCCCCCATGCCCTATCCTGCTCTGTATGCCACTAATTTTAACTTGCCTTAATAATTGCTGTACAAATAAATGCTAATGTATATTAAATTCTGTTACTAATGTGGCTTGATAATATTTCATGTGCCGTACATGACTATCATAGGAAAAACGAAATCTACTAAACTTTAAGATTACACTGAGCATAATTCCATCCATCTTGGAGGTAACAAAGACAATGTTTTGGCACTTCGGTGCATCAAGGGCATAACTTATGAATACCTACTATCATTAAACTGGATAAATATCAGAGTGTTGGCTGAAAAAAGAAAATAGAATAAAAATACAGAACCGAGAAAGGGGCAACTCCATTTCAACAAATATGCCTAAACAAGGTGAAAGTGAGTATAACACACCTGTTCCAGAGGTTTCCCACATGGTGAGAAAGGACTAAACCAACTGTCAGTAACTGTCAGCATTCTCCAGAGAAACAGAGTGGATAGAATACATGCATGATGCTGCCTGTCTATCATCCACCTAGCTATACAATCTCGACCTATTTATCTAGCTACGTATCATTGACCCATCAGTCTACCTTGGCTATCTATTTAGAGAGAAGGAGAACTAGAGAGAGATTAAATTGGCTCATGTGGTCCTGCAGCTGTGGAGAATGACAGCTCTAAAATCTGCAGCTTAAGCTGATAGCTGGAGACCCAGGGCAGAGTTGATACTACGGCAGCATGAGCCTGAAGGCAGTACATGGCAAAACTTCATCCTTCCTTGTGGGGAGCCAGTCTTATTTTCTCAAGGTCTTCAACTGATGAGATGTGGGCTATCCTTACGAAGAGTAATCTGCTTTACTCGAAGACTACCGATTCAAACACTAATCTCATCTAAAAAATACCTTCACAGAAAGATCTAGAATAATGGTTAACCAAATACCTAGGTACGGTGGCCTAGCCAAGCTGACACATCCATCACACTGAGTGCCTACTATGAACAGGTGCTGTGACTTGTGTGAGGCATACATGTTATTTAATTTAACTTGCATTGAGTTGAAAATAACTTCTGGGAATTTAATGGATTTGATTCAAGCTATTTATCTCATTTTATGCATAAGTTTTAACAGATCAGACATTGGTGGGAAGACGAAGAAAAAGTCTTTCCAAATTGAAAAGATTTACAAACACATGTTTTATCACATCCGCTATGGAAAACAGAGAAGAAAATGAAGTCCCTGTGATGTTCTATTTTTACGAAATTTATAGACTCACTGAAATAAAGTGGGAGCTGTTGATGGCATTGCTACTATGCATTTGAGATTAAAAAGTCATCACAAGGTACAGTGGCAAAGACCAGTAGCGTGCAGTAAACAAAATCTCAACCTGTTCGCAATGGACCGAATTCCACCCAGCTGGCAGAACGGGGAGGAGCAAACTGTGGAGGCAACGCTTGATCGGTCAGGAAAGTTCCCGCACGGCGAAGAAGCAAGACCAGTGACTTACTTTTCCGGAGAACATACGAAATACAAAAAGAAAAACACGACTGCGTTGGAATAGTAATACAAACCAAGTCCTAACAAACTATGATTCAAAAAATAAAATAAAATTTTGAAACAGCAGTGTGAAAATGAACACTGAAAGCCCAAGACATCAACCAAAACAAAATCAGCCATGCCAAGATCAGAGTTGAGCAATGTGCCAAAAGGCATTTTCCAACATTAGTCTCTGATCTCCTGTTTATCTGAATCCTGGCAGGGTGTTTTCAGCAAACTGTTCACACAGCACAGGCTGTGGGCAGATGTCTTGGCGCTTTGCTTCCTGAGGAAGGGAAAATCAAGGAGGTGGTAATGGTTCAGGATGAAGAGGGTTTTCTAACTTAGGACTGGATACATTCATTTATGCTTTATTCACTCATCCACTCACATCGTTTTTTAACTAATCTGAGTAGCTGTCATCTGCCACGAGTCACAAGTGTCTCAGAGCTTGTGACCTCACACAAGTCACAGCTAGAGGAGGTGCTGTCATGAAACCGCGAGGAGATGGTCACTTCTTGGATTGCACTTCCCGCCTCTGGCCTGGGAAGCACCTACTCAGGGGTAGTGGATTCCAGGCTGTACCCCTGCTCCTGCCAGGATCCTGCCTACCTCCCTGCCACAAACAGCTCAGGAATCTGTGACTGGAACCACCCCTGACTGGGCGCAGTGGCTCATATCTCTAATCTCAGCACTTGGCGAGGCCAAGGCAGGCAGATTAACTTGAGGTCAAGAGTTCAAAACCTGATCAACATGGTGAAACCTCATTTCTACAAAAAATACAAAAATTAGCTGAGCATGGTGGTGGGTACCTGCAATCCAAGCTACTCAGGAAGCTAAGGCAGAATAATCTTTTGAACCTGGAAGGTGGAGATCACACCACTACACTGCAGTCTGGGTGATGGAGAGACTTTCCCATCAAGCCCCCAAGAAAAGAACCAGTCTTTCAACTTCCCCAGCTTGCCAAGAGCCCCAGGGCTAGTCCCATCTGCTTCTCATCCTTACTGACCTCACATTACAACTAGCCTCCTCATCTGATCATGAAGCTCATCCTACGGTCAGACAGACACCTGTGCTCTCACTGCCCTACACATCTTGCTCTCCACCTGTGACCTTAGTTGCATTCCACGGGGCCTTGCATCTGTTTCTCAATGTCTCCTCAAGGAGAACCTACTAATCTGAGCACCAGGGAGGGTCTGGGAGTGGAGGGGAAGCTGGAAAGGGTTTGTCTGGCTGCCATCAACATGGCTTTTCTTGCCATTCTCAAACTTCCTTAAACTTGCCATCTTCAAACACCCTAGTAAAGCCAGTAGGAATTATACCATTTTTTTCTATAGTTGGATGGACACTCAAGAGGTGACCCGATAGTACTTTATGGTGTGATTTCAACAAGTCATTGAATTCTTCCAAGTCTGTGGCCTCCTCCATCAGAAAAGGATGGTGGGAGTTCCAGACTTAGAGGTAAACATGAGCCATGTGATCTGATGTAGAGAAGGCATTTCAACAAGCAGATTCAGCCACAGATGCTTTCCATCAATGTTAGCTGCTACTGGTCCCTTTTAAGTATATCAGGCATATGCTCATGCAATAATATATGGCAGGAAGTCTGATTCTGAGAAATTCCCGTAAAATATTACTCTTAGCGGTGGCATAGAAATACTTAGATTGTTTTATTTAGCAGGGTAGTCGTTGCAAACACAGACCTGCATCAGCAACAAAAAAAAAGACCATATTGAAAATGTTGTTTCAGGAAGACAGTGAGTCAGGATGTAAGAACGACTATCTTTAAGGAATGACGAGTGGCCCCAGCAGGTGTCTAAGCTTCTCCAGGTTAGAAAGCACCAATTATTCTTCTTCCTATACTCGAAAGTTTCTCACCCACAGTGGATTCTGGGCCTGTGGCTGATGGTGATATGGACTGCTCATTGGGTGCACCGTTCTTATTTTTATGATTGATAATGCTAGATCTTAAATAAAATATTAATGTTAGTAACATTGCTGCATATGATTTTTGCCTGGCAAACAGCAATAAATAGAAAATTGTTTTAAAGTAGAAACAGCTCTAAAGGGGGAGAAAAAGAATCCAGCTTTGTTTACGAAGTAGACTCCGCAGAGAACAGGGCCTGTGCCCTGCATAACCAAGCCTACCGAATCCCATAGGTCCACTGGCAAACTATCCAAGTCTTTTACTCTTGCCCAAGCCAGCAGCCAGGATTCTTGAAGATGACATTTCTATCAAATTGAAAGTTTTCAAGATAGTATTTCAATACAATTATGTTTTCCTTTACAGATAACTTTCCGGTCTTGATCATGCTGTTCCTGCATACGACCTCCCTAGGGAGTCCTCCACATCTCCCTAATCCATGGAAGATACTCAACGCTCTACCCAAGAGGAAAGGGGCCATTATCTCATTGCATGCCAATGAGAGGAGGAGGGGGGCGGGATGTGTCTGTTATCTCTGTCTGAGGTAAATACAGGCTGAGAGAGTCACATGGGCCTTGAGTGGCAGCACAGAGTTGGAACAAGACCCAGCTCTTTTGAGAGCTCTTTCCTCATTATGACCTTGTTTCCCACCTCACTTACATATGATATATACGAGCATCTGCCCATTATACGTGTCTGTATGTATGTGTGTATTACTCAAAACTAACGCGTGGTGCCATTTGAACTGCGGCAATGTGTGGCTATAAGTCACCCTACATAGCAACATGTACAGTCCTTTCAAAGGTAATGTAAATGACACTAAAAGCAATAGATTTCCTTTTTCAAAATCAGGTTTCCAATTATTACCAAAGGTGGGATCAAAAGCCATCTTTTAGCAGTCAAATCTGTGTTTGCTGTAAGTGTCCCCAAAACATACAACTTAACCCTTCGTTATCTACTTCATCATTAACTATTATATTATCTTGACTCTTGACTGCTTAATACAGTTGTAATTGCCTTTGCATTCCAAAATGTTCAATGTTAACCCATTATTCATGCTTAATAGATATTTGTTGTTATGTTAACTCCATACATGCTGAGAGTCAAGAAAACAAATCACTGCGTACGCACACATTCTTTTGAAGCATCTAATATGGTCATTAGATTTAGGATCTGTCTGGAAACCAAATCTATTCTCTAAAGAAAAATAATTACAGAATTATGCTTCCCAGGTCAGCTCATAGGAGCTCAGCTTAGTTCAGGTCCCCCTCATGTGGGTTTCCAATGCATGGTAAAAGAATGCTGAACTAGATCTCCAGCAGATTATGAGTTACGTTGTTAACACTAACCAGGTGTGACAACTTGGGTAGTTTATTAATTTCATGGGATACAGTTGTTTAAATCTCAAAAGCACAGGGGTTAAACTAGAAATCCTCACCCATTTTAGCCTTAAAAGATTCCAATGAAATTCAGTCATCTTCACGGGCAGGCAGGTGTGCTATGCATACAGGGAAAGGTTACCACTTGTGTTCTAAAAACCAAGTGTAAATTATAGTGTACTTCTCTACAAAAAAACTTGGGCACAGATGTCCACAAAAGCATTATTCGTAATAGCCAAAAAGTAGAAACGGGCAAAATATTCATCAACTGCTAAATGGATGGACAAAACGTGGCATCTCCATACATTGGAATGTTATTTAGCCATAAAAATAAATGAAGTATTAACATGTGCTACACAACACGGATGGAACTTGAAAACATTGTTCCAAGTAAAAATGTCAGCTGCAAAAAACACATAGATTGTATGATTCCATTTATATGAAATGCCGAAAATAGACAGATAGAAAGTAAATTAGTGTCTGTGTAGAGCGGAGATGGGACAATGGGGAGTGACTGCCACAGTGCTAACAGCACCTCTATGAAGAAATGTAAGTGCCAATGGGTCTGGTGCCAGAGCATATGGAATCACATGAACTGAGGGCTCCAAGTCAATGGTGTCCTCTTTATCAAAGACATTTAATAAAGGGTATCACAAAAGACTCATTTTCCCCTTTTTCCTCCCTTCTTGCTTTTCACCGGCATGCTCTGTCCCGGGGTCAGGAGGGAGGGAGGAGAAAGCCTTGGCACCGTGAATTGGAGGTCATTTTCCTCTGACCCTAACTTCCATAAATTAGAAAATGCCTGCAATATGATTAACAATTACTAATGAAAAAATCAAGGATTTCGTATCAACCACTTATTTTGAGTAGTTGAGAAATAATGAAACAAAAAAATTCAAAAGAGCTAATTAGACGAATTTAACTTGTAAATTGCAAGGAGAATCCTATTTTGCACATTAACTAACAGATAAAAACGCATGTCATTTTATGCTTAAAAGCACACACTTTCAACCACGAGATATTTAAGGCTTGGATCGAAGCTGTATTTACACTGTTATGAAGGCCATCATCTTCGCTTTGGGGACCCAAATGGAGAAAATTCTCTGATAATAAGAATTGCTTTCTACTCTATGACCAGTAATGATTCATCTGTAATTATATGCTGTACTGTTTCATTAGGAATGATCCTAACGTTTCACAGTAGTAAATTCTTGGATTAGAAAGAAAATGCTGACAAGCCACTCATCCCTGGAGTTGTAGGGCTGCCCCCTTTAGCCATTCATTTCTCCATAACGGATGTCATTTCACTCCCTATTTAGTCAAAATGGACATCACGTTTTCCCCATTCTGCCCATTCTGTCCGCAGTTGTGGGCCTCCCTGCTGGATGTGTGCCTCCACATGGGGGTGACTGCTACCATGCCAACAACAGTCCACAGTGAAACCAAAGTGCTGATCTGTGATCCCCGCAGGCTCGGCCTGTATCCTCTTGTGGACCTCTCATCTGCCCTGGAGCCCTAGCAAACGGCTTCTCTCTCACCTACCTTCATTTTGTGGTCTCCACATGTATCTGAATCCCAAACCTCTTACTAACACTGAAAGGTTAAATCTTTAATTGTGGAAGTTCAGGTATTAAACTTGGACAGCAGAAATTTATTTAAGAGCTAGACTTTTAACTTCATGCTCCACAGGTCCTATGTCGTTTGAAGAATGTTTACTTATTTGTTTGTTTGTTTATTTATTTACTTATTTATTTATTTTGAGTCACAGTCTTGCTCTGTTGCCAGGCGCCAGGCTGGAGTGCAGTGATGCAACCTTGGCTCATTGCAATCTCCGCCTCCTGGATTCAAGCAATTCTCCTGCCTCAGCCTCCCCAGTAGCTGGGACTACAGGCGCACGCCACCACGCCCAGCTAGTTTTTGTATTTTTAGTAGAGACGGGGTTTCACCATGTTGGCCAGGATGGTCTCGATCTCTTGACCTCGTGATCTGCCCACCTCAGCCTCCCAAAGAGCTGGGATTACAGGCGTGAGCCACCACGCCCAACCTGTTTGTTTATTTTTTAAGATGTGGTCTCACCCTGTTTCCCAGGTTGGGCTTGAAATCCTGGTTTCAAAACATCCTCCAGTCTCAGCCTAATGAGTAGCTGGGACTACAGGTGCACAACACCATGCCTGGTTCTTTAAAATGTGTGTGTGTGTGTGTCTGTATGTGTGTGTTTGTGTGTGTGTCTGTGTGCGTGTACGTGTGTGTGTACGTGTGTGTATGTATGTGTGTATGTGCGTGTGTGTATGTGTGTGTGTCTGTGTACGTGTATGTGTATGTATGTGTGTGTACATGTGTGTGTGTGTAGACAGGGTCTCCCCATGTTGTGCACACTGGTTCATCTGCATAGTTTTAAAGTCATCACCCCTTTCAGTCAAGTCTCCAAACCCAGCCACAGTGCAAGGTGAAGGTAAGGATCTGAGTGAGTAACCTGGCTCAGACTGAGTGACATTCCAGTTTTCATGTTTATCTGCATAACTGTAAAAGCAAGTCATTGAGGGCTCTCTGCATTCTGGAAAGTGTTTCCAATCCTGCTGGGCTATCCTTGCCAAGCATTCTGCTTGCTTGTCACTCATCTGCTGTGTGGAGACACACGGCATGACACACTTACCCCCCTGCATGAGGTCGGGCCAACCTCAGCTGCTTAAACTACTTCATACAAAATACAGCAGTAATGAAGTAAAGGAACGTGAAGATAAACAAGAAGCATAATTAGTATTACATTTATAAAATGAATTCATTTCATTTGAATGAAAAGATATACACTCTCTCTATGACACCCACAGCTAAAATTAGCTCAGGAGAATGGCATTTTGCTGATGCTGCTCTTCCCAATCTTATTTACTAGGCATGGCTGTCTGCTGGAAACTGTAAGAATGAGACAAGACCCACACACCTCTTCAGGATACGCACATGAACACCAGTTAGGGGTACAGAAGCACCGTCTTTAATGCTGTGCTTCTAGAACTGGGATTTTACGTTATTGACTACGCCACTCTCGTCAGAGCTTTTTAGCATGCTGCCTTAAAAGAATGAATTAACTTACTAATCTTGTAACAGAAATTTAGTACCCTTTGACCAAACTCCCTCCATTTCCCTCACACTCCTATCCTCTGGCAAACACCTTTCTGCTCTCTGTTTCTATGAGTTCTTCCATTTCACATATAAATGAGAACAGGCAGTATTTGTCTTTCTGTATCTGGCTTCAATAAAGCTTGGGGAGGGGAAAAAAATCTTTAAAAGAGAGAGAGACTGAATTACCCATCGCTTATCTCAGTTATTTACTATCTTCTTAAGGTCCCAGTTTCCTACTTTTATTTATATTAAGGATAATCAATGACTCCAGGGGACATCTGACTGTTCCTTTCATATAACTGTTTAGCAAAATAAAAGTTAAAAAAAAGAAAAAGAAAAAGAAATACATGCAGAGAATGTAATATAGATAGAAAACTGCTATTTTTCAACTCTCAGTAAAATAAATGAAATTGGGAAATACTAATCGACCAAAGTCCCATTTTTAAATGTGGATCTGGAGACAAGCCTGTGCCTGGTCAGCACTACCCTATACCACGCACTGCCTGGCTGTGCATGACCCACCCCATTTCACGCTGAATCAAACCTACCACCCACATTAGTTTTAACACACATTGAGGAGATATGCTAGAACCCTCTGTATAAAATAGCAAAATAGAGTGGAAGATGTCCAGTTACCTGAAAAGATTAGACTTTGTCAATCTGGATAATTCAATCAAAGGACACAGTTTGGGTTGTCTGTTTTAGATTTTGTCTCAGTTGCACTATATTGGCTTTGAAAGGTTCTGAAACCAGTCCTACAAAGTGTTTTGCTCAAATGCTTAAATTGTGCCTTTGCAGAACCTAAAATTACTGTATATGCAAGGATAAGTTAAATGTCTCTCTGCAAAATGAAAGTAACCCAGATCAGAATTTTAAATCTATGTGATCTTAGCATCAGTGAAGCCTGTTACGTAAATAGCAATTGGCCAGGCGTAGTGGCTCATGCCTGTAATCCCAGCACTTTGGGAGGCCAAAGTGGGTGGATCACAAGGTCAGGAGTTCGAGACCACCCTGGCCAATATGGTGAAACCCCATCTCCATTAAAAATACAAAAATTAGCCAGGCGTGGTGCTGCGCACCTGTAGTCCCAGCTACTCGGGAGGCTGAGGCAGGAGAACTGCTTGAATCTGAAAGGCGGAGGTTGCAGTGAGCTGAGGTCGCGTCACTGCACTCCAGCCTGAGTGACAGAGCAAGACTCCGTCTCAAAAAAATAAATAGCAACGGATGTATGTAACACTTCAGGAGACTTCTTTGATCAGAAAATCTGTCTAGCTGGAGAAAAACATTTTCTGGAGTAGCACACAATATATGGCAATCCGAAAAAAGCAGAGGAAACAACGCATTGAAAATGAGATGGGATATTTGGGTCCTAGAATTCTTTGTCCAGGGCTCAGAAGTCAAGGTCCAGGGTTTCTCAGAGATTACGGCCCCTAAATCGACAAGCCTGAGAACAGCTCAGCTTATAAATGACATTGATCTCCGTGATGACGCAGTGGAGGAATATAGAGCCCTTTACATGTGTGACAAGGCTACTTTGCAGTGTGGGTCACCACAGTAATTTGGCCTCTGGTAAGGTTGAACAAAGATTTAGCCTTGGTCTTTTACTGAGGAGAGTACTGCCAATGTGGATACTGGGAGCTCCTCCCTTTCTGGTGAGTTAAGAACATTTGTAAACAGCAAGTCCATTAAAATCAAAAGAATACTACTAAGTGCCCAGTAAGAGCCAATCATGTTCATTCATTTCCCATTAAAGATAAGTAAACGATGAAAAGTTACTCCCAGTGGATTTGTAACTGTCAGAGCTTTACTTCTTTCCTGTGCGTGTGAATGGGCTGAAGAGGCTGGAAGCACTCACTGGGCGCTGCTGTAGCACGGGGCTCTGCCTCACCTGAGGCACCAAGGCAATGTGCACGCTGAGCCCCCTATGAAGCCAGTCTGCCGTGGAGCCAGCAGGGACTGCAACTCTGCTGGAGGACAGTATCACTTCACCGCATGAACACAATCTAATGAGATCATTTTAGGTTTAAAATTATTTTAGCTAGCAAAAAACAAAGAGTGATTTGTCCAATCAGTACACACGACAGATTTAGGCCATAAATGAATATATACTGAAATACATTACACAAGGTCTTCAGTCTTGAAGGGAAATGAGGTGTGCCAAATACTCTAAGACTGTTCTCACGACATGCATGAATTATGAACCTTTTATCAACATCATACAAAAGATACCCAATATTCAAATTGTGCCAAGCATAATTTTTCTTTTGATGTTCGTGGAAACACTTCAGATTTGATCACATTTTTCGTCATTACTAACAGGCCAAAGAAATAGATGCCAGTTAAACATTCTGCTTACCGGAATACTGGAGAATAAATGTTTAGCATATATTGATCTCAAATAACTAAAAAATATTGTCGTGGTCTGCAATGTTTCTAAAGTACAATGTTTCTCCTTTGTAGTAATACAATAAGACACATTACTTACAGTAATATTGCAGAACAATACATCAATATGCTTTAAAGAAAAAAATAGGAAACATTAACCTTGGAAAAGAAAATCTCTGAACTTATAATAATTAAAATTAGCGTTGTCATCATTCTCTGGATCAATATTTCGTGAGAGGAGAAGATTTTACTAAAGGCTCTTGTCATGCAAAATTTCAATTTAGCATGACAATTTAGAAATAAAAATTGCATTAGAATCAAAAATTAAAGAGTAAAAGAAAGGATAGAGAAAACACACATTCTAGTTCTTTCAAAGTATGCTTCTGAGTACATATTTCTCAGCAAAAAGTTGCCACAGAGTAAGAGTTATAACCAAATTACCTTCCCCTCTAAATAACAGCATTTACAGATCAGCTTTCATTTGAAGTACCTCTTAGATCTTGCAGCCTAACAGAATTTTTATTAAGGAGAGCTGCTGGTGACTTTTATGTTTGATGCGTAGTTACTAATCACGTGCCTGAACCACTCAGCTATTTGACAGCTCTGAATGTGGTCTACTAACTTAATTACTACACGTTAAGACAACAGCATTCATTTAAGTTTTACTTTCCAACCATATGTGGTTCTCTCTCTGGTAGTATTTCCTTTAAAAATTACCCAATTAGTTTACAATTATTAGAAAGATAAAGACTGAATTAAAATAGATGCTAAGTGACTGAAAATCTTTTGATAAAAATCATGCTCATAACAATGCTAATCTTATCTTCCACTCTTACAATTTTATTGTAACAGAAAATAGTATTAAATGATTTCAATCCTTAACTTTTCACACTAAAGAAATAATGGAAAAATATAACTTGAGACTTAAATTTTCATCCTTTGGTTTTCAATCACAGAACACTTTTGTTATGAATATACAGAAATCTATGAAGGAAAAAGCAGCAAGTCGTAGCTACGCAGTTATGACATAAAATAATGTCACGTCTCCTATGCAGAGCTGAAATAGTACCTTTTTCTCAGACTTGGTTTTCCAATAAGCAAACAATTTCTGACAGAGGATGGGTTTTCCTTTACTCAGTGGAGGACACCGGCAGTAGCAATGCCTGAATAGGCCTGTGAACTTTTCAAGCAAGTTTCCAGTCTCTCAGGTAATTTACTTCTCGGCACACCCTGGTCAGGTAACAAAGAGGTATCTTCTACATTTCCTTTGCATTTACACATCATCAAAAGTAAGAAAAGAGAGTATGGTCTTCATAGTCTTAACTTAAAATATTTTGCTCTCTGTGCCAGGCACCTTCTACGGGCATCTTCAGACGGCTCTCCAGCTTGCCTATCCTGCTTAGCGCTGGGGACCCTGACCTGCATGATCAGGGCGCTGGTAATCTCTAGCTCCCAGAAGAATTGGGCCAGCGGGCAGCATCAACAGAGAACAGAGGAAGGAGAGAGGAGAATGAGGACAGGACATTCATCGTCTGTTTCTCTCCCAGGGTCCTCTCAGACTGGCTGGATGCCTTGGAGAGAAGACTGCAGCTTCTGTGAGTCGGGGTGCAGTACCTATGGACAAGAGGAGGCGGGGCTTTGACGTCATCGTTTCCTGGTGGGACCCTGTCCGTCACAGTCTCTTCTGCTGGTTTCTCCTTACATTGTTCTAAATGTTGAAGCTCTTCAAAGTCATTCCTAGACTTTAATCTTCTTGTCACTTTTGGTGGTCTACACATTCCAATAAATATAAATCTCATCTATAAGCCAGTAATTTCTAAATGTCCAGGTCAGTTTCAGACTCCTCAGAGCCCTACCCTCATGTATCTACCCATTGATTTACACCTCTGCCTGCAAGGCAAAGAAATCATCAACACGAACGTGCCTCATGCTGAACAATGGATTTCTGCCTGTCCCACCAGTCAAAACTTGTTCTGTCCCCAGTTATTCCCATTTCAGTAATTTGTACCCACTGAACTAGTTAGCCAACTCAAACACCTAGAATTTCCACGTTGCTTTCTTCTTTATGATTACTGTTAAGTCAAAGCTCTCAAGAAGTCCTATATACTCAATTCTGGTAACAAGGTCCAAATCGGTCAGCGTCTGCACGTCCACCTTACCGTGATGTGTGGCCCAGGTCACTGAAGTGACATCAGACTCTGCCCAGTCCGATCACGGCCTCACCCAAGTCGCTGAGAGCAATAGCAGTAGCGGTAATGGCTGGATTACCGTGCACCTCCCGAGACCCTTCGTCCCACTGCCTATTTCTCTAAGCTATTCTAAGCTCGCATCGTCTTCATTCCTGAGCTGCGGCCCCAGCAGCCTGTCACGTGTAGGACAGGCCAAGCTCTGTCCCGTTTCCAGGCTTGCGTGTGAGTTGTTTCTCTTCCGCGGGGTGCCCCGCATCGTGGCTTTCTGCAGCACGGGTTCCTGCTCTTCTGTTCTCCCCCTTAGAGGGAAGTCTTCTCTCTCCACATCCTCATCAGGATTTTGCATCGTTTAATACAACTGCACAAAAAGTCTTTATGACCCGTCTCACGATCTGTCTACTCTTTCCTCAGATACTGTCTGAGGACAGGGGCTTGTTTTATTTTTCGCGGCCTGGCACTTGTCTGAATGAAGACGAACAGTAAAAGCAGTTCACTATCAGATCAGTCTGTTCGTGATGAAGACGTTTAGGTCTAAAATGGCATTTCTGGCGGAAAGGTTTCCCCAGGCTCCAAAGGCTTCTTGAGATCAACCCAGTTCCAACCATACTCATAAGGTAACAAACAGAAGAGCAGTTTGGGGTGATACATTTCCCAGCACCTACCCTCACTACTCTCTGTGTTCACAAGTTGCTTCAAGGAGTTCAATGGACTCTTCTGAGGAGTCATGTTTCCCACTAACAGTGCTGCCATTTCCTGGTTATCTGACACTTATTAGAAAGATAAAGATCGAATTAAAATAAATGCTGAGAGACTACAGATCTTTCTATATAAGTCATGCTCATAATAGTGCTAATCTTGCCTTCTATTCCTACAATTTGATTGTTACAGAAAATATTATTAAGTGATTACAATCCTTAACTTTTTTCACTAAAGAAATAAAGGAAATGAATACTTCTAATGAGATTAGCTATCAGACACCGAAGCCAGCATCTCAGTGACTACAAGCTCGGTGTCTCAGTGGTTTCAGCAGTGAAATGGACTGATTTCATTTGTCTTTCAAGATTTGCAAGGATATATTTAGATATTGTATTTAAAGCCCAGATCTACCAGGCATTCTGTTAACAACACGCATTATTTTTACATTCATTTCTTAGTCCAGTGATTATTTCCCTTTTCACAGATAAAATATTGCTGCCTTCACCTTTAAACATTTTCTGTAGCCTAAGAATATGATGAATTAAACGTCAGCAAATCTAATTCTAGTTTTACTTTGACCACTAACTATCTGCATAAAGTCAGAGTAAAGAGACAATCTTTCTTCATCTCAGTTTTACTATCCCCCAAAACGCAAGTGTTAGAATAGATTAATTTAAAATTCTCTGCCAACCCTAAGACTGTAAAGGTTTTATGAATAACCAATGCGGGGAAATAAAGAAGGTTTAGCTATTGTTTGGACAGCAGACTTATAACACTTACAATTTAAAAACAGAATTTAAGTGCGCTCCTAGCAAGTCAAGAATTGCATAACATCACAACAGTCACAGTATTTTCTGGAATGCCAGGAGGACTTCCCATGCCTCAGAGCTGTGAGGAGCAGAAGAGAGCTGGGGAGCATTTAGCTTCCCCACATTTAGCAGATGTGAAGGCAGGAGTGGACAGCCTTTCTTTTTTATTGTTGTTGTTCTTTTGAGACGAAGTCTCGCTCTGTCTCCAGGTTGGAGTGCAGTGGCACTATCTGGGCTCACTGCAACCTCTTCCGGGTTCAAGAGATTCTCCTACCTCAGCCTCCTGAGTAGCTGGGGCTATAGCCATGCGCCACTATGCCCAGCTAGTTTTTGTATTTAGAAGAGATGAAACTTCACCATGTTGGCCAGGATGGTCTCAATCTCCTGATCTCTGACCCACCTGCTTGGCCTCCTAAAGTGCTGGGATTATGGGTGTGAGCCACTGTGCCTGGCCAAGGAATACTTTAATAGTAACTGAAGTATGCTTGAGAATTTCAGCCATTAACAATAGTCCACAGAAACATAACTAGAGTAGCGTAGCTCAGCGAAGCCAAATGTGTGCTAACAAGTACTCCCGTGTGCTTTTGGAAGTGTGGCAATCTTAGGCAAAGGACCTACCTATGAGCACATGGAATTTAGATCTTTCTTTCAGCACAGCTGAAAAATATATAAACCACAGACATCCCTGAGTCCATCTATGAAGTAATGCTGTTTCTTATAATGAACTACACGAAGGCCAGGAATGGATAAAGTTTACTCCAAATATTTTCACATAGGTTTATGCAATTCAAAATAGCAATTATAATGCCATGAAGTGAGCTTCATGTCTATAAGGGAATAAAAAGAGAGTCGTCTTCAGAAGATCAGCGAATTACAGGTAAAACATAAGGAAAGAAATACATGTAGTGTAACACCCAAGGATTCAGTATTCATTCTTGATTTTTCAACTAAGTTGTAAATTATTCTTTTTTGTAATGAAATAGAATAGTTTGCTAGCATCTTTTTTCCATGATGACATCAATTTCTTGTGTTCATGTAAATGTGTGGTGCCATTTCAGATGACTTATTGACAAGTATTTGTTAGACATACCTGATCTGGTCTCCTCACCAACCACAAACCAATGTGACCAGACTCTTTCCTAAGAAGAGCGGTTTCTAGAACCATCAGTTCTGGACAGAACCAATAGGACTTCAAACACTAAAGGTGTGTGGCATCAGAACAACAAAAGACCTTTCCTGCTTAACCTCAGGGAGTTTTGGGTCCAGAGTTGAAATCCAGTGGGTAAGGATCGGTGCACCTCTCCTGTAGAAGGTGGTCTCAGATGCTCTGCAGCACTTAAGAGAAGGGTGCCGAAGATCAGGGAGGAAGTTGCGGGAAAGACCCAAAGGTGTGCTGGGATTCTCCATGCCCTGAGCTGGGAGCTCTTAGAAATTTGTAGCTAAGGCAGCTCCGGGGAAAACATCTTCTTTCCAGTGCTGCAGCGAAAGACAGACGGCCTTCCAGCCCGAGGAGCAGGGACGCTCAGTCCTTTTCCCTAATTTTGCTGAAACTGAGCTTTAGGGATCAATCATGAATAAGCCAAGAACACTGAAGATCCAGAGAGGAAATACAAGGAAAATTGTCTTTAACAAAACACAGCTTCTAGAGGAGACAGGATGTTTTTCACCAAAGAAAACAAGAGTACTTAAGATTGGAGTACAACTTCCAAAAATCCAGAAACTGAAAAACAGAATTTTCAAACTATTCAGCAGATGATTTAAGAAGATGCTAGTCATTGTTGAGTGACTCCAAAGTTCAAGTTGAAGAAATATCTTAAATTACATAGTCAAAAATGCACAAAGCAAGAGTCATGAGAGACACAGATTTGGGGAAGACGTTGCGTCCTTCACAACAGGGGATCTACAATCTTCATGCCTGGTAGAGAACATCTAAACATTTTTAAGGTTCAACTTCCTCACCACAGTAAAATGACCCATGATAATTAATGAATAACACAATGATATATAAAAAGCAGTCTTTGGAGACCCAGCTGAGAGCATGAATTGAGTTAACGTTAGATTTTTTGAATAATTAAAATATCCAGTCTCTGTGGAGTTTAATTTACAGAAGTTTTATGACATTAAAGGGAGAGAATAATTAAGATATTCTGTGTTTTTTCTTGTTTTTTCTTTTTTTATGTTTGTTTTTTGTTTGTTTGAGACAGAGTCTTGCTCTGTCACCCAGGCTGGAGTGCAGTGGCATGATCTCAGCTCACTGCAACCTCTGCTTCCCGGGCTCAAGCAATTCTCTTGCCTCAGCTTCCCTAGTAGCTGAGATTATAGGCTCCTGCCACCATGTCCAGACATTTTTTCTGTTTTTAGTAGAGACGGGGTTTCACCATGTTGGCCAGACTGGTCTCGAACTCCTGACCTCAAGTGATCTGCCGGCCTCAGCCTCCCAAAGTGCTGGGATTATAGGCATAAACCATGCCTGGCCTGATAACAAATTTTAATGTCAACACAGAGCTTTAATAGACTTAATAGAGTGAATACATATTTTTTGGATGATGTTTCAGTATCTTTGAGCACTTTCTCTAAAATGTTAAGCTGCTGTAATTTGGTCTCCAGAGAATTTAGAAATCCATCATTACAATTACACAAAGTCACTGCTGAGGTAACTCCATGAGATTAAACTCTTCTAGCAATGGACAATTTGTTACCAATTGTCACAGCTTGTTAGAAAACACAAATATGCTCATCTACATAGACAACATCTATGCAATATTAGGACATCTTTAAGTTTAAGAAGAAGCATCGTTCCTGGAAGATGCCATTTACACTGAGCATTGTGTATATCAATGGAATTGGGGCACAAGCTCCCCAGTTGCTCTAGGCCCTGATAAAGATGGTGGTGACAACAGAAAGGATGTATTCACCAGTACAGATCTTTATAGCCTTCAAACATGAAGCAGTTGACCATGTTTATCACTGAGAAAAAGGTGTAAGTGGATTGCGAACAGACATCACTTCCTTCCTGAGGCAGACCTTCGCTCTTGTTGTCCAGGCTGAAGTGCACTGTCATGATCTCGGCTCACCGAAACCTCGCCTCCCAGGTTCAAGGATTCCCCTGTCTTAGCCTCCCAAGTGGCTGGGATTACACGCATGTGCCACTGTGCCTGGCTAATTTTTTTCTATTTTTAGTAGAGATGGGATTTCACCATGTGGGCCAGGCTGGTCTTGAACTCCTGGCCGCAAGTGATCTGCCTACATCAGCCCCCCAAAATGCTAGGATTACAGGCGTGAGCCACCACACCCGGACAAAATTACTCCTTTTACTCTCTTTTATACCTCTCATAGCAATTAAGAATTGTTACATTTGTTGTAAATGTGTTAAACACATATGTTGAATATGCTAATAAAATCATCAAAAATATGAATATTTGGGAACATTAATTTTAAGAAGAAGGAACATGCTATGTAATTGAAATGGAATTTGAATCCAACTGGGGGTTACATGTCCTATTAATGATTTCATAGAGATACAAGATTCATCTTTTTATGGTTTAGGTCTTGTCTAGGTAAAAGGAACAAGAATATCTTGTAATGGTTGATTTTCATAAAATTAACCAGATTCGGATTACATCAGATGGCCCACTTTGGCTATAGAAAAATACTGTGAGACTTAATTCAATATTAATACACTTCCTCCCTTTTCCAAAGAACAGAAAAAAACTGCTTTTTATTTCTGAGGTAAAGAAAAGAAATCACTTCCTTTTTTATTCTGTAATATAAAAGCTACCGCCAGTCATGTTAAAACCAGTGCCTTTCAAATATTTAAAATGTTCAAAAACCCAAAGTAAAATTTAGAGGGGATTGAAATCCTTGGTGTATGTATATATCCTACAACCATATACGTATCTCCCAGAGTTTTCAAGATTTTATTCAGTCTCATTGTAGCCTGAATTAGAAGGAATGTAGATTGAACTATTATGTCTATAAAGTTATTTACAATGTTTTATCCTGTTATAGTAACAGACTTTCGTGTGCTTAAGAGTATGAAATAATTTTGACAAAAGTAGCTGGGAGTCAGATTTATATGAACAACAACACGAAACGAAGGCTGGCAGTAACTGAAGGATGGTAGAGCTGGAAAGGAGAAATCTGTAGGAAAATACTTCCCACATGATAGATAATGAACAGATAGATGATACAGATACACATATACACAGATGACAGATACAGACGCTGGACTAGAGAGGGCACTGGCAAACGATAGGGGCTTTTGAGCCACTTAGATCCCAGTTTGCTGCCTGGTCTTCCCAGTAACTAAAACCCAGAGCAACATATTTAATCTTTCTGATTGTCAGTTACTTTATTTATGGGAAAAAAAAAGATGGTTATAATGATCTCCTTTCATACAGCGATGAAGTTTAAGAAGAAGGGTACTGTGAATTACTGTCCAGCAAAAATCCCCTTGTTCCTGGTCCCACTGTGCACGGAGGGTCCAGGCCTTTCCTTTCCTGCTTGGCTATGTGATGTGCTTTGACAGGTGGACCTTGGGTTAACTGACATGGGCAGAGGCCTTCAGTACCTGTGTACTGAGGTTTGCCTGTCATGCTCTCGCCCTCCACAGAGGAAACAGGATTCTCACAACTGCTGCCCCTGCAGCCTGGGCCCTGGCAGGCATGCACCTGAAACAGACCTGAACCCGGCGAGTCTGCAGGAAGACAGTCCTGCATAGATCAGCTGAATGAACATGGCTCATCTGCTGGCTGGTGAACGTGAAAATAAATCAAGCTTGTTGTAAGTCGCTTTGTTTATAAGGCAGATTATTGGGGCAACTGCTGATTAACATAAGACCCACGAAGAAAGGTCAAATGAACGCAGACTTCGGCTTTCTAACTATTCGGGGCTGCCCAGTGACGAACGCACTGCCTTTAAAAATAAAGCATTTGTATTCTGTTAGCTTCGGCAGAGGCTAGAAGACCTGCAGGGATGCTGCTACCAAAACTTCCATATTGCAAGGAAGGCAATCTCGTAGCCATAGATTCTATCAGTCTGTGAGTTTGTGTGTATTCAAGTACTGAAGTTAATTCATCAAACTTCTAACAGTTTTTGAGCAATGTAATTCCGAAGACTAACAATAAAATAATGATCAGGTATCTTAAGAATGGTAATAAGCATCATTATTAGATACCTGTTCAGAATACCCATCACACCACAGGAGCAAGTTACATGGCAATTAATATTTTAATGAGAAACATACTAACAAATACATTGATAAAACAGTACGTAGTACTCAGATGAAAGAAGTAAGAATATGTAGCCTGGCCAACTGGTGAAACCCGGTCACTACTAAAAATACAAAAAAATTAGCCGTCGTCGTGGGCACCTGTAATTCCAGCTACTAGGGAGGCTGAGGCAGGAGAACTGCTAAAGCCTGTAACGCAGAGGTTGGAGAGAGTGGGGATTGTGCCACCACACTCCAGCCTGGGCAACAGAGGAAGCCTTCCTCTAAAAAAAAAAAAAATGAAGTAAGAATATATGCTATGAAATTTCACAAATATAATTTATTAAATATTTCTTTTGAGCACAGCATCTACTGATCTGTAGAAGGAAGGATGTAGTAAGTTCAATTAACCCCTGAAATCGGATTCTAGACTCACACCCTACATCCTGCAGAGCTCTATGAAGTCAGACCGGATAGGCTGTTCGATCCTCCTGGGAACTGTTTCTTTTCTCAGCTAAAGAGCTGGGCAGTGAGGCCCTCGGACACTGTCACACCGGAATCAAAAGACACACCACATAAGGGACATTTAAAGAGATACTTTAAAATTATTATACAATAAATACTTCAATGATAATATAGCAAAATTCTTTAATTCTACGTTAATATTGTATGCACTTTGCCTCCCAACCATAATGAGATTGTTTTCTGCTTTAATATTTAAAAGCTTTTAAAAAATAAACACATTAATCAAATTAATGTGATAACAAAACTAAGCATTTAAACTTAAATGGGCATTAAAATATGTATTTTGAACTACAATTAAAATGGAAATAATATGCAAATACAATACATGGTGGCGTAAAAGTTTGCTTTTCTAAGAGTCATTTTAATAGAAGAGGAAAAGCAATGTAATCTGAAAGGACTAGAAATGCGGAAATATTTCCATCCAAATAAGTCTTACATTTAATGTGGGGCTCACTGTGAAATTTTAAATTACATGGATTACAGGGCCAGAAGGGCAAGGAATAAAATTCTGCAAACTGGACAAAAGAGAAGTCATTTGGAAATACAGGGATGTTTTCTGAAGCCTTCAGACAAAAAGATCCTTCCACACTCACAGCCTATATCCTAAAGCCATTCTCCCACCTACACAAGTATTCTGTTCCTCTTTGTTACCTATTTCAGGAAGAGCAATAATGGTTTCAGAGATGTGAAGGCATTAACGTTATCCTAAAATATTAGCACCTGTACTTGGTGCATAGCATTTGTCGAATAAAATAGTTACTTCAACACAAATTTCATCTTTAGCCTGCAAGCACCCAGTTTGCAATTCTTTCTTTAATTGGTCAATTTCTCCACTAGATTAAGGAATCCCTTTTTGGAGGCAAGGAATCCAGCCTTTGAGTCATGTAATTTGGATGCAATCCCTGGATGTGTGTCCTTTGGCAAATCACCTCACCTCTCTGAGCCATCCTTTCACTCCCACCTTCCTCTTGAACAGAGTGGATTTAAATACTGAATGGTTTTCAAAGAAATATATTAAGCAATAAAGTAAAAAAGTATTGCATTATGACTAAAATTATAAAATAAGCATCCATGGGTTCCTACCAATACAATAAATGATTAGATTTAAACATCAAATGGTGGAGAATAGGCAAATCTGTTATGAAGAGAAATTGCTGATATTTTTGTAGATAATAAACCTTCAAGAGCTGGAGCCTCAATCCTCATAGTGACTGTTTTCCAGAGAGCACAGTGTAGAGGTGGGCGGAGTGCAGGGGAAAGCAACTTTACAGAGGAGAAACCAGACAAACATTACCCCGCCAAGTGGCCAAGGTCAACATCAACGGTGACACGTCATGTTGATAGGATGTGATGAAATGGTGACTTACCTCTGTGGTCTTCCACCTCAAAACACATAAACTCAATCTAGTCATACTTGAAATATCCGACAAACCCCAATATGGGGACATCCCACAGACTATGTGACGATTAGGCCTCAAAACTGTCAAGGTCAACAAAAATAAAGGAAGTCCGGGGCATGATCACAGCTAAGAGGAGGCTGAGGAGTCATGACGACAAAATGTCCCGTGGTGTTCTGGATGGGATCTTGAAGCAGAAAAAGAACAGCTGATAAAACCTAAGAAAACTTTTAAGTAGAAACTGTAGGACAAATAAGATGGCATCGACACTGGTTTATTAATTTTGGAAAATGTGCCACACTAGTGTCAGATGTTAATAGGAGAAACTTGGTATGGGGTACTTGAGAACTCTCTGCACCACATGTGCAATTTTTCTGTGTATTAACAATATTCAAAAAATAAAATGTATTTTAAAAAAAGAAATATGCTGTCTATAAAGACCCTTGTATGCTGGAAAGGGTTATGTAGATAGAAGTCGTAACACTTGTTAGTAAAACTTTCCCTGTCTCCAGTCCTGGGTAAGTCTCAGCTAAGACAAATACGACATCCATTAAGAAAACATCTTAGCAGATTTTGCCGGCACGGTTTAGAATATCACTTTTACTCCTTTGTACTCACATTCCAGATGAAACTGCAGGTGTGTCCTAGTCTATATTTAGCATCCACTTCGTCCCTGTTGTCTTTTTGAGATATGTTTATCTCTAATCATTTGTATACATTCTCATTTATGCCTCTAGATTGTATACCTTTTCCTGTTAACCACGTGAGCAACGTATGTCTGAAACACTCCTCATAATTCTTACCCCAGTGCCATGCTCACAGTAGGTCTTGCATGCTAGTAAAGTTTATTAATCTAAAAACAAGTAAACAAACACAAAATGGCAAAAGCAAGAGAGAAAAGGTCATTTATATCCTTTTAGGCAGATTGACGTAGATTAGAATGACAAATTCAATCTATATCAAGAAAGCTTCCTACGCGTCTATAACTTATCCCAGAGTCCAGGGCGTCTGCTAATGGCACATAACACAGGCTTCCAGCTGGGAGGCCAACCAGACAGCAAGGCAGGCAGGCAGCCAAGCCCGCAGGGGCTCACTCAGGCTGCAGGCCAGCCTCCTCGTGAACCTGAAGCAGGTTCAAAGGCCTCCATGACCAGCTTCAGAGCCACTTCAAATGTGCATATATATATGTATATATATATATGTGTGTGTGTGTGTATATAAATACATGCAAATATATTATATATGAATATATAAACATTTGTTTAATGAATTTCAGAGGAAAGGTAAGAAGAAAGTGCATCAGGTTCTGAATATTAGTTATAAGTGAGGTGACCATTTTGGCACTTCCTGAAGGTATAGGAGTGCTAGAAAGACAACTTCCTGTGGGAAGAGGGCGGTTCTTATAGAAGGGAGCTGTTCAATCTCTTGACCAATGTCATGTCTCCTCAAAAGAAAGTACACAGAGGCTGTAGTTGATACATTCATATTTTTTAGACAGAAAACAGGGAAAGGGCTGAAGGGAAACCCCGCTCTGTGAAAGCACCCACTCATGCCCTGTCAGAGCTTGAACGCAGAGTGGCATGGGACTGAAGAGTTGGTCCTGAGAACAGGGTGTGAACGCAGAGTGGCATGGGACTGAAGAGTCTGTCCTGAGAACAGGGTGTGAACGCAGAGTGGCATGGGACTGAAGAGTCTGTCCTGAGAAGAGGGTGTGAACGCAGAGTGGCATGGGACTGAAGAGTTGGTCCTGAGAAGAGGGTGTGAACACAGAGTGGCATGGGACTGAAGAGTCTGCCCTGAGAAGAGGGTGTGAATGCAGCGTGGCATGGGACTGAAGAGTTGGTCCTGAGAAGAGGGTGTGAAGGCAGAGTGGCATGGGACTGAAGAGTCTGTCCTGAGAAGAGGGTGTGAACACAGAGTGGCATGGGACTGAAGAGTTGGTCCTGAGAAGAGGGTGTGAATGCAGAGTGGCATGGGACTGAAGAGTCGGTCCTGAGAAGAGGGTGTGAACACAGAGTGGCATGGGACTGAAGAGTCTGTCCTGAGAACAGGGTGTGAACGCAGAGTGGCATGGGACCGAAGAGTCTGTCCTGAGAACAGGGTGTGAACGCAGAGTGGCATGGGACTGAAGAGTTGGTCCTGAGAAGAGGGTGTGAACGCAGAGTGGCATGGGACCGAAGAGTCTGTCCTGAGAACAGGGTGTGAACGCAGACTGGCATGGGACTGAAGAGTCTGTCCTGAGAACAGGGTGTGAACACAGAGTGGCATGGGACTGAAGAGTCTGCCCTGAGAAGAGGGTGTGAATGCAGCGTGGCATGGGACTGAAGAGTCTGCCCTGAGAACAGGGTGTGAACGCAGAGTGGCATGGGACTGAAGTGTCTGTCCTGAAAACAGGGTGTGAACGCAGAGTGGCATGGGACCGAAGAGTCTGCCCTGAGAACAGGGTGTGAACGCAGAGTGGCATGGGACTGAAGAGTCTGTCCTGAGAACAGGGTGTGAACGCAGAGTGGCATGGGACTGAAGAGTTTGTCCTGAGAACAGGGTGTGAACGCAGAGTGGCATGGGACTGAAGAGTCTGTCCTGAGAACAGGGTGTGAACGCAGAGTGGCATGGGACTGAAGAGTCTGTCCTGAGAAGAGGGTGTGAACGCAGAGTGGCATGGGACTGAAGAGTCTGCCCTGAGAAGAGGGTGTGAACACAGAGTGGCATGGGACTGAAGAGTCTGTCCTGAGAACAGGGTGTGAACGCAGAGTGGCATGGGACTGAAGAGTCTGTCCTGAGAACAGGGTGTGAACGCAGAGTGGCATGGGACTGAAGAGTCTGCCCTGAGAAGAGGGTGTGAATGCAGCGTGGGACCGAAGAGTCTGTCCTGAGAAGAGGGTGTGAACGCAGAGTGGCATGGGACCGAAGAGTCTGTCCTGAGAAGAGGGTGTGAACGCAGAGTGGCATGGGACCGAAGAGTCTGTCCTGAGAAGAGGGTGTGAACGCAGAGTGGCATGGGACTGAAGAGTCTGTCCTGAGAACAGGGTGTGAACACAGAGTGGCATGGGACTGAAGAGTCGGTCCTGAGAAGAGGGTGTGAACGCAGAGTGGCATGGGACTGAAGTGTCTGTCCTGAGAAGAGGGTGTGAACACAGAGTGGCATGGGACTGAAGAGTCTGCCCTGAGAAGAGGGTATGAATGCAGAGTGGCATGGGACTGAAGAGTCTGTCCTGAGAACAGGGTATGAACACAGAGCGGCATGGGACTGAAGAGTCTGTCCTGAGAAGAGGGTGTGAACGCAGCATGGGACCGAAGAGTCTGTCCTGAGAAGAGGGTGTGAACGCAGAGTGGCATGGGACCGAAGAGTCTGTCCTGAGAAGAGGGTGTGAACGCACAGTGGCATGGGACTGAAGAGTCTGTCCTGAGAAGAGGGTGTGAACGCAGAGTGGCATGGGACCGAAGAGTCTGTCCTGAGAAGAGGGTGTGAACGCAGAGTGGCATGGGACTGAAGAGTCTGTCCTGAGAAGAGGGTGTGAACGCAGCATGGGACCGAAGAGTCTGTCCTGAGAAGAGGGTGTGAACGCAGAGTGGCATGGGACCGAAGAGTCTGTCCTGAGAAGAGGGTGTGAACGCAGAGTGGCAAGGGACTGAAGAGTTTGTCCTGAGAACAGGGTGTGAACACAGAGTGGCATGGGACCGAAGAGTCGGTCCTGAGAAGAGGGTGTGAACGCAGAGTGGCATGGGACTGAAGAGTCGGTCCTGAGAAGAGGGTGTGAACGCAGAGTGGCATGGGACTGAAGAGTCTGTCCTGAGAAGAGGGTGTGAACACAGAGTGGCATGGGACTGAAGAGTCTGTCCTGAGAAGAGGGTGTGAACGCAGCATGGGACCGAAGAGTCTGTCCTGAGAAGAGGGTGTGAACGTAGAGTGGCATGGGACCGAAGAGTCTGTCCTGAGAAGAGGGTGTGAACGCAGAGTGGCATGGGACTGAAGAGTTTGTCCTGAGAACAGGGTGTGAACACAGAGTGGCATGGGACCGAAGAGTCGGTCCTGAGAAGAGGGTGTGAACGCAGAGTGGCATGGGACTGAAGAGTCGGTCCTGAGAAGAGGGTGTGAACGCAGAGTGGCATGGGACTGAAGAGTCTGTCCTGAGAAGAGGGTGTGAACACAGAGTGGCATGGGACTGAAGAGTCTGTCCTGAGAACAGGGTGTGAACGCAGAGTGGCATGGGACTGAAGAGTCTGTCCTGAGAAGAGGGTGTGAACACAGAGTGGCATGGGACCGAAGAGTCTGTCCTGAGAAGAGGGTGTGAACGCAGAGTGGCATGGGACTGAAGAGTCTGCCCTGAGAAGAGGGTGTGAACGCAGAGTGGCATGGGACCGAAGAGTCTGTCCTGAGAAGAGGGTGTGAACGCAGAGTGGCATGGGACCGAAGAGTCTGTCCTGAGAAGAGGGTGTGAACGCAGAGTGGCATGGGACTGAAGAGTTTGTCCTGAGAACAGGGTGTGAACACAGAGTGGCATGGGACCGAAGAGTCGGTCCTGAGAAGAGGGTGTGAACGCAGAGTGGCATGGGACTGAAGAGTCGGTCCTGAGAAGAGGGTGTGAACGCAGAGTGGCATGGGACTGAAGAGTCTGTCCTGAGAAGAGGGTGTGAACACAGAGTGGCATGGGACTGAAGAGTCTGTCCTGAGAAGAGGGTGTGAACGCAGCATGGGACCGAAGAGTCTGTCCTGAGAAGAGGGTGTGAACGCAGAGTGGCATGGGACTGAAGAGTCTGCCCTGAGAAGAGGGTGTGAACGCAGAGTGGCATGGGACTGAAGAGTCGGTCCTGAGAAGAGGGTGTGAACTCAGAGTGGCATGGGACTGAAGAGTCTGTCCTGAGAAGAGGGTGTGAACACAGAGTGGCATGGGACTGAAGAGTCTGTCCTGAGAAGAGGGTGTGAACGCAGAGTGGCATGGGACTGAAGAGTCTGTCCTGAGAAGAGGGTGTGAACACAGAGTGGCATGGGACTGAAGAGTCGGTCCTGAGAACAGGGTGTGAACGCAGAGTGGCATGGGACTGAAGAGTTTGTCCTGAGAACAGGGTGTGAACACAGAGTGGCATGGGACTGAAGAGTTGGTCCTGAGAAGATGGTGTGAACGCAGAGTGGCATGGGACTGAAGAGTCGGTCCTGAGAAGAGGGTGTGAACGCAGAGTGGCATGGGACTGAAGAGTCTGTCCTGAGAACAGGGTGTGAACGCAGAGTGGCATGGGACTGAAGAGTCTGTCCTGAGAAGAGGGTGTGAATGCAGAGTGGCATGGGACTGAAGAGTCTGTCCTGAGAACAGGGTGTGAACACAGAGTGGCATGGGACTGAAGAGTCGGTCCTGAGAAGAGGGTGTGAACGCAGAGTGGCATGGGACTGAAGAGTCTGTCCTGAGAAGAGGGTGTGAACGCAGAGTGGCATGGGACCGAAGAGTCTGTCCTGAGAAGAGGGTGTGAACGCAGAGTGGCATGGGACTGAAGAGTCTGTCCTGAGAAGAGGGTGTGAACGCAGCATGGGACCGAAGAGTCTGTCCTGAGAAGAGGGTGTGAACGCAGAGTGGCATGGGACCGAAGAGTCTGTCCTGAGAAGAGGGTGTGAACGCAGAGTGGCAAGGGACTGAAGAGTTTGTCCTGAGAACAGGGTGTGAACACAGAGTGGCATGGGACCGAAGAGTCGGTCCTGAGAAGAGGGTGTGAACGCAGAGTGGCATGGGACTGAAGAGTCGGTCCTGAGAAGAGGGTGTGAACGCAGAGTGGCATGGGACTGAAGAGTCTGTCCTGAGAAGAGGGTGTGAACACAGAGTGGCATGGGACTGAAGAGTCTGTCCTGAGAAGAGGGTGTGAACGCAGCATGGGACCGAAGAGTCTGTCCTGAGAAGAGGGTGTGAACACAGAGTGGCATGGGACCGAAGAGTCTGTCCTGAGAAGAGGGTGTGAACGCAGAGTGGCATGGGACTGAAGAGTCTGCCCTGAGAAGAGGGTGTGAACGCAGAGTGGCATGGGACCGAAGAGTCTGTCCTGAGAAGAGGGTGTGAACGCAGAGTGGCATGGGACCGAAGAGTCTGTCCTGAGAAGAGGGTGTGAACGCAGAGTGGCATGGGACTGAAGAGTTTGTCCTGAGAACAGGGTGTGAACACAGAGTGGCATGGGACCGAAGAGTCGGTCCTGAGAAGAGGGTGTGAACGCAGAGTGGCATGGGACTGAAGAGTCTGTCCTGAGAAGAGGGTGTGAACGCAGCATGGGACCGAAGAGTCTGTCCTGAGAAGAGGGTGTGAACGCAGAGTGGCATGGGACTGAAGAGTTTGTCCTGAGAACAGGGTGTGAACACAGAGTGGCATGGGACCGAAGAGTCGGTCCTGAGAAGAGGGTGTGAACGCAGAGTGGCATGGGACTGAAGAGTCTGTCCTGAGAAGAGGGTGTGAACACAGAGTGGCATGGGACTGAAGAGTCTGTCCTGAGAAGAGGGTGTGAACGCAGAGTGGCATGGGACTGAAGAGTCTGTCCTGAGAAGAGGGTGTGAACACAGAGTGGCATGGGACTGGAGAGTCGGTCCTGAGAACAGGGTGTGAACGCAGAGTGGCATGGGACTGAAGAGTTTGTCCTGAGAACAGGGTGTGAACACAGAGTGGCATGGGACTGAAGAGTCGGTCCTGAGAACAGGGTGTGAACGCAGAGTGGCATGGGACCGAAGAGTCTGTCCTGAGAAGAGGGTGTGAACGCAGAGTGGCATGGGACCAAAGAGTCTGTCCTGAGAAGAGGGTGTGAACGCAGAGTGGCATGGGACCGAAGAGTCTGTCCTGAGAAGAGGGTGTGAACGCAGAGTGGCATGGGACCGAAGAGTCTGTCCTGAGAAGAGGGTGTGAACGCAGAGTGGCATGGGACCGAAGAGTCTGTCCTGAGAAGAGGGTGTGAACGCAGAGTGGCATGGGACCGAAGAGTCTGTCCTGAGAAGAGGGTGTGAACGCAGAGTGGCATGGGACCGAAGAGTCTGTCCTGAGAAGAGGGTGTGAACGCAGAGTGGCATGGGACCGAAGAGTCTGTCCTGAGAAGAGGGTGTGAACGCAGAGTGGCATGGGACCGAAGAGTCTGTCCTGAGAAGAGGGTGTGAACGCAGAGTGGCATGGGACCGAAGAGTCTGTCCTGAGAAGAGGGTGTGAACGCAGAGTGGCAAGGGACTGAAGAGTTTGTCCTGAGAACAGGGTGTGAACACAGAGTGGCATGGGACCGAAGAGTCGGTCCTGAGAAGAGGGTGTGAACGCAGAGTGGCATGGGACTGAAGAGTCGGTCCTGAGAAGAGGGTGTGAACGCAGAGTGGCATGGGACTGAAGAGTCTGTCCTGAGAAGAGGGTGTGAACGCAGAGTGGCATGGGACTGAAGAGTCTGTCCTGAGAAGAGGGTGTGAACGAAGAGTGGCATGGGACTGAAGAGTTTGTCCTGAGAACAGGGTGTGAACACAGAGTGGCATGGGACTGAAGAGTCGGTCCTGAGAACAGGGTGTGAACGCAGAGTGGCATGGGACTGAAGAGTTGGTCCTGAGAACAGGGTGTGAACGCAGCATGGGACTGAAGAGTTTGTCCTGAGAACAGGGTGTGAACACAGAGTGGCATGGGACTGAAGAGTCTGTCCTGAGAAGAGGGTGTGAATGCAGAGTGGCATGGGACTGAAGAGTCTGTCCTGAGAACAGGGTGTGAACGCAGCGTGGGACCGAAGAGTCTGTCCTGAGAACAGGGTGTGAACGCAGAATGGCATGGGACTGAAGAGTCTGTCCTGAGAACAGGGTGTGAACACAGAGTGGCATGGGACTGAAGAGTCTGTCCTGAGAAGAGGGTGTGAATGCAGAGTGGCATGGGACTGAAGAGTCTGTCCTGAGAAGAGGGTGTGAACACAGAGTGGCATGGGACCGAAGAGTCGGTCCTGAGAAGAGGGTGTGAACGCAGAGTGGCATGGGACTGAAGAGTCTGTCCTGAGAACAGGGTGTGAACGCAGAGTGGCATGGGACTGAAGAGTCTGTCCTGAGAACAGGGTGTGAACACAGAGTGGCATGGGACTGAAGGGTCTGTCCTGAGAAGAGGGTGTGAATGCAGAGTGGCATGGGACTGAAGAGTCTGTCCTGAGAAGAGGGTGTGAACACAGAGTGGCATGGGACCGAAGAGTCGGTCCTGAGAAGAGGGTGTGAACGCAGAGTGGCATGGGACTGAAGAGTCTGTCCTGAGAACAGGGTGTGAACGCAGAGTGGCATGGGACTGAAGAGTCTGTCCTGAGAACAGGGTGTGAACACAGAGTGGCATGGGACTGAAGAGTCTGTCCTGAGAAGAGGGTGTGAATGCAGAGTGGCATGGGACTGAAGAGTCTGTCCTGAGAAGAGGGTGTGAACACAGAGTGGCATGGGACCGAAGAGTCGGTCCTGAGAAGAGGGTGTGAACGCAGAGTGGCATGGGACTGAAGAGTCTGTCCTGAGAACAGGGTGTGAACGCAGAGTGGCATGGGACTGAAGAGTCTGTCCTGAGAAGAGGGTGTGAACGCAGAGTGGCATGGGACTGAAGAGTCTGTCCTGAGAAGAGGGTGTGAACGCAGAGTGGCATGGGACTGAAGAGTCTGTCCTGAGAACAGGGTGTGAACGCAGAGTGGCATGGGACTGAAGAGTCTGTCCTGAGAAGAGGGTGTGAACGCAGAGTGGCATGGGACTGAAGAGTCTGTCCTGAGAAGAGGGTGTGAACGCAGAGTGGCATGGGACTGAAGAGTCTGTCCTGAGAAGAGGGTGTGAACGCAGAGTGGCATGGGACTGAAGAGTCTGTCCTGAGAAGAGGGTGTGAACGCAGAGTGGCATGGGACTGAAGAGTCGGTCCTGAGAAGAGGGTGTGCACTCAGATGCACCCTACAATGGGGCATTTTGTTGATGAATTCAGCCTAATCCATGTTCTAAGTTCTCAAGGGCAAGGGTGGTTCCAACAGTTCTTTAAACATCGTTCCATCAAACGTATGTTGATTTCAGCAATTAGAGTTTTTAATCTTAGACTATCGGCTAAGAGATCGTCTCCTCAGAGCAGCCATTCCTGACCCCGAGACTAAAGTATTCACAGGAGTAGCATCCGGTCTCATGATGTGTTTGCAATGTGTGTTCTGTTATCACACGTATGATTATATGTTTAAATTATTTGATATTTAGTACCTCTCTCTACCATTTAACTACATGTTCTGTGAGGGTGGGGCCATAACTTTTTTGAGTTCTCTGTTGGTAGCACAATATTGGGCACATGTTAGGTCCTCAGTAAGTATTTACAAAACGCCATTTGGTGAAAGAGACTGCACAGAAATGTTGTCTGGCTAAACCACTGTCTTTCCTTGGGCAGACCTGGGAGGAAGCCAAGTGTTAGGAAAGACTGCTTCATAAAAAATAGAGTTGAAATGAAGGATTTTGTTGTATGAATTTCATATTGTATATAATCAAGTTAAGAAATAAAGCAGGCTGAAATAAAGATATGCTTTTGACTGGATTAGCCATTCCCCTTATCATGGAGACAGTATGTGACAGGAAAATCTACTTTTTCACTAAGCTAACCAATCACCACCCATCCCAAGAGTGGGCACAGACATTCCTCAGATATCTGATTACAGTAGCTCCTAGGTGCTGGGCTCCTCTATCTTTGGAGGCATTTTTGCATATCCCTGCTCAGTGTATTTAGTGAATGATACCCTAGCCGACTACCTTTTGGTGCAGTTTCCCAGGTCTTTCAGGGCATTTGCTTTGTGCCCTCCTGCCACCTCAAAGACTCAGTGTGCAATTTCTCCATAATGGTTTGGTTCAACCCAAGCATCTCCAATTTCACAGAATCCAGATTATATAAACCAAAGCCTGATGGAGTCAACTCCCAGGAGCCAAGAAGTCATCTCATGCTGTGTGAGATTCAAACATCCTCTAGTATATTATCTTACTATTGTATATCGTGAGGCTTGTTCTCTGTTGCTTACATTTTACTTCACAGGTTTCATTGCTCCTTATTTTTCCTTTTTAAGTAAAAGACAGAGAAGAGATGCTCCGAGCCTGCTGGACCGTAGACCTCCCAGGAGCTGCTGACTTTCCAACAAGCCCCATGGTTAGAACTTCTGAAACCCGGCCGGGCGTGGTGGCTCACACCTATAATCCCAGCACTTTGGGAGGCCGAGGCGGGTGGATCACGAGGTTAAGAGATCGAGACCATCCTGGTCAACATGGTGAAACCCTGTCTCTACTAAAAATACAAAACTTAGCTGGGCATGGTGGTGCGCACCTGTAGTCCCAGCTACTCGGGAGGCTGAGACAGGAGAATTGCTTCAACCCAGGAGGCGGAGGTTGCGGTGAGCTGAGATCGTGTCAATGCACTCCAGCCTGGGTAACAAGAGCGAAACTCCATCTCAAAAAATTAAAAAAAAAAAAACTTCTGAAACGAGTGCCTTCTAGGAGAATAGAGAAACTGAGGGTGGGCCATTCCTAAAATAGAATACATAAACATACATACATACATAGACTATGCACAGAGAACATACATACATATATAGAACATGCACAGAGAACATACATACATAGAATATGCACAGAGAACATACATACATACACACATAGAATAGGCACAGAGAACATACATACATAGAATATGCACAGAGAAAATACATACATACACACATAGAATATGCACAGAGAACATACATACATAGAATATGCACAGAGAACATACATACATAGAATATGCACAGAGAACATACATACATACATAGATTATGCACAGAGTACATATATATATACATACATACTTACATGCATACATAGAATATACACAGAGAACAAATTGTTCAGTCTGGTTATTTTAAAAGCCTTATTGACTAATAGCTTGAAAAGGTCATTTTATGTCTTATTACCCACGGTTAACTTCACCGACTCAAAAGACATAGCAGGAATTCGACACAAAATAAGCAGGCCAGGCATGGTGGCCCAAACCTGTGATCCTAGTTACTGAGGAAGCTGAGCCGGAAAAGATTGTCTGGGCCCTGGAGTTTGAGATCAGCCTGGATTACACAGTGGGACTCTGTTTCAGGAAAATTCAGTAACAACAAGCAAAGTGTAGTGCATTGCTTTTTATTAAGTGAGCACTTACGGTGTGTCTACTACATGGTCAATGACAAGGGGTTTATTCAATTAAACTATTTGTTGACAACTGACTATAAACAGACAAGCTATAGATGAGAGCCTAATCATTGAAAGAAAATTAAAGAGATTCTCACATTCACTAGTAGTGATATAGATACAAATTTAGATGCCAACATATGAATTTATACCCATTAGAATGCTAAAATTAAAGAGTTCTAACGTGCCAATGGAAACAGTAACTATAAATTCAAATGGCCATTCTGAAAAAAAGTCTTCAGTACTAAATAAAATACACGAATGTTCATTGCAGCACTGTTTACAATAGCAAAGACCTGGAATCAACCCAAATGCCCATTGATAATAGACTGGATTGGAAAAATGTGGCACATATACACCATGGAATATTATGCAGCAATCAGAAATGATGACTTTGTGTCGTTTGTAGGCACATGGATGAATCTGAAGAACATCATCCTCAGCAAACTGACACAAGAACAGAAAATGAAACACCGCATATTCTCACTCATAGGCGGGTGATGAAAAATGAGAACACATGGACACAGAGAGGGGAGTACTAAACACTGGGGTCTATTGCAGGGAGAAGGGGAGGGCCAGTGGGAGGGGGAGGTGGGGAGGGATAGCCTGGGGAGAAATGCCAAATGTGGGTGAAGGGGAGAAGAAAAGCAAAGCACACTGCCATGTGTGTACCTACGCAACTGTCTTGCATACTCTGCTCATGTACCCCAAAACCTAAAATCCAATAAAAAATTAAAAAAATAAATAAAGTTGGATACCAACCACAACCACAAAAAAAAAAAAAGAAAAAAATTTTGAATCAGCAAACCCATGAGTCAATCAGAGAAATATGCAAAAGTCCTATTTCACTGCTATGCATAGTATCTATCTGGTCATTGAAAATAACCTAAGGATTCCTGTCTAGGAAACAGGTGGGTAAATGTGATAGGTCACCACTGTGGAATCCTACAAAACACTGACACAAACTGAACTAAAGCTCATAAGCAACATGGTGAGATTTTCAACAGCATAATGCTGAGGGAAAAGGGCAACACCTAGAACGAGATTTGTAGTTCAATACAATTTGTACAAATTTATAACACAAGTAAAACATGTTATCTAGTTTAAATTTATATTTTAATAGAGAGAAAACTAAATGTTTGCTAAGAAGTTCCAGCAACAATGGGAGAAAGGGAGAAAGGGGGGAGAGGGAGAAAGAGAGAGAAAGAAAAGAGAAAGAAAGAGAGAGAGAGAAAGAAAGAAAAGAAAGAAAAGAAAGAAAGAGAGAAAGAAAGAAAGAGAGAGAGATGGGGAAGAGGTGTGGTAACAGAGGGAGGGACAAAGAGAAATTCCACAAAGGCACCTTTTGGCGCTGGAAGAGTACGATAGCACTGCAGTTAATTTGAATCCTGACTATGTAGTCATGGTTTTTGTCCTGAGTATCCAATTTAATAAGCACGCACATGTTCCTTTGTCTATAAAACAAGTGGTATTATAATCATCATCTACCTTCCAGGATTCTTATATAGATTAGGCGTGCAAAGTGCTTCGCGGACACTGAGCTGATCCTGTTATGTGGGAACACATCACGGGTAATGACCATATATGAGATCCTAGAGGCAAGTGGTCTCAGCTTGAGGATAGCTTTACAAATTACATGCAAGAATTACACAGTCAGTTGTGGGCAGCCAATGGAGGTTAATAGTCAAGGACATGGAATGATTAGAATTTGTGTTTTAGAAAATAAGACAGGTGGCATGGCATGGATTTGAAAGGAGTCAGGGAACCAATTATGAGGCTACTTCTGCAGCCAGGGAAGGGAGAGGCAGGTTCAAAGGTAAGGACAAGGCAGAATTTAAGACTGATCACTGACAGGGTATCGAAAAGAAGAGAGAGACACATCAATGACTATCCAAAAATATTAGCTTGTGGATCTGATAAGAATGTTTCACAAAGGAACTCAGAGGAAGAAGGGAAGGAGGCAGGAAAGGAGGCAAGAAAGAAAGAATTCACTGCCACCAAAAGAGCTGAATAACCCTAAAAGGAAACGTAAAATCAGAGTCTGAAAAGCTACACATTGGTATTTTTCATATGACTCTTTTTACCTCTGGTTTCCCTTTTCATTAATTGCTGAAAAAATCCTAATCATTTATCCTATGCTTTCCAAGTTTTGAGTGTAGCTGACTGGATCCCAGCTGGGTGGTTTAACGTATCTCATTGTCCTTCATATTTCCTGAAAAACCACACTTAGGTCTCGATCAGTTCTCTCCAATAGAAATGTAATGTGAGCTATATAAAGAATTTTAAAAGTTCTAGGAGCCACCTGGAAACAGTACAAATAAAACGTCAAAATTAATTTTGTAACAGCTTTATGAAGATAATTCACATATAACCAAATGCACATACTTAAAGTGTATAGTTTGAAACCATCGCCACCATCAGCATGCTGAGCCCCATCCCCAAAGTCCCCATGGACCTCTGCGCCATCCCTTTCTCCTGACAATCCTGCATCTCCGGGTCCCAGGCAGCTCCTGATCCACTTCCACTACAGTTTAGCTTGCATTTTCTAGTTTTATGTAATTGGAATCATATGATGTGTACTCTTTTTCGGTCATCATAACTGTTTCATATATTCACATATACTATATAGATCTATCTATCTATCTATCTATCTATCTATCTATCTATCTATCTATCATCTGTCTGTCTGTCTGTCTCTCTGTCCATCCATCCATCCATCCATCCATCCATCCATCCATCCATCCATCGTTTGTTTCAAGGAAGGGATACGTAACCAGGGAAGGTTTCAATTTAAGTAAGGTATACCTGATAAGGACTAGAGAATAACCCAGTTACATTAAATTTAGGTTCATGTTTTGAATAGCAGCGCAGATACACTGACTAGGTAAGAGGCTTCCTTCCACACACTCGTCTCACAGATTATACTATTCACTTTTCTTTCTCAGCACACTTAATTTCTGTTAATTTGTTGAGAGACGGAAGTAAACATTGTGGCTATAGATTTTAGGTTTATTTATGTTTTCACATTTATGCACCTTCTCTTTCCCACATAATTCCTAACCTAAGCAGAGACCATAAATATGTATTGATATCCCTGCCAAGCCTCCACAACTGAGTCCTGGAGGTTACCAATAAATATGCATCACATGAATTAATGAGCATCAAACAGGTTGAATAAAAGTGAATGGGCCTACGTCCACCTCTTTCAAAATTTAGTACAAAGGTACAATAATAAAATTGTATAGTACTGGGATGAGACTGGACAAAGAGTCAGTGGAATAAGATTGACAGTTCAAAAAAAACATCTTACATGTATTAGCCAAGTGATTTCCAGTAATGTGCCAACATCATCCAATGAGAAAAGAAAAGCTTCTTAAACAAATGGTGCTGGACAACTGGAAGTCCACAGCAAAAATAGCTAACTAGATAAATAAATGCAGTTGGCCTCTGCAACATGACGTATACAAAAGTTTACTCAAAAGGGCCCAAAGGCCAAACTGTAAAAGCTAAAACTATTTAATTCCCAGAAGAAAATTTAGGAATTAATCTTGAGCTCTTAAATTAGGAAATAGTTTGTTTCTTAGCTATGACACCAAAATCACAAGCATCAAAAAATTGCTAATTATATGCAAACTTAAACTAGAATGAGTTGTCTCTTCAGATCCAGTAGGAGGGCTCTTTAAACAGACAGACACTAGCAAGCATCGATGAGAATGGGGAAAGTCCGTGCGTTGTTGGCGGGAGTGTGCAACTGTTTTGGAAAACGGTTTTGTGATTCCTCGTGATATTAGTCTCTATGACCCAGTAATTGCACCCCTAGATACATACCCAAGTAAAAATTGAAAACATATGCTCCCATAAATACTTGCACATGAATGCTAATAGCAGTGTGAGTCATAATAATAAAAAAATGGGAACATCAAGATTTTCACTAAGTGATAAATGGATAAATACAATGCAGTAAAACCATACAATGGAATATTATGCATCTAGGAAAAAGCATGAAGCACTCAGAAATGCTACAATATGGATGAACCCTGGCAACATTATGCCAAGGTAAAGAAGTTAATCACATAAGACCACAGATTTTATGGCCCCATTTATATTAAATGTCCAAAATAGGGAAGTTCATAGAGATAGAGAACACAGTAGTGTTTTCCAAGGGCTGGGAGGAAAGGAGAGTGAGGAGTGACTGTTAATGGTTTAGAGTTTCTTTTGGAGGTGACAAAAACATTCTGAAATTAAATAGTGGTGATGGTGGCACAACCTTGTAAGCATGTTATGGGAATTATATCTCAATTTATTGATTAAAACAACAGGGATCAAATAAATTGTCATTAAATAAGTTCTGACTTAAAAAAAAATACCATAGGCTGGGCATGGTGGCTCACACCTGTAATCCTAGCACTTTGGGAGGTCAAGGGGGGTGGATCACAAGGTCAAGAGATCGAGACCATCCTGGCCAACATGGTGAAACTCCACCTCTACTAAAAAATACAAAAATTAGCTGGGCGTGGTGGCACACACCTGTAGTCCCAGCTACTCAGGAGGCTGAGGCAGGAGAATTGCTTGAACTCAGGAGGCAGATGTTGCAGTGAGCTGAGATTGTGCCACGGCACTCCAGCCTGGTGCCTGGTGACACAGCAAGACTCTGTCTCAAAAAAAAAAAAACCACAATGACTAGTTTGAGATGGATAGAAACCATGTGTAACAATACGACAGTGAACAACAATAACGAAAGATATTCATTATTCAATAATAATATTCAATATTACTTAATATTAATAAATCTAGGTGAAAGTTTCACATGTGTTCACCATGTGGCTCTTTCAACTTTTTTCTAAGATTGGCATTTTTCAAATAAAATGTTAATAGAAAGGTAAACAGAACTGCATTAGGGTTAAAGAACAGAGCAAAAATTATTAATTCTCTTTAAAATGTTAGACCTTCACTCACTCAGCAAATGTGTTTGAGCACGTACTAGGTTTCAGAAGATGTAACAGGAACTGAAACAGAACTGAGTGAGCTCCAGTGGTTGAGGTAAAGCTGACCTGTGTCAGTGAGCTGTCTCTTCCACAAAATGGATTGGAAGCTTCATGAAATGGGGAAAGGTGAGCAGATGACTTTCTGTTTTGATGCTTTGATTATATAACTTTTTCCTTTAATTATAAAAGTTTAAGTGCACACAATGTATCATATATATAATATAATTTATATTTACTATATAATAAACATAATATATATAATATATAATATAATATATATAATTATATATATATATACTTTCATGTGTTTAAAGCTAGTAACTACTAACGAAGTCGAAATCAAGATAGGGAATATCCCCAGAATGTCATAACCTCCCTCACTCAGCCAGAAGCCACCTCATGCTAACCGCAATGCTCTACATTTAAAAACAATATTTTGCCAGTTTTGAACCTTCATTTGAATGGAATCATCATGAGTTCTTTTCCTTTCGTATCTTGTTGTATTCACTCAGTATTGCGATTGCGACATTTCGTTCACATTGCGCGAGCAGCCATCCTCCTCTCATTTCCAGTGCTGATGGAATTCTAGTGCATGAACACATACCACTATTCATTTTGTTTGTTAGTTTGTTTATAAATTTCTAGGTTCCTTTTGGGTTTGGTTGTTGTGAGTTTGTTCATTAACATCTAGGTTATTTTCGCTTTTTAAAAATATTCTCAACTTGTATTTTAGATTTAGGGGTACATGTGCAGGCTTACTGCATGGGCACATTGTGTGATGCTGAGGTTTGGGGTATGGAGTCCCATCACCCAGATGGTGGGCATTATACCAAATAGGTAATTTTTCCACCTGTGTCCCCCCTTCCCTCCAACAGTGTATAGGGTCTATGATTCCTGTGTTTCTGAACTGTGCTGCTACAAATCTTACATGTCTTTAGGTGTATATGTGCAAGAGTTTCTTCAGGGTACAGTGCCTGGTTTATAGGACATGCGGATATTCAACCTTAATAAGTAAGGCCAAACTGATGTTCCACCACACTGTAAATGGTACTCTGCCACCTGCAGTATGAGAGTTCCCGTTGTTCTGCATCTTTTTCAGAGTTTGCTACACCGAGTAAGCTTTGTCTATATGGTTTTATGGCTTTAGTTTGCATTTCCATGAGAATCCGTAAACTTGAACACCTTTTCTTTATGCGACATTTGGATGTTCTGTTTTGGAAGAATATTGCCAAGCCTTTTAATAGTTTTTGCCTTTGAAATGTCTCTTTTTCTTAATGCTTTAGATAGGCTTACTTTTTGATCATTCTTAATTGTTATGTGACAGTAAAAGGTGTATATTTTGTATGTATCATTTGCTATAGATATGTTAATGTATATATTGCCAGTATCTAAACATAAAATTTATTTTTTAATTTTCATATTGCCTGCAGTATTTTTTCTAGTGTTCTTACTAATACCTTATTTATAAATTATGAGAGCATCGTTGTGTGCAAATATTGGAAAGTATGGCAGGTGTCTTTGCATTCCTTTCTAATCATTAAAATGTTTGTCAGTTGTGGTCATTAATTCGCTTACTGTGGTGGAAGAGACAGTCAATGCAATGTGGAAAGGAAGAGGTTTTACTGGTGTTCTTGCTTTATTCCTAGTGTCAAATAGAAAATTTCCAACATATATAAATTAAGAATGATGGTTTCTATAACATATATATACACACACACGAACATAATGTTTACATATGCCATGCACACACACATATATACACACATATATATTCTATATCTCCATCAGATTAAGAAAGTCTTTTATTTCTAGACTGCTAGATTATTAGATGTTATCAGGAATTTGAATAATTTTTAATTAGTTAATAAAAACCTATATGTTGAGGTTATAGGGTGAGTCTCACAATCTATTAATAGTGCTAATTGCTTTATTACTTTTCAAATAGAATATTATTGCCTCACTGATATAAATGTAAAAAAGGCACAAATAATGATTTATGTTTTACTATTCCTGAATGTGGTTTGCTATTTTATGTATTGCCTTTCTCATACTATCTCTTGTCATGTTTTAAATTCAAAATTTTAATAACTTATAATGGGAGCCTTCTTTTTTTCCTACTCTCTAGGATAATTTTTTTCTTGACTATTTGGTACAAATTATTTTTGAAGCAATCTGGACTTGTAGTTTATTTATCTAACAATTTAAATACTTTAATGTCCATAGGGCTTTTGGGTTTTGTTTTGTTAGTTTACTTTTTTTTTTTTTTTGGTTTTCTGACTATTTAGGAAATACTTCATAAAATAAACTAAAACAAAGGGCTGAGTTGCTCAACCAGAAATCCATGATTCAGGGATCTCACCCAGCGTCAGGCTTCCCTGATAAAGCTGCTGACATGTGTCACCTACAGGCATATGCGGGGAGGGGAGAGGTACAGCCCCCCAAGTGCATCCTTCCTGCCTCACTCACAGGCTCTCAGAGGAGGTCCCTGAGTGGAACACACAGATTACTTCACAAAACACCTCCATTTCACAGCCCAGAAAGTTGCATGGCTCCCATGGCATTCTTCAGGGAGCCCATAAGCAATCCTAAATCAGGGATGGCCCGCACAAGCACTCCACAGATGTGGGCTCTCCCTTTCTGCCTAGCAAGTACCATTCAGCAGGAGGCCAGTGACTGCATATTTAGGAAGAGATTCGGATGAGTCACCAGCCTTTATCATGTCCTCAGAGGAGGAATGAATCACATGCTCATTGCTTTTCTTCTTTCCTCTCTAATGAATTATATTTTTCTAGGAATTTATAAGTTGCAAATAAAATTTCTCAAATATTGATGGGAAGTCGTTCACAATATACTATTTACTTTTAAATAAATTTTACCTCAATTTTATTCTTTATTAGTTAAGTCCTCCCTTTGTCTTGATGTTGCACCATAGTTTCCTCACATATAAAATTGTTGAAAAGTCAGCCTTTTCTTTGTTTATTTTCCTATGCTATGTTTGCATTTGATTCCATTAATTACATTCTTGTATTGATTATAGCCTCTCTACCAATTCCATTGTGATTATTTTTAGATTTCTTTAAACTTTTTGACACGGATGCTTAATTTAGTCATCTTTATTCTTTGTTTCTTTTCAAAAACATATTTAAGGCTAGAGAATTATTCATAAATTATCCATGTCCTAAAAATTTATATGTGTAACATTTTATTATTGTTTCATTTAAAATATTTTCTGATTTTAAAAATATTATTTTATTCTTGCATTGGGGAAAAGCATTTCTTAATTTCACAAATAGAAACATTTTCTAATTTTAAAAAGTTCAATGGACTATTTTTTAGGGCAGTTTCGGGTTCACAGCAAAATTGAGCAAAATATGCAGAGAGTTCCTGTATAGCTCTTGTCTTGCCGCATTCACAGCCTAGCCCACCATCAACGTTTGCTGCATCCCAGCCGAGCAGTACATTTGTTACAGTTTAAGAACCTCCAACAGGATGCCGTGGCTCACACCTGTAACCCCAGCACTTTGGTAGGTCAAGGCAGGTGGATCACCTAAGGTCAGGAGTTCGAGAGCAGCTAGGACAACATGGCAAAACCCTGACTCTACTAAAAATACAAAAATTAGCTGGGCATGGTAGGGAGCACCTGTAATCCCAGTTACCCAGGAGGTGGAGGCTGGAGAATCACTTGAGCCTGGGAGGCAGAGGTTGCAGTGAGTGGAGATCACGCCACTGCACTCCAGTCTGGGGACAGAGCTAGACTCCATCTCAAAGGAAAAAAAATACCTCCATGAAATGGACACACATCTTCACCCAAAGAAGTCCATCACTTGCATTAGGGTTCTCTCTAAATGTGTAATGACTTTTGTCCACCTTATAGCGTCATGCAGATTGGTTTTATTTTCATAAAAATCCTCCGTGCTTTGCCTGCTTATCCCTCCCTCCCCCTAACTTCTGGCAATCAATGACTTTTTATTATTATTATATTTTTACTGTCTCCATACTTATGCCTTTTCTAGAATCCAATAGAGTTGGAATCATATGCTATAGAGTCTTTCCAGGTTAGCTTCTTTCACTTACTACCATATATTTAAGTAGCTTAATATTTAACATATATTCTCAATTTCTTAAGTAAGTTAATATTAACATGTATTTCATCTATATTCCATGTATTTACACGGCTTAATAACTCATTTTTTTAGCACCAAATAGTATTCCCTTGCCTGGAAGTAACAGAGTTTACATATTCATTCATCTAAGTTGCTATAAATATTCCTGGGCCAGTTTTGCTGGACATAAGTTTTCAAATAATTTGAGTAAATAACAAGAAGTGTGATTGCTAGATTGTATGGTAAGAGTATGTTTAGTCTTATAAAGCCAGTCCCAAACTGTATTCCCACACGGCTCTACCATTTTGCATTTCCGCCAGCAGTGAGTAAGTTTCTGTTTCTCCACATTCTTGTCAACATTTTGTATTGTCAGTGTTTCAGATTTTGGCCATTTTAATTTTCTAATTTTTTTGTTTTGCAATGACACCTCACTGTTGTTTTAATTTGCAATTTATTAATGACATAAAATGTTAAATTTTTTTCATATGCTTATTTGCCACCTGAATATCTTATTTGGTGAGGTGTTTGTTAAGGACCTTAACCTATTTTTAATTGTTTGTTTGTTTGTTTGTTTTTTTATTATTGGACTTTATTTGCTCTTTGTATATTTTGGATCATAGTCTTTTATCAGATATGTCCTTTGCTAGAATTGTCTCCTATTCCATAGCTTGTCTTCTCATTCTCTTGACATTATCTTTCACAAAGGACATGTGAAATGAATTTAGCTTATCAATTATTTCCTTCAAGGATTATGCCTTTGGTGTTATGTCTAAAAAGTCATTGCCATACCAAAGGTCATCTATATGTTCTTTTATGATATCTTCCAGGAGTTCGGTGGTTTTAAATTTTACTTTGGGGGAATGGTTCACTCTAAGTTAATTTCTATGAAGACTGTTAAGGTCTGTGTCTAGACTCTTTTTTTGCATATGAATGTTCAGTTGTTTCTGTTTCATTTGTTGAAAAACTCTAATTATTTTTAATTAATTTATGTTCAATTAAACTATATTGATAAGACATCATAGTCTTTGAAATTTAATCATTTCAAGTTCAGGATAATTTTCTTTATGACACAATATATGCTCCAGTTTTTATAAACATATTTGTGAGCTTCTAAAAAATATAAATTGTAAAAAAATTCTATTTGTATATAATGTGTGTAGATTTTTTTTAATTTCCCAAACCCATTTATTTATTTTTTGTTATAGAATATATGGGTAATTATAAAATCAAGTAAATATGGCATTACCTAGAACCTCTTCTTAGAAAATCAATACTTTTTGGGAGTTTTTGATTTGCTTAAATTTTGCATTAATTCCTAGAAAATTATTATTGTTTTATAGTATTATATGAGAAACTAATAGAGAAAATGTAACCAGTAAAAACCCATCATCCATCTATGAAAGCCAGTTTAAAACTTAGTATGACTGGTTCAAGACCTTCATTCTCTAGTACCTTGCCTCCTACCTTCTCAAAGTATATTGTTAATTTGTCCTATTAAATGATCAAGCATTCTCATAGGGAGATATTCCAGTTATCTATTATTGCACAACAAATTACTTATACATGAATGTTCATAGCACCTTTATTCACAGTAGTCCAAACAGAAAGCAACCTAAATGTCCTTCGATCACTAAATGAGCAAACAGGCTAGAAGAGTTGGAACACCACAAAACACTATTTAGCAATTAAAATGAATGAACTCCTGGCACATGCAACAACTTGGATAGTTTACTCTGAGTGAAAAAAAAACTGATCTCAAATGCTACATACCATATGACTCCATTTATGTAACATTCTCAGAATGGCAAAATCACAGAGATAGAGAGCAGATTCGTGGTTTCCAGGGTAGCTGGGTGTGAATCACACTATACCAGATAGACGAAGGAAGTTTATTCGTGGTGATAAAACACTTGCATATCTTGACTGTGAGGGTAGTTATACAAATCTACGTATGAAATAAGCTACACAGAACTACATACACACAGACACACACACACACACACACACACAGAGAGAGAGAGAGAGAGAGAGATGAAAAACTGGTGAAATCCAAATAAGGCTACAGAGTATTTGGTAATACTGCATGATATCAGTTCCCGGTTTGCATACTGTTCTCCAGTCATGTAAAATGTTAACATTAGGGAAGATGGATAAAGGTTTTATGAGAAATTATGTCAGAACTTTCTTTGAATTTATAATTAGTTTAAAATAAAAGGTTAAAAGTAATTGTTTAAATATAACATAGCTGTGCATAGCCGCATCTGTAATTTGTTTATTTTTTTGAGACAGGTTCTGGTTCTGCTGCACAGACTGGAATGCAGTAGTGTGATGATGGCTCACTGCAGCCTCGAACTCCTGGACTCAAGCAATTCTCCTACCTCAGCCTCCCGAGTAGCTGGAACAACAGGCACATATCACCACCACCAGATGATTATTTTACTTTTTGTAGAGATGGGATCTCAGTTTGTTGTCCAGGATGATATCAAATGCCTGGCCTCAAACAATCCTCTTGCCTCAACCTTTCTAAGTGTGGGGATTACAGGCGTTAGCCACTACACTTGGCTGATAGCTGCATCTATGAAGGAAATTCAACCATAATTAAATATCTTTGAGAAGGCAACCAAGACTTAACAACTTGCCTTTTGTCTTGTTTCTCAACATCCTAGGTTGCCCTGGACTATGGTTCCATACAGAGATACCCATTAAACATTTTTCAATTTTCCTTTATCCTTTTTGGAGTATTATCATAAAATAAAGCATAATTAATGTCTAAACTCCCTCATGAACTAAATTTGAAGCTTGAAACCAACTGTAGACGTTCTGAGGGTCAGTTGCCTAGCCTGATCATCTGTGAGTATATTTCCAACGCCAGCTTGTAATGACATCAGAATGCCATGGCAGCCTGCTCTGCTCCCCTCTGGAGGTTGGTAACTAAACTTGGCTTGAAACATAGTTATCCTGCATCACTCTGCATACTGAGGTGGCCCAGTAATTCTTGTACAAACAGGAAGTGTGGGTTATTATCTGTATTTGCCCCGATCATTGGCATCCTGACCACCTGACTTTGAAATTTCGTTTTGGTAATGCCAGCAAAGCAAGTGTTAAACACAGATTTTTCTTACAAACTTTCTTTTCCTCTATAAAGTATATATGCCTTTTAAAAGAAAGTCTGAATAATTAAAGTGGCGGAAATACTGTGTGTTCAGATACTATCTGTGAACTTTATAATTCTTTATATGGCTGAAATTTAAGAGTTTTTAGCTTTGATACTCTTATCCGTTACATATTTAAAATTTTACTGGGCTAGCAGGGCTAATGGATGGATTAATCCTATTCATTAAAAATTAACCTGCCTTGAAATTTCCTTCAACTGTCTTAGAAAATTTGAAAACCACGGGTATTAACAAGAACACATTTATGGCTTTAACAATCCAAGATATAGATACAATGATGTTCTTCAATGTCTTGATTCAGTATCATCTGTTAGACATTTATTGCTAATTCACTTTATAACATACTTTATTAAAAGTCATTAAAAACTGCAGCTGCATCCAGTAATTATTTTCCAAATAAAGACAGCATTTATAAATGATCTCCTTGTTCAAAACACTGCCGTACAGCTCACAAACTCTTTGTTGGAAGCCAGAGAGCTTTTATTCTTTACAAAAAGATATGCTAAGTAACTCATCAGATGCCAAACTTTTTTCCTTCTTATTGGACTTTTTCCAGTTGTTTAAATTCCATGTTTATTAGGAACAGTTATAATATAGTCTGAGATTAATGTTCAAAACTTTCATCTATTTGAGTGCCATCTTCCTCCTAGGACTCAATGTCTGAATATGTAACCCTGACAAACTTGAAAAGGCTCAGTAATTTGTCTCAGCTAAGTACACTAAAGTCACAATCTTATGCAAATTCTCTGGAGGTACACATTGAAGGAAAGACTGTATTTCATTTGGAGTTTTGTTAATTCTTCTCAGAAGGAAATAGCCTATTGAAGGCTTTATATGCTTATAAAATAATGTAAATAATTTCTAGGCTTCCTTTACTTGATCCTTCTATTTTGCCTATTTCAGTTATATTTCCCCCTCCCAAAAATGTTTCAGAAGAATAAAGATTGGGTAAGATTTAAAGGAAGATTTTATTTTTTAAAAAATCCCAACAACTTTGAATTAGACCTGTAGAACTGTTAGCTCTCCAAACAATTTCCTCCATTCATAAGCATGACAAGGAAATCTTTGGCATGTGTCCATGTTTTTGATAATAACCTCTAAGAACAAGGAAGGATATCTGTGACTTATTTGGCAGAATGGTATGTAGTGGTATGCACATATTGCTTGAAATATGATTCATGAGACACAAGAAAAAGGGCCTTAAAAACTCTTTCAGTTGAATTTCCTGATATTCCAGGTGGAATATGAACCACAACAGTAAATAATGGTAATTAACAAGGTAGACATGAATCAATACAGTTATCAGTATGTTTATGGAGAAACAGGATATAACCAAAAACAGTCACATGTAGCAGGTTCATTTACATCCAAGTCATTGACCTTTCTTTAGTTGATGAAAACAAATTATCTCATTTCACAAACACAACCAGGATAAAAATAGCAATGGTCAGCACATGAAAAAATAAAGGAGTTGATTATTTCACAAACAATATTTTTCCTAAAATCTATAACCAGGTAATTCTTCATGACCATGAGTTGTTAACTTGCCTATTATTGCCAAGTATGGAGATGATGATATAGGAATTCCATCCGGATAATGGCTGACAGCATTATCTGCAGCTTACAAGGGTAGGGAGCATCTCTTGTGCCCCTCCTCCCTTCTCCACAGTGATAAACGCCTCCTCACCCTCCATGGGTTGGCTTCACAGAGGCTCAGTGACTCCATACTTCACTGTGACTCAATGTACATGATCCCATTAATGCTTTAAAATGCCCGCCCCATCAGTGGTGAGAGAATAAATTGCCCACTGTTCGGTGGCACATTAATTACTTTGGGTTACCGCGGAGCCTTTTAGTGCACTGAAAACGTAATTTGCTAAAAGGCCCACTAGCAGTTTAGAAAACTTAATTGGCCTCCAAAAAGTAGATAATTTACTCCTCTAGTACCAAAATAAAAGCCAAGCAATTATCTTGAATCTGAGTAATTGAGAGAGAAATTTGAGTATCAGACAAATGCAAACTTTTGTTTGCCTGAACCCGGGAATTCTAGTTGTTCTGATGGAACAGACGGAGCCATTTAGTCTTCCACATCCCTGAGTCACAGTGAGATATAAAGTCCACTAACAAAGTTTAGAGGGGTCTGCAGACCCTTTGTATGCATTCTTGATGCTTCAAAATTTCTTTTAGAAAAATATAAAAAATTCACACAAGATGAAAGGCAGAGAGGACTAATCATATAGAAGAGGATATAATAGGATAACATGATAAAAGGCGGACACCATCACCTGAAATGAACGTCAGTCATTCAAGCAAAGTCAACACTGCTTTACATGTTACCAGTGGAGAAGTCAATTTTCTGTGGCTAAAACAAGCTTGAGTAACTATTGACTGTTTTATATGTATATTTTACGTGATCGCTTAAATTTGAATATATAATTAGGTGGAGAAAAGAAAACTTTAAGTAGATGTCTTCCCAAGTAGTGTGTGTATCTTTTTGGGTGACTGTACTCTCATTTATAATTTCAATCACTAGACCTTCACCGCCACCGACAGAGCTGATCTCATCTAATGCAACAAAGTACTCACATTCCCAGAAATGCAGCATCACCTAATTCTAAAGCAGGCTGTAAACCGGAAGCCATAAACGAGACCACACACATTGTCAGCAATCATTCTGCAGTGCTTTTTCTTTTGCATAAAATCCCCATTGATCACTACCTTTTTTCCTAGAATGAATGTGGTCTTTCTACTCACTATCCTTGATTTGATCCTGAGGATCTGACAGTCCGAAGATTAGGTCAATAATACTTCAGAAATGGTTCTCTCCAAGATGCCCCATGATCTGCTTTCGAGCAAACCCAAAGGCACCTCAAGCACTCATTCCTTCCACCTCTGTGCGGTATCAACACTATTAACCATGGCATGTTTCTTGGAACTCTGTGCATTTTCCTTTATACCTTTCCCCTACACTTTCTACGTACTCTGGTATGCGCTTCTTTCCTCTTATTTGCTTTTTACTTTTGAGAGTTATTTATGTCTGTAAACACTTGCTTTTCTTTCATTCTCTCAAAGAGCTAATACATTTTCATAGCTTCAGCAGTAACACTTTGGTAACTCTGAGTTGGATAGGTCAGGTTTTACCCTCTTTCTGCATTTGGCTGTTATGCCCTCTCATTATCCATTTGACATGTTCCATGCCAGATGTCACACCTTTCCTTCCAAAGAAGAGTATTTCACACTTACAGAACATGTGAGCATTGACCTAGCACCTAAAACATTATCCCACTTGGCCTCCTCTTGATTCTTGTTTAATTTAATAGTGGCAACTCTAACATCTAGTCATTTAGTTTTAATAGGCTCGTTTCCGACATTCACCCCATTAGGTCCAGCTCTCATTACCTCAAGCCTGAATGCTGCAACAAAATCAACCCCGGTCCACCATGGCTCACTGAAGCTTGTAAAATATGACTTTCGGCCGGGCGCGGTGGCTCACGCCTGTAATCCCAGCACTTTGGGAGGCCGAGGCGGGTGGATCACGAGGTCAAGAGATCGAGACCATCCTGGTCAACATGGTGAAACCCGGTCTCTATTAAAAATACAAAAAATGAGCTGGGCATGGTAGTGCGTGCCTGTAATCCCAGCTACTTGGGAGGCTGAGGCAGGAGAATTGCCTGAACCCAGGAGGCGGAGGTTGCGGTGAGCCGAGATCGCACCATTGCACTCCAGCCTGGGTAACAAGAGTGAAACTCCGTCTCAAAAAAAAAAAAAAAAGAAAAAAAAAAAAAACATATATATATGACTTTCAACATGTGATTATGCTCTCCAAAAGCCTCTCTGCAAATGATTAATATCAAGACAATACATGAACCATTCAAGATTCTTGAGAATCTAAATGCCTCCAGTTACTTAGTAAAAATAAAGTCAGTGAAATTCAGCTGTTCTGTTTTTTTATTTGTTTGTTTGTTTTTTGCTCATTTACTGCGATCTGAAGAAGTCAAGCCTGTAATAGATATTATACGAAGAGAGGCAGTCTTTCTTCCTAAACCACTTATAAATAGAAAAGTATTAAATGTTGATCCCAAATATCAATTTTGACTTGATCTAATAGAGAAGCATTTAACTTTTCTGCACCTCATTTGTAAAATAGGAGTGAAAAAGCCAGTTTTCTAGTCCTACTCTTAGAATCAAATGAGATGGCCTAAAACATGATTCTTTTTTCTTTTTTTTGAGACAGTGTTTCTCTCTTGTTACCCAGGCTGGAGTGCAATGGGGTGATCTAGGCTCATTGCAACCTCCGCCTCCTGGGTTCAGGCAATTCTCCTGCCTCAGCCTCCTGAGTAGCTGGGATTACAGGCACACATCAGTATGCCCGGTTAATTTTTTGTATTTTTAGTAGAGACGGGGTTTCATCATGTTGACCAGGATGGTCTCGATCTGTTGACCTCATGATCCACCCGCCTCGGCCTCCCAAAGTGCTGGGATTACAGGCTTGAGCCACCGCGCCCAGCCACATGATTCATAATCATGAATAATATGTAGAATGTGAGAAAATAATACTATAAGTGGAAACTAAAGTGTAGGGTTACATTTCCCCAAATTCATTTATCATGCGCTATGAAGACTTTATACAGAAACTTCTAGCTCCAACTTCAAGGAGATTTCTTGGAAATAAAAAACACAACATGGAAAATAAAACTAAATTAGGTGGATAATAGGCAAATTTTAATTTTTTCTAATTGCTTAAAATGATTCTTAAGTAGAGAAAACGATGTGTTTGAAGAGAAAAACGAAGTCAATTTGCAAAATTAATGAATTAGACAAACTACCGTAACTTGACTTGCTTCGACCCTGGATGTGCCCCATTGGATTATTGATGGTATTCTCTACAATAAGTGGCGTAAAATGTACACAGGTAGATTAATCTGCTTTCTGGAGTTTTGCTTCTTTAAGATGAAACCAGACCAGGAAAATAAAAGGTAAATAGTCTAGCTAAGCTGGAACAGGCCTGCCACGTGTTAAATAAGCAAACAGCATTTAAAACTACTGAAAGAAATCACCAAATACAGAAAAAAAATCACTATTCAGGAAGAACAATGCTTTCATCCCCAATGATTTCTTAACCCATGCAGGTGAGTCCTTTTCATATTATGCATTTGTTAATAATACAGGAAAAGGACACCCTCAAAGCTTTGATATATTAGTTACATTGAAGGTCAAACATTCCATCTTTAGATGTTCTTTCCTTACGAAAAAAAAAAAGCTTTTACAGATCAACAAGCCAATCAGCCCACTTTTGCTGAGTATTCCATCAATAGTAGATAAATTCAGTAATTTAGAAACATTGGGTAGATTCTTCACTAGTATCATGGAGGACACGTGTTGCTCTTTTCTATTCCTTTTTTTTTTTTTTTTTTAATTTGAGACAGAGTTTTGCTCTTGTTACCCAGGCTGAAGTGCAATGGCGCAATCTCGGCTCACTGCAACCTCCGCCTCCTGGGTTCAAGCAATTCTCCTGCCTCAGCCTCCTGAGTAGCTGGGATTACAGGCATGCACCACCATGCCCAGCTAATTTTTGTATTTTTAGTAGAACGGGGTTTCACCATGTTGACCAGGATGGTCTCAATCTGTTGACCTAGTGGTCCACCCGCCTCAGCCTCCCAAAGTGCTGGGATTACAGGCTTGAGCCACTGCGCCCGGCCCCCTTTTCTATTCTTTAATGTAGACTCTCCCTCCTGCTGAAACCTGCTCTGTGATGGTCATTTAAGGATTACCCCTCAATCAATGTGGTTTTGTAGAGCCTACCCTACTTTGAGATCCAGCCCAATATGTAATATTCCCCTGGTTAATCTGAGTACATCTACTGAAACTATTGAGGAAGCAAACTGGAATTGGAAAGGAAACATTCTAGACCTATAACCGGTAAGGAGGTGTGTAAGACAGAGAAAGAGAGAGAAGAGAGGGGGAGGACAGAGAGGCAGACAGAAAAAGAAACGTAGAAGATAGGGAGGGAGAGAAAGTGAGAACAAAGAGAGAGGCAAACGTTATCAAGTAGGCAAACCATACTTTGGAATGAAGATAGCACTGAGGAATATGGGTAATGTTTGAACACTTTATTCAAGCTATATACCTACTATAATATACTACTGCATGAGCCCCTAACTCTCGTTTGTATATATATTTTTTGTTTAGTTGCTTATTTGGATTAAGCCACTTTGAGCTGGGATTTTGTCACTTCTAGTCAAAAAAGAAATTAAAATATACAAATACCAATTAGGCAAAATAAGCTCCTTTTTTTTCTGTCAACAATGGCAGAGTTATTATTCCCTTTGGCAAGGTCACTATTAACAAGGATTAGAAAAGAAGAAATTACAAAAAAATGCCATATACCAAACCAAAGCATAATCTTACCCATCCCTATGTCTGTCAACTTGTGTGGGTGTGTGGACTTAGAGCACTAAAGAGTGGCTGAGAGAAAATGGATACTTCATGTTTTCGAAGTATACAATAAGAACTTATTGAACATACAATAAGACATCCGCCTTCAATTTGTGAACTTCAACAGAACATTCGATAGAGTGTGTTATAATTTGCTGATGATAAAAAAAAACTTTCTAAGGAAATTATCTGTTTTACACATATAAGTCAACACAAAAGTAGAGAATTTGTATTCTGAAAAGAGGAAATATTTGCAGATGTTAGTAACTAATCATGTTTTCTTAGTCTCACTGTTAGTCAAGATCATTATCTGGTTATTGTAGCTGGTGTGTGTGTATGAGGGGCAAAAACACAGGAGCTGGAAAAGATGCTGGAAGAATACGTATTATGGAGCATTATCGACCTATCTTTATTCTTCTTTATTCAATGAGTTAGTTTTTTCCACAAAACTTTCGCCTGTTCAAAAACATGAAGTAACAATTTTATCTCAGCCTCTCTTTAGTTTTTAGTTTATTTCTTTTAAAATTGTAAAAACGTATTAAGGTAAGTCTTTTTATCAAGTCATGATTTACTGTCTCATTTTTAGATGAAAACAAAAAGGTCTGGGAAAAATCTGACTAAATATCTCAGTTTGGGATTTCTAATAAATGTCATTGAAATGGGAAACGTAGAGCTTCTGCAGCTATGTGTGGGATCTGGCATGTAGTCTGTTTCGTTCCGTGCAAAATCTTAACAATGAAATTAGGTAAACCAAAAGACGTCGTTGTCACACAAAATTCTCTGCCTTCAGTTCTCACGTTTGGTTCTGAGCAGAGCTGAGCTGAGGACTCTCGATGGGCTCACTTTCTGCAGTGTGATGTGGACCTCGCTGGCCAGCCTCACCCTTACATGAACTGCCTGCACACTGCAGGTGTCTGAATTTGCAATTTATGCAAACAGATACAGGTTAGAATAAGTCAACAGAAAAGGGAAAGTCTAGGACAAAGCATGAAGAAGGGAACTACGTGGTGGTGACATTAATATACTTGGAAGAGAATATACAGCGCGGGGCATTTATCTGGAGAAATGAGAGACTGGTATTTGATCAGAGCCATGTGCACAGACTGACCTAACAAGCTAAGTCGTAACATTCACCAACTTCACCAAATCCCTGGGTATGCACTAGTCGTTCTCTACAACTTGCTCATTACTATTCCCAGCAATATATTGCAGTGTGTGTCAGACTCAGAGATTTCACATTCCTGGCCTAAATGTTTGTCATTAACACCATTTCTATATTGTGATTCAAACTTAAGCCTGATGCTAAACCCCATGTATGTTCCACCTTGAGAACATGGAAACGTTTTCAAGAAGAATGGCATGATGGAAGTGGAAGGAAAGTTTATGAGTTCAACTAAACACAGACATTGTTTATTTTGTCATGGACATGATAATGATTTACCAACAGGACCAAGGATACAGATACGCTGTTAAATTAAGATCAAGTGATTTACCCAAGACCACACAGCCAATCGATGACAAACCATGTTGAACCTCAGATTTTGTGTGTGATGGATGCATTTTTAATGGTAAAATACTGTTTTCTCATCTATACCCTTAAATTTCTTAGTCCCAGATACTTATTTCTCACTGTGGCTCCCCTTGAGAAGATTCAAATAAAATTTATTATTCTTTTCTTTAATAGTTTTTATTTATTTATTTATTTGTTTAATTTTTTTTTTTTTTTTTGAGATAGAATCTCAGGCTGGAGCGCAGTGATGTGATGATAGGTCACTGTGGCCTCAGACTGCTGAGCTTAGGTGATCCTCCCGCCATAGCCTCCTGAGTAGCTGAGATTACAGGCACACTCCATCACACCCTGATATTCTTTTAAAAAATTTTACCTTTCTCTTTTTGTCTTCTTTTCTAGAAACAAGGTCACACTGTGTTGCCCAGGCTGGTCTCAAGCTCCTGGTCTCATGTGATCCTCTTGCCTCAGTCTCCCAAAGTGTTGGGATTATAGGGATGAGCCATTGCCCTTGACCTTTTCATAGTTTTATACAAGTAGCACATTATTCTTAAAATTATTGCACCATTTCTAAAAGATTTCTATTTTCAGTTAACTTATTTAGTGAATTTACCAGGCACTTATTCTTTTTAAAAACTAAATCTTTAACTGAAATTGTGAGTAAATTTGTGAAACATATAGCATGTAATTACTTCACAATTTTTAATTTAAAAAATATTTCGAGTATGTACATTAAATTTGATTGTGATAATTAGCAAGTATTCAAATGAATTGATTTAATAGTACTTTTTTTGAAAAAAAATGAACATGATCTCCTTAGCTTTGCAGACAAATTGAGGACCAAATTCATGAGACCCAATATGGTCAGCTGACTCTTTGAGTGCGTAGAATCACTGAAGAAACTTTCCAGTGATAATTTAAGTATAACTCACAGATCAATTCCCTGGCCTCGTGACATTATTTTAATGACCTCTTACTCTCAGTTCTTTTTCACTTTCCTTTTTTGACTGTTCCTGGGTTTATTTTTATTTTATTTTGTATTTGACCACAAAAAAATGCGAATTATATTATGAAGTAGCTGATGGTGTAATTTTTTGTCTCTGGAACAATCATGTAGTTTAACCACAAATAAGTACTGGAAATAATTGTAACACCAAACGTTGATTTATATTTCCTCAGCATACCATCGGTATATTTTTAGTGATAGTCTATACAGACCAAATGTTGATAAATTACATTGAAAAAAATCATAGTCACTTTTAAAACCCCAACTGAGAAGAGCAAAAATGAAAGTTGTTAGAATAACCTCAGGTCAACTAGGTTTGTCCAACTGATATAGAATGTGGTGTCAATTCTGAGTAATAAATATTTTTAAAGCAAGTCGAGCCTGTATTGAACATCATTTATATTTCTACCATTAAGAGACAAAAAGAAAATGACTGCCAAATGATCAGGAGAGCACTATATTCCATATGCTGAGAGTTGTTCAATAGAAGAAATGTGCCTGCCATGTAGTAATAAGCAGGATTTTTTTGGATGAATGAATGGATGCTATTGGAGATTATTTATCGTAACTCACAGATAAAGCACTTGTTTCCAAAATACTCTCAAAATCACTGCATTTGGACTTTCCAGTATCCGACAAAGTAGGCATCCTTGACTCATCTCGTGAGTGTTTAGGTATCAGCTGCGTGTAAATTATTGTGCCTTCATTGACAGGTATAATATCCCCAAATTTAAGGAAAAAAAATTAATCTTCAGTGGTCTGAGTGACTTGTAGACTATCTTACGGCCAGCAGTTTAAGAATTCTGATCTTTTGACTGTCAGGTACTACATGTTTCCCGACAACGTAATGTGGAACATGTTTCATACTGCAGCAAGCTTCTCTCCCAGAATACGCTATGTGCTCACGCTGCTGAGCTACAGAGAAGAAAACACCAAATAAGAGTTCTCTCTCCATGTGAGCCCTTCCATGACTCACTGTACAGATTCCTGGCAAAGTGAGATGACTACGGAAATAATTTCTAGCTTACAATACGCTTTTCTTTCCCCAGGGGCTTTTGGTGTTGCTTGACAAAACCAGGTGAATAAGTAGGCTAGCTGCCTGGAATTTATAAATCTTTTACTGGTCAAAAAAAGCCAATCACTAAATAATAGCAGTAGTCATTTCTTATTTTTATATTTTTTGATAGATGTTTGAACTTGGTTCAAACCCAAGTAAATAATTCCAAAGGCAAACTGTGGGCATAACAATCCAATATAATTTCATAGTATTAATAATTACATTAAAAATATATATATCTTAATATATATATTTTTTAAGGTCTATGCAAAAATTAATCAAAAAGTGTTTTTATAATATTTTGGAAAAAGGCAATTGAACGGATTCCAAGGCTCATTTTGAATTATCCTCTGGTCCTATACACACTTTACATTTGCTAGATTATGTAATCCTATCTCACTTTTCCCTTGTGAGTCTCAAATGTAAGCAACACTTAGCCTTATCCAATAAAACTTTTTTTAATGGGGAGAGATACTGAATTACTGTTTGCCACTCCCAAGACTTCATGCATCCTTTCTCTTTAGCAAAACAAAGTAACTATCAAACCAAATAGTTGCCCTTAGTGGGGTACAGATATCCCTGAATAAAATGCTGATTTTTCTTTAAAGACAGGTGATTCTATGCCATAATGAAGGTTAGTTTCCACTACCCACTTGCTTGTTTATCCGTTTGACTATCTGCTTTGCAATCAGAGATTAGCATTAGGTAGGCATTAAGTCGCATTGCCAGACTATTTCAATGTAAGGACATTTCCCTAGAGATAAGGATTGACAAGGGCTTCCATGAACTTTCATGAATTGGGGGTGAATGAGAGCTATTTATTTCTGTGACTAAATCTCCTAAGGGATTAAGCAAAGGTAACTTTCACTTTGTGAGATTTCAAGTACAGGTAGAGAAAGCCTGCCCCCTCTGTCCCTGAGGAGGAAACTGCGGCCATATTCCACAGGAGTGCTTCTTGAAACACATTCTCTGCTTTTATTTTATGCCCCACTGACTAGGGGAGTCCCTTATGTTAATTAATTGACAACCAAAATAATCATCTAACAATATGCTGTAACTCTTTTAAAATATGATTAAGTCTTCCATGTGATATTTTTACTTTCATACCTCTCCTGTTGTGGAAAAAGGATTGCGTTAAGAGCACATTGTAGGTTTTCTGGGAAGGAACCCAAATCAATGATACATGTTTCTGCTCCTCAGATAATCATTCTTGACCCATATAGGGCAACAGAGCCCCCAAGGAGCTCAGTGACATAGATGCCTCTGCTCCCTTTCTGCTAAGCAAGCAGGTTCATGGTAAGTAGTGACAGTTAAGAATGGTTTTCCTCAGAGAGCAATTGCTTCACTCAGCCAACATAAAACAAGAGGACATCAGCCCACCAATGAATGCCACTGTAACAGCCTCCAGTGATTTTTTGTGTTAAAATTGAGAAGGTTCATATAGATGTGCATTAGAGGTATCTTCTTATCAGTTACACATAACCAATGACATTAAAAGTAAAACTTAAACGTCTCCTGTAATTTTTCAAAGCAGCAAACTCTTTTCATGAGTTGATTGTACATAGCTCATCACATGTATTTACATGACTGTAAAATTCCATCCTTGCAAGTCGAAACTCTTCACCGAACTAAATGTACTCATTGCAGTTGATCGAGTTCTTAGTGAAATGTCAGGCACGGGTTATAAATTTGTGTAACTGCTTTTGCCCAGTGAACCCTTTTTATTAAAGCAGAATGCTTATCAAGGTCAATGTGAAAGATTCTAATTTTAAAGATCCAGAGGAGGACGAGAAATAAGAATCAACAGAAAACAGATTTAATTAGCATTTTAAAGTTTATGGTTTGTCAAGAACCTGTTGGCCCCTTTCACTTTCTGGATTTCAGTGACAAATGCATTTTGTAGAACTATTAAGTTAGAATGATTTTGAAATCCAGCTCTCCTAAAGAGGCACACTAAAGCTTCTCATTTACTGCCTTCTGGCAGATCAGGCTTAAGAAAGCTGTCTAGAGCTTTAAAAGGCTGGAAAGAGGACGCTAAGTAGAAAATATGAGTGTCTCTTTAGGTAAGATTCTACAGGTGTAAATGCCTACTTCAGGGTTAGCACAGAGTGAGTAACCTGGTGTATATGTATACATGTATTTGTTCCCATGCATAGTTTGGTAAATTATAACCATATAGAATGTATTAAAGGGCATGGTTAACCCCTCTCTATTTTAACTTTTTCAGTCTTGTATACTGTAACTCAGGATCACTTTTAATGGCATACATAAGACAACAAAATTATCAAGGGTCAGATTGTATTAGCTTTGGGAAAAGATAAACAAGATATGCACAGATTCAAAAAGATATTTGATAAGCAATAAGAAAAATGGCCAGCTAAAAGTTTACTGTAATTATGTAAGGCAACATATATGTTATTCTGATTCTTCTTGTCACACAATGATCCAGAAACAGTTATTTTAAAACAAAACAGCTTATCTCCCCCTTAACCTAAGGAAAAATTACACTGCTTATGTTCTTTCTGTTAAAACATAAGTCATTAGAATTTTGAAAAACAAAAATCATAGTGCCATCACTTACCTGCCGAGCAGTGAAATTAGATGTCTTTTCAGCTTCTCTAACGTAGAATTCTGAGTAGATCTCTAGTCTCTTTTCACAAAGCTATTTCCAAAACAGTTGCAATCCACTTAGGACCATTCTGTTTATTTCAAGAAGTCTAGGCCTTTGAGCATTTGGACCCCTACTGCGCCGCCCATGATTTCTCCGAGCTTCTAAGAACTTCGACTTTGCTCTTCTTCCAGAATTCCTCCCAGGCCCCTATAGAAAAACAATTCTTGAAGTTGCTGCCGAGAGTGTAATGGAGCAAGGGTACTCCTCAGAGTCCTGTCCTTAGGTACAGCAGGTGTAGAGGGAAGGGTACTTTTCATCCATCAACGAAGGGGCCCGGGAAGCGAGTGGGTAATAGGAGCCACCGCCTTTTAGCTGCGAGGAGCAAGGAGCCCAGCTGCCCGTGGCGACGACAGTGGCGGCAAGGACAGCGGCGGCGGCGGCAGCGTAGTTCCGTCCCTGAGGCTGCAGCCCAGTCCGGAGACGCTGTCCATCCCCTCTGGTGCTGAAGTGAGGGGACCGGAGGCCCCAAGCCCAGCTCCGGGTCGCACTTTCGTCCACCAGCGAATCCAAGCAGCAGCTTCCTTGTCTTCCAGCCTAGCTTCCTCCCCTCCGGTGCTCTGTTTTTTTTTTTTGTGGGGGGGGGGAGTAGGGGTTAATTATTTCTCCAAAATGATAGTCTCATACTTATTTGGTGTCCACGTTTCCGGAAAGACAGGAATCCGTGGGAATTAACATCTGAGCCTCCCCTGACTTTTCAGTGGCCCTGAACGAGTTTCCTAATGCTAGAAATGAAAGGGAACACACGCACAGGCGCGCGCGCACACGCGCACGAGAGAGAGAGAGAGAGAGAGAGAGAGAGAGAGAGAGAGAGAGAGAGAGAGAGAAAGAGAGGAGAGATGAATAAATATAGATTTGTACTGTGGAAAATCCAGAGCTGCTTTGGAAAGCTCGTGGGTCTCTAATTACATAAGACGAAAAGGGCTATTTTGGAAGACTCCACGATCTTGATTACCAATTAAGGGGACCACATTCAAATTTTGGGAAACGCAATCTGAAATTCCTAAATTAAACCCAGTGAAGAGCCTTAGAACTCTCCACGCAGAAACGACAGGTTATTGTCATAATTTTAAAAGACTGAGAACGAAAGAATGAAAAAGACAAGGAAAGGCATCTTTGATCAGCTACCTTTTAAAACGCTGCTGAAATGGATCGGGATCGGTGCAGAGCCTCTACGCGGATCCGGGGACGCAGCTCCTGTGAGTGTCGGCGCTGGGCTCCGCGAGCAGGGAGCTCGGAGGCTGCATTCCCAGGGCAGCGCTAGTGAGCCGCCCACAGCCCGGGCTCCTGCAGGGGGGCAGGAAGCGGCTTATTTCACAAAGAACGGTATAAGAACGCGCGAAGTCAGGCAGCGGGCTCGACCATCCCTGCCTTTGGAAAGCCGGACCGACGCCCAGCGTACCCTGCTTTTTGCTTGGGTTCTCAGCCCATTTTCCCTCTGGTCTCCCGTGCTGCCCCCTCTTCTCCCAACTCTGGAGTGAGCGCTCTCCCGGGCCTGGCAGGATCCTCACTCCGGCTCCAAACAGCCCCCACTTGTGTCTGTTCCACTGCTCGTGGCAACTGGCTGACACCGAGCTTAACGAAGGGTCGGGGTGCGCGGTCTCCAGTGCTGTTACCCGGGGCTCCGCCACCCACACTCGGCCACGGGTGCAGGCGCGAGGAGACTGAGACGGGAAGGGGAAATACACAGCTTTGAAACTGTTGGAAAACTGGTCAAAACCAGGGTCACGCGGACCTTGGAAACTGTGGAGTAAGAGGGAAGATGGCAAGAGAGGGACCGTGACACCGCCCGCCCTTGTGGGCTGCTAACTTGTGCAGTGCAGATTTCTGCACCAGGAGGTTGTGGATAGACTTGCCAGGAAATTGGAGAAGGACTGGTGAGGAGCGCGGCTGTGTGTGGTGGGGACGCGGGTCGGGGAGGGGCGGGCGCAGCACTGATTTCTCCCGGGCCCTGGGAAGTGGCTGGACGCACGCTCCCGACCTCCTTTCCGCGGCGACTTCTCAGGTTCTTCTTCTTCCTCCCCCTCTGACACTAGAGGGAAGTCCTAGACGTCGTGCTTTCCTCCCACGCTTGCATCCATCAAGGACTAGAGCGCGTTCCCGCTGGTCTGGAACCGTCGTTCCAAATAGGGGATCTTCCTTCCCGGGGACATCGCGCTCTCCAACCACCCGCCCAGGGCGCGCGCCACGCGTGCGCGAGCAGGCGGCGCAGCCAGTGGGGTTCCAGAGGGCTCCCTGGAGGGTAAACGTTGCTGAGCCGGGAATCACTCGAGAAGGAGAACCGAATAGGCAGAGTCTTGACTCACGGGAAAAGGCCAGGCTTTGGTTGGACTTTGAGCCGTTTTGCTGCTGCAGCAATGGCTTTATTTCCCTGGGGTGGTCCCCGGCCGCCATCGCGGATCCCGAGCTCTGGCTGGAAGAGGCTGCGCTGCGCTCCGCGCATTGCAGGCCGCGGTCGCTGTGTGGAGCTGCACACGCAGGAAACGGTCGCCGTGGAACGAAGCCCTTGGTCAACTTTCTCTCACAGTCCTTTTTAACAGAGGCTCTGCTAAAGGATGTGATTCTCTCCAAAGCTGTATTTGGGGAATCCATCTGACTCACGGAGACACGCGACCGAAAAGGAGAGTATCTGCTGCTCCAGGCTCATTCTTAACGGGATCTTTTGCTTTCCAGTCCGAGTTTGCTTAGGGTTACGGTAAATGAGGTTTCCCTTTTCCTTAGACAAATGTGAACAAACACGTGCTTCTTATATGTGCGGAAACAATACCCGTCGTGTATAGAAATAGGTTTCAGAAAGTGCCCCCTTTTTGTCAGAGGAGGAAAGCAAACCCCCTGTGTGAGGGTTACGCTAGTCGGGGCCATCCCTCCTTGTCGGCAAAGAGGGTTTCCCTCCACTGCATGCAATTCTACGCCTATTTAGGTTGATTTAATTGCTTGTTTAAATTATTTTCTCGGGACATAGAAGAACGTGAGTAATCACAGAAAATCCACACGTCAAATAAGAGCATTTAAATGAGGCGCAGAGTACAAAGATGTTGCTGATTAAAAACATATGCACTTGATTATTCAGACCTAGAGGAACAGATTCTCTTGTTCCTAAGAGTAATTGAGCTGTGCGCAGTCTCTCTCCATCTTTCTCTCTGCCCTGCCAGCAAAAGAAAACAGAAACAGTTGATTAATTTGAACTGACAGGCCCGGTATGATTATGATAGTTTGATGTCTTTTTTTCAAGAAGCAAAATCCACTTTATATTTTTTCTCATCAAGTTGTATAACCAGTTATGGAAATCCAGATGATGAAAATTAAATGCGGCCTAATATCTGATGCCACAAATGAATATAAATGAAGCACGACATAACAAACCAAAGGACAAATACACTGAGGTGAATTAAAGAATTATGTTAAGAAATTTCACCCTGGGAGCAAATTTTTCAAAGTTTACTTTAAATTATTTTCGTTAATTCTACTTTAGGTTGCCATGATATTAAAAATAGAAACATAGTAAAATGTGACTATAAACCATCAAAACAATATATGACAAGAAAATGTGGTAACCTAACATCATTACTGTGAATCCTACACTGGACCACTCAATCCCTCTCTGCAAAACTAGGATACAATTCCCCTCCAGTCCACTCTACATAGTGTACAAATCTTAGAAAACATAATAGTTTGTGGGACATTTTGGAAACCATCGGAACTCCTTTGGGTCAGGGAGTCTGCAATGCAAGGCCAAGCCACCGTCCAATATGATCTAAATGAATACTCACGACACGCTGTATCAGCGTGACACTCACTGTGTCACTTCCGCAAGCCTCCTATTTTCACATCTCATTTCCAGATATAAAATGGGCATATTAATAATAATTTCTGCTAACCTCATAAACCATCATATGCAAAAATCAGCATATGTACGTAAAAACTTTGTATACCTTGGATTTTTCTACAAAAAATAGGTAATAGCATCGATCATCTGCAAAGTATCTTGCTCACAACTTGTAGACATCAATTGAAAGACTGGTGGTTTCACTTAAAGGCTCTGTTTTTAGTTAATATATATTTTTAATTATTTCTGTGTTTACTTCATGTTTCCAAATAGAGATAGAGCTGTAATAGGCCAATACTCATATGCAAATCCTTTCAGTTCGCTGTTTTAACATCTTCAGTACAATTTTGAGCTGATTTTTAAAATTGTGTCTAAGTACAATTAAATATTACATATCTATTACCAATTATTTCTGAGTTGGAACAATGATCTTATTTAAAAATATCGTTCTGTGAGTTTTCAGATGAAATGTTACTGAGCTGTGTGTTCTTTCTTTTGCCCCCTTTGAATGTAAAATCTCTTACTCAACCATAACTTTACTCAGCTAAGGAGTTCTGTTTTGCTGAATTGTAGTCAGATAAGCCCTGTAGACGTCAGAGATGTTTGCACTTGTATCAGGTGAACTTAGTTAACTTTAGTTGTATGCAAAGGTAGCTGGAAATTTGCACTCAAATGACAGAGGTACAAAAGTCTGTCCCTCAGATTAGTTTAATTTTTCTTTCAGAGGAGGTAACAGGTGGCTGTCAGAGAAACTTGGAAAATTAGATACTGTTAACTGCAACTGCCTGGGAGAGACATTTTATTTTAGAGAGTAGTTCCCTAAGCACTTTCCTTTGTAATTCTATATTTTGATTCATAAAAATTCTGAAGTTGAATACTGACTTGACAGAGTGCTACTTTCTGCCACGTAGGTAAGTTACTTAATCGTTTTGAGTCTGTTTATTCACCTTAAAATGAAAATAATGCAACTTATTTAGTAGAGCTAATATACAGCACCTGCCTCAAAGTCTTGTGCATAAAATCCTCCATGTGACAGGCAGTATCCCCTCTAGAATATCTGTCCATGCGTCTCTGACAGGAACGGTGCTGCAGAGAATTTTTCCTGTTCATTAACATCAAGCTGGAAATACAGCTGTATTTGAAATATTATATAAATAAACTTTGTATGTGGAAATTCCACACACAGGAGTTCAGTACTATGGAAATCCCTTCACAGCTCAACAGAACATTCATCGTAACAAGTTGCTAAACACTGCGAAAAAAAAATCCTTATAGCATGTACTGCTAATTTGGCCTAGGATTTAAAATAGTTTCTAATTGCCTAGTAGCTATACTCCTTTCTAATAAGCATACATATACATATATCAGTAGCTTCCTTCTTAAAATATATGTGTGTGTCTGTGAATGTGTGTGTGTACACATGTGTGTGCACCTGTGTCTCTATGCATGTGTTCCTATAAATGTGTGAATGTATATGCACTTCTAAAAGTAAATAAATATTACATTGATACTTCCAGTTGGTGTTCAGTATTTGCAGAAGAACATTTTTGGAAAAATTATCTGAAGTGACCTTTAGAGAGCTATTGTTTTCACCGTCTAGAATATCATGTTCTCTCTGCAGTCATCTAATTCGCGTCTCTGTTAAGATACCAGTGAGTTCTCCAGCTCCAAAACCACCGTCTGTCATTCTTTGGCCCTCACTATGTTTAACTCGTCTTACCTGACTTGCAGGCTGCTTTTGACTCATTCCATGGCTCTCTGTTTTATGAAACACCCTTCTCCTCAGCCACTCTGATCCATTCACACAAATGGCCATTTTTTTCTCAGTCTTTCTTGATGACAGCTTATTTGCTCCTACTTCTCATTATTGGATTTCCACAGAACATATTTCTGCAGGACTTATCTGCATTATCTGCTTACATAATTTCGTTGATTCTCATTGACATCCAAATCTGTAGGGGAGTTCTTAGCTACCCATTGAGTAAGATACTCACGTGGAGAGAAAGAGACACAAGTTATATAGATGACACTTCTATCTGAATGCTTACTAGAGATCTCAAACTCAGTGTACCCAAAACAGCATTCTGGACCACAATCACAGAGAAACTTTCTCTGACCATGTCTCTATCAAGTATTGCATCATTACATGCCTGCTTAAAGCTCACAGCCAACTAGTCATCTCTATGTTTATATTCCTTCACACACAGTCTCCAAAGAGTCAATGAAAAATATTGCTCCTATTACTAACATAGATTCCAAATCCATGCAATTCTTCCAATATAACTTTTTCATTCCAGTTCAGGCTGCTAGAGTTTCTTATCAGTACTGATGCAGTCTACTGATTTATTTCATTGTGGCATGTTTACCCCCTTGGAATCTTTTCTCTGCATAGCAGTAGGAATGAATTTATGACATGAACCGTGCCATATTGCCTAACCCTTCAAAGGTTTTCTAATTTCAAATGCCATGTCTAGCTTTGCCTGTCTAATTATTATTTCATTACTCTTTCCTTCTTGCTTACCTGCATTCCAGGTTTTCACACTGGACTCTGCCTGTGCCATTCCCATTCCCGTAATCTGAAATACTACTTCCTGATCTTTACATGGCTGCCCCTCTGTTTTCCTTTGTGATCTCAGATCAAACATCACTTCCTCTAAGAGGACTCTTCTGACTAGCTAACTTAGCAGGGCTGCACAGTCTCTGTCTGTCCCCCAATTTGTTTTAATATCTTTAAAGAAAGCATAATCGCAAGCAGAAATTATTGCTGTATAATTGTTTTGCTCTTTCTCAACAACCTAATGTCACACCTAAGGAACTAGGAAAATAAGAACAAAACTAATAGAAAAAAGAAATAACAAAGATCAGAGCAGAACTAAATAAAACTGAGACCCCAAAATCATTCAAAGCTTTGACAAAACTAAACATTGGTTATTTGAAAGTATAAACAAAGTTGATAGACTCCTAGCTAGATCAGTCGAGGCAGAAACAAAGGAAATTAAACTAAACCCAATAAAAAATAACAAAGATGACACTACAACTGATAGAGAAACACAAAAGATCCCCAGAGACCACTGTGAACACCTCTGTGTGTACAAACTAGAAAACTTGGAGGATATGGATAAACACCTGGAAACAAAACCTCCCAAGGCTCAACCAGGAAGACATTGAAAACCAAAAGTAAGTTACAAAACTAAATGTATTTTTAACATTCTTAATTTAAATTGCCATGATTTCAAAAATGTAAACATAATAAAATGTGAACATAAATAATCAAAACAATATAGGAAGCACTTTATGCACATGAAAAATTAGTAATCTAGCATCATTACTGTGCATCCTAAATCGGCTCATTCAATCCCTCTCTCCAAAACTAGGATACAATTCCCCTCCAGTCCACTCTACACAGTGTGCAAACCTTTAAAAAGTGATAGCTTGTGGAACAGTCTGGAAATAAGTAATAATAATTTATTTATTTATTTTTTTTTGAGAAGGAGTTTCGTTCTTGTTACCCAGGCTGGAGTGCAATGGCACGATCTCGGCTCACCGCAACCTCCGCCTCCTGGGTTCAGGCAATTCTCCTGCCTCAGCCTCCTGAGTAGCTGGGATTACAGGCACGTGCCACCATGCCCAGCTAATTTTTTGTATTTTTAGTAGAGACGGGTTTCACCATGTTGACCAGGATGGTCTTGATCTGTTGACCTTGTGGTCCACCTGCCTCGGCCTCCCAAAGTGCAGTAATAATACTTTTTAAAAATCTACCAACCAGAAAACTCCCCGGACCAGATGGTTTCTCACCCAAATTCTACCAAATGTACAAAGAAGAGCTGGTACAAATCTCACCGAACAATTAAAAAAAATTACGAAAGAGGGATTCAATCCTAACCCAGTCTACAAAACCAGTATATCATCCTGATGCCAAAAGGTGGCAAGGACACAACAATAAAAAGAAATTACAGGCCAATGTTCCTGATGAACACAGATACAAAAGTCCTCAGCAAAACACTAGCAAACTGAATCCAGCAGCACATCAGAAAGATAATTCATCACAATCTAACGGGTTTCACTCCTGGGAAGCAAGGCTGACCAGCATATGCAAATCGATGTGTGTGAAATACTACATAAACAAAATTAAACACAAAAGTCTTATGATCGTCTTAATAGACACAGAAAAAGCATTTATAGAATCATCTCCCTCTATAATACAAGCTGCACGAAAGCAAAGACCTTGTGTGCCCTGAGCATCTCCTGCACTAGAACGATGCCCGAGCAGAGTGTAGATGCTTAGTAAATGGTTCAGAACTGAACAAAAAATAAATTTGTGTGATAATCACTGAGCAACCAAAACTAAAGAGTGACTTTGCTCTTCAGATTTCACAAATATTTGTTATTTATAGGCATGAGAGCTTTAATATTGTACTTATTTCCCATAATAATGACTTCTTAAAAATATATATTTCCACGTTTTCAATGTTGCAGTAAAGAATTTATTTTTACAGAGGTTTACTTTGTATGCCTCTACAATTCTAACTTTTTAGTATAATTAATGGGATGGATATTCATATGTGAAATTACTAAAACTATTCATAGTCTGGCAAAGCCAAAGTAAAAACATAGACACAGATTTCACTGTAAATGTTCCCCCATGCACTTTGATCTGACTTTCTTATGCTTTCTCTGTCTTCATTTCATTATTCTTACTCTCTTTACCTTTTGTCATCTTCACTTTCTTTTGCAGAAAGATTAGTATGTGATTGTTTTATTTATAAATGCATTTTTTATAAAAACCAATATGATAACTATGAAGAAAAATGGAATGGGATGAAGAAAAGAATCTGACACATTCTTATCAATTACATTATAATTTTACTGTATTTTCCCCTAACGTTTTACAAGGTGCCATCTCCCCATTGACTAACACAGTATACTTACAATTTTTACCAAGCCTTGTCAATTTAACACAGTCTGTCAGTTTTTCTAAGTATTATATAGTCTTTGTAATCATTTTTAAAGACTGCACATAACTCCATCATGTGGAGGTAACATAATTTGTCATTATTTTACGACATTTAGTGCATTTTTAATTTTTTATGTTATACAAATAGCTTCATGGATATACTTTTTCCATTTATTTGACTCTTCAAATGCATTTATATGAAGAGTATTTTTTTAATTATTTGTGGCGGAAGAAGAGTCAAATAAATGGAAATATCAATCTAAAGTACCTGCTTATTTTATGGTTCTAAATATATGGTCTTTGTGTATGGGGAGAGGTATATGAAAGAGAGAGGGGGAAGAGAAAGAGAAACAAAGAGAGAGAGAGAGAGAGCAATGAAAGAGAGAGAGAGAGAGTATGAGATGTCCTGTAGTAAAAGAGAAAGTTTGCTAGACTATTCTGCTAGGATGAATCATGAAGCATTAACATAAGCCATGTATGGTGATGGTTGAATGCTGTTATACCGTTATTCTCTCTGTGACCCATTATATGGAGCTTCCCACATGAGAGGTAGCCTGATTTCAAATCCATATGTGCAAATTTTACTTGTAACTGTCCCTATGGGCTTATATTTACAACCATTATTCATTTCCTCTAGCCACGGTATCTTAATATGTGTGTGTCAACATCACAAACCTCTTGTAACATTAAATTTTCAGCATCTCAGGAGAGTGACTATCTGCTTTTTAGAGGCATGCTCCCCAGCTTCCCAAGAGCCAATTCTCACACTTCTGTAAATCCCATAAAACTGGCACTTTTGTCAAAGCAAATAAAAATGCCATTCAAGTGTGGTGAAAACATTCTCCGTCAAGTTTTTTTTGGGGTGAGAACCACTTAACATCTTTGAAGTTCTCTCTGGGGTCCTCCTGGGTAGATTTCAGATAGTATACATGCTTCAAATTTAAAAATCCTGAAACTTTTTATCTCTTTTCTTTCTTATACTTACATTTATTCTTTGAAAACACCACAACCAAACACAATACAAAAGGCAATGTATAAAAAGTTTTAAAAATTGTGATACATTCCAGTAACTACAGATTGTACATAACATGATAATTGCTTTCTTTTTACACTAATTTACAGCCTTGTAACATTCCTTAGGGGGCAAAAATCACCTTTGGAAGAAATGCAAATATATATTATGTTATAATCTATTCATGCAATGGTTATGTAACAGTCTGTTGTTCGGACACCTTTCTACCAGTCTTCCTGTGTGTTCACCTAGCTACCTACTTAAATATTTACTTACCTATCAAATGGATTGATTGAAGTAAGATTTTTAATCAATGACCTTTGTCAAGCCACACAGTGAAATGAGACTATGCAGTTTTCATAAAGAATTGGAATCTATTTTTCCACCCCTTGAGTCAGAGTAGCCTTGAGAGTTGCATTTAGTAATAGGATGTGGCAGGGTGATGCTGTGTTGGTCCCAAGTCTGGACCACGAGAGCCCGTGAACGCTTTCATTATCATGTGGGCCTTTTCTCCCACGGTGATCAAAAGGTCAGACTGCTAAAGGATGAGAAACGACACAGAGCACAGCTGAGTCCTCTTAGCTACACTCTCCTAGCCCAGCCATTCCCCAGCCATCCCCGCAGCTTACGAGGATACATGTGCAAGCCTGTCTGAGAATAGATGACCGACATTCATGACACTATGTTTTGGGGTAGCTTGTTTCATTGCAATTACTAATAAAATATATCTCATATAGAATTCAAATAACACATTTTCCATGATTCTTTTTCCAAACAACCAGGTTGATTAGTCACAAACTTCTCTCTCCTTATATACCCTATTTGCGTGTGTGTGTAAAGAAGGGATCTCACTATGTTGCCCAGGCTGATCTTGAATTTCTGGGTTCATGTGCTCCTCCCCCCGGCCTCCCAAACAAGTGCTAGGATTACAGGAATGAGCCCCACACCCAGCCGCTGCTCATATAATAGCATGTGATAAGTGCTTTCCTTTATTTTCCTTATAATGAAAGAAACTGAAGTAAGAAGTAAAAACCAAACATCATTTGATACTTGATTCTGTAGCACATTCACGCTGAGTTTTAATCCCTTTAACTATCGTTTTAGGGTTTTATTGACCTCCAATCCTGGAGCTTGAACCTGTGGTACAGACATTGCCTGTTTTGTCCTGTTCCTGCTACGAGCTGGCTCAATGTTCGAAACATCTAATGAAAAAGTTGGACGTAGATAACTCCAGAGTCTCATCCCCCAACAAGTCCGTCGGGAGCATTTATTGTTTATCCGCTTGTTTCTCTAGGAAATAAGCAATGACAGGGGCCAGAATCTTATGATCTTTGTACTTCGAGTAGTGAACACATGGATTGGTTTCTAACAGTGGCTCAGTGAAGGTCTCTGGAACGTATGCACAAGCGTGTGGAAGATTCTCATGCCCAGTAACCTTCTACTCCCTCAACTAAATTGCAAATGTATCTGATCTTTAGCCCAGAGACCACATGCTGCTAATTGTGGAACTCTCCCTTCCTTGTTTCTGAGTTAGGACATGTGAAAACAGCACACATACTCTGACATGCAGACAAGCCCTCATCCTAGATGGACACCGAATGGTTCCCTTCACAAGCAGTTTCTTCCACACATTGCAGAACCTCACAAGTAAGAGCCAGACAGAAGTTTCAACATTAGAATAAAATTATTTTATTGTGTATATATAATTTAAATATTATAGTTTCTATGTATAAACTCTATGTGTATACATCTATGTGTATGGTGTCACAGAGAAATATTTTCATACGAAACAATTGTATCTTTCTTTAAGTAGCTTTCGCATTTCCATAGTCCTGAATGTTTAAAGTTGTGGTAAAAGTATTGGTTTAAAACTCTGACCGTGTTTGCTTATTATTTGTAAGACCCAAAGTTTTATTCTTTAATCTTATTATTTTTCCTTTCCTTCCATTTCTGCTTCTGCTTTTTCCCCCTCTTCTTTCTCATGCTCTGTTGATGCTTTTGCTTCTCCTGTTTCCTCACTTGCTATTCCTCTTACTGCTCCTTTTTCTCCTAAGTCATCCTGTATATAGAAAATACAGACGTGACACAAACATGTCAGTGTTTTCTGATGTTCTCCGATGTTATGGTCAAAATGACATACTTTTAGATCACAGGTCATTGCAGGTCCCCAGGGCTCTCATAAAAACCTCTAAGTCTTATGGGTGGGCAAAGAAGATCATCATGGGGAGTCTCCAATGCAGTTGCAGGAAGGACTTGGGGACAGCAGGTTGCACACTGCCCCACACCCGAACACCAAAGCGTGTAGGAAGTGTGCTGCCAACATCACATAGCATCTGTCTATTCTCTTCTAGCTCAAGCCCTTGAAGTCTGGATTGCAACACAGATGATGAAGCTTTGAAAGTTTATGGTTTCTGTAATCGTACAGGTGTCAGATTTATAGAGAACATTTGGGACAACTTCACCATATTATAAATAGTCTATTTGGGAACATCAAAAAAGTTTTTTTCCAAATTTTATGATATGATTCAGCTAATGTAAATTTAACAGTGAACAAACAAGTCTTAATATCAGAAGCATTTTAAAAAGAATGCCATGTAAGTATTGAGAATTTTGAGTTTGACATATAACTTTTCTATTTGAAATCCTTTAATACTTCACATCATTTAAAGAAAATTTTGTTTAGCATATTAAATACTGCTTTGTCTGAATAATTTCCATTTAGAGAAAAATTTTCATAAATATTTTTAATGTCTTTAACATTTCAATAAATGCATTCAAAGAATTCAGTTGAAAACTTAAAAATTAATCCACAGTGAATACAAAACAACATATTCTATATCCACAATTATGTCTGTTATTTTACATTTAAAATATGGTTGGTGCTATCTCAATTTTCAAGACAAATATAAGCATATTCTTTATTTTTTAATGTTCATGCATTGAATAAGTCATGGCACAAACTAGAATAGACAGGACAGAAGCATCTCATTTGTTTCAGGATCTCACATTAAATTCAACAACTTTAGAACGCTAACCCTTTCGGATCAGAAGTGATGTAGAAATATTTACAAGTATGAATGTTTGTGTTTGAAAATTATAAGATAGACCATGACATACAGTTTTAGAAGTCTCACTTCGACTCCTCCCAACCTCTGCCATCTTTGTATCTTTCATTCTAGTGAGTAATGGGAGGAGACAGGTGTTGGAGAGTGGGATTCTTTCCAGAGTTTCTATGTGTCTCCTGACAGCTTTTCCTCCACACTATCTTTTCAAGGATGTTTGTGTAGCAACCAGCCTTGGAAGATAGAGGTAGTGCTGTGTCTTCCTCCAGGGCCAAGGGAAGACTTCTTCGGAGGAGGATAATAAAAGTAATCTTTCCCTTTGGGATAAAGGCTGAAGGTGTACTTGCAGCCCCCTTATAAAAATTGAGGTTTCCTAAGCTCAGTGTTGCTTAACTGTGACACAAACACACCGTGAATACAGCATCCATCCAGGTCCACCTCTGCATCATCCCAGGGGACTGGTGGACAAGGGAAATTGATTTGAGCATGAAGCTCATTCTGCGTGCTGCATCATGAGTAATGAAGTCTGTTATCCTTGATCCTGGAGTCTCGTTTTCACTGTGGCAAGCTAACTTGTGAACTTAGAAGCAAGGCAAAATCTCAGCCCCTTCACAGTTCTTGACCCTAGAGAACAGAAAAACCTCCTAGGGTGACTGAAAAGAATGTGAGTTTACCCAAGTGACGGTGCCAAAACAGGCAGTGCTGTGAAGCTGATCTTTAGCTGCCTGTTTATCATAAACCCAGTGAGGGAGAGAAATGAAGACACCTAACATGCTTCACAACCCATGCTAGAAATAAAGATAAGGATGTTTTTTAATTTCACTTATGATGTTTTGCAAGTCAGTAAGACAAATCCAGAGGCAAGTCTATTGGTGACAGCAGTTGATGCTGACCTACTTTCCAAGGATCTGACCTTTGCCAGTGTGTTCTTCCTTGCAAAACCTTGAAAATGCGGCTAAATGACCGCTGGTTCTAAATGTGGCAGCACAGTCTTTAAATATGAGGACACTAAAGGGGCCGCAATAATACAGCTTCCATGAACTGACTAGATTAACAGATTTTTAGTTATAATATTGGCATTTATAGCTTAAACAAATGTATTCTGTCTTTGCTGAAAGGGCAATCAAAATATATACCTAGCCGTCTTAGCACTCTTCGTTTTACAAAATGTTTATACATTTCATAAAAAACAACTTTGATAATGTATTTATTCACCTCCTGACCCTGTCTTCTAGTTATTTAAATAAACTTTTAAAAAAATGAATAAATTCTACATTATAAACCTGAATGTTCTCTCTCCAGATATGGAATTACATAAGACAATCTGTACATTCTACTTTGGAAAATGATGAACAGAAACGTACGATTGTATGCGGATAAGCGTAAGAGACAGGAGGGTGAGCCTCACTGCAACTGCACCCACAATGGAGTCTAACATAAATTACAGGTGTGTGCTTAGGAAGACACTCCAGCTCCTCAACCTAAGTAGCCAGTTGCCTATGCAAATGCTTTACATTGGTAGTTCCTCATTATTGTTAAAGAACAAGAAAATAATCAAGAGGAAAGGGAATCTCATCACACACAATCCATGGCTTATTGCGTCCATATTTCACAGCTTCTTTGAAGGTTTCATTTGCTTCCCTCCCTCCGCAAGGCAGCACATTCATAAGACTCTCCTGCGTTTACATCTTATTTGGTGTTTCATTCAAATATGCTACTCTTTCTGTCTCTGAGCGATCCCCTGGAAAGGCCCCAAGAGACAGCTCTTGCCTGTGTGATAAGAAACGGCCCCTCTGCGGCTGCCTGTGGCTCTCTCAGTCCTCCTTGATTTCCATTTAATCTCTTAAGAGACAGTGGAAAGTGTAGAAACAAGATAGAAAATTTCCATTAAGGGATCCTAGCAATGGCTAACCCAAGACGCTATGAAAATTAAATGAAGAATTCTGAGGAGAAAAATATATCTGGCTTCTGTGAAACCTCAGACCTTGAAAATACTCTATAGGACACCGAGGAATCCTGCCTTCTCTACAACAACACAAGATCAATTTTGCTGTAATTATTTAGCTGCTTTATTTTAATTTTTACTGCCATAAAATTTAGACAGCTTGTATTCTTTCTTTTCCTTTTCACCTAAAAGGAAAATTTCCTTCATTGTCTGTTTGTTCATTATGGTCCTGAGGCAAATAGGGAATCCTGTCATCATTCCTAAAGCAATCTTATCCAGGAAGAGTTATTTGTAAAATGATATAATACAATTTTATTTATTAGATGGGGTACCTGGAATAGTCAATTTCATAGTCAGAGAAAATATCATGGTGGCCGTCAAGGGTTGCATGAGGGGAGAATGAGACTTACTGCTTAATGAGGGCAGCATTCAGTCTGAGATGATGAAAACCTTCTGGAGATGCACAGTAGTGATAATTGCACAAGGTGACTGTGGTTAATGTCACTTTCCTGTACATTTAAAGATGGTTAAAATGGTAAACTCTATATCACATATATTTTACCACAACAAAATAAAGCAAACCAAACAAGACACTGAATTTCTTAAACAAATTCATTTTTCCCCAGTTGGTCTCCATCTGTAAAATACTGCATGGTTGGCCGGGCACCGTGGCTCACGCCTGTAATCCCAGCACTTCGGAAGGCTGAGGCAAGTGGAACACGAGGTCAAGAGATCAAGACCATCCTGGCCAAGATGGTGAAACCCCATTTTTACTAAAAATACAAAAAAATTAGCTGGGCGTGGTGGCGCATGCCTGTGGTTCCAGCTACTCAGGAGGCTGAGGTTGAAGAATCGCTTGAACCCAGGAGGCGGAGTTTGCAGTGAGCCGAGATTGAGCCACTGCACTCCAGCCTGGTGACAGAGCAAGACTCCGTCCCAATTAAAAAAAAAGAGAGAGAATACTGCATAGTTTTCATGAGCTATTCATTTTCTATCTCCCTTAACACTATAAGGCACTATTGTGTCTCTGAATGAACTTGAGAAAGAAAGAAAAACTATTTTTAATCATTTACGATGTTTCATTTGATAAGTTCCAGTCCAATTTATGTTTTCTTTCTAAAATGTATACTCCTATCAGTGTATTTACAAACAAATCTTTGCTTTCTTTTTCTTATTATACCACACCAACAACCTTGGCCAGAATTTCAATTTTTTTTGCCTGAAATCTTTTCAGGGAAAAACAATGAGAAAAAAGTATAAAATGGAGAATATAGATGGAAAAGAAAGATACAGACTTGTAATTGCCTGACATTTCCAAGAAGACTTTGTCCAGCTACTAAGGGGTTGTGTGCAACTGTATCTTTGTAACAATTTAGAATATGGGTGTCCTGCTTATCGACAAGCGTAGTGGTCCCCAAAAGTGATCTCACTTTGACATCAAGTGAACAAGTGATCGAGGGCTATTTAGTAACTTAAAGTTACATTTTAACCTTCCTCTTGTTTTGCATTTGACAATTGGCTTTAATGTTCAGATTGCTCTGCAACACTTTTTTCTAATTTGCTCAGTTTTCATTACAATTAAATATGAGCACACTTGTATGCTGCATGCAAACATATATGCCACCTACGTTTTTCAAATATTTGGACTTCAGGAGGTCCTGCGAGCTACACGATTTGCATACTGAATTGCTGGATAAAATGTATGCCTCATTCTCAGCGAAAGTGTTCACAATTCTTACGAGTTTCTAAAGTATCCATGACACTCGCGATAGGTTATTCAGCTTGGGAGAAAAGGAAACCTGTGTTCTGAAGAAGAGCTGTTGAATATGTCCAGAAATACATTTAGAACAGAGGAAGTAGACAAGTTTTCATGTGTGGAAGACAGGAATATTATGAGATCATGTCATTTCTTTGTGGTGGTGGTCGTGTCATTTTTAGACCAACAACTTCTGGGGGGAGAAAAGGAGCCATTATGATCTCGTCCCCCACACACGGAACACCTTTGCCAAATAGCTTTTGAGAAATACATTTTTGTATTTCCCGTTGTCTCCATGTCTGCAACAGCACATCCATTAAGAGGGGCAGTTCTGACAACAATGGAGGCGGGATTAAAAGCCAGAGCGGCTTTGACCTTGCTGCTAAGTGCTTCCCGCAGCTCAGGTAACAGCTGTCATAGCAGACCTGGTGATTCCCTGGGCTCCAAGGTTCCCCAGGAACTGGTGGCCTGACACTAAGCTGCTGCCCTCTGTTTACCGTGAGCCTAGTGTGGCCAGAGAACACATTCCCATGAAAGGGAAAGAGAGAGCGATAAAGAGAGCAGAGAGGGAGGAAAAGGGAAGCGGGAGGCTGAAGACCGTCTACTGCAGGATCTTCGGACTTCAGAGCAGAAGAGTACGCCACGTTTATGCTACTTGCTGATACACAAGTTAGTTCAGCAGAAATTCCTCAGGGAGGGAGAAACTATTTCATCCATTTGAAAAGCCTTTTAATTATCTTACAGGCAGCACGCTTCTGTGAGAGGTACACTGTGTAGTATTTAACATTTAAATTCACTGAATTGAAAATGTTTACTGCTTTTCCAATATATGTTTATCGTCTTTAGCGTTATGCTCAGTACCTTTATTGGCTTGGCATACGTGAATTTATTTCGTTTAAAGATAGCAGTCTACTTTCAGGGACATGAGAACCCTTGCCTGAAAGTTGTCCTGAGGTAAAACGCTCCCACTTTCTAGCTACTTGGTCACATCAATGACAACAATGTAATATTAATAATTACCACAGTAAGTGCCAGGCATGCATCTAAGTTCTACCCACCCCTTCTTGCTGACGTCCAAACTAAGGTTCAGAGACATAAGGCTAAATTATCTGGCCATGATCACGCAACTGGTAAACATTTTTTACTCAAACCTAGGCAGCCAAATGTGAGCGCTCAGACTCTCAGCACGTAAAAGTCTAAAGTGATTTATAGTTCTTTGCTGATAAATCGTTCTAGTATAAAGACACACACACATGTATGGTCATTGCAGCCCTGTGTGCAATAGCAAAGACCTGGAACCAACCCAAATGCCCATCAATGATAGACTGGATAAAGGCAATGTGGTACATATATACCATGGAATACTATGCTGCCATAAAAAATGATGAGTTCATGTCCTTTGTAGGGACTTGAATGAATCTGGAAGCCATCATTCTCAGCAAACTGACAGAAGAACAGAAAACCAAACACCGCATGTTCTCACTCATAGGTGGGTGTTGAACAATGAGAACACATGGACTCAGGGAGAAGAGCATCACACATGGGAACAGTCGGTGGAGGTAGGGGAGGGACAGTGCGGGGTGGGGAGGGGGTGAGGGATAACATGGGGATAAATGCTGGATATAGTATACACCTCAAGTAAAATTTAAAAAAAAATCTAGAGTGATTACATTTTCCTTCTTATAATGCCCTGCCTATAAAGTCTCCCGTAAACCACATGTTTTAATTTATGGTATTTTTAAGGCATTATCAAATGGTAAATTTTGACCACCTCTACTTTTATTTTGAAGATTGTTAATATGTTATTTGGGTAATATCTCACATGCCACATCTTAAATTGGAATTCTAGAATTTAAGTTGATTTCCATCACACATGCACAATACAGTTGAAAAATAATAATTTTTGACAAGATAATAAATCAGCAATGGCTAAAGTGATGTGCAATCTGCACACACACAAATATGCTCTTTCTGTGCCTAAAAGTTTGAGGATAGTCAGATAGGACTATGTGGGCAAATAATAGATGTCCTTGTTAATAAATTTAAGAAACATAAAAACTAACCTGGGTTGATAAGAAAATACTGAATCATCATAACCCAAGCTACCATTGTGTCAAGAGAGACATAAACTGTAAGAGGTAGGTCTCCGCCTTATGAGAATAAGTGCTTGCATATGTTGATTGACTTTTAGAGATTTTATATGCATTTAATTGAACATATGCTGTTCCATATATTTCGAAACTTTTCCTGAACACTTATTCCGTATTAGTCATGATGTTTGGTGCTAAATTATTTCTGTATCTAGTGATCTTTCAGATTTCAAGGATGAAAAATTGACATATCAAGGCAGGTAGACGTGGTTCATCCAGGCACATATTAACGAGCTAATGAATTAATGTACAGTGGCAAGGAGGTGAGAGATCTCATGATATTTTAGGATGAAGTAAATGTTTTAGTATAAAACCTCAACTATTCATTTAAAATATTCATATTTTAACATCAAATATGTATATAGCCTATAAAATATTGTTATTGTAACATCAAATATACATACAGCATATTGCAAAATTCTGTGAAAAAGAAAAAATAATAAAGATTATTTTATTCTTGGCCGGGTGCAGTGGCTTATGCCTGTAATCCCAGCACTTTGGGAGGCCGAAGCTGGCGGATCACAAGGTCAAGAGATCAAGATCATCCTGGCCAACATGGTGAAACCCGGTCTCTACTAAAAATACAAATCTCCTTCAGTACAGCTCTTATTTTGATTATTTCTTGTGTCCTACAAGACTTTTGTGGGCCTGGTGTTGTGTGCCTGGAGTCCCAGCTATACTAGGGAGGCTGAGGCAGGAGAATTGTTTGAACCCAGGAGGCGGGGATTGCAGTGAGCCATGATTGCACCACTGTACTCCAGCCTGGTGCCTGGTGACAGAACAAGACTCTGTCTCAAAAAGAAACAAAAAAAAATTATTTTTACTTATAGCAGTTTGCAGTCTACAGTATATACAGAGCAATAAAAATTATTCATCATGTTAATGCTAATAGAAATGTCATCAACATTTTCAGTCCTCTTGCTGAATACCAGGCACTGTGCTTCACATTGGAGGCAAAGAGAGACACTCCCTCAAAGAGTTTTTAGTCAGGGTTAGAGGTAAATATGTCAACAGGAACTCTTAAGGTAAACCTATAAAGGATAACTAAAGCAGCACCCAGGATACCATGGAAACCAGAAGAAGGACCGTCTACCCTAGGCTCCTAGGCTGGTTGGTGTCAGGGAAGCAATTCAGAGAAGATGCCACTGAAGGACAAATAGAAACGAAGTAGACCAGGGCAGGGAGAAAGGGGGGGAACGTACTTCTAAGCATGATGGGGGGAAGGGCCAGGGAACCCTAGTCCCCCAACAAACCAGACTAAACGGGGAACTACAAAACTGGACAGATTGTCAAAACACCTTTATCTTTATAGGACTGCGGAACTTGATGAACAAATCAAAAAACAATTACTCGTGAGAAACTGCTGAAATGTGAATGAGATTAGTGTGAGCCTGCTGCGTGGTGTCGGGAGCTGCTCCCACCACTCCCTCTCCTTACTGCCTGCCACACCCATCTAACATGACAACAAAGTGAACTATAGAAGCAAGACAAATCCAACTGCAAATCCTGTAGGACACAAGGAACAATCAAAATCAGAGCTGCACTGAAGGAGACTAAGAAACGGAAAACCAAAAGATCAGCAAACTAAGAGTTGCCTTTTTGAAAAAAATAATACTAATATAGATAGACTGCTAGCTAGACTAATAAAGAAGAAAGAGAAGATCCAAATAAACTCAATAAAAAATAGTGAAGGGAAGTTCCCAACAACCCCACAGAAATACAAGTAACCTTTGGATACTTCACCATGCACACAAACCAGAAAATCTAGAAAAGATGGATAAATTCCTGGACACATACATCACCTTATGAATGAACCATGGGGAAACTGGATCCTTGAACAGACCTATAATAAGCTCCAAAATTGGATCAGTAGTAATTGGCCTGCCAACCAAAGAACACCCAGGACTAGATCGATTCGCTGCTAAATTCTACCAGATGTGCAAAGGAGCTGCTATTCATTCCTACTGAAACCATTCCAAAAAATTGAGGCAGAAGGACTCCTCCCTAACTCTAAATATGGTGCCAGCTTCATCTTGATTTAAAAAAAAAATCTGGCAAAGACACAACAAAAACATAAACCTCCAGACAAATATCCTTGATGGACATGAATGCGAAAATTCTCAACAAAATACTAGCAAACCAAATTCAGCAGCACATCAAGAAGCTAATTCATCGGGATCAGGTAAGTTTTATTCCTAAGATGCAAGGTTGGTTCGACATCCACAATTTAATAAATGTGATTCATCACATGAATAGAAGCAAAAATAAAAACCACATGATTATGTTTGTAGTTATAGAAAAGACTTTCAATAAAATTCAACATCCCTTCATGTTAAAAAAAAAAAAAACCTCTTAGTAAACCAGGTATTGAAAGAAGGTACCTCAACATGAAAAAGCCATCTATGAGGACCCCACAGCCAATATCATACTGAATGGGCATGAAGCATTCCCCCTGAAAACTGGCACAAGATAAGGATTCCCTCTCTAATCACTCCTCTTCAACATAGTGTTGGAAGTCCTGACCTGAGCAATTAGTAAGAGAAAGAAATAAAGGGCATCCAAATAGAGAGGACATCAAACTACTTCTGTTTGCAGGTGACATCATTCCATATCTATAAAACCCCATTGTCTTGGCCCAAAAGCTCTTTCAACTGATAAATTACTTTAGTAACAATTCAGGATACAAAATCAATGTACAAAATTCACCAGAATTTCTACACACCAACAACAGTCACGCTGAGAGCCAAATCGGGAATGCAATCCTATTTGCAATTGCCATGAAAAAAATAAACCGCCGAGGAATACAGCTAACTAGGGAGGTGAAAATTTTCTAAAATGAGAATTATAAAACACTGCTCAAAGAAATAAGAAAAATCACAAACAAGTAGAAAATCATTCCATTCTCATGAAGAGAAAGAATCAACATTGTCAAAACGGTCATGCTACCCAAGGCAATTTACACTGAATAGACTCAATGCTATTTCTTTCAAACTACTACTGATATTCCTCACAGAACTATGAAAAACGATTTAAAAACGCATATAGAACAACAAAAAAAGAGAGAGTCCAAGTAGCGAAAGCAACTGTAAGCAAAAAGAACAAAGCTGGAGGTATCACATTACTTGACTTCAAACTATGTTACAGTGCTACAGTAACCAAAACAGCATGGTGCTAGCATAAAAACGGACATATCAACCAATGCAATAGAATACAGACCTGAGCAGCCCACCTACATCATTTGATCCTCGCCAAGGAGGACAAAAACAAGCAATGGAGAAAGGACTTCCTACTCAATAAATGGTGCTCAGAGAATTGCCTAGTCATGCAGAAGATCAAAACTGAACCCCTTCCTTATACTATACACAAAAATTAACTCAGCATGAACTAAGGACTTAAATGTAAAACGAAAATCTACAAAAACTCTGGAAGACAACCTAGGCAATGCCATTCTGGACATACTGAAAAAGATTTCTTGATGAAATTGCCAAAAATAATTGCAACAACAGCAAAAATTGACAAGTGGGATCTAATTAAATTATAGCTTCTAAGGTCTAATATCCAGAAACTATAAGTAAATTAAGCATATCAACAAGCAAAACACAAGCAACCCTGTTAAAAAATAAGAAAAGAACATCAAGAGACACTTCTCAAAAGATGACAAATGGCATTCAGTTTTACCACCACTATTCAGGGTCCTTCTGAGTGGATGCTCGCTCAGAGGCACTAATTTTTTCATTAATTCATTCCTGTTTTTTCTTAATATAGCCATACTAGCTGACGTGAAATTATATCTCATTGTGATTTTGATTTCCATTAATCTACTGACTAAAGATGTTAGCATCCTTTTATGTACTTGTTGGTCATTTGTATATCTTTTTTAGAGAAATATCTATTAAAGTTTTTCTTTCACATTTTCATTAAGCTATTTTCTCTTTTTCTTGTTGCTCAAGGAGTTCTTTGTATATTGTGACTATTTATCCCTTATCAGATATATGATTTGTAAATATTTTCCCATTAATTTTGTAGTCTTTTCATATTCTTGATATTGTTCTTTGACCCACAAAAGTATTTAATTTTGGTAAAGTTCAATGTATCTATTTTTTCTTTTGATGCTTGTGCTTCTGGTGTCACATATAAGAATCTATTGCCTAAGCTAATGTCATAAAGAGTTATAACTAAGTTTACTTCTAAGATTTTTATAATTTTAGCACTTATTATTAGGGTTTAACTATGTTGTCCTGGCAGATCTCAGACTCATGACCCCAAGTTATACACCCACCTCAGTGTCCCAAAGGGCTGGGATTACAGGTGTGAACCGCTATGCCTAGCCTGTTTTTGTCTTTCAACAGTGATTATAATGTGTCAAAGTGTGATTTTGATTTTTTTTTTTTAGTTTTTTAAAATTTAGGTTTACTTGTTTGAATGTGTATATCAATTTCTTTCATCAACTTAATGATGTTTCTAGTCATTGTTTTTTTCAAATATTGTGAGATTGCCATAACGTATTGTGTCTCCCATTCTGTTCATGTTTTTCTCTTTCTGTTCCCCTGAATGTATACCTTATTTTAGAGATGGGGGTCTCTCCATGTTGCTCAAACTGGTGTCAAAACCGTGGGCTCAACGGATGTTCCCACATCAGTCTGCCAAGTAGCTAGGACTACAGGCACATGTCACCATGTCCAGCATGTTTCATTTAATTTAATCAAATGTTTGATTAATTGACACCAATATTTCACAAAATCTTCCAGAGTAGAGAGAAAAACATGTCACAACTTATTTTTGAGGTTGATATCATCTGATAACAAAGCCAGACAATGAAATTACATAAAAAGAACAGACCAATATCTTTTATGAATATAAATGTCAATATCCTTGACAAAATACTAGAATAGGCAATTTAACAACACACAAGAGGTTATATACCATGATAGAGCAAGATATTTCCCAGCAATGCAATGTAGGTTCAGCATATAAAAGTCAATCAATGCAATGCACGGTATCAGTGGAATTAAGAACAATAAAGCATGTGATTGATAAACACAAAACTATTTGACAAAATCTACCACTTCTTCATAATGAATACACTTATGAAAAGGAACTTCCTCATCTGATAAAGGACATCTATGAAAACCCCACAAGTAACATTGCAGTTAATGGTTAATGACTAAGTTTTCTTCCCCACATCTAGAAGAAAACAAGATGAGCCACTCTCACATTCGGTATTCAAGTTATACTAAAGGTAGTATTCAGGGAAATCAAGCAAGACATTGAAATGAAAGCTATTCACATTAAATGGTAAGAACTAACACTATTTCTTTATGTAGATAATTCTATATTTTAAAAAATCCTAAGGAATCAACAACAAAAAGCTTTATTGGAGCTAATTAAATTGTAAGGTACAAGAACAATATATACCAAATCAGTTTTTTCTCAATACTTGCAATGTGCAATCCAACACTTAAATAAAGAAAATAAAGACTGCTCTTACCAATGAGAGCAGTCTTTTACACTGATCCCTATAAAACATTACTGAAAAAGCTTTAAGAGGATATAAGAAAATGGAAAGACACTTTATGTTCACTGGTTGGAAAACATAATATTGTAAAGATGGCAATACCTGGCTGGGTGTTGTGGCTCAGGTCTGTAATCCCAGCACTTTGGGAGGCAGAGGCGAGCGGATCACCTGAGGTCAGGAGCTCAAGACCAGCCTGGCCAACATGGTGAAACCTCGTCTACTGAAAATACAAAGATTAGCCAGGAGTGGTGGCAGGTGCCTGTAATTCCAGCTACTCAGGAGGCTAAGGCAGAAGAATAACTTGAATGAGGATGGCAGAGGTTGCAGTGAGCTGAGATCGTGCCAGTGCACTCCAGCCTGGGCGAGAGTGAAACTTCATCTCAAAAGAAAAAAGAAAGATGGCAATAACCTCCAAATTCTTCTATAGATGCAATAATCTCTCTTTCAACTTTGTGGCTGCATTTTTACAAAAATTGGCAAGCTGATCCTAAAATTTATACAGAAATACAAGCAAATTAGAGTTGACAAAAAAAAATCTTTAAAAGAACAAAGTTTGAGAATTCATACTTTGCAATTTAAAAATGTAGTAGTAAGTTACATTGTATGAAAATAGACATATAAATTAATAAAATGGAATTTAAAATCTAGCAATAAACCAACATATTTATGATCTATTGAGTTTCAATATGTGTGCCAAGACCATTTAATAGAAAAATAAAGTATCTTCCACACATGGTGCTGGGGCAACTTAATATTCAAATACAATAGAATGAATTTTTCACTATGAGTCACAGAAAATAGAAAAATTAACTCAAAATAAATAAAAAACATAAATATAAGAGCTGAACCTTTGGAACTTGTAGAAGAAAATATAGGTGTAGGTCTTTACAAACATGGACTGGGCAATGGTGTCTTAGATGTAAACCCAAAGTACAAAAACAAAACATAGCAAAATATAAATACATCACAATTCATCAAAATGAATGTTGTCCATCAAAGGACACATCAAAGTGAGTGAAAAGACAAACCCCTAGATTGGGGAATATATTTGTAAGTGACATATCAGACAAGGCTCTATAATCAAGAATATATATTAAGAACAGCTTGCATACCAACCATAAAATGACAACCCAACTTAAAAATAGATAAATGATCTGAATAAACATTTCCCTAAAGAAGATATGTAAATGGTCAATACAATGAAAACATCCTCAATATCATTAATTGTTAGGTAAATGTAAATCAACTGCAATCAGATACCACTTCACGCCAACTAGGTTGACTAGACAATCAGAAATGTTGGCCAGGTTGTGAAGAAATTGGAACCGTCATTTACTGCTACTGGGAATGTAGAAAGATACATTCACTTTGGAAAACAGTTCGGCAGTTCCACAAAATGTCAAGTAGAGAATTTATATAAGACCTGGCAAGTTCACTCTTGAGTATAAACCCAAGAGATGTGAAAATATGTTTTTACACATAAACTTGTACCTGAATGTTCATGGTAACATTATTCCTAACAACAAAAAAGTGAAAACAACACCAATATTCATCAACTGGTGAATGAATGAACAAATGGTGACAAATCCATATAATGAAATATTTTCCAGCCGTAAGAAAAGCATAAGGCACTGCTACATATCATCCCATGCATGAATCTTGACAAGATCATGCTATCTGAAAAAAAGCAGGCACAAAAGTACAAGTATCATGTGACCGTATTTACTGTATGAAGTGTCTGTAAGAGGAAATGAAAAGCTACAGAAAGTACAAGTATCATGTGACCGTATTTACCGTATGAAGTGTCTGTAAGAGGAAATGAAAAGCTAAAGAAAGTAGATTAATGGTTGGATTTCTGCTAGTCACCCTAAAGATTATATTGGTATGATGAAAATCTTTTAAAATTATATGGCAGCATTGGTCACACAATTATAAGTATACCAAAAGCTGCTGAATTTTACACTTTAAAAGGGAAACTTCACAGTATGTGACATGTATCTCATACAACTGTATGAGGAAAATATGATGGAAACTGTAGAGCAAAATATAATGATTTATATAAAACGAAATCATACAAAAGATTTCAACAAAGAAATACAAGCTTCAAATAGAACCAAATGGAAAATTTTACTATACATGATCAATACAAGATTTGAAATAATAAAAGAAACAGTGAGTTTGAAGTTTTGTCAGTAAACATTCCATAATATGAAGAACAGAAAAGAAAGCGAATAAAGAAAAGATGAGCAAAATCTTAAAGTTCTGTGGTAATTAATAAGCACTCAAACATCTGGCTAATGAGCGTCCCAGGAGGAAAAGGGAAAGAGAAAGGCAGATTAAAAATAGGCGAAAAAACGACACTGAAAACTTCACAAACTTTATGAAAAAATATGACTATAAATCCACATGAGTGAGTCTTAACAAATGCCAAGTGGGTAACATTAAGAAATGTACTCTTAGATACATCATAATCAAATGATTTAAACTGAAAGAAAAACAGAATCTTAAAAGCAGGGAAAGAAAAACACCTCATTGTGTATAGAAGAACAGTAATGTAATTAACATTCAACTGCTTATTATCAGAAAAAGAACACAGTAGAATGACATTCAAAACGCTAAACGAAAAAAGATTAATTAGAAAGCAATAACAAATATATTTAGCAAATATTCAAATGTTACAAAATTAGGCCATATTACTTAACATACACAATAAACACAACATATGAATTTTTGGACTGCAGTGAAAGTAGTCATTAGAGAAAATTTCATGAATTTAGTCACTCATATCATAAAAGCAAATTTTTCACATCAAAAACATAAACTTGCTTTTTAAGAAACTAAAAATAGAATAAACTAAACCCAAGGCAAGCGGAAGGAAGCAAATAAAACGATCACAGTGTAAAGCGAAGAAATTGAAACAAAAACGTAAAAACAAAAGCTGTTCTTTAACTATCAAAAAAAAATTGATAAAACATTAGAAATACTGACCAAGAAAAAAATGGAGGAGACGCAAACTACTGAACCTAGGATGACAAATCATAAATTTCCATTTTAGAGAAATTAAGAAGAGTAGCAGAGAATCATGAAACATTTGCCAAAAAAACTAGGCAACTTAAACCTAAGAACTGGAGATATTTATCGGAAGAGAAAATATATTTACTGAAATTGAATCAAAAATAAATAAAAAATCTGAATAGACCTATAACAAGAAATTGAATTAGTAACTGAGAATCTTCTCAGAAGTGGGCTTGGTGCTGTGAGACCATGGGTCCAGCTACTCAGGAAGCTGAGGCAGGGAATCTCTTGTGCCCAAGAGTTCTAGATTTCTATGAGCCACTGCCCTCTAGCCTGAGTGACAGAATAAGACTCTACTGCAGTTAAAAAAATTTTTTTTTTAATCTTCTCAGAAAGGGAAGCCCAGGTTCAGGTGGACTCCCTGGAAATTCAATAAAGAAATGTTAAGAAGAAATTAATACGGTATTCCACAAATTCTTCCAGAAACTAGAGAAATAACATTTCTCAACTCATTCCATGAAGCTGATATTATCCTGATAGTAACTCCACACATCGATGTCACAAGAATAAAAAACTACAGTCACTATTCTTCATGAACATCAATGAAAAATTCTATCCACTTACTAGCAAATCAAATTTTGAAACTTATATAAGTAACAGAAATGAGAAACTAATATAAAATCCAAAGATCATTTAATGTAGTACACCATATTGACAGAATAAAGAATAAAAATAAGATGATGATCACAGCCGGGCGCGGTGGCTCAAGCCTGTAATCCCAGCACTTTGGGAGGCCGAGGCGGGTGGATCACGAGGTCAAGAGATCAAGACCATCCTGGTCAACATGGTGAAACCCCGTCTCTACTAAAAATACAAAAAATTAGCTGGGCATGGTGGCGCGTGCCTGTAATCCCAGCTACTCGGGAGGCTGAGGCAGGAGAATTGCCTGAACCCAGGAGGCGGAGGTTGCAGTGAGCCGAGATCGCGCCATTGCACTCCAGCCTGGGTAACAAGAGCGAAACTCCGTCTCAAAAAAAAAAAAAAAAAAAAAGATGATGATCTCAATAGTCACAGAAAAAGTGCTTAAAAACTCAGCACTGATTCCTCATTAAAATTCACACCAAAATGAAACAAAAAAGAAAACTAGATAAGTAGTATTTACTGAGAACAATGGCTAATAGCATAATTAATGGTGATGTCATTCTTTCCCACCTAATATTGGGAGCTAGGCAACAACAGCCAGTCTCTATTTTTCTTTAATATTTAACCGAAAGTTCAGACTTGCACAACAAGGCACAGAAATAAAAGTAAGGCAAGTAGTTTGGAAAGGAAGGGATAGAACTATCTTAATTTTTAGAAAATATGTTTTCATATATAGGGAATCTAAAATAATTTCCACATAAAAATACTAATAAAATTTAGCAAAGGTACACGATATAACATGTATATAGAAAATTAATTATATTTTCAGTGAATCATCGAAAAATGAATAAAAAAACAATTTTATTTACAAAAGTGTAAACAAGAATCCAATACATAGGAATACATTTTAAAAAATAAATGTAGTAATTGAAGATTGAAAATTATAAAATATTCTTAAGAGAAATTAGAGAAGATCTAAGTAAAGAGAAGGACTATCACATTCATAAATTGGAAGGCTCAGTAAGAGACAAGTGTCTAAACTGACCTATAGATTTAATATAATCTTTATAAATATCTCAGAAAGTTTTTTGTAGAAATGAACATGCTAATCCTAAAATTTACCTGCGAATGCAAAGGGTGTAGATTAGCCCAAACAATTTTGACAAATAACAAAGTAAGAGCACTTAAACTGTTTTGAAAAAAAAAATACAACTAGAAAATCAGGATAGTATGATATTTGAGTAAATAAAGATACGTATATCAAGAAACAGAATAGAAAGTCCAGAAATATATCCTGAAGGTTGCCTTATCTGTTTGTCATTTTCCTTCAGGGAAGCCAACTCTTCCACTGCTGCAGCAAGGGGTCCTTGCCATTCCTACCCTCCAGATCGTAATGATGGTTTTAGACCAGTCATTCCTGTATGTTTTCTATTCTTTTCTTTTCCAAATGTGTTTCTCCTTGGCTGTGATGATTCCTCATTGTGTTTTGCATTTGTGGGTCCAGATAACTTGCTCTGTCATTTACAGATCACTGGCTCACCAGACACCTTGGAGTGCTGGGGTATCAGCTAGGAATCCTGGACTTCAGTCGGATAGTGTAACTGAATCAAATTATAGTTGCCTTTTCTGTGATCATGGGTTGACTTTAGTGTGGCAGAAAGAGGGTGCACTATTGTCTGGTGGCAGGAGAGGATTATTGCTGTGGATAGCACTGACTGTCCACAAAAATTCATTCCCCATTGCCACTGGAATGGAATGATGGCTGGATGCATGGAGCTCAGTGCATTACAGGACCTCATCTCCCTCACGGAAAGGAAGTCAGACTCCCATGTGAATCATCCACGCTGGTGCCACAAGGCAGTAGGCATGTCTTGTGGAAAGCTATTTGCCCCTATCTTTAAGACCCAGAAGAAGTGCCTACATCCAACCTCCAAGAGGGAGATAAAACTACATGTCAGGGATAAAAAACAAATAAGGTAGAAGGGATATAGAGCTTTCTCTATAAGAAAAGGTGCATACATCTGCTGAACTGACATGCGCACCTTACACAATTATGTGAAATGGAAATTGAAAACATATAAGCCATGTTCTTATTGTTTCAGCTCCAACTCATACAATTTGTCCTTATCTTCATCTAAAACAGGGTTAAAAGGTTGCAAGACCATTCAGTGGGGGGGAAAATGGTTTTCAACAATTGCTGGAAAAAAATAGATATATACATGCAAAAGAATGAAGGTAGCTTATGCCATATACAAACATTAATTCAAAATGGATCAAAGACTTAAATGTAAAAGCTAAAACAATAAAACTACTAGAAGAAAGCATAGGAGATGGTTTGAATTTCTGTGGAATCTGTGGAATTTCTGTGGAATCTATCCCCTTTATCATTTTTTTTATTGCATCTATTTGGTTATTCTCTCTTTTCTTTTTTATTAATCTGGCTAGTAGTCTGTCTATTTTGTTGATCTTTTCAAAAAACTAGCTCCTGGATTTATTTATTTTTTGAAGGGTTTTTTGTGTCTCTATCTCCTTCAGTTCTGCTCTGATCTTAGTTATTTCTTGTCTTCTGCTTGGTTTTGAGTTTTTTTTAATATTGCTCCTCTAGCTCTTTCAATTTTGACGATAGGGCATCAATTTTGGATCTCTCCTTGCTTCTCATGTGGGCACTTATTGCTATATATTTTCCTCTAGAGACTGCTTTAAATGTGTCCCAGAGATTTTGGTATGTTGTTTCCTCATTTTCGTTTGTTTCAAAGAACTTCTTTATTTCTGCCTTCATTTCGTTGTTTATCCAGTCAACATTCAAGAGCCAGTTGTTCAGTTTCCACGAAGCTGTGCAGTTCTGAGTTAGTTTCTGAATTCTGAGTTCGAACTTGATTGCACTGTGGTCTGAGAGACTGTTTGTTATGATTTCAGTTCTTTAGCATTTGCTGAGGAGTGATTTACTTCCAATTTGTGGTCAATTTTAGAGTAGGTGTGATGTGGTGCTGAGAAGAACGTATATTCTGCGGATTTGGGATGGAGAGTTCTGTAAATATCTATTAGGTTTGCTTGTTCCAGGTCTGAGTTCAAGTCCTGGATATGCTTGTTAATTTTCTGTCTGGTTGATCTAATATTGACAATCAACTCCATGCACATAAACTAGTAAACCTGGAAGAAATGGATAAATTCCTGGACACTTGCCTCCACCCAAGTCTAAACCAGGAAGAAGTCGAAATCCTAAATAGACCAATCTGAAGTTGAGGCAGCAACTAAGAGCCTACTACACAAAAAAAGCCCAGGTCCAGATGGGTTCTCAGCTGAATTCTACCAGACACACAAAGAGGAGCTGGTACCATTCCTTCTGAAACTATTCCAAATAATCCAAAAAGAGGAAATCCTTCCCAAATCATTTTATGAGACCAACATCATCCTGATACCAAAACCCAGCAGAGACTCCACAAGAAAAGAAAACTTCAGGCCAATATCCATGATGAACATAGACGCAAAAATCTTCAATAAAATACTGGCAAGCCTATTGCAACAGCACATCAAAAAGTTTATCCACCATGATCAAGTAGGATTCATCCCGGGGATGCAAGGCTGGTTCAACATATGCAAGTCTATAAACGTAATTCACCACATAAACAGAATCCAAAACAAAAACCACCTGATATCTCAATTGATGCAGAGAAGGCCTTTGACAAAATTCAACAGCCCTTTATGCTAAAAACCCTCAATAAACTAGGTACTGATGGAACGTATCTCAAAGTAATAAAAGCTATTTATGACAAACCAACAGCCAATATCATACTGAATGGGCAAAAACTGGAAACATTCCCTTTGAAATCTGGCACTAGACAAGGATGCCCTCTTTCACCACTCCTATTCAATATACTACTGGAAGTTCTAGGCAGAGTATTCAGGCAAGAAAACGAAATAAAGGGTATTCAAATAGGAAAGGAGGAAGCCAAATTGTCTCTGTTTGCAGATGACATGATTGTATATCTAGAAGATCCCATTGTCTCAGCCCAAAATCTCCTGAAACTGATAAGCAACTTCAGCAAAGTCTCAGGATACAAAATCAATGTGCAAAAATTACAAGCATTCCTATACACCCATAACAGACTTAAAGAGAGCCAAATCAAGAACGAAGAGCCATTCACAATTGCTACAAAAAGAATAAAATACCTTGGAATACAACTCACAAGGAACGTAAGGGACCTCTTCAAGGAGAACTACAAACCACTGCTCAACGAAATCAGAGAGGACACAAACAGATGGAGAAACATTCCATGTTCATGGTTAGGAAGAATTAATATCGTAAAAATGGCCATACTGCCCAAAGTAATTTACAGAATCAACGCTATCCCCATCAAGCTACCATTGACTTTCTTCACAGAACTGGAAAAACCACCATGAACTTCATATGGAACCAAAAGAGAGCCCGCACAGCCAAGTCAATTCTAAGCAAAAAGAACACAGCGGGACAGAGGCCTCAGAGGCAACACAACACATCTACAACCATCTGATCTTTGACAAACCTGACAAAAACAAGCAATGGGGAAAGGATTCCCTGTTTAATAAATGGTGTTGGGAAAACTGGCTAGCCATGTGCAGAAAGCAGAAACTGGGCCCCTTCCTGACACCTTACACTAAAATTAACTCCAGATGGATTAAAGACTTTAACATAAGACCTAACACCATAAAAACCCTAGAAGAAAATCTAGGTAAAACTATTCAGGACATAGGAGTAGGCAAGCACTTCATGAACAAAACACCAAAAGCATTGCCAATAAAAGCCAAAATAGACAAATGGGACCTAATGAAACTCCACAGCTTCTGCATGGCAAAAGAAACAGTCATTAGAGTGAATCAGCAACCAACAGAATGGGAAAAAATTTTTGCAGTTTACCCATCTGACAAAGAGCTAATATCCAGAATTTACAAAGAACTAAAACAGATTTACAAGAAAAAAAAAAACAAATCCATCCAAAAGTGGGTGAAGGATATGAACAGACAGTTTACAAAAGAAGACATACATGAGGCCAACAAACATAAAAAAATGCTCATCGTCACTGGTCATCAGAGAGATGCAAATCAAAACCACATTGAGATACCATCTCATGCCAGTTAGAATGGCAATCATTAAAAAATCTGGAGACAACAGATGCTGGAGAGGATGTGGAGAAAAAGGAACACTTTTACACTGTTGGTGGGAGTGTAAATTAGTTCAACCATTGTGGAAGACAGTGTGGCGATTCCTCAAGGCCTTAGAAATAGAAATTCCATTTGACCCAGCAATCCCATTACTGGGTATATATCCAAAAGACTATAAATCGTTCTACTATAAGGACACATGCACACGAATGTTCATTGCAGCACTGTTTACAATAGCAAAGACCTGGAACCAACCCAAATGCCCATCGACAATAAACTGGACTGGGAAAATGTGGCACATATACACCAAGAAATATTAGGCAGCCATCAAAAACAATGAGTTCGTGTCCTTTGTAGGGACATGGATGAACCTGGAGACCATCATTCTCAGCAAACTGACACAAGAACAGAAAATGAAATACCACATGTTCTCACTCATAGGTGGGTGTTAAACAATGAGAACACATGGCCACAGGGAGAGGAGCACTACACACTGGGGTCTGTTGGGGAGAATAGGGGAGGGACAGCAGGGGGTGGGAAGTTGGTGAGAGATCACATGGGGAGAAATGCCAGATATAGGTGAAGGGGAGGAAGGCAGCAAATCACACTGCCACGTGTGTACCTATGCAACTATCTTGCATGTTCTTCACATGTACCCCAAAACCTAAAATGCAAAAAAAATGATTTTTAAAAAAGACTAGCATGGTACATCCAATCACAGTAATTTCAGAAACAAAAAGTATAGAATTTATTGCTTGAATAACAAAACTAATGTTTTCAACAAACATTGTACTGATTTTGAAATATAAAAGGTTATTCTAATGAATGTGAAGTTTTTATTTTTGCAATAAATATTTACACATTGTAAAAAGAAAAGAAAACAAAGGGGAAAAGCTTCGTGACTCGATTGGGCAATAATTTCTTAGATACGAAACCAAAACAGAAGCAACCAACAAAAAAAGCAGGTAAGTTAAAACCTTTTGTGCCTCAAAACACAGTATCAGTAGAATGAAAGGAAACCCACGAAATGGGGAAAATATTTGCAAGCATGACATTTGGGGCTAATATCCAGAATATGTAAAGAACTTCTACAACTCAACTTCAACAGAACAAACAACCTGGCAAAGGTTTGAATAGACATTTCAAAGAAGATACACAAATAATCCATGAATAAAGATGTTCAGCATCCCTAATCAGTAAGGAGGAACAAAGCAAAGCTACTGTAAGACACTATTTCACACTCATTAAGATGTTTATAATAAAAAAACAAAACAGAATAGCAAACTTTGGTAGCTGTGAAAAAACTGGAATCTTTCTGCACTGCTACTGGGAATGTAGTGCTATGGAAAACATTTTACAGTTACTCTAAAAAATAAAAATATAATAACCATATGAACCAGAAATTCCACTTCTGGGATGCATTTCCAAAAGAATTGAAAAGAAGGACTCAAAAATGTATCTGTCTACTTAAGATCATTGCAGCATTTATTTATAATAGCCAAAAGATGGAAGCAATTCAAATATTCACTGGTGAATGAATGGATAAACAAAATGCGGCATATTTTTAAAAATCTCTTCAAAATACAGTATTATTCAGTCTCAAAAAGGAAGGAAATCCTGCCACATGCTACAAGACGGATGACCTTGAAGACATTATGCTACCTGAAATAGGACAGTCACAAAAGAACAAATACCACGTGTTTCCATTTATACAACATACCTGGAATAGTAAGATTCAGAGACAGAAAGTAAAATGGTGGCTGCTGGGGCTGGGAGGAGCAGGGATGGGGAGTCGCTGTTTCATGGCGACAGAGTTTCAGTTTTGGAAGAAGGAAAAAGTTCCGAGACGGATCGCGGTGATGCTGACCAGCAATGTGAATGTGCTTCAGCCCTCTGATTTGTACACCTTTCCGGGTTAAGATGATACATTTCATATTATGTTTATGTCTTACCACATTTTTAAAAAAAGGGCATGAAAGGAGAAAATAACAGCTATAATTTCTTTCCTCTTGCTTTGTTCTGTTTTTGTTTTGTCTGTTTCTAGTTATGTTAATGTAAAAATGCCAAACTGTTCTCAATAAATGACCTCCACGGGTTCTTGTGTGCCGTTTTCTCTTGTTGACAAACTTGAAAGATCTTCTGATCTCTCCTTCTCCTTCTTGACCCTGTCACCAGATAACTTTCCTCATCCATCTGGCCTCATCTGAAGCATTACTTCCCTGGAAAAGCCTTTCCTGACTTCCACAATTTATTAGGTCACCTACTGTTACAGAATTCTAAAGAATCCTTGATCTAATGCCTTCCGTTTCACTATTCTGCAAGTTTTAGGAGAATAAAATCGTGTTCTTGTGTGTTTGCATCTTTTTATTCTTGCAGCTTATGAAAATAATCGCTTTTTCATTTCTTTGCATATTAATGTTACCTCCAGGTTTTCAGTAACATAAATAATGAACAACTTGTATACTGATCTTTGCTTTCATCCCACTTCGCTCTTTTCTAATGATATATTTATAGAAACTGAATTGCTAGATCAAATGCTGTGTTCATCTGTGAGCCTATGGACACGTTCTCACAATAAACAGGATGACTTTTTCAAAATTACTTTCACTAGTCAGTACTTTTACAAATTATTTTACATGGCCTGCATTTCAATTAGTGAACATCTACTTGAAACTTCCATAAACTTTATCAAAAAGAATCATAGAGTGAATTAGACTTATCAGATTTTTTTACCTACTTTAGATGAATTTATTCACTATTTTTGAAGGAAAATTTTGATTTTGGCACACTAAGCTCAATAAAGAATATATATTTCTGCGCGTGCCTGTAATCCCAGCTACTCGGGAGGCTGAGGCAGGAGAATTGCCTGAACCCAGGAGGCGGAGGTTGCGGTGAGCCGAGATCGCGCCATTGCACTCCAGCCTGGGTAACAAGAGCGAAACTCCGTCTCAAAAAAAAAAAAAAAAAAAAAAAAAAAAAAAAAACAATATATATATACATTTCTATGATCCTACAGTGTGAAAAGTGGTCACTTCCTTTTAAGGAATCGGTTATCTCATCCTCAGGAACTCCAGAGCTGAGCAGGTGACAGCTGACCATAGTTCACACGGGGATAGGGCTTAGTGGTTCAAACGAGAAAAGGGGTCCTCTCCTGGAGACTGCGACAAGCTACACCTAAAGAGTGCAATACTGAAAGGCACCAGATCGGATCTCCTACCCTCCCAGTATGACATGGTTTTGGCAGAGTTGCTAAAATCCTGAGGGCAAGCTTAGTCTAGCAGCCCAAGGCTCTGTCTGCGAGACCCTTCGCCTCCTTTGAGTTAGAAGCCCACCAATGCCAGTTGAAGTTGCTATCCATCCCAGCCAAAGCTCAATGATCGGCTCCTGCCATCCCTCTTCAGAGCATGCACTTAGAAAACTTGGATTGTACCTGCTTTCTCTGTCCCTTGGAGTCTCTGTGTGTCTTCTGCAAGCCAGGAATGTGTTCTGGGAAGGCTGGGGCCGGGGTCTCCCTGTCTCTGCGGGTGGTGGGGGCACAGCTGGCCCAGCCTCAGCCCTTAATGCCCTTCCGTTTTTCGCTTTGGGCACACCGCCGGGTCACGTGGCCTGCGGTGTTTGTTTTGTGAGTAATGCTTGGGTCACACTGGATTGTTTCCCTGCCGCGGCCACACTGAATGAAACCTGCCCTACTGCCTTTAGCCAGCGCGGAGTACTGCTTCGCTCTGACATCTGTCTGCTCTCACGAATGTGTGCGCCACCCTGCCCTGCCCTAAGATGCCCTCAACCTCCTACCTGCCTGCCTGACCTCTTTGGGCTCTGGAACACACATCTGAGGAGCCTCTTACTTCAGGAAAATGCAATGACTGGTCGAGGTAAGAAGCTAAGATTCTGTGATGGGGGGTATGGGGTGCCTGTAACCTGCGGACCCCAATTTCAAATCACATTGGTCATCTATGTGAGGCCCCTGCCCTGGGGCCGTCCACCAAGGCTGCCGTGATATTCCTGGAGAGTCTGTCCCGCCGTGATGAGTGCAGCTGCGAAGCGTCCTTTCTGTTTTCAGTACCTTGTTTTGGGGAAGGGGGCGGGTGGAAGAGCTCTAGGCTTGTCCTCAAAAGTGTGTGCAGCTGCTGACATCTGCTCCATCTCACTCAGCTCAATGACTCTATTTGCTACTTTCACGTATATCTTTGTCTACCTTTAGATCCAATTTGAACTTTCAACTTCCTGGAAAGCTGAGCAAAGTAAAGAAGAGGAAATGGAGCAGAGGAGCATCGTGCTGTTTTCTGGAAGGTAAATGTGCACATTCTATGGAAGCTGAAATACCAGTAGTCTTTTAGGACTTCACTGGTTCACCCTGTTCTAATTCTAATTTCCACAAAGTCACAGTTGACCGTGAGTTAGACAGAAACAATGCAGTAACTATGTGATGAGTCCCTGTAGGTCGTAAGTTCAATAAAAAGTAAATGTGACTTTTCCTATATCTAAATCCACGAGATGAATGAAAACACTGCTCCATCTCAGTTTTAATGAGGGCATGATTTTCATATCAAACATCTCATAAGGAACACTGTTCTTTGCCATGCCCACTTGCAGTGAGATCTACATTTTAAAAAGTGACGTTGCAATTACGCTAGTGTTATTCCTCTAATGCGCTGAAGTGGATCATTCATACCCTGAAAAAGAATAATTTGCCGAGACTTCCCGTGGATCTGCCTATGTGGAGCTGGATGACAGCCATTACCCTACCTCGGAGGAAGTCCTTTTTAAGCTGAAAGTAGAAATTACAAGCAAAAACTGTGCACAGTGGGGAAAGTGAATGATGAAATAAAAATCTCTCTCAAAATATATGTCTACATTTTTTCATTATCAGGCTGGTGGCGTACAGTGGGATTTTAGAGCAGCTACTTGGAAGAGAGAGGGATGTATGGTAAGACCTGAGGATCCAGGGCAGAGAGCTGCAAATGAGGTATATATTGATATTTTTCAGCAAGCTGGAAATTTAGGACTCAAGAAGATGTGAACAGCGGTGTATTTTCTGTTGCATTAACACTAGACATATTTTTCATTTATGCTCAATTTAGAACTGAAGGAAAAAAAAAACTGAAGCCAAAACAAACTTCAAAAGCAGTAGAGGACAGGCATGCCTGCATATGAATTGCCAAAACCAGTGCAAGTATTGGTGTAACAAAATGTTCCTTTACTTCAAAAGAATTTGCATGGGAAACAGGTCAGAAGGCCACGCAGAGGGCTAGTGAAACTCATTCACTTTGTTTTAGCTCCTGCCTTCTTACAACTATTACTTAAAGTTTATATTCAATGTATATAATAATATACATTGCCTGGGAAGGAGCGCTTCTTGAGTTGTATTTTGTGCTACATGTAATTGACTGCATTTCAAATGCCGTACAAAAATTTTGTGTGTTTACCTACAAATAATCAAGACTGTAAAGAAGTCCATCCCTTCCAGAGATGACGTGGGAAGGGAGGAGGATGCAGTGATCAGGAACCCCCAGAGGATGGATGGATGGTAATGCCTTCCATGACTTGCAGATGGTCACTTTCCAAATCATAATGGCCGGGTGTTTATTTCACATCTGTATGCATGAGGCTGTTCCAAACACTATTGAAATGACGCAAAATAAAGCCATTCCAAAGTTTTGGGGAGCGCATTGCTTCTTTCCAGAAGCCTGGTGGTCTAGACTTGGTTCTGTGTAAACGCTCAGAGTTCTGTCTGCACAACGACCAACAGCGTTGGGGATGTCCCCTGGGGAGAGCAAGGCAGGAGAGTGGATCTGGTGAGTCGCTGATCTAGACTTTGGGTCTGATAAAATACAGCAATCTCCTCTGAACTCAGCATCAGCTGATGAAAATGTTGATTTCTACTTTTTAAAATTGCTCATACATTAACATCTATAAAATAGTGTAGGGCTAAAAAATGTACTAGAAAATGTGGAATGTTTAAATGGTAATCTTTTTTTTTTTAATTATTGTAACAGTTCTTTCAAATGACTTGGTATTTGTTCATTCAAATTACATTACTAAAAATATTGGACCAACAACTATAATATTTGTATGGAAACATAATTTACCAAGCATTTTCCCATGTATTTTTGGAAGCATTCGATTACATTTCTGGATAACCAACACTGATTAAACTAGCAAGGTGATGCTTCAATGTGCTTGTCAACATAGAAAAAGTCTCCCTCTCAGTTCTCTCTCTGTCAACGTCCACTCTCTTTCTTCTCCTGCTGCCCTTTTCTGTGCTAACATTTTCTGAATAGCCGTATGGTGTACGGAGGCTCTGTGCAGCATTTAAGAAATATTTGACAATGCCTTTGAACTTAAGGAAGATCGTCATAGGACATGGGCAGTGGTCATCACTCTTTACATTTATGTTGTAATATTTAAGGAGCTTATTTCTCAGCAATTATTAAGTCAGATTTAAGAATGTAGTAATGCATACAGGATGGATTTTTACTTAAGATAATTAAACTCTATATAACCTTTAAATGTTTCAGCATGACTACAAATGCATAAAGAAAAATGAAAAATATAAATACAGAGTATAGAGAGTAATTATACTGGAAACATTCAATGGACAAGTCATCCAGGTTAAGAAAAGACATTTCCAGTAGTACAGAAACCCTCCTGTTTCTTGTTCAAACAAATTCTCCTCCACGCTGCTAGATATAACCTCTATCTTGAATTTCATCATAATCAACTTCTAGCTTTACTTATTTTCTTTCCAGTGCATATATATTGATGTTAATTACGCTATGACAAAATTATATATTGAGTGTGTTCTGACTGCTCTACCTACCAGCTATTCCCCATCTCTGCTTCCCCTCAGATCTTCCTATTCTCTGAGACAATGCCTGAAGAGCAATATTGAAATTAGGCCACCTCCCATGGCCTCTAAGTGTTCAAGTGAAAGGAAGAGTTGAATGTTTCTCACTAAATCAAAAGCTAGGCTGGGTGCGATGGCTCACGCCTATAATCCCAGCACTTTGGGAGGCCGAGGTGGGCAGATCGCAAGGTCAAGAGATCGAGACCATCTGGGCCAACATAGTGAAACCCCATCTCTACTAAAATATAAAAATTAGCTGGGCGTGGTGGCGTGCATCTGTAGTCCCAGCTACTCGGCAGGCTGAGGCAGGAGAATTGCTTGAACCCAGGAGGTGGAGGGTGCAGTGAGCCGAGATTGTGCCACTGTACTCCAGCCTGGTGCTTGGTGACAGAGCGAGACTCTGTCTCAAAATAAATAAATAAATAAATAATAAATCAAAAGCTAGAAATGAGTATGTCTAGTAAGAAAGTGTTGAATGTTTCTCACTGTAAATCCAAAGCTAGAAACGAGTATGTCTAGTAAGGAAGGCATGTTGACAGGTGAGACAGGCTGAAAGCTAGGCCTCTTGTGTCAAACAGCCAAGTAGTGAAGGAAACTTCACAGAGGAGAGTTTTCGAAGGAAATTAAAAGTGCTGCTACTCCATCGAACACATGAATGATGAGAAAGTGAAGCAACCTTATTGCTGATATGGAGAACATTTCAGTGGTCTGGATGGAAGATCCAATCAGCCACAACATTCCAGTGAGCCAAAGCCTAATGCAGAGCAAGGCCCTCACTCTCTTCGATTGTGTGAAGGCTGAGAAAAGTGAGGAGGCTGTAGAAGGAAGGTTTGAAGCTAGCAGAGGTTGATTATGAGGCTTAAGGAAAGAAGCCATCTCCATAACACAAAAGCGTCATGTGAAATCGCAAGGGCTGAAGTAGGAGCAGCAGCAGGTAACCTGGAGGATCTAGCTCAGATCATCAGTAAAGGTGGCTACACTAAACAAGAGACCCCAGATGTAAACACATCGGCCTTCTGTTGAAAGAGGATGCCAAATAGGACATCCATGGCTAAAGAGGAGAAGTCAATGCTGGCTTTAAAACTTGGAAACAGATGCTGCCTTTCTTGTTAGGGACTAAAGCAGCTGGTGACTTTACGTTGAAATCAGTGCTCATTTACCATTCTGAAAATCCTAGGGCCTTAAAGAATTATGGTAAATCTACTACGCCTGTGCTCCAGAAATTGAACAAACCCTGATGACAGCACATCTGTTTACCCAATGGTTTAATGAATACTTTAAGTTCATCGTTGAGATCTCTTCAGAAAAAAAAAATATTCTTTTTAAAAGATTACTGCTCATTAACGATGCTCCTGGTCACCCAAGACCTCTGATGGAGTTGTACAGGGAGGTTACTGTTGTTTACGTGTCTGCTAACCACAAAATATCCATTCTGCAGTTCAGGGATCAAGGGGGCAATTTGAAGTCTTATTATTTCAGTAACACATTTTGTAAGGCTATAGCTGCCAGAGATCGTGATTCCTCTGATGGATCTGAGCAAAGTAATTTTCCAGTTGAAAATGTCTGGAGACGATTGACTATTCTAGAGGTGATTAAGAACATTTATGATTCATGGCATGAGGTCAAAATATCAACATTAACAAGAGTTTGGAAGAAGTTGACTTCAACCTTTATGAATGACTTTGGGAGGTTCAAGACTTCAGTGGAGGGAGTAATTGCACATGTCGTAGAAATAGCAAGATAACTAGAAGTAGAACCTGAAGACATTGCTAAATTGCTGCAATCTCATAATAAACTTGAACAGATGAGAAGTGGCTTCTTATGAATCAGCAAAGAAAGTTTTTGAGAGGAAATCTACTCCTAAGAAGATACTGTGGACATTGTTAAAATAACAACAAAGGATTTAGACTCCGACATAAACTTGGTTGATAATGCAGCCCAGCAGCAGTGTTTGAGAGGACTGATTCCAACTTTGAAATAAGTTCTGCTGTGGTTAAAACAGCATCAATTATCATTTTATTCTACAGAGTAATCTGCCATGAGGGGAAGAGGGCATTGATACTGCACACTTTTTTATTATCTTATTCTAAGAATTTTCCACAGCAATCCCAGGCTTCAGCAATCACCACCCTGGTCAGTCAGTGGCCAACAGCACTGAGGCAAGATTCTCCACCAGCAAAAAGATTATAACCTGCTGAAGGCTCAGGGGATCATTGGATTCTTAGCAATAAAGTATTTAATTATGGTATGTGCACATATTAAATATGATGTTATTTTACACGTAATGGTATAGTGTAAACATAACTTTTATCTGCACTGGGAAATTTTAAAATTTGTGCGACTCATTTTGTTGCAATCTTTGCTTTATTGAAGTGGCCAGGGACTGGACCCACAATATCTCCACAGTATGGTGGTATAATTATTCTTTTGTGTCTTAATCTTTTCACTTGACATTATATATGCAAGAGTTACCCCTATGTTGCGGCTATCACGTATTTTTCTTTACAGCTGTAGTATTCCAGTTTATGAATACACCAAAGGTTATTTTTCTTTCCTAGCATTGATGAACATCTGGGCTCTTTTTCTATTTGGGGCTATTGTAAACATGTTTCTGGAAGACCCATGTATGTATTGCCTGGGGCTCATTGCTTAGTCTCCAAAGACCCCAGCCTCTCAGCCTTCACATCTCTGTGTAGCCTCTACTTCTCTCTCACCGTGCATCATATCAGAGTTCGTCTGTGTGAACAGGAGATACAAGCGATGGGCTGACACTTCAGAGATTCAAAAGTCTGCAGCTCCGTTTTGGGCATTTGCTTGCTTACTCACCGGCTCACCTGTTCTGACTCTCCGTCTACCTCTGTTTCTCTGCCTTTATTTTTCTTTCTCCTCCTTCTTTCTTTCTTTTCCTCTCAAATATCTTATTCTGGAGAAAGCACCTGCCGTGTTGTTTGCAAACCTATGGGGAGACCTACGTAGCAGGGAACAGAGGTCTCTGGGCAACAGCTACTGAGGAGCCAAGCCCCTCTTAGCCTAACCAAATAAATACAATAATGGGCTTGGAAGCAGATGTTTTTCATTCACCCCTTGTCATGAACTCAGCCCTGGCCTGAAAGATTAACTGTAATCTCATGGGAAATCTTGAGCCAAAGCAATGCAACAAAATTTTTCCCAGAGTCCTTCACCATAAGAAACTGTGTGAGGTAATCACTGTGTGTTGTTTTCAACTTCTATGAGATAAATCTTACGCAGCAATACATAACTAAAACTACAGTTGTTTCTGTCTGACACATGCCCAAGATTGAAATTTGGGGACTGTAGGTTTGTGTATCTTAAGCCTATTAGATAATGAGAAATTGGATTTTCAGTATGATATCTGTGATCATCCTTTACTCTATACCATCATTAGCAAGCCTTAGCATTGCCAGACTCTAGATTTTAGACCATCTGATGACCGTGTAATCATGTCCCAGTGTGGCCTAATGTGCATTTCTCTGACTAGTAATGAGATAATACGTTTTCCCCTATTTTTGCTTACCATTTGGCTTCCCTCTTTTTTTAAGCAATTCCTCAAGTCTTTTGGTCATTTATCTGTTTCTGAATATATAAATAGATTCTTTCACGTTTTATTTAGGTTTTTAATCTATATGCAAGCGATCTATACATACAATACAAGGTATGGACTTCCTTTTTTCTCCATATGGATGCACATTGATTGATAAATTTCATCTGTTTCTTTTGGATTAGCAAATGTCCTTGAAGCACAGCACTTATGAATGCCGGACTTAAAACTCAGGGACCTTCAGATTTTGGTCTCATAATTTCTCATTAGCGTGGTAGCTTTTTAGAAGTTTTAAGAAACATGTAACAAGCTTTTTTAAATTTATTTATTTCATTTGTTTTTAACTTTTATTTTAAGTTCTGGGCTACAAGTACAGTTGAGTTACTTGCACTTGTAGCCCGGAACTTAACATAAAAGTTCAGGTAAACTTGTGCCACTGAGGTTTGCTGTACAGATTATTTCATCACCCAAGTATTAAGCCTAGTACCTGTGAGTTGTTTTTCTTGATCCTTTCCCTTCTGTCACCCTATGCCCTCCACCTTTTAAAAGGTCTGAGTATGTGTTATTCCCCTCTACGAGTTCATGTGTTCTCATCATTTAGCTTCCACTTGTAAGTGAGAGCATGAGGTATTTGTTTTTCTGTCCCTGTGTTAATTTGCTATGCACAATGGCTTCCAGTTGAATCCATGTCCTTGTAAAAGACATAATTTTCATTCTTTTTTATGGCTGCATAGTATTCCACAATGTATATGTACCACACTTTCTTTGTGCAATCATTGATTGAGATTGAGGTTGATTCCATGTCTTTGCTATTGTAAATAGTGCTGCAGTAAACATAAGCATGCGTGCATATTTAGAACAGAATGATTTCTATTCCTTTGGATAAATACCCAGTAATGGGATTCTGGGTCAAATGGTATTTCTGTCTTTAGGTCTTTGAGAAATTCCCACACTGTCTTCCACAGTGGCTGAACTAATTTATACTCTCACCAACAGTGTATAAATGTTCTTTTTCTTCCACAACCTTACCGACATTAGCTATTTTTGACGTTTAAATAATAGCCATTCTAGCTAGTGTTAGATGTTATCTCATTGTGGTTTTGATTTGCATTTCTCTAATGATCAGTGATATTGAGGTTTATTTCCTATGATTGGCGGCATGTATACATTCTTTTGAAAAGTGTCTCTTCGTGGCCTTTGCCCAGGTTTTAAGGAGTGTTTTTCTTGTAAATAAAGTTTCATCTGTGATTTTATGCAGCATTTTTCATCGTCTTTAATGAGAGGGTAGATCTGAATTATTTCAGCTACCATTGCGAGAATAAATTTCTACTCAACTATTTCAAGATTTATATTGAAATCTTTGTAAATTAAATATTATGGGGCTTGTCTAATTTCAGGGTATATTAGGTTTAGTGCCCTGTCTCATATTAATTGAATGGTTAAAAGAATGTCAAAAAAGTCAAGTTCTTTGTTGTTGAAAAATCAATAATAATATGGTTAGGTATATACATTCAATTAACTGTCAAAAACAAAATTATTTAGGCATTTTCAAATAATATATTTTAACTATTGATGCAATTATTTGGATTAAGAAACTAACCCATAACTTTGTCTTAAAATGATAATTATTCATTCTGGACCAGATGTCTAGAGATGCGTCTGTCTGTGGCCAACTTTGAGCTACAGGGATGGTCTAGAAAGCTCTCTGTGTCTCCACCCTCCATGGACCAGGGAGTTAGTGGGAAAATTATTCTTATGGCAATGACAGAACATTTCAGACACATTTCAGTTTCTGCTTGTGCTACTTCCGTCAACATCCATTTGGCCAAAGCAAGCCTTGTGAAGTTGGAAGAATTTTCCACCTCTAGTGGGAAGAACAGCAAAGTTAGATGTAAAGGATGTGTGCTCAGTGTGGTAAAGAACCAGGCCGATAACTCAATCTGTCACATATTCTCCATCCAAAATATACAGACTCATTTGAAAACTGGTGTTGTCTCTAGAACACAAACACAGTTCAAGCAACACATCGCCACTTAGCAAAAGATGCTCAGAATGATTTTTCAATGACACTTAGAATATTTGCTTGTTTTTGTAGAGACTACTTGAAGTTGGATAAAAATGATTCTTAAAACTCTATGTCAAATACTATGAAAATATAGCATATACTTTAAGGATATTAAATCTCGTGAAAAAAATCACTCAACCTCTACATTGATAGACACATTGCATCATTGCACACCAAATGACATGTTGGAATTGAAGATAGAGAACTTCAGACATTTCCATATTTACTGTGCATAGTCATTAATCCTATATTTGTCCCATGTTCATTTTTGGAGTGCCAACGCATTTTAAAAACTGATTCTTCCATGTTAATGAAGTCATAATTCTGTATCCTCCCCCCTTGTCTCTTTTTCTCTCTTCCACGTGATCGTGCATGTGGCATTGTCTCCAAATAGAGCCTAAGTAAACAGAACCGAAACTTTTTCCTCGGAAATTCTAACCATAGAAGTACAGGTCCAAACAACCAGAGTTATTTGGTAAAATGGATCTTTTTCTTTTTGCTTCTTAAGGCAATTAAAAAGTTCCAGCTATATCAGCGACAGAGGGATTGATGATACTGAAATTGTTCTGACAAACCTTTAAATTAACTTCAGTGAGCAACTGGTCCTCATGATATGCAGAGATCGAATGTGTATCAAGCGCTGTTAGAGAAAGGTGTATAGGCTGACAACATTGGCAGTCTGACTCAGGAAGTTAACAAAAGTTACATTAAAATTAACCTAAACATTTCTATTATCTTGCAGTGTAGGTGACAAAGTCATGGTTCTATCAAGGAGCAGGAAAGCCCCTCTTCCGAACATGGAGAGATGCTTGATATGTATGAGGGAGCACACAAGAGAGGCAGGCAATGGCACAGCCAGGAACCAGGAAGGAGCTGCGGGCTACAGCAGTGAGCGCACGTGCTGATGCTACCGCAGCCCAGGATGGGGCTGCTGCCTGACCTGTAGTTGCGAGGAATTTGGCTTTAGAGCCTGTAGAGAAACTTAGGAGGTAGAGTACATGGCTTGAGAAAGGTGGAGAATTGGAATTAAAACTCTTGCATTAAGCTGCAACTCTAAGGACTAAAAATCATCAGGCACTGGCCCAGGAAGACAACACAGTGGCTTGTTTCTCGGGGACAGTATGTGGGGAGAATTATTATGTAAGAATCTAAACCTTGGCTTACTTTTTTTCGGAATGCAAATTCTATGTTGTATGAAAAACTTCAGTTTAAGAAGTTAACACAAAACATGGTCTCATGTCAGTGATGCCTCAGGGGATCCTCATAGAAAAATCGTTCCCTTTCCACACACATATTTAAGATGAGCTTGCCCCGAAGCATTACAGAGCCTTGGGGCAAACAATGCACGTGACCTAAGCTGCTTGAACAACAATGCAAACACAGATGTAAATAGTGTTTAATGTGATTACAAAGATGAAGTGAAACAATCCTCAAACAAAGAGGAGAGAGAGATTCAAGACGGCTGATCGCTAACAGCTCGGGATTGTGGCTCCCAGTGAAAGCACCGAGAAAGAGAGGACGCCACACTTTCAGATGAATTTTTGTCACTCATGGACCAGAAGATTCCCAGTGGAGGAGCCCCACAGGTTGCCAGCCTGACTCCTGGGGCCGGCGCAGTGGTTTTGCCAGCGCCTCAGCGCTGCAGCTCTTGATGCAGAGTAAACGGGACTGGTTCCCCTTCTGACCAACCTTTGGAGCTCCGGGAAGGTAGAGTCGCCTGTTATGGACTCAAGGAAGCCAGACCGGAGATTCCCGGGCAGAAGAGCACCATCAGTCTTATCGCTGCTGTTTTGGCTGGCGCAGTGGGTTGCTCAGATTCCAGCGCTGGAAATTAATAAACTGGGCATCCACTCAGAAACCCAACTAGAAAGGCAGTAATCGTAAAGACGAAAGATGGATAAATTTAGAACAAAGGGAAGAAACCAGCCCAAAAAGGCTGAGAATACCCAAAACCAGAACCCCTCTCCCTCTACAGGGGATTACAGTTTCTCATCAGCAACGGAACAAGCCCTGATGGAAAAGGACCGTGTGCCATTAACAGAAGTGGGCTTCAGAAGGTGGATGATAAGAAACTTCTGGGAGTTAAAAGGACTTGTTCTAACCCAATGTAAAGAAACTAAGAACTTTGAAAAAAAGGTTTGACGAAATGCTAACAAGGATAGACAATATAGAGAGGAATATAAATGAATTAACGGAGTTGAAAAACACAACACAAGAACTTAGCAAAATATGCACAAGTTTTAATAGCCAAACTGATCAAGCAGAAGAAAGAATATCAGAGCTTGAAGACCAGCTTAATGAAATAAAATGAGAATACAACAATAGAGAAAAAACGATAAAAAGGAATGAGCAAAGTCTCCAAGAAATATGGGACTATGTGAAAAGACCTAATTTACGTTTAATAGGTGTACCTGAATGTGATGAAGAGAATGAATCCAAGCTGGAAAATACTCTTCAGGATATTATTCAGGAAAACTTTCCCAATCTAGCAAAGCAGGACAATATTCAACTCTACGTAATAAAGAGAACACCACAAAGATATTCCTCAAGAAGAACAACCCTAAGGCATGTAATCGTTAGATTCACCAGGGTTAAAAGGAAGGAGAAAATACTAAGGGCTGCCACAGAGAAAGGTCGGATCACCCACAAAGGGAAGCCTATCAGACTTACAGCAGATCTCTCAGCAGAAACCCTACAAGCCAGAAGAGAGTGGGGGCCAATATTCCATATCCTTAAAGAAAATAACTTTCAGCCCAGAATTTCATATCCTGCCAAACTAAGCTTCACAATTGAAGGAAAAATAAAATCTTTTATGAACAAGCAAGTACTCAGAGATTTTATTACCACCATGCCTGCTTTACAAGACCTTCTGAAAGAAGCATTACACATAGAAAGGAACAACCAGTATTAGCCTTTCTAAAAATATACCAAAAAGTAAAGGGCATCAACATAAAGAAGAATTTACATCAACAAATGGACAAAACAGCCAGCTAACATCAAATGGCAGTAATCCTAAATTTAAATCGACTAAATCCCCCAATCAAAAGATACAGCCAGACCCATTTCACATGCAAGGATACACAAAGACTCAAAATAAAGGGATGGAGAAAGATTTACCAACCAAATGGAGAGCAAAAATAAATAAATAAATAAAAAGCAGGAGTTGCAATTCTTGCCTCTGATAAAATAGATTTTAAAGCAACAAAGATATAGTGGTAAAAGGATCAATGCAACAAGAAGAGCTAACGATTTTAACACCCAGATACATAAGACCTATGAAGAGACTTAGACTCCCTAGACTCCCACACAATAATAGTGGGAGACTTCAACATCAATGTTAGATGGATCAATGAGGCAGAAAATTAATAAGGATATCCAGGATCCGGAACAAGTAAACTTAATGGACATTTATAGACCTCTCCACTTTAAATACATAAAACATACATTCTTGTCAGTACCACATCACACCTACTGTTTAAATGATATATTGATCAGCCATTATTAAGCACGATTATCAGCATAAAAGAGGTTTTCAATACCCATTTTTAGAATAAAGCAACATTCCCATTCTCTCTTCCTCTTCTTCTTCCTCTTCTTCTTCTCCTTCACTCCTTTTTTTCCTTTCTTTCCTTCTCTCCTTTAAATAAAAAAAGAAAGAGGATTATAATATATTGCAATACATTATAATATAATATCAATGTAATACAATTATAACATGAGATCAATATAATACAACACAGACTCCAAAAACAAACTGTTTCTAAAATGAAAACCACAGACACTAATATAGAAGACCCAATGGGTGGGTCCCAGTCACTGTAATCTATTAATAAAATACAGCAAGGCGACACACCTGAAGAGAGAATTGCTGAACTGGAAGAAAGGCAAAAGAAATTCATCACTGCACAGCATGGTAAGGAAAGCGTCACAGGCATTATTTCATCTTTATATTAACTCTATGAGGTAGATCATAATATAGTCTCTATTTTAAAGATGAGGAAACGGAGGCACAGAAAACTCCAGAAACTTTCCCTCCCTCATCAAACTAGCACATGGTGAACCCAAAACGTCTGAGACAGGTCTCAATCTATTCAGAGTCTGGCCACGGTTAAGGACAGGCCCATGACACAGCCTCAGGAATCCCTGACTACATGTGCCCAGGGTGGTGGGGGCACAGTTTGGTGTTATGCATTTCAGGGAGAAAGGCATCAATCAATATGTGTAAGATAGCCATTTGTTCAATTCTGAAAGGCAGGACAACTCGAGGTTGGAGAGGGCACTTTCAGGTCATAAGTGGGTAGGGTAGGAGACAAGAAGTTGCATTTTCTGAGTTTGTCGTTAGCCTCTCACTAAACACACAATTTACATGTAAGAGAAGGGTAGTGGAATTTCACTTATGCCTTAGTGTGGATTAGTGAAACGGGGCAGAGAAAGCTGTCAGATATGCGTTTGTCTCCCAAGAGAAGTGGGATGACCTTGAGTTCTTTCTCTCCTTTGCCCACAAGGAATTTCCCCATGGGAAAATTGTGAGGGAGATACATAGCTTTTTTTTTTTTAATCTTCACAGCTATCTTATTTAGGAATAAAATGGGAGGCATGTTTGCCTGACATAGTTCCCAGCTTGACTTTTTCCTTGGCTAGTGGCTTGGGGGTCCTCAGATTTATTTTTCACAGATGAAAGCATTATTCAGACACCGGGGGTTAGCGCTATGCCTAGATTTGCACAATACGGCTCAGCTATGAGATATATTTCTGTCCTTTAATAGTGACATGTGAATTTTACATAAACCTTTTATGTTTTTTCTTAACAAGCTGTAGGTATGCAGTACTCTCTCTTTCTGCAGAACATATGGTACTTGAGTCAAATACTGCATGTTCTCACTCATGAGTGGGAGCTAAATAATATGTCCACATGGACATGGGAGACTCAGAAGGGTGGGATGGTAGGAGACAGTGAGGAAAGAGAAATTATTCAGTGGGCACAGTCGGTAGTAATACGGGTGATGGTCACACTGAAAGCCCAGACTTCAGCACTATGCGATAGATCCATGGAACGAACCTGCACCTGTACCCTGTGAATGCACACAAACTAAAACTAAAATTGAATAAATAATAAATAAAAATGAAGTGACGACCTACTTAAGTCACTCATCAGGTACTGACTCACACCATCTTCATGTTTCTGGAAATTTCACTTGCAGTTAATTTCTAACATGAGTCAGTGTACCTTTCTCGGAGTCTAGTCAATGCGTGTGGCCTTTTTCAGGGTTTCCTTTCTCTCGCAGCTTCCCTCCGGATTGCCTTCTTTCTTGCTTGCGTGTACTACTAAATTATTTAGTGCTTGAGGGTGGTGAAGTGTTTCGCTGTTGTCTGTTTACACATTTCCCCGTTTGTGCTTCAGTCTGGTGTGATGCTTTGTTCGTGATGAATGTCCGTGTTTATTGTTCCCCTGGGCACCTTTGGATGATGGATCATCCTTTGTCTTCTGGCATCTGCAGAGCCGGTGAGTAACTTGCTTTCAGCCTTTTATACTCCAAATATTCTCTCTGCTAGCTTTTAAATTTTCTCATTTTTTTATATTCTACATTTTCACTACAGTGTTGCTAAATTTGAAGTAATATTTACCTACATTTCTTGGAAATTAGGAAGTCTTCTGGTTAGTTTCGTTGTTGTTGTTGGAAGACATCTTTATTTCTAGGAAAAATCTCAGCTATTTCTCATTTTTGGCATTTTTTTAAACCTGGAACTCTTAATAGGTACAAAGCGAAGTGTCTCCACTATGTCTCCAACTGCCCTGTATGTGTTGATGTCTGCACTTCTTTGTTGCATTCTCGGTGAATGTCTCATGTATCTGTTGCAATATTTCCATGTATTGCCTTCACTATGACCAGTACAGATATTTGATTTGTGTGGATTTTTTCTTAATTCTCAGGACTATATATTTTTTTAGTTAAAAGATTTCTAATTATTTTTTTATGAAGGCATTTTTGATTGTTTTATTTCTGCCCATTTTTAGCGTCATAATCTCTTAGGATGTTCTTGATATTATTCTTGAATTCATCTTTTTGATGATGATATGCTTATTTTATAAGTCCTTCTCCAACTATTCTGTTAAACGGTATTATCTGGAATGTTGTCATGTACGTGATACTGATTTTGTCAACTGCTTTTGGTACTAATTTTTATTTGCATGTATTTTGAGGCTGGTGTTTCTAGACTGCTGTCTATATGGTGGATACTTTTGATTTTGCTCAATTACTCTGTGTTTAGACATGCCTGTTTAGCAGCTCCTGTTTCACTGTTCCTAGTCCAGAATCACTTCTTAGGAGGCGGCACTGGGTCTCCTGTCCCACAGTAATAAAAACAATAACAGTCACTGAGTGCTTCAGAGGACTAGGTTATCTTCTATGTGATTCATCTGTATTAAACCATTCCAGTCTTACATGTAATTGAGATAGGCAATGATCTTATTCCCATGTCACGGATAAGAAGTGAAAAGTGTGCTTTAATCCCAGCACTTTCAGAGGCCAAAGCAGAAGGATTGGTTGAAGCCAGGAGTTTGAGACCAGCCTAGGTAATGTGGTAAGACCCCATCTATACAAGAACATTTTTTTTAATGAGCTGGGCATAATGGGGTGCATCTTTCATCCCAGCTACTTGGGAGGCTGAGACAAGAGGAGAATAACATGGGCCCAGGAGTTCAAGGTTACGGTGACCTGTGATTATACCACTATACTCCAGTCTAGGTGACACAGGGATACCCTGTCTCAAAGGAAAGGAAAACAGAGAAGAGAAGAGAAAAGAAAGGAAAAAAAAAAGAGAAGAAAAGTGTAAGTAATCTCCCAAATGTCAAAAGATGGTAAGTTCTGGAGTCAGAACTTGAACACAGACATTCTTTTCCAAAAGCTCATCTTAGTCACTTCAGTGTGGCTTGAAGCTTCAGGAAAGCAGCCATCCAACCATGGCACTTGGTCAGCCATTGTCGGCAGGGATGAGTCTTGGGCATCCAGCCTTCTGGGCTCATAGAAGGCGTCAGTCTCAGGCTGCAGTGTTGTCAGCTCAGGAGCTGGGAAGCTCTGCAGATAATGGGCTTCAATCTGCCTGGATGGATTCCATCCAGCTTTTTGTATGGAGTGCCTTTTTCTTTACCGGATTCCCTCACTACCCACATCCAGGTCCCTAGCCCAGAGTCTTGCAGCTTCATCTGCATTCAGTATTTGGCACTTAGATTTAACTTCTGCTGAATAGAGCTGTTTGTAAACCTTGTTTTTTCCCCTGAAGCGAGAGCTCATTGTGCTATTTGGATTGAAAGTGTTCAAGATCTCTCTCCTAGGCGTTTTTTTCACCACCAGAAAATCACGATTTGGAGAACTTCCAGAATCTTTCATTACGGATTTTCTAGTTATACCCTTGTAGTACTATTTTAAAGAGCAGAACACAGCAAAAACAAAATTTTTCAATGCCTCAAACAATGTGGCATCCTGGCATTTGTGCTTCAGGCTTTTGTGCTGAGGAAGGACAGCGCCAGGAATTCTATACTTACTGAGCAGAATGCCTTTCTGGAGTTGAAACGTCATGATTTTTTGCTGCTATATCTTTTGAGGATTCTTCTTCTCCCACCAATTTCTTCATTCTCCTGCAGCCTCTCTCCTGTCCACTGGGTGTAAGGAAACATAACTGAAGTTCTCTTGAAGCAGTTTGTCCACAGGGCAGGACCAGAATGTCTGTCTTCATTCTCCCTATACCTCTCTGTGGCATTATCCGCTAATCAAGTTCCATTTCAGGTTCCCATGGAAATGTTCCATACGCATTCCAAGTGGCAGTTGGTGCCACATATTGGCTGAAACATCTACCATGATGAGTCACCCCAAACTGCTTGCCATCTTCTGGTAACTCCTTCCCCTTTTCTATTTTAGGGTGAAAATCTTAGGTTGAGAATGCAGGTGATCTCCTACATTCCATAACTCTTTTGGCTGAACAGTTGCTTTTCTGTTTAACTATTCATATTTTTTATTTTACAAGAAATAACCTTATAACCTTCAGATTGTCACAGTCTGCCTTCGCATCCTTCATTTGCCCCCACTAATCTTAGAAAGGCTGTAGCAAGTCCTTATAAAATGATGACAGTCTCCAGACATGATGACTGCCCTCCCCTGTGGGTAGCTCCTTCTTCACCCATGAGGATGTTGTTCCAGAATAGTCTTCAGGACATAAATAGCATCTGCTCCCACCAATTTTTTCATCTGCCTTAAAATTTGGTTCAGCATATATAGAACTGAATGGAAATCTTACTTGAGACAATCATCATAGGCCATTGAGACTTGCAGACGCCTCATGCCATTCTCCAGGTCATCCTCAGAGACTGCGAGTTTCCCTCCATGTCAGCTACACAAATAGCAGCGCTTTTCACGTTCCAATGCTGCCTCCAACAATCTCTTGCTCATTGGAGGAGAAGCAGGTCCTTCACTTACGAGACTGCTATTTGGTTAAAGCTGCAAAGTATGTATCAGTTTTTGAATTCAAACAAAGACTCCTGGAAGCCCTGTAATTTGGGAGAAGTCTGAAGTTCTCGTTATTTCTGCACTGTGAAGGCCTTTCCTGGAGGTGCCCAGATGCGTTAGCTCTCCCAACACCTGTTCAGAAATCACAGTACGTACCTTGCCTGAATCAGCCTGCTTGATCCTTCCGGACTCTGGCTTGGACAGTTAATCGTGTTTTCTCTCTTCTTATTCCTAACATCTTCCTGACTCACAGATCTTACTTCTTATATCATATGCCCAGAGGACAATTTGAAGTGTGGGCAGCGGAAGCTACAGGGACCTTAGATGTTTGTTTACAGATGAAAGTGTTCATTTCGATGTGATATCTGTCTCAGGAAAAAAATAAATAGTACTTGGAAATATTGTTTTACCTCCCAACTTCTTATCTTAAAAAATAGTTCCTCCCCTTGTGGAGTGAGGATTCTCTATTGGTACACATCTTCTAAGTAGACAGCTTGTCAACAATTACTTCAAAATAAACTGCTTCTCTAGAGGATCATCAGTGAACATTCTGGTTTGTGAGAAACTTCTGTTTGTTATGATTTATCAAAGTAGATATGTTAATATGCAACAAATAATATAAATATATAGACAAGTTGCTGATACTCACTGTATCACTTGTTTACGTTTTAATGACCTCACGAATTAAACTGAGAGCTTTAAATAAATACATATTTATTCATAAAACAGAGTCATTGTTTTGCTGTCTGAGGCATCCGTGCAGTGCCTAAGGGAAAGGCAAGCCTTTCTGAACAGCCTTACAGGAAGAAAGAATGAAAAAAAGACACTGGTGTGAAATAGTTCTTTGGGTCTGCTGTACTTTGCAATATGATAGCTGTGCTGTGCTTGGTTCTCTGCCAATCTTAGCGCATTATCATTGAAGGGGCTATGGAAAAGGCAGGGTTGGTATTTAGACCTACTGCAGTGAATCACAAAAGCTCTACAGACAAAAGACCGGAGAACTGAATTGAAAGGTAGCCAAGTCGTCCAACTGAAGAGTAGCTAAGTGCAGAACTACAGGAGCAGTTTCCCTGAATGCTTCCAAAACGAAGACACCACAGTGGACCAGTGTGAGGCTGGAGAACTAAGTCCGGGAGGCTACGTTTCTCTGAGCTGCGTTCAGGGCCTCAGGGAGGCTTGCGACCCTACAGTATTTTGCATAAGCAATTGGCAAACCATAATGGCTTAAAAGCACAAGAAAGAAAATACTTTGCAGGAAATTAGATTTGCTTTTAAAACTCAATTTTTTGATTCTTTTGTTTGTTTTTTTCATTCTCGACTTATTCCCTCAATTTCTTCCAAAAAAAAAAAAATGCCAGAATTTTAAAATTCATGTTATACAACGTTGAAAAATAAGTAGAGACATGACCCTAAAGAGAAAACAAAGGTAGAAAAAAATGAGGGCGGGGGATAAAAATCATACCCCAAGCAAGCCAGGTGGTTCTGAACGTACTACAGTCGGCCTATACTTTGGGACTGTAGTAGTCAGTGGGAAGAAGGGAAGATAAGAATGATGTGGGCCAGGCGCGGTGGCTCACGCCTGCAATCCCAGCACTTTGGGAGGCCGAGGCAGTGGATCACAAGGTCAAGAGATCGAGACCATCCTGGTCAACATGGTGAAACCCCATCTCTACTAAAAATACAAAAAATTAGCTGGGCATGGTGGCGCGTGCCTGTAATCCCAGCTACTCAGGAGGCTGAGATAGGAGAATTGCTTGAACCCAGGAGGCGGAGGTTGCAGTGAGCCGAGATCGCGCCATTGCAATCCAGCCTGGGTAACAAGAGCAAAACTCCGTCTCAAAAAAAAAAGAATGATGTGATTCAGAATTTTCCCCAGCAAAAGTTAACTGCTGAGAATGTCAAGACACTAAAATGTGAGAGATGGTTCTTTTACAGGTCCCAGTCAGTAGACAAGATTTCCTTTATATTTTTGAATTATTCTAACTTTCTACATTTTTTTAAATCCAATAATTTTTGATATAGTATGAAACCTATGCCCCAGCTAATCATTTCTATAGCTCTCCATTCTGCAGAGAGTGGTACAGTGAAGACTGTCAAGGCCATCACCAAATGTCCAACCAATCCATACAAAATGTCCATTCCACCTGTGTTTTTGAATTACAGACAACTGTGCTGATTGCTCACGAAAGTTAAAGGGTGACAGACATGATTCCATTTCACTACTTTATATTCTTATTTATTATTTATAACCTGGACAGTGAAAGGTACATGAATACTACATGACTGTGAATGAACATTAAAAGATACTATAAACGTGGTGAGGTTAGTTAAATAATAGATAAATAATTTAGGAAGATGTACTGTCATAAGTGTAAGGTTAGAATCAGATTCAGATTTGGAATCGTGAATTCGCTGTAGTGTGTGTTTTCCCTTCCTGCACAAAATGAAATATTTCTGTGGCAAAATCAGCTGTTTCTACCACTCATGTGTGGCAATTACTCCTCGTATTTCTTGGGCAGGGGTTGGTGTATCTATCAATGTGTCCCTTGTCTTCCCGCCTACACTCTCCCCTGTTTAGAATCTCCCTGTGAATCCTCACATCATACTCCTTTTCAGGTGAGACCGATGAGCCCAGGTTAAGAAGATCCATGGGGACACTCTCTCCTGGGGAAGCTCCAGGCTGTCAGCTCTGTCACAAGCTCAACCACATTTGGAAGCCATCCTTCTTTCTGTCTCAGATGGCCATGCTCTCTGCTAGAATTGCTGTCAGTTGTCTGAGATGAGGCCACCCCACCACGTCCCTGTCTCTCAGGGTCCAATCTAGTGCACATAGAGAATGAAATGCTTGCTTAATAGGCTGCTGGCATTGTTCGTGCAGTCACGAGGAGTAGGGGTTTGACTCTTCATTTGAAAATGTACTCAAAGTACCAACTGAATTCTGTCCTTGCTAGCTTGCTTCAGCAGAAATACCTGTAATTTATGAATGTAATAAAACAAAAACAACACTACAGTCAGAAAAACTATGAATGCCAAGAGTTTCTACTTCCTGTTCTTGTCTTAAGTAATACCTGCAGTTCCAAACTGGCGCCAGTGTACACAATGAAAGCACCACTGGACTCAGCAAAATGTCGGCATCACAGCACTGACTAGCCAGTCTCCAGCATTAGCAATGACTGCTCCTTGCCTGGCCCTACATCACTCCAGGTGAATGCAGCAACCAGAGGCCTCTGGTCTCTTTCAGAACCTGGGCCATCCCAGGTACTCTCCTGTGGATAGGGTCCTATGCAGGCCAGTGGTCATGGCATCTGTTTATAGTGAATAACTGAACTCCATGGATTGCTCCCAACTTCTCTTTATCCCTCAATATCTTTAAAGTTTTAAGAGAGCATTGTGATAAAGGGTAGAACTATTTTTTTTTTTTTTTTTGGTCTATGATCACTTCCGTATTTAGAACCATGTGTCCCACAGATTCAACATTTGTCAAGGGACAGTTTTAATACTGCAAAATGCAGTTCCCCTTTTGAATGCCTTCTCATCCTCTGCAGCTTGGGTTTACAGCCTGGGCAAGGCTCTCCTTCCTCCCCGCAGGAAGTCTGATGCGGACATTGGAGGTGGTGACGTGAATAGAACTGTCTTGCTGCACTGTTGGCACCACGTGACCACAGCAACTAGCACACCCAGTGTCAATGGAAGTGAGCTACAGACTTTCCCTCTCTGTCAATAACAGCTCCAACACAGGTGAGGCTGGTTTTGCCATGCAGAGGGAGCAGAGTAACCACTGGGGAGAGCCCAGTGCTGCCTGGGCACTGACTGGCTGGCAGCTGCATTCCAGCAGCATCTTCATGGCTCAGTGCTTCTCTGTTTCTTCCATCGTAGGGTCATGAACTTCATTTTCTATGCCTCACTTTCCCTCAGTGATAATAACATAAGGGGCTTGTAACGGCTTCATTTGCTCATTCTGCTGCTTCCCAGCAAAGAAATTGTGTGACCTCATTTCAATTGTCTTGAGGAAAGCTTTCAGCCTCTCCACATCTATGTTGGCATAGGCCTCTTGTCAGTCACAGTTATCCTACAAATCAATAAAAGTAACTGATGTAAGCAGAAAAGGGGACTTATTACGGAATATTACGTAGCTCACACAATTTTCAGGAAGGCCTGAAAATCAAACCTAGGAGCTGTTCTGTGAGGAACACACTGTGGACGTCATCCATTTGGTTCTACTGGCCTGTAGGCACTTGACAAAATTGAGAAACATTTTCTAGAAATGCAGACCTAAGCTTGCTTGCAAGAGATGCCAATCGCTTATGCTTCGGCATAGCCTCAAATCTCTGCAGCAATGAGGAAGGATTTGGAGAGTCTTCATGTACCCTAACATTAACCAGCAGGGTAAGGTTTATGGGTTCTGAGCAGAACTTGTGATGTCTGCTTCCTTCTCTGCATAGTGTACTTACTAATGAACCTATTAACTTGCTTTCTGCATGAAATAATTCCTTGTCTGACTAAAACGTGAAAAACTCTGGGCACAGTGGTGCGTGCCTGTAGTCCCAGCTACTCAGGAGGCTGAGGCAGGAGAATTGCCTGAACCCAGGAGGCGGAGGTTGTGGTGAGCCGAGATCGCACCATTGCACTCCAGCCTGGGTAAGAAGAGTGAAACTCCCACTCAAAAAAAAAAAAAAAAAAAAAAAGAATTTAAGTTTTCTCAACATTTCCTCCCAAGCTAACCATGGCCTAACAAATAGTTACACACTGTAACCAATTTTTCGGGCTCATCTCATTTTAGCAACGTTATTGTAGAGTGTCGAGAGTTCTCCCTGCTGGTATTCTAGGAAACGTTTGTCTACTGATAGGATTCTGAGCGACCTGAGAGAACAGTCAACCAAAGATCTAGCTGAAGAGGACATGTCTCCCAGCATATAAATATTTCAAGTGCATAAATATACAGAGAAACAACCATGGTATTTCCCCAACAGACGATGCTGAGGATGTATTTGTGTGACGGAAAGCAATGTACACATTTTACCAAGATTAGTTGTTCTGTAGATGCCATGTAGAAGCACCGTGATTTTTATCAAATAGTAGTTACATGTTGCAAATACTATCTAGTGAATAGGTGGGGATTTTTCAATAGAAAATAATCCTTAGATAATTTTTTCAAATGATGATACTTGGCAATGAATTATGGGTATGCAGATTTACTAGAGACAGGAAGATGGCATTTTCAATAACTCACAGAGACAGGAACATGGCATTTTTAACAAATTACATAAAGAGTTATGACATTTGAAGTGAAAATTGAAGTTCACCTAAATTACTTTATTATCCATAAAATAGAATCATGTTTCCCAAGTTAGTTTCATAACCTTGTTATGAAGTATGTACTTAATTATGACTTCATAAATTATGTTACAGACGTATCATTGCAGCCATGCCTTACATAATGCATACATTTTTAGTAGACATGATTGTTTTTGTTAAGAATTATTCTACTCTATCAAAATCTGTGGTTCCAGAGCTTTACTCATCTACTTGATATATTAGTTTGGATGCGATAAGACAAGATAAGGCTGCATATATCACATTTCTAATTACTTTCCAAAACCTTTTAATTTAGAGGGAATCCCAGCAGGTATGCAGATATCTAGTTTCTGACATTTCTCTAACATTAAACTGTAAATCCATTGAGTAAAATTTTCTAGCGTTTTAAAAAATGTTATCCTTTCTGTGAAACTGAACATCTAATAAATTAGCTCAATTTATCTTTGCCACCCATCTTCCATAAATACTGTAAAAAGAAAATAATTTTACCATGTTGTGACCTATCATGACTTGCTTTTTCTTGACATTTACGTATTACTGTATGTTTAGAGGCGTTGCTTACAATGTACTGTTAAAATGTTTACATGTCTGTATGCATATTTCAGAAAGGCATGAAAAGTTCAATCCTACATTGTGATAAACATCGAATTAATATTTCTTCCTTCTAGTTTCGAAACTAAAAATGAGTATCTGAAGATAATATGAGTATCTAAGAATGGCAGAGTGTCTCAATAACACGTTGCATTCCTCCAGTCCTTATTTACTCATTTATAATTTTATTGAATAAGCCATTCATTCAAGTGTTCTGGTTTTGTACATAAGGAGACTGAGATTTTAAAAGCTGAAGTGATTTGCTTAAAGGTCTTCTGACAAAGTATTGACCAGTCAGGTTTGTGACTTTTTTTGAATGAATAGGAAACCTAGAGATTTCAGGGTGAACATGGAGCCAGACAAATATTAGGTTACTGTCTTACCAGACTTACAGCTCATTCCATGGAGTAAAAAATCCAAGGTGAAAATATGCTCCATCCTCATTAGCACTACAGGAGAGTGTACACATCTCTACCTGTATATTATGCTAATAAATAGTAACACAACTGTGTATTATGTAACAATAAAATACCCACAGAAATCTAATTTAAAGGATTATGTAGACTGAACACAAATATGTTTGCTATAACACATAATCATCTTGTGTATCTTTGAGGGGCACATCCCCAGTGTGGAATCTATTACCATAGAACATAATGAAGTAAATATAGAGAATTTGTGCACTCGACATATAGTACAGCGTATTAAGCAGATAATAATTTGTTACTCTGATAGTGCATACTTTTTTCAGTTCCTTGTCTTGAAGAGTAAATGTGCCTGATTATCTTCACGAGGTAATGAAAGCACTACTGTTGACAAGCTTTACAATGATCACTACAGCCTCGGAAAAAAAGAAAATTCAATGATAAGAATCATCATACTATGCTCCATTGTTATCATGTTGTGTTTTGTTTTTACAATCTCAACCTTTATTTTAGATTCATGGGTACATGTGCAAGCTTGCCACGTAGGTATAATACTTAATACTGAAGTGTAGTGTCTGAATGTTCCCTTCACCCAGGTGGTGACATAGGGCCCAGTCGGTGGGATGGCAGCCCTTGCCCACCCCTCTCTCTGTCTCTATTCCCTCTCTAGCAGTCCTCAGTGTTTACTGTTCCCATCTTGACGTCCATGGGTATCTAATGTTTAGCTCTTACTTATAAGTGAGAACATGCAGTATTTGGTTTTCTGTTTCTGTGTTAATTTTCTTAGGATAATGGACTACAACTGCTCCACGTTGCTACAAAGGACATGACTTCATTTCTTTTTTATGACTGCATAGTATTCCCTGGTGTCTTTGTCAGTCCATCCTTCGATGGGCACCTAGGCTGATTTAAGTCTTTGCTATTGTGCACAGTGCTATAATGAAGATACAAGTCTATGTGTCTTTATGGGAGAATGATTTGTTTTCCTTTGCACATGTATCCAGTAATGGAATTGCTAGTTTGATGATAGCTCTGAGTTTTTTGAGAAATGTCCAAACTGCTTTCCACAGTAGCTGCACTAATACACTTCCATCAACAGCATACACACACTCCTTTTCTTCCCAGTTTTCCCAGCATTTGTTGTCTTTTGACTTTTAATAACAGCCATTCTGACTGCTGACTGGCATGAAATGGTATCTCATTGTGGTTTTGATTTGCATTTCTCTAATTATTAGTGATGTTAGCATTTTTCATGTTTGTTAGCCACTTGTATGTCTTCTTTTGAGAAGTATCTGCTCATGTACCTTGTCCATTTTATATGGATTATTATTTATTGAATTATTTACATTCTTTATAGATTCTAGCTATTAGATCTTTGTCAGATGGATATTTTGCAAATATTTTCTCCATTCTGTAGCTTGTCTATTTACTCTCTTTTTATGGTTTCTTTTGATGTGAAGAAGCTCTTTAGTTTAATTAGGTCCTAATTGTTAATTTTTGTTTTTATTGCAATTGTTTTTGAGAGGTTAGCAATCAATCCTTTGCTAAGGCCAATACTGAGAATATTTGCTGGATTTCTTCTAGCATTTTTATAGCCTGAGGTTTTGCATTTAAATCTTTAATCCATACTGAGTTATTATGGTAATAAGTAGGGACCCATTTTCATTCTTCTGTGTATGGCTAGCTGGTTATCCTGGCACCATTTATTGAATAGACAATCTTTTTAAAATCAACTTTGTTGAAGATCAGATGGTTTCAGATGCTTGGCTTTATTTCTGGATTCGCTATTTCTGTTTCATTAATCTATGTTTTGTACCAATACAATGCTGTTTTGTCTTCCATAGCCCTGGTGTATAGTTAGAAGTCAGGTAACTTGATGCCTCCAGCTTTGTTCTTTTTAATTAGGATTTCTTTGGCTATTCAGGCTCTTTTTTGTTTTTATATTTTAGAATACTTTTTACTAATTCTATGCCAAATGATATTCACAGTTTGATAGGAGATAGGAATATTGTTGAATCTGTAGCCTTGTTCTTTTTGCTTAGGATTTCTTTGGCTATTGGGGCTCTTATTCAGTTCTATATGAATTTTAGAATAACTTTTTCTAATTCTGTGAAGAATGTTGTTGGCAGTTTGATAGGAATCATGTTGTTTATAGATTCCTTTTGGTGGTATACCCATTTTAACAATATTAATTCTTCTGACCCATAAGCATGGAATAGTTTTTCCATTTGTGTTATCTCTGATTATTTTTCACAGTGTTTTTTGGTTCTCCTTTTAGCTCTCCTTTAGGAGGTAATCTTTCACTTCCTTGGTTAACTGTATTCCTAGGTATTTTAACTTTGTGTGTATGAGGCTATGGTAAATGAGATTTCATTCTTGATTTGGCTCTCAGATTGAATGTTATTGGTGCATTTCTACATAAGTTTTTGTGCATTGATTTTATATTCTGAAACATGATTGAAGTCATTTATCAGTTCTGGGAGGTTTGGTGGAATTTTTGAGATTTTCTACATGTAGAATCTTACTGCCTACAAAGAGAGTTGATTTGACATTCTATTTTTCTATTTGTATGCTTTTTATTTCTCTCTTTTGTCTAATTGCTCTGGCCAGGTACTATGTCGAATAGTCGCAGAGAAAATGGACATCCTTGTCTTGCTCCAGTTTTCATGGAGAAAAGTTTCAAAATTTGCCCATTCAGTATGACGTTTAGATGAGATTATTTTGAGGTATATACCTTCGATGTCTTGTCTGTTGAGAGTTTTTATCACAAAGAAATGTTGTATTTTATTAAAAGCCTTTTCTTCATGTATTGAGATGATCATATGACTTTTCTTTTTAATTCTGTTTATGTGGTGAATCACATTTCTTGATTCGCATGTATTGAACCAACCTTGCATCCAGAAATAAAGTCTACTTGATTGTGGTGAATTAATTTTTTGATGTGCTACTGAATTCAGTTAGCTAGTATTTTGTTGAAGATTTTTGTGTCTATGTTCTAGGGATATTAGCCTGTAGTTTTCTTTTTTGTTGTGTCCTTGCCAGATTTGGGTATCAGGGTGATGCTGGCTTCATAAAATGAGTTAAGGAGGAGTCCTTCCCTCCCAGAGTTTTGGAATAGTTTGAGTAGATTTGGTACCCGTTTTTTGTACATTTGGTAGAATTTGTCTCTGAATACATCTGGTCCAGGGCTTTTTTTTTTTTTTTTTTGGTGTTTTATTTTTACAGATTCAGTTTTAGAACTTGGTATTTGTTTCTTCCTGCTTCAGTCTTGGGAGGTTCTGTCTTTCCAATAACTTATTCACTTCCTCAAGATTTTCTACTTTGTGTGCATAGAGGTGTTCATACCAGTCTCTGAGGATCTTTAATAATTCTGTGGGGTCAGTTGTAATGTCACGATTGTCATTCTGATAATTCTTATTTTGATCTTCTTCCTTTTATTCTTTGTTAATTTAGCTAGTGGGGTGTTTATCTTGTTTATTCTTCCAAAAACTAGTTTTTGCTTCATTGATCTTTCATATGGATTCCTGGGTCTCAGTTTCATTCAGTTCTGCTTTGATGTTAGCTATTTTATTTTCTTCTGTAGCTTTGAAGTTAGTTTGTTCTTGTTTATATATATATATATACACACACATATATATAAATATATATACACGCACACATATATATAAATATATATACACTCACTCACACATATATATAAATATATATACACGCACGCACACATATATATAAATATATATACACGCACACACATATATAAATATATATACACGCACACATATATATAAATATATATACACTCACTCACACATATATATAAATATATATACACGCACACACACATATATATAAATATATATACACGCACAAACATATATATAAATATATATACACGCACACACATATATATAAATATATATACACACACACATATATATAAATATATATACACGCACACACACATATATAAATATATATACACGCACACACATATATATAAATATATATACACACACATATATATAAATATATATACACACGTATATAAATATATACATGCACACGAACATATATATAAATATATATACACGCACACACACATATATATAAATATATACACACACATATATATATAAATATATACACACTCACACACACATATATATAAATATATATATACACACACACATATATATATACACGCACACACACATATATATAAATATATACACACACATATATATAAATATATACACACTCACACACACATATATATAAATATATATACACACACACATATATATATACATGCACACACACATATATATATAAATATATACACACACATATATAAATATATATACATGCACCCACATATATATAAATATATACACGCACACACATATATATAAATATATATACACACACACATATATATATAAATATATATACACACGCACACATATATATAAATATATATACACGCACACACACATATATATAAATATATATATACACACACATATATATACACGCACACATACATATATATATAAATATATATATATACACACACACATATATATAAAGATATACACACACATATATATAGATATACATGCACACACATATATATAAATATATACACACACACATATATATAAATATATATATACACACACACATATATATAAATATATATACACACGCACACATATATATAAATATATATACACGCACACACACATATATATAAATATATACACACACACACACATATATATACACGCACACATACATATATATATAAATATATATATACACACACATATATAAAGATATACACACACATATATATAGATATACATGCACACACATATATATAAATATACACACACACATATATATATAAATATATATATACACACACACATATATATAAATATATATATACACACACACATATATATATAAATATATATACACACACACATATATATAAATATATATATACACACACACATATATATATAAATATATATATATACACACACACATATATATAAATATATATACACACACACACATATATATAAATATATATACACTTATGATGGTAGGCTGTTGATTTGAGATCTTTCTAACTACTTCATGTAGGCATTTAGTGAAATAAATTTTCCTCTTAACAGTGTTTTTTCTGTATCCTGGATATTTTGGTATGCTCTGTCTGTGTTTTCACTTGTTTCAATTATTTTTTTTTTATTTCTACTTTAATTTACTTGTTTACCCTAAAGTCATTCAGGAGCAAGTGGATCAGTTTTCATATAATTATGTCGTTTTGAGAGATCTTCTTGGTATTGATTTCTATTTTTATTTCACTTGGGTCTAGTCTGAGATCTTGAATTTTTTAGACTTCTTTATAGCTGAGCATGAGTCAGCCTTGGAAGATATTCCATGTGCAGATGAGAAGAATATATATTGTGTGGTTGACGGGTAGATCTAATGGTAGAAACCCATCAGATTCAACTTATCAAGTGTCAGATTTAAGTGCAGAGCATCTTTGTTAGTTATTTTTGCCTTACCTGTCTAATGTTGTCAGAGGGTTGTTTCCATCCCCTACTCTTATTATGTGATGGACTAAGTCCTTTTGTAGGTCTAGAAGTACATATTTTATAAATGTGCATGCTCTGATGTTGGGTACAACTAGCATAGTTAAGTCTTCTTGTTGAATTGAAACCTTTCCATTATTGTAATTTTCAAATGGTGAGCCAAGCCTATGTAAGCAAAATTATAAAGAAATACAATATGTTTTGACATACATAATGAGAACTTCAGCTTCTTAACAAAACCTCTTATAAAATAAATTGGCTTACTAATTTTTCAGCAAATTTGGAATATAAAATTTTAAAATACTACCAAATTATTCTAGAAAATCAATCAGAACAATTATAGCAAAATTTGGCAATACATGTTTTTCTCTTAAATGCAGTTAAACTGTAATTCCTTACTTGTGTCCAAGTGATTTAAAAATAACAAGAAGAACAACAGAAAACCTATAGGTTTCTCACATGTAACATCTACAAGAGAGCAGTTGATTTCTTCTTCCAAACATGTCCTTCTTTGGGCTTGTGTGGTCCACCCCACAAACACACCAACATCTGCATAGTTAATGAAGCCAAAACCTCTACCTCAGTCTTGCTTCTTCTCTTTCCGTAAATCTAGGCTAAATACATGCCCTGATTTATATCTTTAATCCTGGCTCAGTAATAATTACCCCATTTACTTTAAAAGGATTGTGGCTGAGAGACTAAATTACTTGATGACTCTTGCTGTCTCCTAAATCATTTTTTTTCTCATTAAGCCCTGTAAGGGCAACCTACAAAATATAGACCTTAATAACCCAGATCTTCTCTCTCCATCTGTCACTAGCATGGCTCAAGTTTGTTGTCCTGAACTAGAATGACTTCCCCCTAGCCCTCTCTCTGCATGCAATCTTGTTTCCACCACCCATTCTGGATGGAAAGCATTCTATTCCACATGGAAAGCCTAAGTTTTTGGCTATGGCTGCATCTCCACTCCTTCTGAGCCATAGGTTCAGAAACCCGTGCTTTCTTTCTGCCCCAGTTAATTCCCACTAATTCCCAGGAGCCTCTGCATCCTGGAACCTCTGACTTCCATGTGACTAGTCTCTTCTCAACATGTCTTAGAACAAATGCCAATTTTTCAGACAGACTTTTCTTACCACTCAGCAAAAACAGCCCACCAGCCACTCAGCAGTCTCTATTAGGTGATTCTCATCAGCTCCCTTTGTAACTCTGATCATCATCAGCTAAAGTCACTGTGATCATTCATCTGCTCATCTTCCTCAACTATAATTCGTACCTGGGCCTCTTGTCCATGGCTGTAATTTTGATGCTGCCTACAATGGCCAGTACATTCCATAGTACACACATTACAAATATTTGTTAATGGAACATTAAAGTTGATTTTCATGTAATCATATTTAAAGGTCATTATTATTACTCATTTTAAAATGGCTTCATCAGGTATGAAATAGTGCTAAAGGGCCCGTCCAAGTGGGAGTATAGTTTACAAAAGATGTTAAAAAACCAAGCGTCACGGCCGGGCGCGGTGGCTCACGCCTGTAAACCCAGCACTTTGGGAGGCCGAGGCGGGTGGATCACGAGGTCAAGAGATCGAGACCATCCTGGTCAACATGGTGAAACCCCGTCTCTACTAAAAACACAAAAAAAATTAGCAGGGCATGGTGGCACGTGTCTGTAATCCCAGCTACTCAGGAGGCTGAGGCAGGAGAATTGCCTGAACCCAGGAGGCGGAGGTTGCGGTGAGCCGAGATCGCGCCATTGCACTCCAGCCTGGGAAACAAGAGCAAAACTCCGTCTCAAAAAAAAAAAAAAATTAAGCATCAATATTCCTCCCAAAATTCAGGCTTTGAAATATTATTCACTGCATTTCACAAAGTGATTATATAAAAATGTTAATGTTCTAATAAAATACTAAGTAACGTAACCAACATGGTTTATTCCTCAAAAACTTGAATGTAGGAGGAATGCCTTCATTTTCTCTACATCAAAATAAATCAGATTTCATGCCAGCAGTTTTTTGTCATTTCAAATGCAAGCATTTTTAAATGCTCTATCCCTCGTAAAGGTGGCACAATTATCTGAATGGAGATTCGGGGTTTCGCAGGTGCTCAGAACACAAGGGCATGGGTTCTATTCCATCGTGGTCATGAAGGGCATTGTTTATGGCCAAGTCCACACAGGCCTTTGAAGTTGCAGGTTACTTTGTGGCATGTCAAACTGGATTCATCACCCTTATGATCCTGAGAGCCCCATTGTCCAGGTAACCCCCTTTTCCATGCACCTAGTGAGCCAGAGCTCTCAGAGGGCCTTCCCACCACCTGGAGGGTCGGTTAGCAAGGTGTTCTCTCTGCTGTGTAAGCCATTTATTTTTCCATCCTGTTACCATCTCAACTTAAGGAGATCTCCTAAGGAGTCTCAGAGTTTCAAGAAGCTGAAATAGGAAGGCAGCCTGTAGTTTCCGCTCTGCCACCGAAAATGCTGCACAAAGGCTCTTAAACTTTGCCAATGTTCTTTTGGCAATGTGTACCTATGATCCCTGGCTCAGAAGAATGATTACAATATATATAACCATAAAGGAAACAAATTATATTGAAATTCAACTTAAAATGTGCTTCTTTTATTAACCACATTGAGATTTAGCAATATGGGATTAATAAATACCATGATTTAATAAGAACGACTTACTTTTTAAAATACTATAATTATGGTGATAAGCAAAACGAAATTCTAAAATTGCATATAAATATTAAAATATTTTAAATTTTTTGAGTTTTCTTGGTATGTTCAAAGCTATTGTGTTTTAATATTTACATTCATATTTTTTAAAAGTACCAAATTCCAATTAGAAGTTACTAAAATTGAAGGCATATATATTGTTTTCTTATCCAGGTTCACAGATGACCCCTCATTAAAACCTAATACGAACCTAATAAGTTCTAGTTTAAGGGCAAGTTGCAGTTTTACCTTTCATTTCCCTGAGCACTTTTCTGTCTTTTGTGGTATAATTAGCATATGATATTACCAGCTGATACATAATCTTACATTTTGATTCCAGTATCATTTCAAAATTTTAGCCTTATTAAAAGGGCTGAATTTTTGCAGAAAACATTGTTACTGATAAAACTGACTGATCATGAAATGGTACATACCTAACCGCATTCTAAGCTGTGGTTAGTATCATAGCAGATAGTAAATCTACATTGCTATTTCCACATTAGTAGAATAGATAGATAACAGTAGGTAATAGATTTAATTTGGTATTTCCCCATTAACATCTGAAAAATATTGGAGTCGGCAGATTTTGAAACAGAGGTATCATTTTTAACATGGATAATTTGTATATTAATTTTTCTAAACAGAGGAGTCAATGTTTGCTGTCAGATGTAAAACTCATATGTATTTCATAGGGCTTGCCTCTTGTGTTAGTATTCTCCTCTGTGATGTTGCTATTTATACACGTACACATTCTTTTAATTCTGAAAAAGTGTAAACAAAAATTCCAAAGAAGGGAGCTATATTTAATGGTGGATAATTAAATATTTCAAGCTTTACATGGGTAGTCTATCTTGTCAGCAAAGGCACAGACAACCTTCCCAGGTACTGAGCATGCATCCATCGTCCTAACTGACACAGAATAGGAATACTGCCAATTAAACACACCAGAGAATTAGAAGCCTCAGCACTGGAGTAGTGCAGGGTGACGGCTTATTCTAAGTGGCCTTAGTGATTGCCAAGACACTGCTGTAAAAGCAGTTCATCATATTTCATTAAGGTAAAATACAAAATGAAACTTTGTATATCCAACAGAAAAAATACAATCTTCATACATCGATAATTCCATTTAACCACTGATATTCCCCCGTAAGTGGTTTATGAGGCATGCACTTTTCATGGTCAGGCTTGAAATAGAAATGTTATATGTAGTCTTTAACTTAGATAATTTACAATAAATAAAATGTATCTGTTTATAATTCATTATTTTATGTAACAGGTAGCTTTCACTTTCATGTGTAAACGACTTAAGAACTGAGTTTCTGGATCCCTTGGGAATCGTGATAATACTCATGCAATTGAGGAAACAGTAGACCCTGTGTGTGATGCCACCTTTCTCGAGAAGACAGCAGACCTCACCCTGACAGTCAGTGTCTCAGCAGGAGCCAGACACGGGGCTTTTCTGTCTTTCTCCCCTCCAGTTAGAGACGGGGCGCGCAGTACACAGTCAAGGATCCACCGTAGCAGAGAAGAGGACACCAATTGTTTCAGGAAGATGCGACTCTGTACCCCTTTCCTCCTTGTCCTCTGCTGGCTTAATTCTACATGCAATAGTCCCAGCTGTACCCCATGTTGCCATCTTATTCTCCCCATGACAGCTCTCTCCCTTGAGAGAACAAGAAGGGGAAGGAGAGAGAAGAATCATTAAAGTTGGAGAGGCACTGAAATTTTAACACTTCAACCAAAGGATTATTTTACATGTTTCCTCTTTGAAGTGTAAGTTATCAATATATTTTACTATACATATCTTACTGGTTTTAGAATGTTTGAGGGCACTGCCCATTTTAGAGTTTGAAGTAATATTAACAGTCATTCAGTTCAAAACTTTTTCCCAAAGACAAAACATGTGAATTGTGAAGAAGCCAAAGCATTTGAGAAACAGCTTCCTGTATGTATAATTTCTCAGTAAGTCATGATTGATTGAAGAGTTCTTTTCAAAAATCCATTATTTCCCAGGATATCAGAGAGGAGAAAATAGAATAAAATAAATTTCCAGTCTTATGTTTTCAATATAAGAAATGACAAAATTATGATTCTTTTACCAAGAATTATGTTACTTCTTTTGAGTAATCATTAACTGACACCCATCAGTTCATTTTCAAATGCTTTCATGGGTAGGAGAAACCCGACGTGGGACTGCCCATAGCCACTGGCCTAAACACACACATGTCATCAGCTCCTGCTTGAAGACATGCCCAGCTTCTTATTTTGAAAAATTCTCACTGCCCTTTGCAGGCAAAGGGAGATAAAAGATAGCATTTGTTACTCAATTTGCTCTATACTGGGTGTAACACTCAACGGCCAGTGGTTTGATCTGTAAAGCACACAGGGAGAAAAGTGCTTGCTCAGTCTAAGGGATGCCAACAATCCTGTTTCCAGAAGGAGCTTCGAACCCCAGCAGTCTCTGAATTATGTGAGAACCATCAGCAGATGGTTGCTGTAGCATATTAACAGGATGACGTTGATTAACCTGGCATTAGAACACATCTCAATGCACTTCTCTTGCCACAAGACGTGGACTTTCAAGGCGTTGTTGGCAGAGTCCGGAATTTGCATAATGTGAGAATGTAAGAGTGGAGGTGAAAATCTCCTATGCGTATCAGACCTATCAGAGGACAGCCTAGAGGCAACGTTTTAGAAAAGTTTCTAAAGCTGTGGCCATCTGGGATATTTTCAAGTTTCAGAAAAGTCTGCCCCGAGCTGAAAGGGCTCTTCACAATCTCTTCTTCGCGACATTACTTTCTGTCTCAGGGGATGTACAAGACGAGCTTGAAGCACCCCATAGTGACAGAAAGAAAACAAAATGCTCAAACACACCCCATCATGTTCACACACACACGATGGAGCTATGCCAAAGAGACACAGGAATCAACTGGAAGAGCTCCCAGTGGTCAAACCTGGGACGATTTGATCAAGCAACATAAATAAAATGCTTAGATTATAACTAAAACTATGACATAAAAAGCTGTACCTAGAGATATAAAGAGCCGGGCGCGGTGGCTCACGCCTGTAATCCCAGCACTTTGGGAGGCCGAGGCGGGTGGATCACGAGGTCATGAGATCAAGACCATCCTGGTTAACACGGTGAAACCCCGTCTCTGCTAAAAATACAAAAATTAGCTGGGCATGGTGGCGCATGCCTGTAGTCCCAGCTACTCAGGAGGCTGAGGCAGGAGAATTGCCTGAACCCAGGAGGCAGAGGTTGCAGTGAGCCAAGATCGCGCCATTGCAGTCCAGCCTGGGTAACAAGAGCGAAACTCCGTCTCAAAAAAAAAAAAAAAAAAAAAAAGAGAGAAATAAAGAGTACATAGAGATATAAATAACGATTGAATAAATACATAAAGGGCAGAAGAGGCACATCTCCAGTGAAGAGGATTCCAAATAATTTATGTACGTATTCTGCCCTCAAGTAAGTGAAGCAGGATATTTCCCTGATTCTTTCACAGGATTCACAAAGGAGTGCTTCCTTCACCCGCCTGCAGCTGTCAACTCCTCGTGGGAGGGAGCATGCCAGCACATGAGGCCAGAACTGGAGCGCATGAATGCTGGAACCAGCTGGCTGCTTCGGTGTGGCAGAGGCAAACTCCAGTCAGAACGACTGCATTCCACCCCTCACGGGAGAGAGCACACACATGAGCCGGTGCAGGAGCCGGGGCTAGCGCTTCTGGGTTCTGGCCGCAGTGAACCTAGTGTGGCCTTGCAGCGGTGTCCTGGGAGGATCCACGACCCCTGAATTGCCAGAGGGAATGTTAAACTGCTCTTTTAGCTCAGCCATCTATAGATGGCTTACGTGGTAGCAGCTCATTGGGCCCTCTACCTTTTCACATGAGGTGGTCAACTTCTGGCAGCAAGGGCAGAGGCAAGTATGACAGCCTTTTGCATCTGTATTTGTGGCTCCCAAGCTCTTGTCTAGCATCCAGGAGAAATGAGGTCACATGAATGAATTGAAGAATGGTAAAGGCAATGATTTTATTGCCAATAAAAGTGGCCCTCAGCAGGAAGGGGAGCTGAAAAGGGGACAGGATGGGAAAGTAATCTTCCCCTGAAGTCCGGACATCTGCAAACAAATTCTTCTCTGCTGTCTGGTCATCTGCAGCCAAATTCTTCTCTGAAGTTACACCATCAAGCTGCCCCTCTGAAGTCAAGCTTCTTCTCTGATATCCAGCTGCTTCTCTTCTCTGCCAGCTGAGTATGGGATTTTTATATGCACAGGATGGTGGGGTGGGACAGGGCCATGAGTGGTTTTGGAAAAGGCAACATTTGAGCAGGAAAACAGGGATGTAAGCTCTCACTTTGGGCCATGGTCTCAGGCTTTTCAGCTTGAAGGTGGTGCCTCACCAGGGACCTGCCACTGTCTGCCTAGAATTTCTCTAGGCAGGTTGCACATAGTATAGAAAAGGAGAGTAAAGAGTAACTTTGCAGTGCAGGATCTTGGCAAACATAACCTCGGCCAGGTGGTCAGGGTCAGCATCAACCGGGATCAGTCATGTTGATAGTGTATACCATTAGTAGGATGTAATGAAAATCAAGCTTTACCTATGCAAAAACCCATAACCCATAACCCCAGTCTAAAATGGAGAAACAGATAAATCCTAACAAGAGGAACCCATTACGAATTTCCTGATCAGTGTTCCTCAAAACTGTCAAGGTCATTAAAAACAAGGGATATGGGAGAAAGTGGTGCCACCAAGAGGAGCCTGGAAGACACAGTGAGTAAATCGAGTGCAGAATCCTGGATGGGGCTGGAACAAGAAAAGGACATTGAGTACAAATAAGGAAACCTGAATAAATTATGGGCTTTACTTAATAACAATGTATCAACATTGATTTGAATGTTAGATACACGGAAACTTTCTGTATATCTAGCATAGATATACCAGGTAACATCTCTGCATACTAGAGATACTAGATATACTATATATATATACTATATAATATATATATATATATATACTATATATATATATATATACTATATAATATAATATATATATATATAATATCTGGTATCTACCATATATATATATGGTACTTTCTCAACTCTTCTGTAAAACAAAAACTCTTATAAAATTAAAAATTAAAAGTTTCTAAAAAGGATCCTTATGAAGAAAATTTGGGCTGAGTGCAGTGGCTTACGTCTGTAATCCCAGCACTTTGGGAGGCCAAGGTGGGTGGATCACAAGGTCAAGCGATTGAGACCATCCTGGCCAACATGGTGAAATCCTGTCTCTACTAAAAATACAAAAATTAGCCAGGTATAGTAGCGCACACCTGTAGTCCCAGCTACTAGGGAGGCTGAGGCAGAATTGCTTGAACCGCGGAGGCAGAGGTTGCAGTGAGCCGAGATCACGCCACTGCACTCCAGCCTGGTGACAGAGCAAGGCTCCATCTAAAACAAAACAAAACAAAATTTACAAAATATGATTGTATCTATATCAAATATATAGTATCCACTACAAGCCCAATCCTCCCTCAGTTAAAAAGAAAAACAAAAAACAGAAAAAAGCAATATGTAGAAGCTATATCCCTAGTAGGATATACATATTCAAGTAAATATTTAGTTATAGAAAAGTATAAAAGTACTGTGAGTATAAAGATATTTTTAATATCTTTTTTCTTTTCGCTCATGTTTTATAAAAATGACTATGGTTTGTATTATTAAATTACTATGGTTTATGTGATAAAAAAAATAATATATTGTCCTAGGGAAGAGCTGTGTATCACACTTTTAGAGTATTCTCAATTCCAGCATTAAGAATCTCTCTTAAAAAAAAAAAAAGAGAAGCCATATAATAAGTGGTTTGAGCTGAGTTGTAAAATTACCCACTCCTAGGTTTACATATTATTTCCAACCCTTAATACCTACATGAACTTTGAAATATTATTCCATTTCTAAGACTTGGTTTCTTCAAACAAAAGGGGGGAATAATATCTACCAAAGAATTTATTGCAGTGCTTGAATCATGGTTAATGCTAAGTAAATTCTATAAGAGATATTTTACTAGAGACATTTTGTGGTGAGGAATCTGAATTAAGTCAGAATTTTCTGTAAGAAAGATGAGAGGAGGTGGAGAAATTCAGAGAAATTAAGGGACAGCATTAAGTTATACCAATTTCCCCCGAGTTCAGGCCCCTGAAGAAGAATCACAGGGAGACAGGAACATTATTCATGATAATTGGGAAAAAACAGGTAAAGTCCAAGGGTGAAAGACGAAATTCCAAGGAAACTCTGAAGCGGATGAATAAATCAATACAAATCTAGAGCCAGCTCAGCAGAAAGCAGAGCACATGATTGCATCATTTGCCTGAGAAAAAAATCTGAAGATGTTTAGAAACGTGAGCTAGTAACACTGTGGTTTCATCAGCCTGGGGAGACACGCTTCCGCGTGACTCACGTCTCCCTGAACACAACACTGCTGCACACAGAGGTTTCTGCATGAGAACGTCAACTTCTGAAGCATTAAAAAAGTTGCATGGAAAGGTCTCAGAAGAGAGAGCTTGAGAAGTGATGGAGTTCCCAAGATAACACAGGACCCGAGGGCTGCTCAGCTTCAGTTTGGCTAGGAAAAGAGGACCGTGAAGAGAGGAAACATGCTGTGTTACAGAGATGACCAGCAGGATTTGGGGCAAGAATTTGGATCTACAAGAAACATGGAATTGGGGTCACATACTCAAGGAATAGTTGAATTAAAAGCCTGTGTGGTGAGAGAATGTCAATGAGGAGCCGGCAGAAAGAGGCTCCACAAGGGTTAAGTGAAGGCGATTCTAATTACTTTAAGTTGTTTTTAATTCACATTTCTTTGCAAATAGAAATCTTTAGAGCCCAATAGCATTAAATGTACTGATTGGAACTTTTCATGTTTTAATTATAGTGAAAGCCATTGAGCAATGTACATGGGGACACTGTAGTCCAGCATCTATGAAAAAGTTATTAATTTTTAAAACTAGAGTCACTTGGGATAAATGTATTTGGTAATTTCTGAAATGACTTATGAGTATTTTGTATCATACAAGTTGATAAAACTGGATAAAATATAAAAGATTTCAATCATTTTAATCAAGCAATTTTTTGAAAAGTCCTTAATTACTGACTTTTTTCAATGTCTCGAGTACATTGTCAATACACCTTATTTACTCTTGTTTATTATATATTTCCTTTCACCCAAAATTGTCATTCTAAGAATGTATTTATGAGCAAATTTGAAGGGGTGATTGACTCCAATTGTAATCTTCCCTGTTAAGAATGAATTGCTATGCGTATTATGCTATGGAGAAGGTAGGAATTGATTTTGAGTCACACACACACACACACACTCACACACTCACACCCTTCCTCCCATCCCCGTACACACAAGCATGAAGCTGGAAATAAACACAGTTTAAGTTAGATGAAAACCACTTTCAGAATAGCAGGTTAGAAACCAATCACTTGAACCCTGCTTTGTGAAAACAAAGGAAAAGCACAACCCATGCTGTGTATCCAATTACAACAGTAGATGCACCATGACAACCTTCACAGCCATTTTCAGATAAGGCCCAAATATGAGCGGGAGTTGAAATTAGCAAACAACATGAAGGTAGTAAAGGTGACAGAGATGAACTGTGTGAGGAGAAGGAGAAGAGAATGAGGCAAGAATTTGACAGAGGGAAGGTGAGGAAGGCAGGTGAGCCTGTCACTGATGCCCTCAGGGAACAGGGGTTGACCATACTGCCTCACAATCAGCCTTAAGGGGACACATAGGCTCTTACTTTTTTTTTTTAGACAGTCTCACTTTTTTGCCCAGGCTGGAGTGCACTGGCACAATCTTGGCTCACTGCAACCTCCGCCTCCAGGTTCAACCAATTCTGCTGTCACAGACTCCCAAGTAGCTGGGATGACAGGCACCCACCATGTCTGGCTAATTTTCATATTTTAAATAGAGACAGGGTTTCACCATGTTGGCCAGGCTGGTCTCGAATTCCTGACCTCAGGTGCTCCACCTGCTTCGGCTTCCCAAAGTGCTAGGATTATAGGCGTGAGCCATTGCTTCCAGCTGGCTCCTTAAGAAGACATAGTTGTCCATTTCATGGACAGGTAGGATTTCTGTGATTATCTTGTTAGATTATCTCAGAATTGTATCTATCCATTCAGCTTGCCAAACTTTGGAACAGTAGCAGAATATGCCACTCAAAATACACTACCTTGGCATGAGGATTATTTTGAGCTGAAGACAAACTCTCTGCCCTCCCCTAACTGCCTAAAAGCAGGACATGCATTGGAAAAGCTGTCATCGTTCCTCTCCCTATCAGGAAGGACAGAAATTAATCATGAGAGACAACTCTAGATGCTTATCATCCTGGAGGGGGCGCTAAAGAAATCAACATAAACCTTATTAACTAGCACTAACCTGCCATTCAGTTTCCCCAAGTATCTTCCTTCCCATGTTCTGCTGCCCCTGAAAACTCCGTCCTTTTTCATTGTCTTGTCACTTCTCTACCAATGTGCTGTTGTCTGCTGAGACACTATGTAAGCCCAAATTCTAATCCCCTCTTTGAATTCGTCATCCCTGAGTGCTCCCATGTGTATGCATGGTACACATGTTAATACACCTCCGTTTCTTTAACTCTTGTCTCTTTAATCAGACTTATTTAGAGGACTCAGCCCATGAACCTACTATGTGTAGAGGAAAAATATATTTTTCGTTCCCTGCATTCATTGTAAACATAAAACACAAAGGTTAACCGTTTTATGTTGTACACAAAAAACACAACTCAGATAAAGGAAGAGGAAACATTAGTGACCCGTGTGGGAAAACAAAGCCACTCTGTGCTCTCTAGTTTGTACCAACTGGAAGGCCAGGTGATTAGCATATTTAGAACACAGGAAAATAGTTTATGACCAGGTTAGGGAATAGGTTATTAATGACGCACAAACTTTTCGTACAATAAAGGGATTATTTGCTATAATAGACTGTATTAAATTAATAATTACTGTTCTTAGAAACACTAAAGAAAATACAAACATAGGCCACAGACTTGGGGAGATATTGGAAATAACGTAATTCACACAAGATTAGTATCATTACCTTTTGAAACATTAATAATGATACTAACGTATTAAAAATGAGCAAAGACACAAGTAGACATTGCCCAGAAGAGCAAATAGAAGCAGCTCAATTACATAAAGATACATGTATAGTTAATGATTGTTACCGGAAGGCAGGCCTTGAGTGTGAGTTGTGCAGGTCCTTGGCATTTTGAACAAAGAATTGGAAAGAACACACAAATGCAGTAACAAAGAAACAAAACACAGAAATGAAGCAGCAAAATCAAGTATTGATTAAACCAAGAAAGCGCTTCACAGTGTGGGAGTGGGCCCTGGCAAGCCGCTCAAGGGTCCAGTTACAAGGTGTTCTGGACTTCTAGGTACTCCATTTGAGGTTCCTATGGGTTACTCCTTACCTGGATGAAGGATTTGGTTCATGGCTAATGCAGGGCTGAGGTGAACCGGCCTGGCCCCCTCTGTAGAGGAAGGGATGGTCCCTGCTGGGCCTGCAGCCAGTCCAGGGCACTTTCACTTTCCATCTGAGACCTGGCGGGAGGGAGGGGGTTTGGGAGAGTAACCTTTGATCCTTTTTACTCAGCATGGAGATGGGGTTTCTACTTTTTGTGTAGCTTTAGGAGGTGTGTGTTGGTCAGCCTTAGGGTCCCTGCCCCCATACCCCAGTGTTTTCCTTTTGATCCAGCATTGGGAAGTCGGCAAAAGTTGACCTTAGACTTCCTACTTCCCCGAGGCCTTGGTGTTTTTGCTTGACTCAGCATGAATTGGCCTTAAGTATCCTGCCTCCTGACCCTATTCTCCTGCCTCAAATTACAAAAATGTAAATTAACATCAAAATGAGATGATGCCATTGCATATCCACCTAATTGATGAAAAGATAAATCAGATTAAGCCAAATGTACATCAAACTGTGAAGCAACAGCAACTCAGCCGTGGCTGATAAAAGTATAAATCACAACCACCTTGAGAAGAAAAACAGCATTACCTATTAAAATTAAAATGTGCAATTCTTTTGGCCTACCCATTTTGCTCTTAGATATTAGCGTAAAGAAACTTTTGCATTTGTAGCATTAAGTGGCAAATTACAGGACTGTTCATGTTATAGAACCGAACTATAATCCACTTGTCCAGCACAGTGAAACCACATATCCACATCAAGGTTTTGTAGCAGGAGAAAGGAAAGCATTTATTTTCAAGGCACTAAGCAAAGTGACCCAGGCAATTATGCTTAAGCCTTGACCTCCTCAATCACTTTCAAGTAAGAGTTTTTAAAGACAGGAGTAAATTTCAGGAAAGCAGAAGTTACAGGCAAAACCATAAATCAATACATGGAGGTTACACATTGGTTTTGGCCTAAAAGAGTGGGATATCTTGAAGCAGGAGTCATTGGGAGGTTCAAAGGTCTTCTGCTTTGCAATTGGCTAAAGAAGAAAAGCTTTGTTTAAAAATTTTGGGACAGAAGAAAAGACTGTTAGCCCTGGTTCCCACATGTGACTCCCTCCAGGCACCTCGGAGGAAATTTAGAACAAGGAATGATCGTCAGAGTTCAGTCTTCAGTTCCCATTATCTGAAGTCTACTGCGATGGAATCTGTTCAGCGGGAGTTGGCGTTTCAGATAAACAAGTCAGGAACACTTGTTAAGATAACACTTAGTTTCTATAGAGAACCAAACATCTCCTGTGGCTTCCTTGGCTATTGGCTATTGGCTATTGTTTTAAACTACTGTTACCTTCTTGCTTATTAAGTTGCTTATTTACTTTTCAGGGCTAGCTAGCCAGATGCCTGGAATTTCCCTTGAAGAAACTTAGATTTTCATTTACTTCCATTTTGGGGGATTCAAGGGGCCTCTAAAAGGGGGTCCCTCCTCCATCTCACTCATAGAACCATTTTAAAAAGACAAAACTAGCTGAATATTTAATAGGAGTAAAATGTACACATATATTTTGGTGCATTTATATTATGGAATACTACATAGTCTCACAAATGACTGAACTACAACTACATGCAACAACATGGACATATTTCAAAAACTTTGCAATAAGGGAAATTAGCAAGTGAAAGAAGAAATTTAGAATACAAAAATTGTTAAAAATAAGAAAACCTAAATGATATATTATATAGATACACATATACTGGAAACAGAACTATTTTTTATAAAGAGATTGTCATTACACAAAATTTAGAAAGTTGATTAATCCTGACGGAGCAGAAGAAGCTGTGATGGTGGGGTACAACAGAGAATCCAAGATACTGATATTGTACTGTTTCTTCTTCTTTTTTTTTTAGACGGAGTTTTGCACTTCTTACCCAGGCTGGAGTGCAATGGCGTGATCTCGGCTCACCGCAACCTCCGCCTCCTGGGTTCAAGCAATTCTCCTGCCTCAGCCTCCTGAGTAGCTGGGATTACAGGCACGTACCACCATGCCCAGCTAATTTTTTTGTATATTTTTTAGTAGAGACGGGGTTTCACCATGTTGACCAGGATGATCTCGATCTCTTGACCTTGTGATCCACCCGCCTCAGCCTCCCAAAGTGCTGGGATTACAGGCTTGAGCCACTGCGCCCAGCCTGTACTGTTTCTTATTCTAGGTAGTAGTAGGACTCTGATGCTAATCTTGTTACTGAAACACCAGGGATTTGGTCTAGGTTCTACTGCTTGCTGCACAGAAAGCCAATCACTAAGACAACGAGTATTGCCAAGGAAGAAGGCTTTCATCAAGTGCTGCAGCCAAAGACGTTTAAACTCAGTCTCAAGTCCATATCCCTGACTAAATAAATAAGGTGTTCATATAGCAGGGACAAAATGTAACAATGTATAAAAAATCAGAAACTAGGTAGGGACAGGGAAGCAATCATGATGAATGAGAAGTTTGGATTCCCATTGTCAGGATGTGGTGATCTGGCGAGTTTCAGTTTTTTGATAACTTCTTTTTGAGAGGCCTGAAAGTCTTTTTTTTTTTTTTTATTGCATTTTAGGTTTTGGGGTACATGTGCAGAACATGCAAGACAGTTGCATAGGTACACACATGGCAGTGTGTTTTGCTTCCTTTCTCCCCTTCACCCACATTTGGCATTTCTCCCCAGGCTACCCCTCCCCACCTACCCCTCCCACTGGCCCTCCCCTTTTCCCCCAATAGACCCCAGTGTTTAGTACTCCCCTCCCTGTGTCCATGTGTTCTCATTTTTCATCACCCGCCTATGAGTGAGAATATGCGGTGTTTCATTTTCTGTTCTTGTGTCAGTTTGCTAAGAATGATGTTCTCCAGATTCATCCATGTCCCTACAAACGACACAAACTCATCATTTCTGATTGCTGCATAATATTCCATGGTGTATATGTGCCACATTTTCCTAATCCAGTCTATCATCGATGGGCATTTGGGTTGATTCCAGGTCTTTGCTATTGTAAACAGTGCTGCAATGAACATTCGTGTGCATGTGTCCTTATAGTAGAATGATTTATAGTCCTTTGGATATATACCCAGTAATGGGATTGCTGGGTCAAATGGAATTTCTATTTCTAAGGCCTTGAGGAATCACCACACTGTCTTCCACAATGGTTGAACTAATTTACACTCCCACCAACAGTGTAAAAGTGTTCCTTTTTCTCCACATCCTCTCCAGCATCTGTTGTCTCCAGATTTTTTAATGATCGCCATTCTAACTGGCGTGAGATGGTATCTCAATGTGGTTTTGATTTGCATCTCTCTGATGGCCAGTGACGATGAGCATTTTTTCATATGATTGATTGTTGGTAGAGGCCTGAAAGTCTTTTTCTAAGGAAGGAACTCAGATAAAACAAATATAAGTTTCAAGCTTTAAGACCAGAAAATTCAATTTCTGTTTATCTAAAAGAACTGTTTATGGGACTACTGGGCTGGTTTGAGTTCCCCCTTTCTGTTTATAAATTCCTCAATCATGAAAGGTTGCCAGTCTGATGAGGAGGAGTGTCATAGGCAGCTCCATACTATGGGTAACCATGTGGCTACCTAGGAATCAAAAGTTAATCTTATAGAGAGTTTTCTTCTGACATACAATATTTCTTCCTCCAGTCCTCCACTTCCAAAAACAAATCCAAATAGGACCAATCTACATGCAAAATATGCTTCAGTCCCATATACTTGGCCTGATTACCCACACGAAGTGCAGCAAGAATCACTGTCCACATAGGCTCTCCTAAATTGGCTTTACTGGAACCTCTCACATGGCCATTTCAGTCACAACCCTGAGAAAATAACCAGTCCCTTCAATTGTGTACCATTACAGAAGAAAACATGTGGTTATTAAATGTGTGCTAACAAACATATTGCCATTCATTACGTATATTCACAAAAGTTTACAAATTCTGGAGAAATTAGGCTGATTGAGAAAGACTCAAATCCTGTTTACAAAACTATACTCAATATATGTAAAGTATATTTCAAGACTATAAGTAGCTCAAAAGTAAAAACACTCTCCAGACTCTGAAAAGCAAAATAAAAACAATCCGCAATATTCTGAACAAAAACGCCATAAAACATCATTTCTGTCTGCCTTTAGTTCAGTCCATGCATATCAACACCTTCTCTGCTTCATATTGGGTTAGCAATCTTTCCGAACATAGTGGTCTTTCAATTAGTGCCCGGCAAGTTTTCTCCTCAACCAATGGTACAATCTCATCAGAAACCTGCATTCAACAGTCCTTTTTATGAATTCCTCCAAAGAAGCAAATCCTGGACTGTAGCTGATTATAAGTCACTTTTTCTGAGAAAGATCAAAGCAAAACATCAAGTGTGGAAGACAAAAGTCTTAACACATCCATAGTTAAAGACACAGTTGAAAGGAAATTTGGTTATTTATGTGGCATACAACAATTTAACATAACAATTACAGCATATATTAAGAATTTTAGGAATGTCATACTATGCTGGAACACATATGAACAACACATCTGTGTAAATATAACCCAAAGGAAGCGAAACATCACCTCGGATTTGACAATATTTCCTGCATAATAATAACATAACAAATAAACCTAATAAGCCTAATATGTCTCTCTTGGACTTCAGGGGACCTAATAATTAAAAATGCTACTTTAAGATCAAACAGACTGAATTAAGAACTTAGAATTTTGTTCTTGGAAAGTTCTTGTCAAGTATCAAGGTTTTAAGAAACTTGATATTATAAAGTAGGATCAATGGTCACCGTAATATAGTCATTCATTTAGCCATAATGACAAAATAAAAACACTTACCTTTCAATAGAGAGGAGACTCAGTTTCCCAACAATAAGACCTAATACAGACAGCATGAGCCCAACCATATCTGCCACTTCTTCATCTATCTTCTCCCGGCAGTTTGCTCATAAGGTATCCAAAATATTTTCTCTCTCAATATTACACAAACTTTTTGTTCAAAAGAGAAAAACAAAGCTTACTTTTACATGGTGTATTATTAACGTGAAAGCTAATTAAAAAAAAAAAACCTTGTAAACAAATCTACTTAATTTTTATCAGTTTGACCATAAGATTCCATAAACGTTTTATAAGCTTTTCCAATGTTCTATTAAACAGCAGATCAGTGCTCCAAGAAAATTCTGTTATTCCAACACATGGGCCAGATGCTGGCTTGCATCAGAGTGCATATGACATTGTTGTTTAATTTATAGAAAAATTCTGAACTAATCTTATCCTGCAAAATCGGTCCCTATAATTGCAAGCACCCATCTCTTCCTCAATAGTCCCTGGCCTTAGAGGGACTGCACGGTTTTAACCTGGCCACGTGTCTCACAAAAACAGCTCATTCTGAGTGTCACCTTCTCCCAAGTCTGTTGATGATGCTTCAACTGGTGCCCATGCTCAAAATGTAGCAGGGGTTGGTGCCGTCTTTAGGCCCAAGAGCCAAAGCCCTGTAATTTAATGGCACAAACCTTAGTTAATAGGATATTTAGACTACAGAAAATCCTATCATTTGCTCTAACACGTTACAAATTAAAACAGTGTGATTTGGTGTTTAGGAATTACTGCCTGCAGTACTTCAAACCACAGCATTAAAGTAGTTAAGGATTCTTTGCATATATCTAATCTCTAGCATTCTAGTGACAGAATTATGACCAAAAGCATCTAAACTGTGTAAGTCTATGTCAAACTTATCAGAGTGAGACAACTAATTTTTTTCTCCATCACTAAAACATGATAAATGCAAATATCAGTTTCGGAAATTCAATGAGAAATAATTGTCCTCTCTCTTAAATATTATATGTCAAAATAAGAACAAAATAAGAATAAGCATATGATAATCTCCTTTCAGCTATTTTTAAAAAGCATCATCACATATTTTCAAGATCACTTTCTGGATACAGTACCGACAACTGATTATGTTACTGGTGAAGGGTATACAGATTCTTGGTATTTTGAACAAAGAATTGGACAAAAAACACAAACAAAGCAAGGAAATAATGAAGCAGAAAAAGCAGAGCCTTACTGAAAATGAAAGGACACTCTGCATGGGGGAAGCAGGCCTGAGCAAGTGGCTCAGAGACCCTGTTACAAACTTGTCTAGGATTTGAATATCCTCTGGATGTTTCCCATGGGTCACTTGGTGTATGCCATACATACATGAAGAGGCTGAAGTAAAGTTACAAAGTCATTACTTGGTGTACATCCTGTGCAAAAGAAGAGGATGTTTTCTGTTGCAGCTTAAGTAGAGTTAAAAATTATTTACTTGGTCATAGAAAGCTGGGGTTTTCCCTGACAAAAACAAGCAATGGAAAAAAGATTCCCTATTTAATAAATGGTGTTGGGAAAACTGGCTAGTCATATGCAGAAAGCTGAAATTGGATCCCTTCCTTACACCTTATACAAAAATTAACTCCAAATGGATTAAAGATTTAAACGTAAGACCTAACACCCTAAAAACCCTAGAAGAAAACCTAGGCAATACCATTCGGGACATAGGCATAGGCAAAGACTTCATGACTAAAACACCAAAAGCGTTAGAAACAAAAGCCAAAATAGACAAATGGGATCTAATTAAACTTGTGCACAGCAAAAGAAACTATCAATAGAATGAACTGGCAACCAGCAGAACTGGAAAAATTTTTGCAATCTACCCATCTGACAAAGGCTAATATCCAGTATCTATGGAGAACATAAACAAATTTACAAGAAAAAAAACTAACAACCCCATCAAAAAGAGAGCAAAGAATATGAACAGACACTTTTCAAAAGAAGACATTTATGCAGCCAACAAACATATGAAAAAAAAGCTCATCATCACTGGTCATTAGAGAAATGCAAATCAAAACCACCTGACACCAGTTAGAATGGCGATCATTAAAAAATCAGGAGACAACAGATGCTGGAGAGGATGTGGAGAAATAGAAACACTTTTACACTGTTGGTGGGTGTGTAAATTAGTTCAACCTTTGTGGAAAGACAGTGTGGTGATTCCTCAAGGATCTAGAAATAGAAATACCATTTGACCCAGCAAACCTATTACTGGGTATATAACCAAAGGTTTATAAATCATTCTACTATAAAGACGCATGCACATTTATGTTTATTGTGGCACTATTCACAATAGCAAAGACTTGGAACCAACCCAACTGCCCATCAATGATAGACTGGATGAAGAAAATGTGGCATATATACACCATGGAATACTATGCAGCCACAAAAAGGATGAGTTCATGTCCTTTTCAGGGACATGGGTGAAACTGGAAACCATCATTCTCAGCAAACTGACACAAGAACAGAAAACCAAACACCACATGTTCTCACTCATAAGTGGGTGTTAAACAATTATAACACATCACACACAGGGGCCCAGGGGGTGGGAGGCTAAGGGAGGAATAGCAGGGGGTGTGGGGATTGGGAAGGGATAGCATTAGGAGAAATACCTAATGTAAATGATGGGGCAATGGATACTGCAAACTACCACCACCACACGTGTACACCTATGTAACAAACCTGCATGATCTGTACATGTACCCCAGAACTTAAAGTATAATAAAAAGTAAAAAAATAAAAGAAGAAATTTGGGGGTTTTCTATTTGATTTAGTTTTAGGAAGCCCTCAGTTTCCCTGGCTCCACACCCTACTCTCCTACCTCAATTACGTAACTCTCAATAACAAAATCTTCAAACCCGTGCAACAGCTGCAAATATTTTCTTTTCAAATACACATTTGAAGACCCATCAGTGATAAATGGCTTAAGATTTTAAAAATCATTAGAAAGTCTCACCTTTTTTTATATTACTACTTAATCCAAGCGAATGTCACTTTAAATTAGTTTGAAAGAAATTCTAATTAATATAATTTCCTTAAGGACAAGTCTAATCCATCCTGAACATTAAAACTGTACCCATATCGCAACTGTCTTTGTCAAAGGAAAGGCTCTGAAACCACTCCAAATTATTCACTGAGTCACTCTGAACGCAAACACCACTCAAACATTTTCACTCTCACCCACCTCTCCAAACAACAGAATATATAATCTACTATTTCTGTTCAGAATTTATAAAAATAGGTCTTTTATTTATTTAGCTGTCTAGAGCATCAGAGGCAAGCAAAACCAAGCGAATTTCAAGTGGCCGGTGTGCTCCATCACTTCCTGCATCCCTGACAAAGGAGGCCTTGGAATTCGGGATAAATAGAGCAGATGATAACCTTTTAGAAACGCATGGGAAACAAAATAACTATTTACAGAATGAAATAAGTCTTCCATTGGCAAGTAAAAAATGTCCGTCATTTTATATATGGTTTTATATCTATGCATACACAAGTAAAACCCAGGGGAAAACAAACAGCAAACAAATGAAAATTAGAAGCAAAACAAACAAACAGGAAACCAGCCCTATCTTTCTTAGTTTACCTTGGAGGCTAAAGTGTTACCTAGAGCCTACAGACCCCCCAAAACGAATATTTTATTCCTAATACAGAATTCGGTATTCTCTAATCCATCAATATCACCATACATTCTGTGCAATCAAGGCATTGACTCGAGGCACATGACCAGCAAGGACTCTGGTGCCGGCAGCATCCACGCAAAGCAGCAAACATAGCATGAAGCAATGCAAGCATGTACACTAAATCCAGCTTCACACTTAACTATGGTAAAAAAAGAATTGCCACCAGCCCGGTCAACTTGGCAAAACCTCTTCTATACTAAAACTTACGAAAATTAGCCAGGCATGGTAGCGTGTGCCTGTAATCCCAGCTATTCAGGAGGCTGAGACAAGAGAATCACTTCAACCCGGGAAGCGGAGGTTGCAGTGAGCCAAGACCACGCCACTGCACTCCAGCCTGGGTGACAGAGCAGCACCCCTTCCCCATAAACAAACAAACAAAAATTACCAAACTGCCAATGCATTTCGTTACGATATTTCTTGTTTTACTTTAATCAAGACTAAGAGCTTTAACTCTGAAAATGTTAATTTGCCAAATTTCGCCAATTCTCTATCAGGTTTTAATGAATATTTTATTATCTAAACATTTTCAACTTTTCATTCTCTCTGTATGTGCAAAAAAATAGGAAAAACTACATATGACTCACACAGACCATCCATGGGCTTCCTGATCAGCCCCAGATATTCTTCTTCTCCTCCTCATCATCATTCTTTCTCCTTCCTTCTTCCCAGTAATTTTGCTTCAGGACAGAAAATGTGCCATACAAGATCCTTCCTCAAAATCACAACCTTTTCTTTATAACCTTCCTTACCAAAAACAAATGATCACGTATATAACTTTTTCCATATCTTTCTCCCCTACTTACTGGTTCTTTACTACATTGTTTTATAAACAGCCTTTTTACGTCTGTAATTTAAACTAACTTTCAAATAACTTCTGAATTAGACAAAATTCTTCTTTTTCTCACTAACAACACAAACTTTTTGGCACATGTTGCCTATGGCGTTATGTGCTGACTGGAATTCTTATCTTTAGTAACTTCAAACTTCAGTAGAACCCGAGGAAGCAGGAAACCCTAAATTATCAGATAAAAGTGTTTTACAGATAAGAACAACCCCACAAATTTTAGAAACATTTCCCCATATCATAACCCTTTCTTAGTTGGAAATGACCTAGATCTTTAACGAACACAAAAATTATATTAATATTTTAAGTTACACAAAATGTTGACCCAAAACATTTATTTCATTTACATGTACTCAATTCTTTCATTTTTAAACAATTTATCTCAATTACTTCTATAAACTGAGATATTAGACACATAATTTGAAGCCAGTTATATCCTTATTAAACGCTTTTAAAACAACCATTTTTTAGTAGCCACCAAACATAGATGCTCACCTAAAAAAGAGCTTCAAAGTTAGACACTTAGGTATTTTTGCCGATGACTCAGAAGATTCTGCTAAAACGTTAGTCTCATATTTCAAAGGAGGCACACGAGACAAGATCATTCTGTTTTGGCTGCATTAATGGCTTTATCAGCTTCTATGCCAAACCCTGACATCTCAAACTATCTGTCAAAGACAAATATAAAATCTAGACAAAAAGGTATGCTGACAATCCCGCAGACATTTTATTTTAGTTTACTAATAATTTTAAAGCCAGCTTGTTTAGTGAAGATTTACTTAAACTCAGGTGAACTTGAAAATTGCTTGAATATATTTACTTAATTTATGAGTACACTTTCCTTTATAAACCAATTTGGTAGACATAATATATAACTTAATAACTGTATATACAAATAAGCACATTTATACATACACACACAGATTCACTCACTTTTACCTTGGAAATCTAGCCATGAGTTTTGGCAATGCAAACTCATTGGTTTTACATGGTTACACTTTGTTTGTGCCAATAGAAAAATGTGTTATATATTTATCATATTTTGAATTTTCTTGCTAGAGAAATTAATTTTCCCCATATATTTACTGGCAATTGAATTTATTATTCTATAAATTAGCTCTTCATAAATCTCACTCAGTTTTCACTGTGGTGCTCAATATTTCTTACTGGTTTATTAAAAATGCTAGTTCTTGCAAAAGCTAGTAATTTTTATCTCATGGTATTCAAGTATTTTTATAATTTTTAGTTAGGTTCTATTTGTAATACACAGACTTTTAAATTGTTATGTACTTAATTCCATTGATCCTTTCTTTTCATTTTTGCTTAGGCATCATATAGAAAAAAAAATCCCTTCCTCAAATGTACTCTTTTGTCATTTATGGTTTAATTTTTATATGTAAATCTGTATTCCAGTTGGAAATTACTTTGGTGACATGAGGTAAGACTCTTAACTATATGTTTCTAAATATTTAACAAATTATATATTAACAATATTTTATGATTAATTGATTTATTCAGTTAACAGATGCAACAGTTTTATCATGTACTAATAGAAAAATATGCAAACTTAATTTTAATCAAATGCATTCTTGTATCGATAGTTGAAAATCAAATGGTGCAGAAAATTCTGTCGGGAGAGAATAGCTCTTTACCTCCCCATGCCCTACCTGCCTCTCACAAATCACAGCCATGGCATCTTAGAGATGCAGTATTGATCACATGAAGGAAACAGAAAACCTGAAGAACAAATATACTAGCTCGCTAGGGAGACAGTAAACTTTTGTGGCCACATGGTAGTGAATCTTGTGTCTGAAAACAAAATTGTATTTTTCTGATAAAAATTGCACAGACAATTCAGTCGTCAGTAAAAATACAGAGTGCATCATTTCTTCCATAATGTGGAAGTCTTGTCACTGATAGAGCATCCTACATTCTAAGATAGCTTTACCTAAATAGGAAACATCATTTCCTCTCAGGGTAGGGCTGTTCCTATTCATATGCCAAACACATCTTCTGGCCACATTATAATCCGGTCCATCCACTCCACTTCGCTCCGCTCTGTTATTCATACTCAATAACATTCTCACATTATATTGATTGATAGATAAGAAAGTCCTGTGTTTGGAAAATTTGGATGTGAAGTAGAGGAGTAAGAGAGAGGCTGTGGAGGCAGATTGCTTTATTTCCCCAACAATAAAGTTCTCTTGAAGAAAACATAAGAAGCTGAGAGCGTGAGGTTTAAAATAATTCCACATTCTATTGCTTTTGAAAGCAGAGCTATCTTTAGCTACCAAGAGGACTCAGGAAACATAGTGTGTCAAAACACTATGGAGACAAAGAAATAAGGAAGAAAATATGAGAATGTGAACGAAGTTCCCTTTGCTGCTAAGAAGTTTTCTAACATGACAGGAAAAGGGGGCCTTCTGGAGTAGTAATCTGCTTCTTAGGACATTACAAATACTCTGCTTTACAAAAGTGTGATTTCTTAGATTAAAAACACGGCAAATCCACCCATCCTGCTTCCATTTCAGATCTGAAACAGAGGAAGCAGCAGAAATGGTCCAGGGATCTATACAAGTGCCAGCTGTTTTCTTTTCCAAATTTATGAAGGGACTTAAAATGTTTTTGAATATATCTCAAATAATAAATGCCCAGAGTTTCCCATAGTTATAAATATGTATTTGGATCAGTTCTATTACTAAATGGTAAGTACTACATTTTCTCTGGGTGGAAAAATGATGTACTCATTCAGGAAAAATATCTGCACAATTTATAAAATATTTTAATATGTGAAACAAAAATTCAAATGAAAAATGAAAGTGTTCTTAGTTGGTTAGTTGTCTGATGTGATACCAGGAGAATGAGGAGGCCTTGCAAATTACAGAGAACCCAAAACCGTTTATAATTAGACAAGTACCGTTTTTTTACATTGTGCATCTTGCTAGGGAGACGTTGTGATTTAAGGGACCCAGACAAATGACAAAAGTTTTTAATGTTTGCAAGAATTTTAGAACGAATTGAGTTATTGAACCATTCCTTTTTCTGTCTCGTTTATTTGCTTGTTTCAGGTTAAGGCTTATTAGAAAGAAAGAAGGAAAGGAAGGAAGGGAGGGAGGGAAAGAAAAATGAACAAGAGAATAGACAAAGGAAGAGAGAATGTATTAAGGAGGTCAAGAAGCATAGGAAACGTGATTCTAAGAACTGAAACTGTGGATAGTAAGAAAACGCCCTGAGGATGCTGCATGGAGGGCTGAGGGCCCTTCTCCTCCTGCACTGCCTGAGGGTGTTGAGTCCTGTGAACATCTGGATTTGATACAAAGTCTCAAAAAGAGCTTGGCACTATCTGACCCGTTCAGTCCTCTTGCAGGGAAAAGAGCATGAGAGTAAGAAACTTTCCATAGACTTCATGGCTTTCATTTTCTTGAAAAGATCTCTGCATACTTCACAGAGTTTGTTCGGCTGCAGTTGGAATTAGCTCATTAGGGATGAGTAGAGGGAGAAGTGGTATCATCAGAAAGGAAAACAGTGAGGACTCATATTTGCTTCAGACAATGGTAACATTTTGAAGTGGAAAGGGGCAGACTGACACTCAGTTAAGAAAAACCCTCGGGAATATGTCAAGATCAGTCTGTTTTTCCTGGCTGCGGAGCTCTGAAACAGAATTGATGAGCCTGGGAAGTGCCTTCCTTTGCTGTAATGACTGTTTGACTTAACGTCTTCAGAAACATCTACATCTTTCACTGTCGAGTTACACGGAGAAGTGCCAAGTGAAGAGTGAGGTGCTGTGAACACACTGCACTGTGTATTAATAATAACGGTTAATGAGTACGGCTCAGCATAACTCACAATTTTATGTTTGATAAAATGGTTTCAGTTAAGAAAGAATTTCTTCAAAGCCTCTATCTCAAAGCAGAAAACACAATTCCCAAAAATGTGTTGAAAATGTTGAAAAATGATCATTCTAGATACAGTTTTCGATGGCTATATAACGGTGCTGGTATTTTTAAGATTACTATTGTTTCACTGGACCTCCAAAGGCATTTTTACTGTTTTTATGCTACCCTAGTTTTATCACCAAACTTATTATTTTTAATGTGTGATTTTTGTAGAAATTTTTGGCATATTTTAGGAATGTAATAAAGCTTTAAAGCAGAAACTTCTACATGTTTATTTGACAAGGGAACAAGGCTGTCAGTACTGTGAATAAGAAAGAGAAAATTCTGAATATTAAAACAAAAACAGAGACTGATTTTCCCAAGGAAGTAAATTAGTTACCAAACTGTATCCGAAAAACTCTACCACACCTGCTCCTTTTTCATTTTAGCTACTGCTAGTGACTGATGGAAGGAATAAAGGGAGTGTCTCCAGGGATGGGAAGCCCCTCCAGTTCAGATCAGAGCCTTAAAAGGAATTCTAAAAGAGGACCTTCACCAGGAAGAAAAAGTCTTGAAGTTTTGACATTTATTTTCCTGCTTTGTAGGACAATATTTTCATTTCTAGTCTGGCAAGGAGAGAGGCTCTCTCAAGTATCCCTTTTAGCCGCAAAGTTTCTTAAAACGGGTAAGCTGGAGTTTTAAAAATGTTTGTCTTCAACCTATGAGATTGAAATTTATTTAGTAGAGACTGATTAAAAATAAAAAATATATTACTCAGAAAAGCGAAGTGTGGTTCCTCACCTGTATGCTTGCGTGTAGACAAGTAGCATTTGTGGAGTGGGGAGGGTGTGTGTGGGGGGATAGGTGTATAAACTGTCATTTATAAAAACCAAAAGATATTAATCAATAGAAAGTATTTAAACCAAGCTTTACACCGTAGTAACTAAATTCTCCCAAAAGATTATTTTTTCTGTACATGCAGCGTTACTTTGAACTTTCTCATGCTTAACATGTATTTTCTGTAACTCTATGCTCCTCATATTTGGCAATCAGACAAGTCAGCATATAGCAAAATTAATGATGGCACATGGCTTTGATTTTTAATTTGGAGTGGAAACTTATCATGTCAACTGTCAACTGAACATTCTATATCCTATCTAAAATAGATGAATGCAAAATAAAGACATTTTCAGATGAACAAGCTAGGAAAAAATTTAACAGCAGACATGAGTTGTGCAAAATGTTAAAGAAAGTTCATTACACTGAAGAGAATGATGCTAAATGGATATTTTAATTAAAAAAAAGAATAGAGTGCTGAAAATGGAAATATATCAGAAAATGCATTTTGACAGTGTGGCAATTCCTCAAGGCCTTAGAAATGGAAATTCCATTTGACCCAGCAATCCCATTACTGGGTATATATCCAAAGGACTATAAATCATTCTACTATAAGGACACATGCACACGAATGTTCATTGCAGCAGTTTACAATAGCAAAGACCAGGAACCAACCCAAATGCCCATCGATGATAGACTGGACTGGGAAAATGTGGCACATATACACCACGGAATATTATGCAGCAATCAAAAATGATGAGTTCATGTCCTTTGTAGGGACATGGATGAATCTGGAGAACATCATTCTCAGCAAACTGACACAAGAACAGAAAATGAAATACCACATATTCTCACTCATAGGCAGGTAAGGAAAAATGAGAACACATGGACACAGGGAAGGGGGAACTACACAATGGGGTCTATTGGGGGGAATAGGGGAGGGACACCCGGGGGGGCTAGGGAGGGACAGCCTGGGGAGAAATGCCAAATGTGGGTGAAGGGGAGGAAAGCAGCAAAACACACTGCCATGTGTGTACCTATGCAACTATCTTGAATGTTCTGCACATGTACCCCAAAACCTAAAATGCAATAAAAACAAATGCATTTTTACATATTTCCAAAGATTTCTTTAAAGGATAAATGATTGAAGCAGGAATTACTCATTGTAGTGTAGCATTAATAAAATATGTTGAAGTAAAGTAGATAAAATAATAGTAAGAATGAAGAGAGGAGAGATAAAAATGCACTTTTTAAGGCTTTTACATGTGAAGTGACGTAGCATGATTTAACAGTTACTGTGATAAGTTACAGATTTATATTAAAAACCTAGAACAGAAGTATCTACTGAGTGATTTGAAGTGGCGGTCCAAAGCAATTCCGAAAGTACTTATTTCATCAAAAAGGGAACTAAAAGAAAACAAGTGTAAATGATACAAATAGAAAATAGAAAACAAATTACAAATGGGAAACTTAAGTATAAATACCTACATGTAAACAATCTAAAAACTACAATTAGAGAGATAGAGATTATCATACTCAACTTTAAAGAATTAAGACCAAAATATATCTTGTCGGAGGAAATGCTATTTCAACATAATGATGAAAATGGCGTAACTGAAAGCAAAGGACAAAGGACATACCGTGAAAGCACTAACCATAGAGAGCTCAAGCTCCTACGTTATCCACAAAAGCAAACTTCAAAACGAGATATAGAGAAAATAGAGGGATATTTTATAATGATGAACGGAAGAGTGAATTAAGAAAATGTAATTATCATATATGTGATATCTATTAACAGAAACTTGAAAAAAGCCAAAACTCACAAAGCTGAAAGAAGAAATAGATATTTCTACAATTTTAGTTGAAGATTTCAAAATTTCTCTCTGAGTAATTGATGAAATAAGTAAACGGAAAATAAGAAAGAACACAGAACACTAGAACAACAATTGCAAACCCAAAAATGTTCTGTCTCACAATCAAAATTGGAAATGAGGTCTGAGTCTGTAGAATAAGCCAAGAAAAATAAATCAAAGTTATAGAACTTGGAAGGAAGTCAAACTCCTTACATTCTCAGATGCCATGATTCTTTATGTAGGAAATTCTAAGAAATGTGTAAAATCCTAGAAATATTAAGGAAATCTAATATTGTCACAGAATGAATGGTTAATGTACAAAATTAATTATATTTTGTAAATAGCATTAACAACTTAAAAATGAAATTTTAAATATCCATTTAAGTTAGCATCAAAACAAGTTTTTAAAAAAAAAAATAAACAAGATAGGCAAGAGCTTTATCCTAAAACTACAAAACATCAATTAAAAAAGAGTGAAATAGAAGAAAAGTTATAGTATGCTCTAAACATTTTAACAATGTTTCCTTCAATATTTTCTTCGATTTTTTTCTCAAATTTATTAAGTTATATTTTAAACTAAATCCCACTAGATACGATCTTTTAGAAATTAAGGAGCAGATTCTTAAATTTTATCTGAAAAATATGGAATACACAAACCTGTTTGGACATAACAGTACCTTCTCTCAACGTTTTGAAAGAACTTTGTTCCTTTAAACCGTCTTTTTTACAAAACAGTATCCACAAAGCTAATTCAGTGGGAAAATGGATGGATAGGTTTCAACAATGGTGCTTTTCAGAAAATAACTTCATATTTGTAAGGGTGTAAAAATTATCCTTACTGCTCACCTCACATTTTAAGTCAAATTTAATTCTGAAACTATTAAATTTAAGAATATTTTTATAACATTAAAATAGACAAAAATTTCTTAGATAGTATATAACAAGCTCAAACCACAAATAAAATGTTAATATAACACACTACCAAAATGAAAAACTTACCAAAGATGACATTAAACTATACACATAAAACACAGAAAATGGGATAATACCTACAAATAATACATTTGACCAAAGGCTTTTCCAGAGAATCTGTTAAAAACTGTCTTATAATTAAATTATTAGAAGATAACCAGGTCAATATACGTGTATAAATGATACACACACAATAAGCACATGACAAGATAATCACCATTAGTGACCATCTGGGAAATGCAAATTCAACTTATAAGAAGGTGACAGCATTCACATGATACAATAGCTCAAAGGAAGTAGAACAACTGTCCTGGGTATGTAGCAACTGATATTCTCATACATTGCTGATCGGAATGTAAATGTTACAACTTTGGACAACAGTTGACCATTTTTCGCAACTTAAACAATCTAGCAATTTCACACATAAATATTTAACCAAGGGAGGTGAAAACAGAAGTTGATACAATACTTGTATATTAATGTCCAAAGCAGCTTTATTTCTTTAAAATCAAAGCCAAAACATGGAAACAACATTTTATAAATGTTCTAGTAAAAGAATGGATACTCTTTTCTGAACACATGACATTATTTTGGGATCTGAGTCTGTTTCTCTGTCACAGCTTTCTGTCTTAGTAATGAGGAAAACTGAGAAATGAGACTAACTTTAAATATGAACCCTATTCTTTTGCTTTGCTTTCATAGCCATTTATACAGAAAAATCACATTAGCCAATTTTATGAGATAGCTCTTTTCAAAGTCAATATATTGACTTTTTTGCCCCTAACTGACTAAAATTCCACGATTTCCTCAAAAAAGGATGTGTCTCATTTCCACTGGGGAAACCCTGAACGACAGCAACCATCCATTCATTCTTTCTATTGATGTGATACTGAGTGCTCCTGTCTTTTTTCCTTATCATGTTTCCCATGTCCCAGTCACTGTAGATTCAAAACCCTACTCACACTAGTGGGAAGGGTGACATATGACAGATTATTATAATACATACAGTAACTGTAATGACAGGGATGCATAGGCCATGTTAGTGCTAAAGAAACGGTTCTTTAGCTTGAGTAGATTGTTTTACTTAATCTGTAGGACCTGGAAGGCCTGCAGCACAAAGACTTCCTGCATTGGCTCTCACTGAAGTAAAGAAGCATGGGTAGAACCATCCAATACAGAAAGAAAAGACACTTAGGCAAAGAACGTTAAAGTATTGAAAACTGAACACACTCTCCCGGTGTAGACGCAGACCTATAAAGGCAGTCTGTTACGCCAATGTCCTGAAAGCTCATTGTCCTGGAAACTCACCATCCTGGAAACTCTGGGAAAGATTCTTTTCTTTAAAGTTAACACATTTATTTCACTTTGACAGAACACCAATCATTCGTAAAATTGTATACATCACAGGGAGTCCTAGCAGGCAGTCTTTGGGAAAATAAAATAAGACTGAATCATCTTTTAGATTCTTCTGAAAAATAAAGACACTGACTCTTACATGTAATTTCACTTTCTTTTTTAAATGGAGAGCAGAACATAAACCATGTTTAAGAGTTTTAAGAAAATGTGCCTCTGTCTTTGCTTTATCCTGATGTAGCTTAGCTCCTTGGTGGCGCTGTAGAATGCTTCGCTCTCAAATAAGATGCACTGAGGTGCTCTATTGTGTTCATTCTATAGTGAACGTCCATGAATTGTCTTGTGCTAGCTTTCAAACAATTTCAAGGTGGTTATATTTTCTAATGTTATGTACTGCAGGGAAAAGAAATAGATGGATTACATTTTCTCAGGTTAGCAGTGAACACAATTGTCACTCTTTTCCTGTAGGTATTAATATCCCTTCTGGGAAAGCCATGGAACTTAAATACAAAAAAAGCAGATACATTCAAAGAAAGGAGTGAGTGTAATTTATTAACAATTCCACCAGCATGCAGGCTCACCCTTTGCACAAATACTTGAATTCTGCATGTTATATAACAGGCATGATGAGAAAATGGTAGCGTGATAAAAATCAGATGCACTTCAGAGACACACTGAATACTTCTCAAGTAGCTGATACCAACACAGTGTGTGGGCTTCAGGGGATTCTGCTTAATGCTGCCTTTTTGAAGTTCCCGACTATCCCTTATTTACCTTTATTACCACATGGAATTGAAAGAAAATCCTATTTGCTTACTTTTCTTCTCTCCCTTGTGTCCCCCAAAAATGTAATCTCCTCAAGGGCACAAACTTCTTGGCACATTTGTAGAGTCCAATCATTAGGTGATTTCTAGGAAGCAGATCCCGCCCACTGAAAATCTATCCACCTTAACTGCAGTCGGGTGGACAGAACACAGGCAGAAATCGCAAGTGTTGATCCGGTTACAGTTTATATGACAGTAACACCAATTTAGGACAATTTATCTACATAAAAAGAATGCACTGAATCACAGAAATGCAAACTATCATTAGACATATTTCAATAATACTCAATAAGATTCAAGCGGTAGTCATTACATGATTATCAAGAATTTATTGTCAACCCCTCTAAATGCCAACTCAACTGACAGTAATTGGATTGACATCAACAGTTAAAGAAAACAGTAGTGTTGAGAGTTCCTGCCGGACCCTGCTTGGCAGCACACCCTTAGTGTTCTTCGGGGATGGAGATGGTTATCTCCGCGTGATGGTGAAGGAACCAGAAAAGGTAAGACTGGCAGATCTTTCGGTGTCACACAGTGAGTAGGAGCTAATGGTAATATTCCAGTGACATTATACATGCTCTTCCCAAATCGTTCATTTAAAAATCAAAAGAAAATAAATAAAACGAACCTGTTCTGAAACATGTTTTAAGTTAAAAAAAAAAAAAAAGCAGTATTTTAAAAATAAAAGAATAGAACCTGACGAGGGGAACGCAAACGTATTTGTTTATGTTATTATTAGATTAGTGAATGATAGCATACTTTAAATGATGTGTCAGTTAGAAAAATCACAACCACATTCAACTGTGTAAAACTCTCAGCCAGAAACTAATTTTAACTGAAAGAAATAGCTTTAGCTTATTTTTGTCAATATATGTTTCAGCAGGGTTTGAGGGCAGACATTGACGTGGTGGTATAAATGCAATTCTGAATTCTGTAGGGAGCCTCTTAAGGGGATTTTTGAAAGAGTGAATCTGTGTTAGCTACCTAACAACACTGAAAAAAAAAAAAAAACAAATTTAAAGACTATATCTGTACAAAAATGTTTTAAGTAGTTATATATGGCTGAATAATTTTAATATTATTTTGCATGCCATATTTATCTCGTTACATCAATATTCATTTTGGAGATGTTTATTTGGAAGATCTTATACCTTATTTATCCTCTAGTTAATGTTTGATTTATTGATAAACACTCACCTTTATTTTAAAAGAAGCAGTCACAAGATAACAAACTCTTGTTACTGACGAGTGTGTGGTAGCAATGTGGCCATTGGAAGTGACAGAATTTTGGACCTCAGCTTGGTTTAGCACAAACCCTTGTCAAGATGAAGACTGAAAACAAATTCAAACCACAGTCAACAGATACAGTAAATATTATGACTTGTTTGATAAAAAGACTCATGAACCTTATTAGAAAGAACGGGCTGTTATTAGCACCTAATTGGGACTCTACATGCAATCATCATAACAATTTCTATTTAAAATGGAGCATGATGTAGTATAATAAGAAAAACATGAGAGGTGATCAGTGTGGTATAAGTACAAACCTTAAATAAATATGGTTAAAGCCAGATATACAAAATTAATAACTTTACATTGAGGTATAGTAAATAATAGGTAATGAGCACTCCCTAAATGTTTTTCATAAGTTAAACTCATTAAATAATTATCTTATGAAATAAGTGATATTTTATTTCAGCTTTAGAAATGAACTGATGCAGTAAAATAAACAGAACCTCGTGTTGGGCCTTCTAAATCCTTCCAGGCTCACCTTTTCCTCGTGAGCCTCAGATTCCTGTGCAGAACAGCCCCCCGATATGTTGTGGCATTTTCCTCTCCTGGAAAAGCCCTGGAGACTGCAAGTAACTATACTTGTTTTGTTAGTTGTACAGCATATGTGATTGCTAGAAGCAAAGATGTCTTCTAAGGAAAGTTAATTGGTTACATAGGGTAATGGATGTCTATTTCCTCTAGGAAACTCAAGGACAGGAGCTGTCATATTGTTATGTAATTAAATTGGGCTTTATTTCTCCCTATCAGATTGATATGAAGTGTCAGGCTTGCTTGGCCAAACCCTCTATGGAGTTTACACTCAGAACAGGTGTAAATAAGGAATAGATGCTAATTCTTCCTCAAACCCTGGGCGAGGAAGCTCAGAGTTCTACAGTAAAGACTTGTTATTTGGAGGAAAAGCCTTTCCATTTCATCCATTACTGCGTAAACAAGAAAGGTTCCGTATCTGAACAAATTACTTAGCTATGTAACTTTAAGCTGCTAAGGGACTGGATAAAACTCACATGAAAAAACTGAAGAGGGGAAGGGACATGAGGGATGCTAAAATATAAGACACATCTCTACAATTGGTAGTATATGCAAGGCGTCTCCCTTCCTCCCTCCATCTTCCTTCTTTCCTTCCTCTGTCCCCTTCCTTCCTTCCTTCCTTCCTTCCTTCCTTCCTTCCTTCCTTCCTTCCTTCCTTCCTTCCTTCCTCCCTCCCTCTCTCCCTCCCTCCCTTCCTCCCTGCCTCCTTCTCTGCCTCCCTCCCTCCCTCCCTTCCTTCCTTTCTTCCTCCTTTTCTCCCTCTCTCACTTTCTTTCCTTTTTTTCCTGTCCTTCAAATATTACCGACTGCACGCCTTCTCTGTGTTCAACACACTAAGTCCACAGTCCACACTAAGTCGACATAAAGCAAAACAAGATCCCTGCTATAGCGTGCTTGTGCACTGTCACGGTGCACAGACAGTGAATAAGTAAACAAACAAGCAAAGAAGTCCGTGCAGACTGTGAGCACAAATGCAGTGCTGGCACGAAGAGACAGGAGTGTCCGGTGGTCGGCATAGGTGGAGTGCGGAGCTTCCCTCGTGAGAATGAGCAGGAAAGGCCCCTGAGAAGGAGCCAGTGGAGAAGAACCAGATAAATCCCCAGTGAAAGAAGGTTCCGATGGAAGAAACCATACCAGTGAGAGTTCTGTGCTTGGAAGGAGTTGCTTTATGTGAGGAACACAGATAAAGACCATGGCCTGTGGACGATAATAAAGGGATGAAATAAAGGGATAGATTAGTTTAGAAAGGAGAAAAAAAAAAAGACCCGAGTGTGGTGGCATCCTGACCATAATAAGGAGTTCTCTTTTGCACATAGTTCATTTGATTGGCTTATTAAATACCCACAGAAAAATACCCAGTGTGCTGTGGGTGCTGAGTCTAAATCAAGAGATGGGGTTCAGCTTGCACTTGCATGCCTCAAGCAAATGTAGGGTCGCCTGCCAAGGCTTTCCCAATTAGCATCCCTGACAAAGACGTGTGCATTCTGAAGAAGTTATCCAGGTGCTCCTTATGCGATTAGAGTTTAGAAACATGAATTGAGAGGTTAGTCTGAAGCATGGAAATAGTTGAACTTCTCCAAGAAGAGAATGACTACAGAGAACAAGGATCAGAAATATCATACCAAGTCTCCCATGTGGGGAGGTACAGGTGTGGCCCCAGAGCACACAGAGTTGGGGACCAGGACAAGATGGCTGCATGTAGGTAAGAGAAGAGCCCTTCAGCACAAAAGGCGTGGTGGGCAGCATGGGCACCTGCAGCCAGGAGGCCAGTATGATGGCAACAGTGGGACAGCATGGTGCTTTATGTCTAAAGGATTTGAGAGATAACAGATAGTGTATCCTTGGGGGACAATGGGTATAGAAATAGCGTGAGACACATGTTATCAGTAACCTGAGAACAGTACTCTTTCATACAAAGTAACGGCATCATTATTTTATATTTTGGCAACTTTCTTAAAATGAAGATTTCTTTTTCATTTCTGCTATTTGCTTATGAGCACTTTTTTTTTCTTACAGGGATGGTGTCTTAGGCTGTTCTCTAACCTCCGGCCTCAAGTAAATTTCATACCTTCTTCTCCCAAAATGCCGGGATTACAAGTGTGAGCCACTGCACCAGCCTACTTAGGATAGCATTTACTATTCACTTACTGATTTGTATCAAATTATGTAAGTTATGTAGTATGGAAGGGACAATGGTCAATACTCAGTAAAAATTGCAAACAAATATTTTCTGTTTTATCAATTTTAATATAAAAGACAAAAATCATATACTATATATTTGAGCTTTTTTAACTGAAGACAATAAATTTATGTTATGAAAGACAACTTTTACCTTATGCTAAAATACCTATTAGTTATGAATAGACTATACTTTGTTTATAAACTGTATTTCAGATGATATATCTAATCGTAAACTCTAGAGCCAAAATGATGGGATGAATGATAATTAAAAGAAAGATAAATTATCTTTGATCTAATTATATATGTATGTGTATGAATGTGTGCACATATAATCGCATATATAAATACATATACATAATTACATTAAAATATATATTTTAACACATAGGTTCATAAATTTTTGTTTATAAAGAAGGTTTGATACTGACTGTTGAGTATGAAATGAAAATTTCTCTGTGCCTGTATCAAAAAAATGTAGATGAGGGATAAAAACATCTGTCTGTGCCAAGAAATAGATCCACATAAGTTCATATGCAAGTGCTAGAACTCTCTCTTGTTATGAAATTTACATAAAGATATATTGTGGGTTTAAAAACCATTCTTGAATCTTAGTCACTGGCTACGGGAGTCAGGAGTCAACACTTACGTCTTCCTCTACCAAAAAGTGATTCAATTACATATAATTTGCTTTGGCCCATGACTCACGAAAATGCTTTAAAGATATTGAGAGGCTGAATATAAAAATGGCTAAGGAGGAGGCCATATATCACAACAGACTCCTACCCACAACCTCCACTGTAGCCAGTCCAGGAAGCCCAACTGCACCTTGAGCAGCAATAGGCCCAGCTGGGGCAGGACTGGGACAGGGCCTTCTGTCTTCTCTATTTTTTGCCACCTCTGTAAACTTAGCATCAACCAGAGAAAGCCAGAGCTGCTTTGCTAACCAAGTGCATGGAATGTCTCTCCTCTACTTAGCCACCTCCAGCTTCCCCAGGCTACCAGCCTCCAATCAGGGCACACTCGACACTCTCCTTCTCACTCTAAAGTCTTCTCAAGCACCTGAGTGCCTGTGAGTCTGCCGAAGCTTTGAGGGCCTGCCTTCCTGGCTACAGCAAGCTCTGAATCAGTGTGCTTTGCTTTTCTCATTTGGGTAGTCTTTGTTTATCTCACACTTCAGGCCAGCCAATTAACCACGCCCCTTGTCCATAAAGCAGTATATGGGTGACTTACAAGAGTGTGACGATTGATGATGGGTGCTAAGGTCCTCGAAATTTACCTGATGACCAGGATGGCAAACTGTGGAAGTCAGTAGTTGCTCGTCAATACTGCAGTATTTTGATTCTTCCCCACCCCCTGCCTGACATGTTTTATGACTATTGCATGATTTGCTAAATCTCTGTTCTCTCCTCCGTTGTGACTGGTGGTGATTCAGAAGGTGGAAGCTGTGCCAGCCCCACACACAGCCTGCGTGAGACACGCCCTTCATTTAAGCAGCTGAGGGTTTGTAGCTGCTTGTGACTGCAGCACGCCGGAGAATGTCTTGCCTGACGCACTGACAATGAGTGAATATTACGATTCACAAGGGCCATAGAGTTTTAAAATGTGCTATCTATTACAGGAAGTACACTTACTTAGACTAATAAGAGAATCTCAGAATGGTTTTCATACTGATTTCTCTCTATTTGGCTTGCTGATGTCTACAAGCTCAACACAAGATTTCCAATCAAATAACGGTAATATGGATTCACCTGGTGGCCAAGAAACAATACAAGATATTTAGCTTAGACCACTTTAGAGTCCTCAGAATACTGTGCATGTTTGAAAATGCTCAGGGTAAGTTATAATATTCTGAGTTTCTGTATTTCACTGGGACAGATGCTTGTCTTTCTTTCTTTTTCTTCAAGAACAGAAGAGATTGAGAATCATGGTTAAAAAAAAAAAGCAAAACTCATCTGAGCTGTCTTTAAATGTATACAGATAGGTGTTTGCTAGGCCCTAACATGCTTAAACTTAGGTTTCAGTGTGCATAGACTTTCCAGGAAACTGGCTGGGAGGACACACAGGAAATTTACATCCAATAAGGAACTGAGGCAAGAGAGAGAGGGGCTCAACCCAGCTAGCATCAGAGCCATCCTACAACTCTGGGGGCCGCTAAAGAAAGACACTGTGGAACATCACGGAAGCACCGCTTCATGAAGGCACATAGCACCATCTACATGCAGGCATCAAAGCAACAGAACCAGCACAGCTCCCTCCTTCTCAGAACCACTGCGCTGATCGCTCCTTGTGAGTGACTAGGCAGCCTTGCTGGGCAGGGCTGGGCAGGGGTGTCTGCCAGAGGTTGTAGAGATCAGAAGCAGAGAAATGATGTGACAGGATGGGATGCTCAGGAACACAGTCGGTGCCCCTTGGAGGCAGGAGCACCTCACGGAAGGCAGTGGCAGCTCTGCCCCCGGAAGGGGCAAGTTGGAGCCCGAGTCTAGCAGGCTTTGGGCCTTTTGCAGAGGCCCGGCCTCTACATACTGGTGTTGCTAAAAAGTTAGAGGGACTTTTCTGGAGTCTTGAGTGCATGTTGGGGCAAAACTCAGTGGGGTCTGAGTGATTATTTGAAACACAAATACAACTCTACCCACAAATAGGTAAGGTCAAGAGAAACTCACCATTTATGGGTCTATGCATCTACATTTAACTTATACACAAGTATGGAATTATTATTGATGTTAAGGGTAGAAATGCTGACAGAGAGATGGCTATGTGTAAATTAGGAAGTGAGAAATATTAAGGCATTGTTGTTTCAGAAAGTTCAAACTATCCACATAAATAGTATCTGATTATCAGTTAACTAGCGACTATGAAAGATGCTTATATTATTATAAAAGCAAAATAATGTTTCCGTGATTTATAAAACTAAGAGAAACTAATACATTTGGGTAAAGAATCCAATTATGTATATCTAAAGCAACAATCCCCAACAGATCAAGCTACGTTTTCGTAATCTTATCTCCCACAACCATAATTGCAATTCATATTAAAACAACTATTAAGGCCAATGGTAACTCAGAGCTAAGTTGTTCAAATAGTTATGCTAATAGCCATCTTAGTTGTGTCACTCAGGGCAAGTGGGATTCTCACTGGGAGCATAAAAAGTTAGTTTGCTAGGATGCCTGTTGAAACCTTAAGGTGAAAAAGCTTGCTCTTGCTGAGAAAATGCCATCATGAGTTGTGGGATTCAACACAAATAAGACACAAAGGATGAAGAGATACTAAGAAAATGTGCGTAGGAAAGACATATATTCAAATGAGAAACTATTGACTTGTAACAGTAACGTATCTTTAGAGGCGGCAACTTTACAAGCAAATGAATAATATTAATATTTTGACACTTTCCACTATGTTATGTTTAATGTCCTTTCAATTACATTGATTTGACCATCTTTCCAGGTACTTGGATTCACAATTCTCATGTCAGAAATTTATTTCTTTCTAAAGAATAAATTTAATGGCAATAGACCCCAGAATAGACAAATGGGACCTAATTAACCTCCGGAGCTTCTTTACAGCAAAAGAAACCATCGTTAGAGTGAATCGGCAACCAACAGAATGGGAAAAAATTTTTGCAATCTACCCATCTGACAAAGGGCTAATATCCAGAATTTACAAAGAACTAAAACAGATTTACAAAAAACAAACAAACAAACTCATTCAAAAGTCGGTGAAGGATATGAACAGACACTTTTCAAAAGAGGACATATATGAGGCCAACAAACATATGAAAAAATGCTCATCATCACTGGTCATTAGATGCAAATCAAAACCACACTGAGATACCATCTCACACCAGTTAGAATGGAGATCATTAAAAAATCTGGAGACAACAGATGCTGGAGAGGATGTGGAGAAATAGGAACACTTTTACACTGTTGGTGGGAGTGCAAATTAGTTCAACCATTGTGGAAGACAGTGTGGTGATTCCTCAAGGATCTAGAAAGAGAAATTGCATTTGACCCAGCAATCCCATTACTGGGTATACATCCAAAGAACTATAAATTGTTCTACTATAAAGACACATGCACACATATGTTCATTGCGGCCCTGTGTACATCTCAAAGCCTGGAACCAACCCAAATGCCCATCAATGATAAACTGTTCAATGATAGACTGGACAAAGAAAATGTGGTGCATACACACCATGGAATAGTACACAGCCATAAAAAAGATGAGTTCGTGGCATATGTAGAGACTTGGATGAATCTGGAAACCATCATTCTCAGCAAACTGATACAAGAACAGAAAGCCAAACACAGTATGTTCTCACTCATAGGTGGCCGTCGAACAATGAGAATACGTGGACTCAGGGAGAGGAGCATCACACACTGGGGCAGTTGGCAGAGGGTAAGGGAGAGACAGCAGGGGGTGGGGAGGGAAGGGAGGGTGGGGAGAGATAACATGGGGAGAAATGCCAGATATAGTATGCACTAAAGTAATATAAATATATTAAAACATAAATAAAGAATACATTTACAGAAAAGAAATCCTGTGTTTCATATATCATGAAATGGGCATTGAACACTTCTTGATTTGTATGGTTAGCTAAAAGATCAATCAGACGCAATGACACTGGTCCAGCTCAAGTGAATGTGTACAAACCAGCTTTCATAGTTTTAGGTGGTCATCATGAATTGATCTGCATGTTAAAATCCACTCGAAAATTTCAAAGAATTTCTTGTGAATCAAAAATATTTGAAAGTCAACAGATTAGGAGAAATACATTTAGTTTGATTTAAAAGAACGCTTGGTCAGTTTTTAAAATATTTGTGAATATGCATGATTTATTTTTTTGTTCATCTGTATGAGTATAATGAATTCGGTGGCATTTCTATTTATGCTTTCAGAGGAAACATCTGATTCTAAGGCTCAAATATGTGAGAACATAAGGCTTTTCCAAACACAAAAATTAATGAGGAAGGTCACCATGCAGCCTATAACTATCAAAGACATTTTTTAATGCAACAATTTACTGAGTTAGCTATCAGAAAGCCAAGGAGGTGATTCACTCCCATACATGAAAACAAAGTGTAAAATACTGGTTTTGACAGTGCAGCTACACTTTTATAGCTGTTGTGTCATTTTCTCACAAATTTCCTCAAATGGACATATCATTACTTGAATAGTAATCAACAATTTATTTTCAGGGTTTTTTTTTTTGCAATAAAAATAGATGTCTTCACTCATAAAACATAATGAAGAGAAAGGCACTTTATTTAAGAATAGAGGAATGCACTATGCCTCTTGAATATATAGTACATTATTTATAATTTACGGCTGTGGTGGCTGTTGTATATCCTGCCGTGGACTCTGTGAAGAGAGATGAGCACTGCCTACATTTTGCTTTCCTTGCACTTGCGTTGATCTTTTAATTTTTAAACCTTATTTTGATTCATAGCATGATTAAAACTAAATAATTAAACAGAATAAAACATTTAAAAGTACAGTACATGCACATACATATGTTATTTGTATCTCACTACAGTTAAGAACAACTTTATCACAGCCTAAAAATTATTGTTTTTAAATACTATGTTAAAAACAACAAAAAGAGTAGTTTAAAACTAAAGATCACTCATTTTCTTCTTATTAAATTTACATAAAGAAGTAAAAGATAAATTCCAACACCTGCTTTTATATCTCCTTGCCATTAAGTAGATCCTATATTGTTATTCCCGTGGTAATTTCAGCCAAAAACTTATCCCTAAACTCCAGTTTGATAAAAAAAAAAGTACCCAAAGCCAAATAAACAACAAATGTAAACATAATGGTTAATTCGTGCATAATATTTTTAAAACTCCAAGTAGTAACCAGGAGTAAGATAATATAAGACAATCACTTAAAAGTAAATTCTAAATATTTGCATGATTTTCTTCTAATTTTATAACTAAAAAGAAGACATTTATTTTGCACAGGTCATGGACAGCTTTATCTGCAAATTAGCAAGTTACCAGTTTATGAATTGTAGGCAACTCACCTGAAATTCCAATGTGCTTCAAGGACTCTTAGAACAGCAGTGTGACATGAACAGACACATGATGCAACAGGATGAAAAAAAGACAAAGCAATTTCCAAATTCAGACCCAAAGGGGTGTGAAAATCTGCACTTCCAACCCCAATGTAAATAGTGTTCTTACGTCAGGATCGGTATACTCACGAGGACCCCTAACCTGACACACACTCTTCCTGGCTCTAAATCTGTTGTACCTTTAACATTAATTGTGAGGAAAAAATATTTTTTAAAATATTTACCTGTTGATAGGTACCTAATATTGTGGCTATAATTCGACCAAAATGTACCAGGCATAAAACCCCAATTTTTGCTTGAATAAAACATCCAAGTGAGGGACAGTGAGGGTATAAAACAAGGGAAACCCTGCCTCTGCCTTCCAGGAACCAGCACGAAACATTTCATCACTTTCTATCTGTACTAAAATACTTATATACACATATAGGCTCACACAGTACTTATATACACATATACTTGTTCCTGTGTAAGGCATATTTCTATGTGTATGCACGTGTACACACATTTTGGCACAAACTGTCTTACACTTAAAATGCACACACATGGGCAAGCACACACTCACTTTGACACATATTGAGTCGTTTGATGATCCAAACAACCCTTTTAAATAATGAGTGTTACTGTTATCATTTATTGTTATTTTATAAATTTAAAAACCTCAGAGATGCAATATTACCTAGGTTTACATTCTGTATTAATATCCTAGGGCTGCTGTAACAGTACCACAAACTGGGTGGCTTATACAAACAAGAAATTATTGGCTTTCAGTTCTGGGCACTAGAAGTCCACAGTTAATGGATCAGCAGGGCTGTGCTCCTCCTGAAACGGTGGGGACAGAGGATTCCGTGCCTCCTCCTTGTCTCCGGTGGTCTGCTGGTGATTGGGTTATATACACCCCACACTAATCCTCTTTCATTGACCTGTTTCTTCCATGTGCCGTTTCTGTTCAAATTTCCCCTTTTATAAGATACCAGTCATATTGGATAAGGGATCCCTCTGATGTCTTATTTTAACTTGATTACCTCTGGAAATATCCTATCTCAAAAAAAAAAAAAAAAAAAAAAAAAAAACCTCCAGCAGAAATGTATGTCTCTCATCCTCCACGCTACACTAACTATATTTTTACAGAACTTTTACTCACATTGATTTCCCCTATCTTCCCTGCTCCCTGCTTTTTTTCTTTTCCATTCTTTCTTTTTTTAAATTTGTTTTTATTATTTTTTGGACAGAGTCCTACTCTGTCATCCAGGCTGGAGTGCAGTAGTGCCATCTCTGCTCACTGCAACCTCTACCTCCCAGGTTCAAGCAATTCTCCCCCCTCAGCCTCCTGAGAAGCTGGGATTACAGGCACCCACTACAATACCCAGCTAATTTTTTTGTATTTTTAGTGGAGACGGACTTTTGCCATGTTGACCAGGCTGTTCTTGAACACCTGACCTCAGAGGACCTGTCGACCTAGACCTCCAAAAGTGCTGAGATTACAGGCTTGAGCCTTTATGCCCAGCCCGGCTCTTTTATTTTTTTCTAGCCAATTTTTAATTGGAGTCCCTGCCCATGTGAAACTAAGAAGCCGATCTCTACACTGAGACAAGTGTCCATCAGCCATCAGGACACGTGTCCAGAAGAGGGATCTGAATACATGATCTTACAATCATGGTGGAAGGGGAAGCAGGCACCGTCTTTAAAAGGCATTAGGAGAGAGAGATCATGTGAAGGAGGAACTGTCAAACATTTATAAAACCATCAGGTCTTGTGAGAATTCACTCAGTATCCTGAGAACATCATGGGAGAAACCAATCCCCATGATCCAATCACCTCCCTCCCTCAACACGTGAGGATTACAGGTCCTTGGCTTAGCCCATAGGGATTACAATTTGAGATAAGATTTGGGTGGGGACACAGAGCCAAACCGTATCCTTTTGCTAGCATTTTGTTGAGAATTTCTACATCAAAATTAATGAGAAATGTCAGCCTGTACTTTGCTTGTAGCACCTTTGTATGGCTTTGATATCAGGGTAATTTTGTCCTCACAAAATGAGAGAGGAAGTGTTTCTTCCTATTCTATTTTTTAGAAGAGTTTGAAAAACATTGGTATATATTACTCTTTAAATATTTGGTAGAATTTTCCAGTTGGTTTTGGGTTTTTCATTTGGGGGAAGTCATTGATTATTGATTTACTCTCATTTATGATTCAATTTTCATAGGTTATATGTTTCTAAAAGCATATCCATTATTTTAGATCATCCCAAATAATTGTCCTATAATTGTTTATATTGATCTTTTGTTAGTCTTTTTGTTTCTACGGCATCAATTTAAATGTCTGCCAAGTATTATCTCCCTCTATATTTTAATCTAGGTAAAGATTTGGAAATTTTATTTTAACTTTACAAAAACCCTCAGTTTCTTCAATATTGTTTATTCTTTATATATTCTATTTCATTTATATCTGTTTTAATTGTCATTATCCCCTTCCTTCTGCTAACACTGAGTTTAGTTTGTTTTTCTAGCTTCTTGAGGTGTAAAGTTATGTTGATTTTATAAGTTTTTTTTTTTTTAATTTTTTTAGTGTAGATGTTTAGCATTCTAAATTTTCCTCTTTGTGTGAATTTTGCTGTAGCCCATAAGGTGTGGTATATTGTGTTTGGATTTTCATTTGTCTCAAATTTGTGAATTTTTCTTTGACCTATATGCTGCTGTTTAATTTCCACATATTTGTGAATTTTTAGTTCTTTTGCCAATTACTTTCAGTTGTTTCACTGTGGTTAGAAAAGATATTTGATATAATTTTCATCTTTTTCATTTTTAAAGACATTTTGTAGCCTAACGTGATATAGTCTCAAGGATTTTTCATGTACTTTTGAGAAGAATGTGCTCTGCTATTGTTGGATGAAGTGTTATGAATATATCTCTTAGGTCCAATTGACCTATAGTGTGTTGAAGTTCTTTATCCCTTATGGATCTTCTGTCCAGTTGTTCTATTATTTAAAGGCGAGTATGAAGGTCTCCTACAATTATTATATCAATGCTTTCAATGTTTGCTTCATATATGTGGGTGCTCCAATGTTGGGTGCCTGTATATTTATAATTGTTATATCTTCTTAGTGGGTTGACCCTTTTGCCATTGGATAATATTGTTCTTTATCTCTTGTAACACTTTTGGCCTTAAAGTCTGTTTGGTCTGATACAAGCATGACCACTCCTGCTTTCTTGGGTTACCATTTGCTTTTAATATTTTTTTCCATCCTTTATCTTTTACCTTATTTGTGTGTTTAAATCATAAGCAAGTCTGTTGCATACAACATAGAGCTGGATCTTGTATTTTAATCCACTCACTCTATGTTTTTGATTGAAGAGTATAATTATATTTAAAATAATTGCTTCTAGGGCAGGGTTTATTATTGGCATTCAAAGATTATTTGTTATAAATCTTAGTTATTTTGTTTTGTTTCTTTCTCTCTTGCTTTGTTTTTGTTCTTAAAATCATATTTTTTAAATTTTCTATCTATGTAGCCTTGTAGTTAGTTATTTTATGCATCTATCTTTTCCATTGTATTTCAAAGTGATTTACATATCACCACTGCAGTATTACAGGATCCTGTATCTGTCCATATATTTACCTTTATCAGACAGCTTTATATTTACATAAGCTTCTCTGGTGCTGTCTAGGGTCTTTTTTTCATTTCAACTTGAATGACTTCCTTTAGCATTTGTTGTAAAAAAGGACCAGCAATAATGAATGCTCTCGGGCTTGTTTTTTTTTTTTTTCTGGAAAGGTTTTCATTTTGACAAAAATTTACCTATATATGGTATTTTATGGTCATTTTCTAGATTTATTTTTTCCTTTGATTGGATCTTTTCCCTGTTTATTTTATATTTTATTTTTATCTAAGATTTTGTTATTTCGAAAAATAGCTCCCCTCCTACACTTTACAGACTTTATTCAGGGAAAATCCTTCATCTATGAGCATGGCTAGCCGTTCTGGTGGCCTATCAAATATGTAAGGGGGATGCCTCTCCTATGGGCTTATGTGTTTAATTTCCCCGTTAGAGGTTTGCCAGTTTCTCTTTCAGGACCTAATAATTTCTTCCTCCTTCCAATATCTGTCTTTCTGACTGCAGGTTCTATGGTGTTATAAAAGGAACTGAGTTCTCCTTTGTTTTCAGTGGCTTCAGGTTTTCAAATTATGCTGGTACCTCCTTAGCACTCCAACTCGAGGGAGGCCAACACATATCCTTAGGCAGCCTCCTGAAAAGCCAAATGCTGGATGTTTTGTTCCAATTTTCCCTTTTTTCCCTGAAGTCTGGAGCTGGGTGTTTTCTAGTGACTGCACCTAGCTGTGGTGACTTGGGGCAGGGGATATCAGAGGTGAAATGCAGTGACTTTTCTTACCCGTTTCAATGCAGCTGCTCTTGGCTTTACACTTGCCTGCAATGCTTCAACTACTTAACTGTTTTCTGGAATTCTTATGACAAATTTTTGGAAGACATATTGTTGCTAACTCTGAATCCCTTGGGGGAAGGATGTCTGGAGCTTCCTATTCTTCCATTTTGCTTAAGATTCATCAATCGGCCGGGCGCCGTGGCTCAAGCCTGTAATCCCAGCACTTTGGGAGGCCAAGACGGGTGGATCACGAGGTCAAGAGATCGAGACCATCCTGGTCAACATAGTGAAACCCAGTCTCTACTAAAAATACAAAAAAATTAGCTGGGCATGGTGGCGCGTGCCTGTAATCCCAGCTACTCAGGAGGCTGAGGCAGGAGAATTGCCTGAACCCAGGAGGCGGAGGTTGCAGTGAGCCGAGATTGCACCATTGCACTCCAGCCTGGGTAACAAGAGAGAAACTCCATCTCAAAAAAAAAAAAAAAAGATTCATCAATCAATATATATTTACTAAAGAGAGAGAGTAATACTTGTGCTTTTCTATTTTTACATAAAAAGACTTAATCGATAGGATCTCCCTGGCTCCAGGCTAGCAGATTTAGATGACATTTCTGTGTGTAGCTGAGGCCTGTGCACACAGCCTGTAAGAGCTTCTTAGTTTGTGCCAACCAGGCTTTCTAAAATTGATTTCAATCATTTCAGGTGGTGTTTGGTTACATGGATATGTTTCTAGTTGCAGTTTCTGAGGTTTTGGTGCCCCATCACTTGAGCAGTGCACACTGTATACAATGTGTAGTCTTTTATCCCTCGCCCCCTCCCACCCTCTCTCTGAACCCCTAGAGTCCATCGCATCATTCTTATGACTTTACAGCCTCATAGCTTAGTTCCCACTTATAAGTGAGAACATATGATGTTTAGTTTTTCCATTCCTGAGTTACTTCACTTAATAGTCTCCAACTCCATTCAGGTTGCTGTGAATGCCATTAGTTCATTCCTTTTTATGGCTGAGTAGAATTCCATGGTATATGCAAACCACATTTTCTTTATCCACTCATTAATTGGTGGGCATTTGGGATGGTTCCATATTTTTGATATTGTGAATTCTGCTGCTATAAACAGGCATGTGCAAGTGTCTTTTTCATACACTGACTTCTTTTCCTCTGGGTAGATACCCAGTAATAGAATAGCTGGATCCAATGGTAGTGCTATGGTTAGTTCCTTAAGGAGTCTCCATTATGCTTTCTATAAACATAGTAAAAGCGGAGTACACAGATGACCCACTGAGAGAAAATAATCACAAACTATGCAACCGACAAAAGACTAATAACCAGAATCGACAAGGAACTCAAACAAATGAGCAAGAAAAAAAAAATCCCATCAAATAAGTGGGCCAAGGACATAAATGGAAAATTCTTCAAAAGAAGATATACAAATGGCTAACAAGCATGTGAAAAATGCTCAGCAGCACTAATTGTGAGGGAGATCCAACTCAAAACCACAATGTGATACCACCTCACTCTTGCAAGAACTGCCATAATTAAAAAATCAGAAAACAATAGATGTTGGAGTGGGTGTGGTGAAAAGGGAACACTCCTATGTGGCTGGTGGGAATGTAAACTAGTACAAATGACAGGCTTAAACCTTGAGCGGAACACAACAAATAATCACTATACCCTATAAAAGAGTAAAGGAAAACAGGCCTCCTCAAGATTTTCGTGCCTTTCAGCTTTGTGTCAATGCATTACATAATAATTTGAGATGGTGTTATATTTTATAAGCCTATATTACATACACAATGTCTCCTCAGTGGTAGTCTTTGTTATCATTCCCATTTTGAAGATGAGGTAAAGTTTTCATTGTGTAAATATAAAATATATGCCTATAAAATATAACACCACTACAAATTATGATGTAAAACTTAGATACAAAGGTGAATTGGTGAAAATCAATTGTCTTTCTTCAAAGCTGTGTAGCATTTTAGTTACCAAAACATGATGGAAGCCATTCATTACCTAAGCCTTCAATAGAAGCATGAATTACAGAAAAACTATGCGAGGAATAAAAACAAAACAATTTTACAACTAATTTACTATAATCAGCCATGTCATTAAACACAGGTGCTTACTGTGAAATGGCTTTCTTTCATGAAGATTGAATTTGGAAGAAAGTATAATTTAGCCATGCTCATCTCAACAAAAAATAAAACTATTTAGAATTAACACTCCATCGTACTGGTATTACTGTTTAGGTTATCATCAAGAGAAAAATAAAATAATTCTGTGTATCATAGGTGGAGACATTTTTTCACACACATCATTTTTTTCTAATCACAGAAAATTAGTTTTCACGCAGAGCATTTTTACAGTATTCCAATAGCTATCTCCATAGGGAGCTACTTGAAGCACTGGGAAAAGTTTAACAGCTCTCCAAAAAGGCAAGATTTTCTGTCTGCCGCTAGCTTTCCAGGGAGCTACAGTAGCTAAATTTCCAATATTAATGCTCACTGAAACTGGCGAGTGTACTAAGTACAAACTGGATTATTGACACTTTATTACAATATAAAGAATTCAGTTTTGATTTTTTTTTTTTTTTTGGTAAGATAATAGCAATGTTTTCACTAAATAGGAGGTTAAACTCTATTAAACTATTGAAGTTTATTTTCAAATGTTTTTGCTTCCATGGCATTGCACCCAAAGGGAAAATTTCTATTAGGCAACAAATTTGGGAAACTGTGCTCCTCCTTCAGGGTGATAGACGCAGCCCTCTCTGAGTAATCTTAATGGTTCTTTGTGTTTGCATCAATGGCAATATTGCCGGGACTCCCACTGCCACACGCTGAGGTGTGACCTTCAGATTCTAGATCCAGAGACTTTTCCAGCATTTCCACGTGAATGTTCCACAGACTCTTCTAGTATCTTTTGTTTCTATCTTCTGTCTCAGGAGACTGAGGGGCCTTCTTACACACACACACACACACACACACACACACACCCCCCACACTCCATCATCAGTATCCAGACAAAACACAAAACACTCTCAAGTCCTGCTGGTTCTACCTCCGAAATTCTAAAATTGTGCCCTCACTGTCCAAGTTTCAGCCCTCCTGCAAGATGTTCTCACTATTCTCACGATCTTTTATCGTTCACCCACTTGGGAGCAAGCAGCCTGTAGCCCTCCTGTGACCAGAGCACTCTGCTCATAAAAGCTCTTCAGGGCACAGCCACTCATCTCTGCTCCTTGGCACACTGATGAAGGCGTCTGGAACTGACGCCTTAATGATTTCTGTAGCTTGATCACGGGGCCAGCCTTGAATTTTATTCTCTAGCAACATGTAATTGTTTGATGATCTAAAATGCTTACTGCTTTTCCAAACCTTTCTGCATCCTGTGTACATGTTTTTAGGGGCACTTACTGTAATGCTAAACTACAGCGTGCCTCCCATCCACCCCCAAACTCTGTTCCCTCTCACTTGATGAGACTTTCCCAATGCAAATCCACCCCCACTCCCTACACTATCTCCGCATTTCACAAGGTATTTCAGAAACTCCCCAGATGGCTTCCTCTTTGGGTTACTTACCCCTATCCTCTCTAGCAGCACCTCCATAACTGCTGACACAGCCTCCTCTTCACACCTCATTGTCATGATTGGTCTATGTCTGTATTAGACATTGGCAAAAATTCAATTATGTTTTCTCTGTTTATTACTTGAGACTCAGAATGGTATTTGGAGGAGTTCTTGAAATTTCTAAACAAATAATCATCTTTTCTTATAACTGATATTTAAGGACTTTTTGTTTTCAATTGCTGAGCAAAATAGAATGATGGAAATGAAGCTAGTCTTAAAAATAAAATATTTCCTAAGCTTCAAGGAAAATATTCATGACACTATTGGGGTTTAGAAATAATATAACCAGTGAGAACCTAAGCAGCAGCCTCAGAAGCCAAAGTTTGTCTCTGACCTCCTGCTACCCTCCTGTCTCTCAGTCCCATTCTCCTTTTGAGGTGGTATAGAAACTAGAATCCCTCTTCCCCAAGGTAGATCATAGAAACCAGAAGCCCCTTTTCCCAAAGCCAGACATGGAACCTAAAAGGATTGCTCCAACTTTTCTTCTGTCTTATCTGTGTAAACACTTGCCATAAAGACTGTTCTGACCTAACTTATTTCGACTGCAGTTCCTAAGAGGCCTGTTGCAGAGAGGGTCCGGCCCTACCTGCCGAAGGAATGAGAGCTGCTCAAAGAGGGCAGGAAGTATCTAGAGAGACTCCCCTTTCTGGGTTTTCCCACTCAGTCTATCAGCGTTAGGTCATACTCTTTCATCTAATCACATTTGTACACAGCGGTCTATGCTTTGTTGAACATACACACAAAACTGGACAGTTTCCCATGTGTCTTTGGGTCTTCCTTCTGAATGCTTCCATGTGGACACATTAAATAAATTCATGGACCTTTTCTCTAATTAGTCTGCCTTTTGCTAGTTGATTTTTCAAGGAAATTTCAGAGGGCCAAGTGGAACTCACTTACTGGCCCCTGCAACACAATGGGGTTAGTGTGATTCTGTTTTGAAAAGAATGTATAAAATATTCTCATTTTCCATAGTCAGGAGGGGATATTGCAAGTGGTTTTATTGTTGCTGCCACTGTGAATTCTTATTGTTGCTTTCTGTCACTAAGTGGAAGTGTTAATAAAGAAACACTTGCTATAGGGGAAAAACATTGTATCTTTTCAACAATCACAGGGGTCCTGGTTGCAAAATCTATAACAAAAGGACAGATTAACAAGAGAAAAGCGTAACAAATGTGTTTATAGAAGTTTTACAAGACCTGGCAGCCTTCAGAAATGGTGACCCAGGGAACGAGGGAATTCTGATGAACTAAGTGAACAGTTGTGGAGAAACGTGATTGGATAAAAATGTATGATCTCACAGTAATAAAGTTGGGGAAGGCACATCCAGCCAGGCCTGCTCAGATGCTTTTCTGTGTCCTCGTATGACATGCCTCCCCCAGGTGTGTGGCAGGATGAAAGCCTTGGTAAAGAGAGGGAGTGTTACCATGCGTTCATTCCTAACAAGCACAGCAAGTGCACCAGGTGACAGCAGAGAAGAGATCTAACGACGAGGTCACTGTACACGGAGGTGGGAGGAAACCTCAAATTTGTCTTTCTGAAGAATTTGGGGCCAGGGCTTTTAGGAGTTTTGGATCCCAGCACTTTGGGAGGCCGAGGTGGGTGGATCACGAGGTCAAGAGATCGAGACCATCCTGGTCAACATGGTGAAACCCCGTCTCTACTAAAAAAATACAAAAAATTAGCTGGGCATGGTGGCACATGCCTGTAATGCCAGCCACTCAGGAGGTTGAAGCAGGAGAATTGCCTGAACCCAGGAGGCGGAGGTTGCGGTGACAAGAGCACCATTGCACTCCAGCCTGGGTGACAAGAGCAAAACTCCATCTCAAAAAAAAAAAAAAAAAACAGTTTTGGAATGGGTTGATATGTGAAGCTCATTACTTGGCTAAGGAGTACACAGTGACGTCATGGGACAGAGAGATAAAAAAGCTACAGTCTCCTGCTGATCTTGTGGGGGTCTTCAAACTGGTTGCCGGAATTTGAAACCAGCATTGAAAAACATTGGTGATCCTTCTTCAAAAGCCTATGATTCTCATGTCAAAGACCCTGTCTATGTGGGGACCCACACCGTCAGCTTCTAAGGCTGTGTGACCCACCTGCAGCCTGAATTGTGCATCTTGTGTTAGGCCTGCCTTGCATCTATATGAAGAAATACCTTGAGACAGGGTAATTGACCAGAAAAGAAGTTTAATTTGTTTAATTGGTTCTACAGGCGGTACAAGAAGCATGGCACCACCGCTGCTTCTGAGGAGGCCTCAGGAAATTTACACCCGTGGCAGGAGGCGAAGTGGGAGCAGGAGCCTCACATGGCAGAAGCAAGAGCAAGAGAGTGGGTGGGGAGATTCCACACCCCTAACCATATCTCATGATGACTTACTCAATACTGCCAGCATAGCACCAAGCCATGAGGCATCTGCCTATGACCCAGACGCCTCCCACCAGGTCCCTCCTCCAGTATTGGAGGTTACATTCCAATATGAAATTTGGGTGAGGACAGATATCCAAACTATATCACATACTTATCACTATATTTCTGTCTGGACCCGGAATGCAATTCTTGTCAACACCGTGGGGCCAGTTTTAAGAGGAGAGCAGAGGCTGTTTTACGTCTTACGGCTTGCTATGGAGAAGAATGATTCTAATTTCTACAGCCTTCTGGGGCAGGAAGAGGAATGGGAGAAAGGAGGGAGGGAGGAGGTTAGGAAGACACTTCTCAGGCCCTTCTAATCTTTTTCAGTTCAAACTATTCTGCAAGCCAAGGCACCATACCTTGGGGTAGGGTGTTCTGAGCCCTGACATCACTAAGGAACAGATGCTGGAGAGGATGTGGAGAAATAGGAACACTTTTACACTGTTGGTGGGAGTGTAAACTAGTTCAACCATTGTGGAAGACAGTGTGGTACTTCCTCAAGGATCTAGAAATAGAAATTCCATTTCACCCAGCAATCTCATTACTGGGTATATACCCAAAGGATTATAAATTATTCCGTTATAAAGACACATGCATGTGTATGTTCATAGCGGCACTGTTTACAATAGCAAAGACCTGGAACCAACCCAAATTCCCATTGATAATAGACTGGACAGGGAAAATGTGGCACATACACACCATGGAATACTATGCAGACACAAAAAACGATGAGTTCATGTCCTTTGTAGGGACTTAGATGAATCTGGAAACCATCATTCTCAGCAAACTGACACAAGAACAGAAAATCAAATGCCGCATATTGTCACTTATAGGCAGGTATTGAACAATGAGAACACAGGGACACAGGGAGGGGAGCATCACACACTGGGGTCTGTTGTGGGGGCCAACGGAGGGACAGCGTGGGGTGGGGAGGTCAAGAAAGGATAACATGAGGAGAAATTCCAGATGTAGGTGATGGGGGGATGGAGGCAGCAAACCACCTTGCCATGTGTGTACCTATGCAACAATCCTGCACGATCTGCACATGTACCCCAGAACCTAAAGTACAATTAAAAAAAAAATGACCATCACTTCCTAGAGCTGATCAATGCCTGGAATTGGCAGAAAGCCTGGAGCTATTAGCATATGATGCGCAGAGGTCCAGAGCCTGCAGGCTGGAGACAGAACGATGCAAAGCTTTTTTCTCAGGTTTTGTGTTTCTTAAAAGAATGTGGTTTTACTGGCATTATATTTTATTACCTACTCCATTAATCAATGAGAGGACATCCTCTGAAAATTTACAAACCATAGCTCAAAGCTAGGGGAAGAGAATGACATATAAAATCATATTTGATAAATTGATGAGCTATGAGAGAATGTGATTAGATTAAATTAAAAGTCATGTCATCTAGGACTCAGTTATGAATGCCATTTCCTGATTAATATTGGCAGGTAAAAATTAGGCATATGCAATTTATTGTAAGTGAAACATTTAACATCATCTAAACATATGGCCAGAACATATATTATATGTCAGAGACATGCTTTTTCTAATTACACAGTTTGCAAAACTTATAGAGACTTAGAGTGAGTAACTGTCAAAAGTAATTTTTAGGAAAAGGTAAAATCATGACTCTCAGAGACATGGAAGTAAGCAGATGTTAAATAACTTATTTATTTATATGATACGAGGGAACGGGGCAAATGTTGCAGCCTGTCCAAAGAAAAAGTGAAAACAGCACAAATTTATAGGAATAAAAAATGTTGAAACAAATTGCAAATGGGACAAAATTGGTTTTCCTCCAGTAAAGTGAGTCAATTAAAACACTTACCAAAGTAGGCAGAATTTGGATGTTTATCAGTTACTTCTGCAATTTGCAAAGCCTTGTTACATCGCTCAAAGATTATGAATAGGGCTGGAATCCAATACCCCTCAAGGCTATGCTGTCCATCATAGATTGTTTGATTGTTTTCCACTGAGAGCCTTTGTTCTCTGTATAACTAATTTAGATTACACAGTACCTAGAGGAAACAGGATGAACCCAGATTAAGTTTCCTCCTTAGCCTGAATTGTTTATCACTATGATTTGTGAAAATTATAAACAGATGCTTCAAGTAACCCTAAAGTTCTATCATGTCTTTTTTGTGATGTTTTTGCCTCTTGTACTATATTAAATTTTTTGGTAAAATTAATAAAGTATATCTTCTCATATGTAATTATATTATTTATAAAACTGTAATCAATGATACAAATCACTTTGTAACCCTTACTTCTTTCCAGGAGGTAGTCGTGAAAATTAATTGAAAAAACAGAAACAATTAATTAGAATGTTTTCTACTTTATGTTAATGTATTTATTTAGTTCAGGAATTGACACTCTATCTCTACTTTTTAATTTTTTTCCTCAAACAAGATCTACTAAAGAATTATTTTGTAATAAAACACTTTGTTACAGTTGAGGGAAAAACACTGGACTTGAAGTCCAGGGATCTCCATTTAGTCCCAGCTGGGGCACTGACTGGCTATGCGGGCCACTCAATTTAAGTACAGCTCAGTTTACTGATCTAAATAAATCAATGAAATAATAAATTAATTAACTATCCTCTCAGACTCCTCCTACTTTTATCATCATACAAGCCTTTACAATAGGATTACCACTCTATAAATTTATTACTAGAGAATAATTTTTTAAAGGTATATGATAATGATTCTTGAATAGATGTAAAATAAACACCTGTTCGAGATTTCATACAGCTCATTAATGAGGAAATCTATAATATGTAAAATTTAGCTAAAAAGAGAAACCTAAGAAGAGACATATTTATAGATCAGAAATACTAAAATAAATTTGCAAATGAATAAAAACTTTCTTTTCTAGGGGTAGGGGAGAGCAGTCAAGAAAATTCAACCAGACTGAATGGATTTGCATGTCAATAGATACGCCTCTTTTGCATTTTCTTCAATTCTCTGCAATTACCAGAGTTGGAAAATAGCTCCAAGGCAATGAAAGGCACAGAACCCCTATAGAATCAGAATCAAAATTAGACAAACTGTTAGGGTGTGCTCTAAAAAATGAAGCATCAGTTTTCCCCCAGCATAATTATATAAACGAACTTTAAATTTAATATATCCTTCTTATTGTCTAAAATGTGAATGCTTATAATGGAGATTTTTGCATGACTTAACATATAACTGTATACAGACAAAGATTCTTTGCTTGGCCAAATTTTAGTCATGCTTTTGAATCTTCTTCTAGGCCAATCTGTGCACTTTCTTATAAAATCCAGTTTTAGCAAAGAAGCCGCTAAATCAGTTTAGCAAGAACCCCTCACCCTGGATGCCTGATCACCCTAAATACATTATTGGGTTCCTCATGTAACTACACTGTGAGTTCACCTTGCCCACTGCCTAAACAGAGCCAATTTATCAAGACAGGGAAATTGCAATGGAGAAAGCATAATTCACGCAGAGCTGGCTGTGTGGCAGACCACGGGTTTATTATTACTCAAATCCATCTCTCCAAGCATTCAGGGATCGAGGGTTTAAGGATAATTTGATGGGTATTGGCTCAGAAAGTGGGCAGTGCTGATAGGTTGAGTTGAAAATAAAATCATAGGGAGTTGAAGTGAGTTTTCTTGCTGACCTCTTCCTGGGTGGGATGGCAGACTTGGCTGAGCCAGTTCTGGGTGATGACATCTCCTGCATCGGACTGCAGGGTCTGCAAAGCATCTCAAACACTGATAGGTATTACAATAGTGATGTCATTCCCAGGAGCAATTTGGGGAGGTTCGATTCTTGCAGCCAGGGGCTGCATGGCCCCTTAACAGTGATATGGAATCTTGTAGCTAATTTGCTAGTCCTACAAAGGCAGACTGGCCGCCAGCCAAGAAGGGATTTTTCAAGAAAAGGCTATTACCCATTTTGTTTCAGAGTTTAAAGTATAGACTAAACTTGTTCCCAAAGCTAGTTAGCCCTACACCCAGGAATGAACAAGACAATTTAGAGATTAGAAGGAAGATGAGGTCTCTTAAGTCTGATCTCTTTCACTAACATGATTTCCTCAGTTATGAAATTGCAACGGTGGTTTTCCTCATTCTCCACCCTTTCCCAGGTGATGTCTATCCAACCTGACCTGTCTTTAGAAAGAATCCAGTTAGCTGGGTTTACCCAGAATCCCCCCTCCCCCATGCGTCTTCTTAGTAAATTTCCATCTACTGACCTCCACACTGTTCCTCAGCTATAAATTCCAACTTGCCCATGCTGTTTTCACAGTTGATCCTTATTTCTCTCCCCACTGAAAGACCTGGTAGTTCAAAAACTTTTTTAACAAGAATACGCTCTTTACTATCAAAAGCCTTAATTTGTTTGAAATTTGGTCTTTGTCCATTTTTAATCCCGTAGTAAATATGAGTTAAAATCTTGGCTTGCTACAAAGAGAATTAAATCTGCATTAGGTCAGCCCAAATTAATCCATGACTATTACCTATAACACTATGCAAGTTAACTTACATTTTGAGACTAAGTTTCTTAATATATAACAAATATTGTTATACCAGATTGAGTATAGAAAATTAACACCAAGACAAAAGTATGCCAAAGTGCAGGGTCTTTATTGCCGGCAGCCACAGAGGACTCGTGTCTCTCCAACCTGTGGCTCCAAGCTCAGGGGGAACAGGGTTTTTAAACTGAAAACCACATCCTGGTTTTAGGACCAAGGGGCTGAGGGGATGCAGGGCAAGCAACTTCACAGCAAACTAGCTGTTTTTATTTACCGAAGCCAAGGTCAGCAGTAATTGCAAGGAAAACGGGGCAGCAAAGAGTTATCACAAAGGAAACGAGGCAGTTACAACTTATTTTTGGGAAAAAAAACGGTTTTCTTGGTGCTTGCAAGGTACAGGGTTAAAGATGGTGTTGCTTAGGTTCTAACTCTGAGTTAGCAATGGCACAATATCAGAATAGTAACACCTCCCTTTAAGAGATATTAGGAGTTTGTCTGCATGGTTAACATGAATGCACTTTAGTTATTTTGAGAAGCAGGGGAGGATTGAGAAACGGGAGAGGAGGAAGAAAGGGAGAAGGGTCAGAGGGGAGGAAGCAGGGTGATTTCATGGAGACTGATGTTTTGGAGGAACATTGAAGGTAAAATAAAATGGGATGACTTAAACAGAGAAAATCAAGAAAAGAACAGAATTAATGATTGTAAAATATGATGCAAATACTAAGTGCCAGGAGACCAGGATGGAGGAAACCTGAGGATTTCCTTAAGACGGTCAACTCAGATATGAATAAAGCCTGCCTTATGCAAGCTTGGAGCTTAAACTCTCATTTCTGAATGAATTGCTTTCCATTGTGGGAGAGTACAGAGCAAAGGCCGAAGGGTAAACTGAGTGAGACTAAAAGATACAAAGGCACCAGATTAAATATCCCAGCAAAATGTTTTCACATAAAAGGTAGTGAGTTTGAAGGGCAGTTTATAATAAAAGATTTTACTTACCAAGTTTGAAAAAATTGTGTGTCTGACATAAGTTTAGGGTGAATTGCATAGACTCTGAACTATGAAAATCCCCAGTTTACTGCATCTGCTCCACCTTGCCCCTAAACTGTGTGTTTTGGGAGGAAGACGATACATCTACCGACTTAGGGACAACTGACCTAAAGCCTGTGAATTAACCGACGATAAGGGGGATGAACAGGAGAAAAGGCCAGTTCTATTTTCAGGTGCACACGGCAGTATTCAGTAATGAGTGATACATTAAATAGTCAGACGTAAAGACGTGTGGGTGACACGTGTGGAAGTGGTGCAGCAGGTTTAGGGTTTCAGTAAAGAAAAATGGAATGTTGAAGAACAGGGAAAATGTGGCACATATACACCGTGGAATACTATGCAGCCATAAAAAACAATGAGTTCATGTCCTTTGTAGGGACTTGAATGAACCTGGAAACCATCATTCTCAGCAAACGGACACAAGAACAGAAAATCAAACACCACATGTTCTCACTCATAGGCAGGTGTTGAACGATGAGAACACATGGACACAGGGAGGGGGACATCACACAATGGGGTCTGTGGGGGGGAACTAGGGGAAGGACAGCAGGGGGTGGGGAGTTGGGGAGGGACAACATGGGGAGAAATGTCAGATATAGGTGATGGGGAGGAAGGCAGCAAACCACGTTGCTGTGTATGTACCTGTGCAACAATCTTGCATGTTCTTCACATGTACCCCAAAACCTAAAATGCAATAAAATACATATTAAAAAAAGAAAAAGAAAAGGTGGCTCACGCCTACTTTGGGAGGCCGAGGCTGGTGGATCACGAGGTCAAGAGATCGAGACCATCCTGGTCAACATGGTGAAACCCTGTCTCTACTAAAAATACAAAAAATTAGCTGGGCATGGTGGCGCGTGCCTGTAGTCCCAGCTACTCAGGAGGCTGAGGCAGGAGAATTGCCTGAACCCGGGAGGCGGAGGTTGCAGTGAGCCGAGATCGCACCATTGCACTCCAGCCTGGGTAACAAGAGCGAAACTCCGTCTCAAAAAAAAAAAAAAAAAAAGAAAAGAAAAAGAAAAACGGAATGTTGTGTTTGTTTTTTTAAGTTAATGGCAGCTAAAATTGTACTTCCTAGCAGTCTTCTCCTAAACAGTGAACTCCCTTGGGGGCAGGGGCAAGGGGCTGTCAAGAGTAAGCTTATTTTGTGGAAGCTTTGAAACTGGCAGTGAGATAAAGCTAGCATCACTGAACCCATCTTGCTTCTAACCTCACAAGATAACTAGTCCTACTCATTTCTGAAGACAGGCCAAGCTAACTATGGAAGGAATTTAGTTCACAAGTTAACTTTAAAGCAAGGATGGTAATAGTCTCTTTGCAATATTAAGGCCCTCCTTATTCAGGGACTGAAACTGCCTTTGTAAAATTAAAAAAAAAAAACCACAAGGTGAGAATTAAGGTGAGAGCCTAAATTCTGCTAATAGAAATAATTAAATAACAGCTAGTCATTGTTTTTTAATTCATCTTTTTGTAATTGCTTACTACTCAGGAGTCACATAGCCAGTGGTCACAATATTTGTAACTGCCTCAATTGTCCCTGTAGATAACATCACAATTGTGAAACCTAAGACTTGTATTTGGAATATTTTTTCACATCTTGCATTCTAGTGGACTAACTGGCACACCTCAACCGGTGACTCATACAGAAACCTGACTTAACTGGTCCTGTGACCCCCATCAGGAGCTGACTCAGCACATAAAGACAATTTCAACACGCCTATGATTTCATCCCTGACCCAAACAATAAGCATTCCCTATGCCTCAGTCTCCTGCCTGCTAAATTATCCCTGAAAAACATATGCATAGAGGGATATGTTTATCTCTGAAAAACATGTACACATACATTTGAGAAAGAAAGACAGGTTCTTTATAAGCCGTTAATTCACATGATGATGGGGACTGACCAGTTTTAGGATCTGCAGTTGGTAAGCTAGAGACCTAGAAAAGCTAATGCATAGTTCCAATACAAGTCTGAAGAAAAAGAAAAAAATTAATGTCACAGCTGGAAGGTAATTGAGGGTGAGAAATTCCCTCTAACCAGGTGAAAGGTCAACATTTTTTGTTCCATCCAGGCTTTCAGTTGACTGGATGAGGCCTACCTACATTAGGAAATCCAATCTGCTTTATTCAATTTATTGATTTAAATGTTTAATTTTAACACCCTCACAGAAACACGTAGAATAATGTTTGACCAAATATCTGGGCCCTCCATGGCCCAATCAAGTGGACAAATAAAATTAGCAGTCACAAGTTTACCCCTTGTCACCTTGGCGTCCATGCGTATCTCCTTACACCATGCTCAGTCTTCAAATTAAGACAAAAACAAGATCCTAATTTCACCTAACATGATGCAGCCACCCTGCATACAACTGAATCTGCATTGACCACCTTCCCCTGAAAAGGGGGTAAAGCCCTTGAGTGATGTCTGCTCTTTTCCTTGATATCCCATAATGTCAATGCAATGATGTCAAGTTAACAATATTCAAATACCGAAATATTGTCAATACATCAGATGTTACATAATAATAAAAGAAAGCAAAGGTGTTTGTTTTATATGTGCTACTGACTGAATTGTATTCCCCCCTCAAATTTGTGTGTTGAAGGACTAACAGAAAATGTGACTATATTTGGGAACAGGGCCTAGATTAAACAGAGATAATTATGGTCTGTTCAGTGAGGTCATAGCAGTGAGGCCCTGATACAGTAGAATTTGTGTCTCTTTAAAAAGAGACAGTGCTCTCTATGAGGATGTCATCTGCAAGCCAATGAGAGTCTCACCCGGGTTGGGTCCTGCTGATGCCCTCATCTCAGACTTCCAGCCTGTGCTACCTGTAATTATACTTCAAATGTCTGTCTTTCGCATGCAAGTAGAAACAGAAATGTGTAAAAATACTGTGACTTCTAGGAAGAAAACTTCCATGAAAATCCTAAAGTTCACTAATTGCAATTACTTTGAAATTTATATTCCTTTTCTTTGCTTTCGTTTCTTTTTAATTTAATTATATGGCCAATTTAATTTGCTGTCTATTTATACACGTAATAAGTCAATATATGTTCTTCAAAATTGTGAAGATAAAATTAATGATGAATTTAAAGGCTCATTTGATCTCTAATGGGACAGAGATAATCCCTAGTGATTTTGATGTATTCTTACAGAGTAATATTTTCATTTACTTAGAGCAACAGATAGAACCCTATGGCATTTGGTTGATATATCTTTTTTAATGCTTTCACTTTCAATTTTGTTTAATTTCAGGTAAATTTTTAGGGATATATTTAAAATTTAACAGCTATTAGTTATATATTTTTGTTTATTAAAACTTTGTTCCTAAAATTTTATTTATTAAATCCACTAGTCTTCATTTTCTAAATCTCTTCTCGCTTTCCTTGTCTTTTAATTTGTCTAATGTATGCTTTAATCATTTTAATCTTACTAATCTGAAAGTTATACATTATGCTTATATTTTCCAGTGACTATCTTTTAATTTTCCCATTCATATTATAACTCAAATTTTTCTAATACTATCTAGACTTAGTAGTTTGTACCTCCCCTGCCCAAGTTAACCAGAATCCACAAATTTATTTCCATCTGCTCTAAATATCTTTTCACCCAATGTAATCATCTCTATTAGTTGCAGGCTGTTATTCATTGTTAAATCAATAACTACTCAAGCTTAACAGAATTAGGCTTTTGCAAGAACAGTCACTGCAGAAAATCTCAAAGAAAGGAAAGGGAGCCTCAACACTTTCAGAAGCAGGTAGATAAAAGAGTTTCTTGTGAGGAAGGATGAAGGAAGGTCTTCCCTGGAAATACACATGAGCAATATGGTCTCTTGGGAATAACCATTTCCTGGAACACACAATTTTGTGTAATTTCGTAACCTTTGCTATTTTTCAAGAGCACAGGGCTCAGATAAAGGTCACTGTTATCACATGCAGCTACAATTCCAAGGTTACATTTCTTTGCTTTCTTTCATTTTAATTTTGCTTCTAACTTTGAAGATACTCTTTAGTTTTTATTTTTTGTATTCACTCTTTCTTCTGTTTTCTGTATATGTATGTAGTCATTTTTAAAATGTGAAATCTCATTATGGTTTCTACAACTCAACAGTACAAAAACAAACAACTCAAGTAAAAATTCAGACCTGACTTAGCCAGGCACTGAATCTGCTATTAAATTTATCTTGGAATTTACAATCACTGGTATAGTGAGAATAAAGTTAGTCGGTTAATTAAAAAAAGAAATCTGAATAGATGTTTCTCTACAGATACACAAGTAGCCAATATGTATGTAAAAAGGTGCTCAACATTATTAGTTATTAGAAAAACTCAAAACCACAATGAAAGACCACTTCACACCCAGTAGAATTACTGTGATCAAAAAAGTAAGATAATCACAAGCGTTGCTGAAGATGTGGAGGAAATGGGAACCCTATTAAATAAGTAGTAGGAATGCAGCCAATTTGGAAAACCACGAGTTATTCAAATGATTAAACGTAGTATTCCCAAATAATCCAGCAGTTTCACTTTTAGAGATATACCCAAGCAGAATGAAAACATGTCCCTACTAAAAAACTTGTATACAAATGTTCATAGAAGCATTATTCATAATAAGCAAAAAGTAGAAACAACCCAAATGGACATCAACAGATAAATGGATGAATCATATTGGTAGATCAATAAAATAAAATGTTATTCCTCCATAAAAATAAATGAAGTACAGATACACGCTGCAACACAGATGAACTTGAAACATCATCCTATGTGCATCCTCCTACACGCAGTCACAAAGGACTTCTGCATAATTCCACTCATCTGAAATGTCTAGAATAGGCAATCAATAGAAAGAGAAAGGTTAATGGTTGTAGCTAAAGAGGTTGGGAACACACAGGGAATGATTGCTAATATGTAGAGGTTACTTTTTTGGATGAAGAAATGTTCTTCGATGGATTACAGTGATGGTTGCACAACTCTGGGAATATATTTTTAAAATCACTGAATTTTACAAGTAAATGGTAAATTTTATAGTATATAAATTATATATCAATAAACCCATAATGAAAATTAAATTACATAAACTTTTCATCAAATAACATAAAAACACTTTACACTTTTTTTTATTAATTAAAAAAAAATTAGGTTTTTGAACATATGCTTCTTAATCTTTTTACTGTCCTTTAATTTTGATGAATTCTATATTAAAATATACTATGTTCTCCATTCTCTTTGTTCTTTCATTCCGGAAATATTATTGTGAATTTTGGACTGCTATGTTTATTTTCAATTTTTATTAACATTTCTCTAACACAACCATTATCTTTTTAAAATTATGGAGAATTTCTTTAGTTAGATATCAAAATGTGTTAATTTATTCTTCAGCAGTTTGCTCTCAAACACAGAGGCTTTGTTTTTTTTATCGCTATACATAAATCCTGAGATTTAGAAGGAATCAGCTAGGAGGCTTCCCTGAGCCCCAGCCCTTTCCTCCCTCCCCTCACTGCAGCGGGGCATGCTCCGCATAGCGTCTCTCTTTCCTAGGACTCTGCCTCTGCGGGTTCCCTGGGATGAAGACGGCTTCTTTGGTCCGAGCTTTCCTGCTTTCATTTTGAAGGGAGTTCTCATAGTTTCTTTTCTCGCAAAATTTGTTTTCTTACTTTTATGCACGGCACAACCAGATTTTCTTATATACAATTTTAAAATGTATTTTCTATCATTTTTTGACAAAAGGGAGAACTATAAGATGTACAGATATGCATCTTCCCAAGAGCTCAGATTAACAAGATTTTGGCTAACTTGAAGAAAACAACTGAAGTGATACCATTTTATTTATTTATTTTTTTTTTGAGACAGAGTTTCACTCTTGTTAACCAGGCTGGAGTGAAATGGTGCAATCTCGGCTCACCGCAACCTCTGCCTCCTGGGTTCAGGCAATTCTCCTGCCTCAGCCTCCTGAGTAGCTGGGATTACAGGCACACGCCACCATGCCCAGCTAATTTTTTGTATTTTTAGTAGAGACTGGGTTTCACCATGTTGACCAGGATGGTCTCGATCTCTTGACCTCGTGATCCACCTGCCTCGGCCTCCCAAAGTTCTGGGATTACAGGCTTTAGCCATCCCGCCTGGCCAGTGACACCATCTTTAAAAGATATTATCAAATATGAAGGTAATGCTGATAAACGGGACATGGAAATGACAAAATCTTTGACGTGATAATCAAATATTCAGAGAATGTCTTGAATACCAAAAACAACCTTTGATTAAAGAAGAAAATATTCCAAACCTTGAGCAGGAAGAGGACCAGGACTTGTTTTCTGGTCACAACTCTGCTAACCAAAAGGGCCAAGATGGGATGAAGTGAAGAAACTGGCAGGAACCAGCAGATGGGGAATGCAGAAGGTGAAATAAAGACTCCTCTTCAAATTCTCTTCGCCGATTAAGAATAGATAGTAGTCTCTTTCTCTAGGTTAATCTACTCAGTGGCCTTTGTTATATCTGCCAGCTAAAATTTAAAAATCAGTGTATTTTGTTTTCTTAGTTCTTACATTTTAGCCTAGATGTCTGCCTTGACATGCCTGGATAAGCCTGGGCAAGCCTTAGGTCATAGCTTGTTCCTTTTTCCGTCTTTGGAAGTATTTTTGCCTCTCTCAGTATTCCGTAAGCTACTTCCTCCTTTCCTTTGTTCTCCTCTGCCCTTACCTCTTTAGGAAAGTGGTAAGCTGTTAGCCAATCGGGTATAGCCTAGAATGTGCAGTTCAGTTTCAGCAAATGGAATCACAGCAATAGGGCTGGATGTGTTAGACATAAATACACCTGCTCTTCCTTTGTTCAGTTCACTCTCATGGCAAGAATGCTGGCGAGCAGTGCCCTTTATGCAGAAAGTGAAAGAAAGCCTTGCTGAGAAGCCTTCTGTCTGAATGCTGATTCTTCCCTGCAACACTGGAAGTTAAGCACTTATTCCCATCAGTGAGGAAAGTGATCCCTCAGTGCATCATTGCTCATCAACATGAGCTACTCTCACCAACATCATGACAGTTTACAGATGCCACGGCAGTGACCTGGAAGTTGCAGCCTCTTTCCATGGAAATGATCTGGAAGTTACTGAGGCTTTCCTAGGAAGTTCTAAATAACCTACTCTCAATTTGCATTAACCAACCCCTTAATTTGCATATAATCGAAAGTGAGTAGAAGTGAGTATAAATAGAGTTGCCAAGCACCGATACATGGCCCACTTTGGGCTCACTGTCTATGAGTTACCCTGCTCTGCATGGAGCAGGGCCAGTCATTAAAATATTGCTGTCTAATACTACCAGATACTATCAGCTTGCCCTTAAATTCTTTATCCAGGGCTAAATCTCAGTTTTGGACCTTGCCTGTCCTGTATCAACTTCGGTCTATTTTCAACATTAAAGATAAATTTTATGAATGTTAAAACAAGTTTCACCTAAAGCGGCCTTCTTACGTATTTTAAATTTGGCCTAAAGGCTTCTCTGTACATCATCGACTATAGTAAGTAGATGTATAAACAGGCCTTAGCCTACACTTGAGCCGGTCACCAAATTGAGGCCAATCAAGTAGAGGCGACTGTGAGAATTGTGTTCAAAGAAAGCCAGCACCCACCTGTAACCCACCCAGCTGTTTCTGTGCCTCACTTGCCTTTTCTGTACCTCATTTTCCTTAAATCTTCCACCATGTGGCTGCAGTGGAGTCTCAGAGCTCAGGAGCTGCCTGATTCATGCTCAGGAGCTGCCTGATTCATGAATCATGCATTGCGCAATAAAACTCTCTTAAATTTAATTCAATGGAAGTTTTTCTTTTATCAATGAATAACTATGAGTCACAAGTTCTCATGTCCCACAATTTACAGGTGCAACTAGAGGAAAATTTGTGATTCCACAATAAAGGCTCATTCTCTCATTGACCTGAAACCCACTGAAATTTACTTGTCAATAGTTAAATTACAGTATGAGTTATATCATTTTAAGGTTTGAATTTTATGGGATTTAATATGGAAACAAATTAGACCACAACATTTTACTGTATTTTTAGGTTTCTATATATGAACAGTTTGCAGTTATTTTAAACAATGAGAAAGCAAGTTGTCTAAACAAGCCGATCTTTTCTGTGATGACAAATGGAACTGACACGTACAACACAAATAAATCAGTATAAAAACCGATGACATCAAATCCATTCTAAAGGAGCGATGGCATTTTAGCACTGAGAAAACTGCTGCTTTTGAGGAGAAAAGAATGACATGAAGAAACATTTTAATTGTAGGAGTTTACAAATATTTCTATATATGTGAGATTTTTGCTGCTATAAACGATGTTTTTCACACAACTCTGTATGTCTCCAAAATTACAAAACTTGTGAGAAATTTTAATCTATCTAAACCCTCTGCTAAATGGTCTGAACACATTTGTTGAACATAAAACATTTTCCTATCAGTTTTCATAAACTAATTGATATTAGATAAGATGAAAATTTACAAGTTAAATGTAATAATCATCTTTTCATAATTGATAGCATTGAACCGTGAGCATCCTGCTGGAATCACAGTCACAGTGTACTCGATCTATTCAGACCCTTCAGCAAATGAAAAACTATTTGCCAACTCTAAGAACCGTCAATATCAAATACTAAAATATATTAAACCTATATTGAAATTCAAAATATACATTTTAGTACCAGACCTTTAAAAGACAATATTGCAAAGCTTAGAGCAGGATTTTAAGATAATAAAGCATAGGCAATGAGAAAATAGAGCACGTCTTTCTTATCAAAATGTATACAATGCTGTATTTTTATTTTTATAATATATTATATATATAGTATTTTGATAATATAATGCATATATAATTTATAAATAAATATACACATTACAGGGCACTTAATTTTTTGGAATTGAAGAAGCTAGTGGTCAAAACAGTGTGAAGACTCACCTAATCTACCTTCTGAATGTTAAATGTTAGGAAGTTAAGGCTTTTCAAGTGTTATGCACTTTTTCCCCCCAGTGACTTGGGATTCCTGAAGCCTTCTCTAAACTTTGTTTCAGTATTCCATTCTAAGAAATCCAAATGTGTTTACAAAAATATATAAATAAATAATAAAAAACCATTTATAGGTATTCTTAGAATCCAGTAGAAGGAAGCAAAATTTGCTAGTTCTTAGAGTGGTGATTGCCAGGCATGAGGGGGGGACAAGGGAAAGAGCGTTATTGCTTCTTGGGTAGAGAAATTAGTTTGGAAGACGAAAACAGTTATGGAAATAGATAGCTGTGATATTTGCACAACAATGTGAATATATTTAATACCAGTTGAAGATGTTGTAACACAAATCCATGCCCCACTTATTTTTTTCTCTGTCACATTGTTTCTCCAGGTTAAATAATCTCAGTTCCTTCAGGTCTGCATTAGGCGTGCTTTACAGGACTTTCATCCTTTCCTTTTTTTTTTTTTTTTTTTTTTTTTTGAGACGGAGTTTTGCTCTTGTCACCCAGGCTGGAGTGCAATGGCACGATCTCAGCTCACCGCAACCTCTGCCTCCTGGGTTCAGGCAATTCTCCTGCCTCAGCCTCCTGTGTAGCTGGGATTACAGGCACGCGCCACCATGCCCAGCTAATTTTTGTATTTTTACTAGAGACGGGGTTTCACCATGTTGGCCAGGATGGTCTCGATCTCTTGACCTCGTGATCCACCTGCCTCGGCCTCCCAAAGTGCTGGGATTACAGGTGTGAGCCATCGCCCCCTGCCGACTTTCATCCTTTTTACAGCCTCCCAGAGTGCCGGGATTACAGGTGTGAGCCACCGCCCCCTGCCGACTTTCATCCTTTTTACCATTTTCATTCTTCTCTAATTGTACTTTAATTTGTTTACAGCCTTTTAACTTGGAGCCAAAGAGAGAAAAGTAGGCTATTTTACATATAGTTGATCTTCATTATTTGTGGACTTTGTATCTGTTAATTCACCTACAGGCCAAAGTTTATTTATAACCCTGAAATGAGTGGTCCCTGTCACTTTCCTGGTCATCTGCGGCCATGCAGAGAGGGTAAAAGAATTTGAGTCTCTTGATGCATGCATTCCTAGCTGGAGCAGAACAAGGCAGCTGCTTTGCCTCCTTGTTGTCAGCTCTCATGCTATAAACAAGTGTCCTTTTCAAGGTTGACTTAGGGCCACATCGTTCTCAGTTTTGTATTTTTAGTTGGCGATGTCACTGTTTAAAATGGCCTTCGAGTACAGTGCAGAAATGCTGTGTAGTGTTCCTAAGCGCAGGAGGGCTGTGAAGTGCCTTTCGGAGAAATTGCGCCTGCTAAATAAGCTTCCTTCAGGCATGAGTGATGGTGTGGTCTGTGAGTTTGGTGTGAATGAATCAAGGATATATATTAAATGAGATGTCTTTAAACAGAAACACACATAAAACATAGTTATGTGTCACTTAATTGACAAAAATGTGACCAGAAGCTTGCAGGGACCTAGCCCGTTATTTCTTCTAGGAGTAATCGTTTAGAATGACCTAATTCAGTGTTCAAGGTGAGTTAATAAATCTTCACCCAGGTTATGAATAAAAATATTAGTTCAGGTATGGTCAACGATGGTGCCTGTGTTCTATTACTAGGAAGGTCTCTCTATACGGCTGTAGAGCTACAGGTCAGCAATTGTTCTGGCATTGAGTTCATCTCAGTTCTGCCGATTGAGATAATTATTAACATATTTTTATTGAAGTGATGCTGAATCAGCTGATTCTGAGATGAAGCAGGGACCCCCCCTTAGGGGTGGCACTGCACCCTTACCCCAAGTATGAAAACAAAAGAAATCTTGATTTCTTCAAGGGGAATACTAGGAACCTCGCTAGCTTTGAGAAGCAAATGAGCAACTTGGTAAGTAAGAAGCAATAATAAAACAAAAGCCAAAGTTAGAATGAGGCGATGCTTGGTTCCCCTACAGAAACTAAAGACAGCATCTTAACTTGTGTCCCTGGGATGTTTTTCAGAAACCCAAACCCCCACCAAATGGAAAATGCTGTCTGCTGGCATAGAGACCCCAAATGAGGGGGAACTGAGGACTCAATTCTGATTGTCATTCTTTCTTCCTCAGGGACTTGAGGTCGAGCTCAACATTCCTTTCTGCTGACCACAAATTTTCAGACAAAGCTTTGCCTTCTTAACCAATCACGAAATCTTTGATTTTGCTATGCCCTGTGGCCCTCGCTTCTTGATGTACTGACTTTTCAGGTAAACCCATGTGTAGCCTCCATATATCGATTTACGATTTTGCGTGTCACCTCTGCCTTTACAAATTCTACGTGTAAGCCATTAGGGAGTTTGGGTCTTAACCAGGAACTCCCCAATTCTCCTTGCCCTGTGCCCTAGAATAAATGCCCCACTTCCTTTAGCTGCAATCCTAATATGAGTATTTGGTTTTGCTGTGTCAAGCGGGCAGACCTACTTCTTATTACCAACTTGCCACATTCGTATTTCACAGAACGTTCACTTTAGAAGTGTAATCAGAGGAAGTGATAGATTCAGGCTCAGTGTGTTACGGAAGTGCCCACTTCTTTAGAATGTAGACAGGCCTTTCCCAAATACATTATCTTCTTTAAGAAATCAGGCACTAAATCCAGAAATGTAACTCAAAAGAGAATACACGTGATATGTTATATATATATATATGAATGATATATGACCAGACTTAACTGAGATTCAGCTTTGGGTTTTGGATCTTGGGTAGGTCGCTAGGCCTCTTGAACTTTAAGGAAACATTAGCATACATTTCAGTGAATTTCAGCGAGCAAACGTGAATATTCTTCTGTCCCACCAAATGATCTGACTCCAAGCATCAGCCACATTTCAGGTAAAACACTCTTAATTCCCTCACAGTTGCAGCCTGACTGTATTCTATCAGTTACAGCTTCCAGACCTGGTGTTTCGCATTAATATAAATAAATAAATAAATAGCTACGAAATAACATCCATTCCTCCTAAAGGCCAAATTTTTCTCTTTGATATATATGATTACATCACATTAGCAAATGTGCTTATTTACACAGACATTCGCTGAGAAACATGATACATAACTGCACTCCTCTCCATCTATTCTACCATTGTTTTAACAGGGGAGTGCATTCTGCTGTAGAAAGCCTTTATTATTTTTTTCTACATAGCTGTCTTTGTACTGAATTCAGCCAATATTTCCTTGTGAGAGTTAAAAACAATAAAATATTGGTCATCTCTCTTGGGCCTTTGCTAGTGTCCTTTTCTTTTTAACTTTCATATTGTAGCTATTAAATAGTGACGGTGTGCTTTGGCTTATAAAATATGATATAAATCAAACTAAATTTGGTTAAATGTGAGTGTCAGATACTTCAGTTGGAAAATAAAGGCTCATTAATTTTCCTCCCTAGTGGAGGAGAGTTAGAAATCTCTTTGACTTTCATTTTTAATGCAGATAAAATTCAAGTCAATCAAGAGATTTTTTTTTCCATAAATCAAGTTTGAGTATACTGTGGACATGACAAAAAGAAAAATAAACAAAGAAATCCAAACACCACAGTTTGTCAGGTGGTTACATTAAATAATGATCACTAATTAAAGAAAAATTCATTTGAAATCTAGTTAGAACTGATATATGCAAAACTTTCCTCCCTGACACATATTGAGAGGATTCAGAGGTGAGTGTCACATTCTAAATTAACATGTAGATGAAAGTCAACAACAGGTGCAGCTGCCTGAAGACTCACACCTCCAGCCCATCCATCCCCTCACAGGAACCTGCCACTTCCAGCACCACAGTCCTACATATGGGTAGGACTTTCCATCTGAAAGGTGCCATCATGGACTATGTTTTAATACGTGCTACTGGCCAGGTGTGGTGGCTCACGCCTGTAATCTCAGCACTTTGGGAGGCCGAGACAGGTGGATCACGTGGTCAGGAGATCAAGAGCATCCTGGCCAACACGGTGAAACCCTGTCTCTACTAAAAATACAGAAAATTAGTCGGATGTGGTGGTGTGCCCACCTGTAATCCCAGCTACTCAAGAGGCTGAGGCAAGAGAATCACTTGAACCCAGGTGATGGAGGCTGCAGTGAGCTGATAGCACCACAGTGCTCCAGCCTGAGCCACAGAGGCCTGTCTGAAAAAAATCAAAAATAAAACCAAAAAACACTTGCTGCCCTATTATACTTTTCAGTATAAACGTGTCCATCCTAAGCAGATTCTAGAACTTTCCTGGTTTTCTAGTTCTGATGGTTCTCCTTGCAGACATCATTTCAATAAGAATATCCTGAGATCAGAAATGCTCTGGTTATTTCTGCAGAGGGACTAAGATGAGGTGTGTGAAATGTGTGTGTGGTGGTTGTGTTTATATGTGTGTGTATGTGGTGTGTGTAAAGTGTATGTGTGTAGTATGTATTGTGTAGGTATGTGTGGGGTATGTGTGGAGTGTGTGTGTATATTTATGTGGGCATGGGTGTATGACATGCATGGTATGTATATTTGTGTGTGTGGTATGTATGTGTGTGGTGGTGGGTTTGTGTGCATATGTGGAGTGTGTGTGGTATGTGTATGGTATGATGTGTGCATGTTTGTGTCTGTGTGTGATATGGGGGATATATGTGTTGTGTGTATATGTGGGGTATGTATAATGTGATTGGTATATGTATTATGTGCTGTGTATGTTTGTGTGTGTTCATTGTGTGTGGGTATGTGTGAGGTATGTGCAGAGTGCGTGTGGAGATGTGTGTGCAGTATATGTATGGTGTGTGTATATGTGTGTGGTGTGTGTGTATGTATGTGGTGTATGTATGTACGTCTGTGGTGTGAGGGGAATGTGTGTGGTTTGTGTGTATATATAGTGTGTGTATTGTATGTGTGGTATATGCATGGTGTGTGTATGTTTGCGTGTGTGCTGTGTGTTTGTATCTGGGTGTGGCGTTGGGGGTGTGTGTGGTTTGTGTGTATAGGTGGGGTTTGTGTGATTTGTATGTGTGGTGTGTGTATATATGTGGTATATGAAGGTATGTGTGTCTCTGTATGGTGTGGGATAATGTGTGTGGTTTGTGTGTATATATTTGTTAGTGTGTGCAGCGTATGATGTGTGTCTGTTTGTGTGTGTCTGTTTCTGTGTGTGATTTGGATGTCTGTGGGGTGTGTGTGGTGTGTTGAGTATATGTATGGTGTGCCATGTATGTTTTTGTGTGTGTGGTGTGTGTTTGGCATATGTGTGTGTGGAGTGTGTGTGTCTATATGGCATGTGTGTGCGCTGTTATTGGCTTTTTAAAAGTCACACTGCCATGAACAAATGATACATGCATAGAGGGAAAGATAGTAGGACGAGCTTCGGATATAGAGTCAGCACTTCCACCTCAATGTAAATAATGTATTAAATTATATTGTTGATATTTGATTGAAGGAGTGTAAAAGAGATGAGGGAACTTTTTATTTCTTGCCTTTACTGTTCTCTTTTCCAATAAGAAAGGATCAGAGAAATGAGAACTGCTCTTAGAAAGTACCTCACATAAAACACTTGATTAAAAGAATAAATTAAAGTCCTTCAGATAACTAGAAATAAATCCTTTTCTCTGAAGTTTATAAGATTAATTTAGGCCTAGAATTGATCTCTTTGCAGGTCACAAAACCTTCCACCAAATGTACAACACTGTGACTGAGAGCAAATGAAGGACTCAAAATTGTGATTTTTAAAAAACAGTACATAGAAATACAGGGAAAAAAACCTTTATACTCCTGTCTCAGCTCATCATCAGCTGCAATAGAGTACTGGCTTTTTCTTCACTGAAACAAAAATGGTTTTATAATTGAAAGTCACATCTCTCACTATTAGTATCTTAGAAGTACAACTAAACTGAGATGAATACAACTTAAATTCTGCTTCCCAAAAAAGGAAATCCCTTTAGAGACATGAAATATAGGCATAGAACAATAAGGAGTTAGGCTGTTCCTGCATTGCTGAAAGTATTGCTCTGTGTTACCTGGGTAATTTATGAGAAAAGAGGTTTAATTGCCTACTGGTTCTGCAGGCTGTACAGAAAGCATAACTGTCATCACCTTCTAGAGAGGCCTCAGGAAGCTTCCAGTCATGGTGGAAGGCAAAGGAGCAGCAGGAATCTCACACGGCGGGAAGGGAGCAAGACACAGAGAGTGTGGGTGGTGCTACCCACTGTTAATTGACCAAATCTCATGAAAACTCACAGTCAGGAGCTCCAATTCGACATGGAATTTGGGCAGCGACAACATCCAAACCACATCATCCTGCCCCCGGCCCCTCCCAAATCTCATGTCCTTCTCACATTAAAAACTCCAACCGGGGAGGAGGACTCAAGATGGCGCTGTGAGAACAACCCAGGATTGGAGCTCTTCTCGTTGAATCTGCAAACGGTGAGTCAGAGCAGCATTTCCAGACTGATCTTTGTTGCCCACAGAACGGGGAAACTCCCAAGTATAAAAAAGACACGGGACGCCAGGCAGTAGGTCTGCCTGGCGAAGCCGGCAGCCGGGGCGGCGGCGGCCGGCCCTACCCAGCAATCCCCACAGGGCGCGCTTGTCCGGGTGCCCTGCTGAACCGGCAACCTGAGACTTGAGAGGGCTGGACTTGAGACTGAACTAGACCTGGACAATAGGCCAGCCCAGGGGATTGCAGGGATTGGGATACCCAGTGGGACGAACAAAACCGCGATTTCAAACTATCCCGAGCAGACGGTCCGAGACGCTCTGTGGGGGAGGGGCGTCCACCACTACCGAGGCAACCCGCCCCAACTGAGATACACACCCACTGCTGACGCAGCCAGCCATTTCCGAGGCAACCCGCCCCAACTGAGATACACGCCCACTGCTGACGCAGCCAGCCATTTCCGAGGCAACCCGCCCCAACTGAGATACACGCCCACTGCTGACGCAGCCAGCGGTTGCCGAGGAAACCCGTCCCTACTGAGATACACGCCCACTGCTGACGCAGCCTGCCGTTGCTGAGGCAACACACTACAAAGAAGAGACTCTGCCGCAGGGCGTGGCGGAGACCACAGCAGAGCCGGCAGGAACAGCGCGAATCACACAACAGCAGGGCGGAGCCTCGGCAGCCAAACAGTGGCTAGTCTGCCTTCTAGCTGGGCAGGACACCTGATCGGACATCCAAAAATAAAGCCCAAACCCCTCAACACAGAGCATTTGAGAAAAAAAAAGGGTTTTTTAATGAGCTCTGTTGCAGCAGAATCAAACATAGCAGCATAACAGCCCTGAATGAACAACAGAGTGCACAGCTCAGCAATTAAACCCCTATAAAGTACAAACTGTCTCCTCAAGCAGCTCCTGACCCCTCTATATCCAAAAGACCGACATTAGGCAGGCATCATCCTGGGACAAAGAGAGCAGAAAAAGAAACTGGTAGCATCCCTCGCTGTGCCACGGCTACTAGAGGTGCACCCCAGACAAGCAGGGCCTGGAGCGGACCTCAGCAGTCATACAGCGAAGGGGCTAGACTGGTAGAAGGAAAACCAAGCAACAGAAATACTTCATCATCAACATTCTGGGTGTCCACTCAGAGACCCAAACGAAAAGTCAGCAACTATGCAGACGACCAGCGGACAAATCCACAAAGATGGGAAGAAACCGGCGCAAAAAGGAGGAAAACACCCGAAACCAGAACACCTCGCCTCCTAGAAAGGACCAAAACTCCTCACCAGCAAGGGAACAAAGCTGGACGGAGAATGACTGTGACGAAATGACGGAATTAGACTTCAGAAGATGGATAATGAGAAACTTCTGTGAGCTAAAAGATCATGTATTAAATCAATGCAAAGAAACTAAGAACCTTGAAAAAAGATTTGAAAAAAGATTCGAGGAAATGATAACAAGAATGGATACCTTAGAGAGGAATATGAATGAATTAAAGGAGCTGAAAAACACAATACGAGAACTTCGCGAAGCAAACACAAGTTTCAATAGACGAATTGACCAAGCAGAAGAAAGAATATCTGAAGTCGAAGACCAACTCAATGAAATAAAACGAGAAACCATGATCAGAGAAAAAAGCGCAAAAAGGAATGAACAAAGTCTCCAAGAAATGTGGGACTATGTGAAAAGACCTAACCTACGTTTGATAGGTGTACCAGAAGGGGACGAAGAGAATGAATCCAAGCTGGAAAATATTCTTCAGGACATCATCCAGGAAAATTTTCCCCACCTAGCAAGACAAGCCAACACTCAATTGCAGGAAATACAGAGAACACCACAAAGATATTCCGCAAGAAGAGCAACCCCAAGGCACATAATCGTCAGATTCAACAGGGCTGAAATAAAGGAGAGAATACTAAGGGCAGCCAGAGAGAAAGGTCGGGTTACCCACAAAGGGAAGCTCATCAGACTCACAGCAGATCTCTCGGCAGAAACACTACAAGCCAGAAGAGAGTGGGGGCCAATATTCAACATTCTTAAAGAAAAGAACTTTCAACCCAGAATTTCATATCCAGCCAAACTGAGCTTCAGAAGTGAAGGAAGAATAAAATCCTTTGCGAACAAGCAAGTACTCAGAGATTTTGTCACCACCAGGCCTGCTTTACAAGAGCTCCTAAAAGAGGCACTACACATAGAAAAAATCAATCAGTACCAGCCATTCCAAAATCACACTGAATGCTAAAGAGCTTCAACATAATGAAGAATCTACAACAACTAACAGGCAAAACAGCCACTTAGCATCAAAATGGCAGTATCAAATTCACACATAACAATATTAACCCTAAATGTAAATGGACTAAATGCACCAATCAAAAGACACAGACTGGCAAATTGGATAAAAATCCAAAACCCATCAGTGTGCTGTATCCAGGAAACCCATCTCACATGCAAGGATACACAAAGGCTCAAAATAAAGGGATGGAGGAAGATTTACCAAGCTAATGGAAAGCAAAAAAAAGCAGGAGTTGCAATTCTCATCTCCGATAAAATAGACTTTAAAGCAACAAAGATCAAAAGAGACAAAGAAGGCCATTACATAATGGTAAAAAGATCGATACAACAAGAAGAGCTAACGATCCTAAACATATATGGACCCAACACAGGAGCACCCAGATACATAAGGCAAGTTCTTAATGACTTACAAAGAGACTTAGACTCCCACACAATAATAGTGGGAGACTTTAACACTCCACTGTCAATACTAGACAGATCAACCAGACAGAAAATCAACAAGGATATCCAGGGCTTGAACTCAGACCTGGAGCAAGCAAACCTGGTGGACATTTACAGAACTCTCCACCCCAAATCCACAGAATACACATTCTTCTCAGCACCACATCACACCTACTCTAAAATTGACCACATAATTGGAAGTAAAGCACTGCTCAACAAATGCAAAACAACTGAAATCATAACAAACAGCCTCTCAGACCATAGTGCAATCAAGTTAGAACTCAGAATTCAGAAACAGACCCAGAACCGCACAGCTTCATGGAAACTGAACAACTGGCTCTTGAATGTTGACTGGGTAAACAACGAAATGAAGGCAGAAATAAAGAAGTTCTTCGAAACCAATGAGAACGAAGACACAACGTGCCAGAACCTCTGGGACACATTTAAAGCAGTCTCTAGAGGAAAGTATATAGCAATAAGTGCCCATATGAGGAGAATGGAGAGATCCAAAATTGACACCCTATCGTCAAAATTGAAAGAGCTAGAGGAGCAAGATCAAAAAAACTCAAAACCCAGCAGAAGACAAGAAATTACTAAGATCAGAGCTGAGCTGAAGGAGATTGAGACACGAAAAACCCTTCAAAAATCAATAAATCCAAGAGCTGGTTTTTTGAAAAGATCAACAAAATAGACAGACCACTAGCCAGATTGATTAAAAAAAAGAGAGAGAACAACCAAATAGATGCAATAAAAAATGATAAAGGGGAAATCACCACAGATTCCACAGAAATTCAAACCATCATCAGAGAATATTACAAACAACTATATGCGCATAAACTAGTAAACCTGGAAGAAATGGATAAATTCCTGGACTCCTGTGTCCTCCCAAGCCTAAACCAGGAGGAAGCTGAAACTATGAATAGACCAATAACAAGGTCTGAAGTTGAGGCAGCAATTAAGAGCCTACCACACAAAAAAAGCCCAGGTCCAGACGGGTTCACAGCCGAATTCTACCAGACACACAAGGAGGAGCTGGTACCATTCCTTCTAAAAGTATTTCAAACAATCCAAAAAGAGGGAATACTTCCCAAATCATTTTATGAGACCAACATCATCCTGATACCAAAACCCGGCAGAGACCCAACGAGAAAAGAAAACTTCAGGCCAATATCCATGATGAACATAGATGCAAAAATCTTCAATAAAATATTGGCAAGCCGATTGCAACAGCAAATCAAAAAACTTATTCATCATGATCAAGTAGGATTCATCCCAGGAATGCAAGGCTCGTTCAACATACGCAAGTCTATCAACGTAATTCACCACATAAACAGAACCAAAAACAAAACCCACATGATTATCTCAATTCACGCAGAGAAGGCATTTGACAAAATTCAACAGCCCTTTATGCTAAAAACCCTCAATAAACTCGGTATCGATGGAACGTATCTCAAAGTAATAAAAGCTATTTATGACAAACCAACAGCCAATATCATACTGAATGGGCAAAAACTGGAAGCATTCCCTTTGAAATCTGGCACTAGACAAGGATGCCCTCTCTCACCACTCCTATTCAATATAGTACTGGAAGTTCTAGCCAGAGCAATCAGGCAAGAAAAAGAAATAAAGGGTATTCAAATAGGAAAGGTGGAAGCCAAATTGTCTCTATTTGCAGACGACATGATAGCATACCTGGAAGACCCCATTGCCTCAGCCCAAAAACTCCTGAAACTGATAAACAACTTCAGCAAAGTCTCAGGATATAAAATCAATGTGCAAAAATCACAAGCATTCGTCTACACCAATAACAGACTTAAAGAAAGCCAAATCAAGAGCGAACTGCCATTCGCAATTGCTACAAAAAGAATAAAATACCTTGGAATACAACTCAGAAGGAACGTAAGGGACCTCTTCAAGGAGAACTACAAACCACTGCTCAACGAAATCAGAGAGGACACAAACAGATGGAGAAACATTCCATGTTCATGGTTAGGAAGAATTAATATCGTGAAAATGGCTATACTGCCCAAAGTAATTTACAGAATCAACGCTATCCCCATCAAGCTACCATTGACTTTCTTCACAGAACTGGAAAAAACCACCATGAACTTCATATGGAACCAAAAGAGAGCCCGCATAGCCAAGTCAATTCTAAGCAAAAAGAACACAGTGTGGGGTATCACACTATCGGATTTCAAACTATACTACAAGGCTACAGTAATCAAAACAGCATGGTACTGGTACCAAAACAGAGATATAGACCAATGGAACAAAACAGAGGCACCGGAGGCAACACAACATACATACAACTATACAATCTTTGATAAACCTGACAAAAACAAGCAATGGGGCAAGGATTCCATGTTTAACAAATGGTGTTGGGAAAACTGGCTAGCCATGTGCAGAAAGCAGAAACTGGACCCCTTCCTGACACCTTACACTAAAATTAACTCCAGATGGATTAAAGACTTAAACATAAGACCTGGCACCATAAAACCCTAGAAGGAAATCTAGGCAAAACTATCCAGGACATAGGAGTAGGCAAGGACTTCATGAACAAAACACCAAAAGCATTGGCAACAAAAGCCAAAATAGACAAATGGGACCTAATGAAACTCCACAGCTTCTGCACGGCAAAAGAAACAGTCACTAGAGTGGATCGGCAACCAACAGAATGGGAAAAAATTTTCGCAGTCTACCCATCTGACAAAGGGCTGATATCCAGAATTTACAAAGAACTCAAGCAGATTTACAGGAAAAAAACAAACAAGCCCATTCAAAAGTGGGCAAAGGATGTGAACAGACACTTTACGAAAAAAGACATATATGAGGCCAACAATCATATGAAAAAATGCTCATCGTCACTGATCATCAGAGAGATGCAAATCAAAACCACATTGAGGTACCATCTCACGCCACTTAGAATGGCGATCATTAAAAAATCTGGAGACAACAGATGCTGGAGAGGATGTGGAGAAAAAGGAACACTTTTACACTGTTGGTGGGAGTGTAAATTAGTTCAACCATTGTGGAAGACAGTGTGGCGATTCCTCAAGGCCTTAGAAATAGAAATCCCATTTGACCCAGCAATCCCATTACTGGGTATATATCCAAAAGAGTATAAATCGTTCTACTATAAGGACACATGTACACGAATGTTAATTGCAGCACTGTTTACAATAGCAAAGACCTGGAATCAACCCAAATGCCCATTGATAATAGACTGGATTGGAAAAATGTGGCACATATACACCATGGAATATTATGCAGCAATTAGAAATGATGAGTTCGTGTCGTTTGTAGGGACATGGATGAATCTGGAGAACATCATCCTCAGCAAACTGACACAAGAACAGAAAATGAAACACCGCATATTCTCACTCATAGGTGGGTGATGAAAAATGAGAACATGGACACAGAAAGGGGAGTACTAAACACTGGGGTCTATTGGGGGGAAAAGGGGAGGGCCAGTGGGAGGGGGAGGTGGGGAGGGATAGCCTGGGGAGAAATGCCAAATGTGGGTGAAGGGGAGAAGAAAAGCAAAGCACACTGCCATGTGTGTACCTACGCAACTGTCTTGCATGCTCTGCTCATGTACCCCAAAACCTATAATCAAATAAAAAATTAAAAAAAAAGAACATTTTGTAAAAAAAATAAAAATAAAAACTCCAACCATGCCTTCCTAATAGTTCTCCAAAGCCTTAACTCATTCCAGCATTAACTCAAAAGTCCAAAGTCTCTGATGACAAGGCAAATCCCTTCCACCTCTAAGTCTGTAAAATAAACAAAAAAAAGTTAGTTACTTCCAAGACATGGTGGGGGCAGATTCCTCATGGCTTCATGCTGTCTTTGTGAGAGTGAGTCTTAGGACGTCTAGGATGTAGGCGTGTGTGACATCCTGCTCCCCTTCTCTCACTCCTGCTTTTGCCATTTGATGTGCCCGCTCCCCCTTCGGCTTCCACTAGATGCGCTAACTTATCAGTCTGAAGCTCAAACGTGCACCAGTCTTAGGGCATAAACAGAATGCAGCAGAGTTCTTTGCTAAGGCATAACCCCATGACCTTTGCACCCATTTTCAATAGGTTCCCATTTCTATCTGAGGCCTCTCCAGCCTGGACGTATTGATCTTATCACTATCAGCATTTTGTCACAATCTTTTGTGTTCCAAGCTTTTGCTCACCTTCCTGTCTTCTTCTGCATCCTCTAAAATCTTCCAACCTCTGCCCATTCTCCATTTCCAAAGTTGCTTCGGCATCTTCATGTATCTTTACAGCAAAGCTCCACTCCTATGTACCCGTTTTCTATATTAGTTAAGGTTCTTCAAAGGAACAGAATCAACAGAATATATGTATACAGAAATGAGAGTTTATTGGGGAGGGAGAATTGGCTCACACAATTACAAGGCAACGTCTCACCGTAGGCTGTCTGCACACTAGGGAAAGAAAGAAGTCAGTAGTGGCTCCGTCTAAGTCTGAAGGCCTCAAAACCAGAGCGGCTGACAGTGCAGCCTTTGCTCTATGTCCGAAGGCCTGAGAGCCTCCAGGAAGCTGCTGGGGCAAGTCCCAGGATGCAAAGGCCAAGGAACCTGGACCTGGATGTCCAAGGGCAGAAGCGAGTGTCCTGTGCAGGAAAAAGAAAGAGAGCCAGAGCCTTAGCAGGCAAACGCGCCCCAGCTTCCTCTGCCAGAGCCTTAGCAGGCAAACGCACCCCAGCTTCCTCTGCCAGAGCCTTAGCAGGCAAACACGCCCCAGCTTCCTCCGCCTGCCTTGTTCTTGCTGCATTGGCAGGAGACTGGATGGTACCCACCCACATTGAGGGGGGTCTTCTCTCCCAGTCCAGAGACTCAAATGTCAGTTTCCTTTGGCAACACCCTCACAGACACACCCAGAAACAACACTGCCCCAGCTACCTCGGCAGCCCTCAACTCAGTCAAGTTGACACCTGATACATTAACCATCGCACACTCTCTCCAACATTTTGACAAAGAAACAAAATAAACTACTCTGAAAGTTTAAGGGTGAATATAAGTATCTTCTTTTCTAAAAGGACAAAAAAAGATGATTTTCTCCTTTTGGCTTTATTCAAGTGTTTTTTTCTTGGAGACGTAATGAATCACAGCCTTTTTGGACCCTTTGCAATAGAGATCAATCTCTCCTGGGATTAAGCCCAGTCTCCACCTTTTATACTGTAGTGAGAGTTCCAAGGTCATAGGCCAATCTGCTTCTACGTATGTAAAAATGGAGTAAAGTTAGCATGGGGGGGAGGGAGGACGACGCAGGAAGGTGTTTATCTGAAGACACGTATAGAATACATACACGAAGAGACAACAGAAGCCAGTGTTTTTCTTCTGCTTTGCCGAATCAACTGTGTGAGATTGTATACTAAATTTCTGTTTTCTTTCGTGCTACCTCATAGGCATGTGAATCTGCTAATGATTACCCAATAATAAACTGTGATTGTGTTCACTTTCTCTTCTACATGGATACTGAGAAATCTTTTGGTTGGCAACTTTATTTTTCCAATAGAATTAAATACAGTATTTCAATACTTTAAATAATTTAACTTAATATATGCCAGATTATCAGTCAGCCAAAGTAAATCCTTTTTGAAAGTAAGCAATTTCTAAAACCATCAATTTGCTTGAAAAACAGAATGAGGCCAGGCACAGTGGCTCAAGCCTGTAATCCCAGCACTTTGGGAAGCCAAGGCGGGCAGGTCACCAGGTCAAGAGATCGAGACCATCCTTGCCAACATGGTGAAACCCCGTCTTTAGACGGGAAACCCCAAGAAAGATCCAAGATGGCTGATTGCTAACAGCTCAGGATTGTAGCTCCCAGTGAAAGTGCAGAGAACGAGAGGACGCCACACCTTCAGACGACCTTTTGTCGCTCACGGACCAGAAGATTCTCAGTGGAGGAGCCCCATGGGTTGCCAGCAAGTCTCTTGTGGCCGGCGCAGTGGTTTTGCCGGCACCTCTGCAGGGCAGCTCTTCATGCAGAGTAAACGGGACAGGTTCCCCTTCTGACCGATGTTTGGAGCCACTTATGACGGACTCAAGAAGGAAGCCAGACCAGAGATTCCCGGGCAGAAGAGCACCATCAGTCTTATCACTGCTGTTTTGGCCGGCGCTGTGGGTTGCTCAGATTCCAGCGCTGGGAATCAATAAACTGGGCGTCCACTCACAAACCCAACTAGAAAGGCGGTAATCGTAAAGACGACAGATGGATAAATTTATAACAAAGGGAAGAAACCAGCCCAAAAAGGCTGAGAATACCCAAAATCAGAATCCCTCTCCCTCTACAGGGGATTACAGTTTCTCATCAGCAACAGAACAAGCCCTGATGGAAAAGGACTGTGTGCCATTAACAGAAGTGGGCTTCAGAAGGTGGATGATAAGAAACTTCTGGGAGTTAAAAGAACGTGTTCTAACCCAATGTAAAGAAACTAAGAACTTTGAAAAAAGGTTTGACGAAATGCTAACAAGAATAGACAATATAGAGAGGAATATAAATGAACTAATGGAGTTGAAAAACACAACACAAAAACTTAGTGAAATATGCACAAGTTTAAATAGCCGAATTGATCAAGCAGAAGAAAGGATATCAGAGGTTGAAGACCAGCTTAATGAAATAAGATGAGAAGACAAGAATAGAGAAAAAAGGATTAAAAGAAATGAGCAAAGTCTCCAAGAAATATGGGACTATGTGAAAAGACCTAATTTACATTTGATAGGTGTACCTGAATGTGATGGAGAGAATGAATCCAAGCTGGAAAATACTTTTCAGGATATTATTCAGGAAAATTTTCCCAATCTAGCAAAGCAGGACAATATTCAACCCCTGGTAATACAGAGAAGACCACAAAGATACTCCTTAAGAAGAGCAACCCCAAGGCACATAATCATCAGATTCACCAGGGTTGAAATGAAGGAGAAAATACTAAGGGCAGCCAGAGAGAAAGGTCAGGTTACCCACAAAGGGAAGCCTATTAGACTTATAGCAGGTCTCTCAGCAGAAACCCTACAAGGCAGAAGAGTGTGGGGGCCAATATACAACATCCTTAAAGAAAATAACTTTCAGCCCAGAATTTCATATCCTGCCAAACTAAGCTTCACAATTGAAGGAAAAATAAAATCTTTTATGAACAAGCAAGTACTCAGAGATTTTATTAACACCAGGCCTGCTTTGCAAGAGCTTCTGAAAGAAGCATTATACATAGAAAGGAACAACCAGTATTAGCCTTTCTTAAAATATACCAAAAAATAAAGAGCATCAACATAAAGAAGAATTTATATAAACGAATGGATAAAATAGCCAGTTAACATCAAATGGCAGTCACTCTAAATTTAAGTTGACTAAATCCCCCAATCAAAAGATACAGCCAAAACCTAATGGTATGTTGCATCCAGACCCATTTCACATCCAAAAATACACAAAGACTCAAAACAAAGGGATGGAGAAAAACATACCAACCAAATAGAGAGCAAAAATAAACAAATAAAATAAATAAATAAAAGGAGTTGCAATTCTCGCATCTGATAAAATAGATTTCAAAGCAACAAAGATATAGTGGTAAAAGGATCAATGCAACAATAAGAGCTAACGATCCTAATACCCAGATATGAGGACAACCAAAACTTGAACTCAGATCCAGAACAAGTAAACTTAATAAATATTTATAGAGCTCTGCATTTTAAATACACAGAATATACATTCTACACTTTAAATACACAAAATATTGATTGGCCATTATTAACACCTATTTTTAGAATAAAGCAATATTCCTGTTCTCTCTCCCTCTTTTCTTCCTCTTTCCTCCTCTCCTCCTCTCCTTCACTCCTTTTTTTCTCTTTCTTTTCTTCTTTCCTCTCAAAAAAAAAAAAAAGAAACCCCATCTCTACTAAAAATACAAAAATTAGCTGGGTGTGGTGGTGTGTGCCCGTAGTCCCAGCTACTCGCGAGGCTGAGGCAGGAGAGTTGCTTGAACCCAGGAGGCAGAGGTTGCAGTGAGCCGAGATTGTGCCACTGCACTCCAGCCTGGCGCCTGGCAACAGAGCGAGACTTTGTCTCAAAAAAAAAAAAAAAAAAAGAAAGAAAAACAGAATGAATTCAACATCTATAAAGTTATTCTAGAAGTTTCAAAATTATTTTTAATAATTTAGAATGATTGAATAATTGATTCAATGTAGTACTGGTGATAGTACCAGCATAATAGCAACGATACAACAATTATGTAATTATAAAGAGATGTAATTTCATTTCACACCTTCATATTAACGATTAAGCACCTGAGTCTCCAGGGGGATTAAACCACTCAGTTGAGGTCACCTGACACAGACCCCGAGCCAGGACTGGGCTCCTTTTTGTCATTCCAGCGCACACCTTGTACTGCCACCTCTTTTTCTATACAACCCTAAAGATCGTATCCACACTTTGGGAGTCGACATAAAGTCTCCCAACAAGCTACATTTCCAAAATGACATCGCAGGCCTCCAGAACTTCCTGATGAACTCACAAAGAATATTCAGATGCCAATAAGGCTGGAAACAGAAGCCTTAGGAATGTGGGCATGGAACCTGAGAATAAGGTACTGTCACGAGTTTCCTACTTAAATGATGAATTTTGATGGCTTCACCTAAATTTGAGAAGGTTGCTGTATTGTTACTGGGGATTTAAAAATGAGGATTCCATAAAATCTCATTATGGAATGTTTCCTCTTACAATCCGTTTCCTGTTAGACAGATAAGGCCATGGCAGAATAAATAATCCCTGTTCTGCCTTTCAGTGACAGTTTATTTGATAGACGGGGGTATTTCTCGGTATGGCAGGACGTTTTTTAAAACTCTAAAGCACACTTACTACAGTTTTCACATCTATGAAATTCAGCCAAAATTTTATTAGGAAAATTGATCAATCCCCTTTGGGGCTGAGACATAAACTGGAGCCAATTGTTCTGTAAGAAACAGCCTGTGACACTCAACTTCTGTTTTCTGTTGCTCAGGGGAAAAAAAATGAAATCAATAATCTGACTTGATTCGTCAGCTGACAGTGGTTGAGTCTGATTTATTATAGGGCACGACTTGGTATGAGAATAGATGCATGTGGGAGAATGTGAGCATGAGTCTATTTCCAGCATGCAGCTTAGGAACAAGCCACTGCAAAGTTGGCTAGACAGGCAGAGTGCTTACAGGCACATGGCCGAGATACTGGGCCATGCCTCGTGTAGAGGACGGGACAGGAAGGGAGGCCTCCAATCAAGTCCTCATTGTTTTATGCCCACCAGAGATAAATACAAAGGGATTTTGCTGGGAAGGATGGTTAGAGCAGTCAAGATGTTTGCTTGGGTAAGAACTGGTCAATTTTTATGGGTTAAAAATTTTCCTCCCTGATAAACAAAACTTAGGCTTAGCAAAAAGAAGTTAGTTTAAAAAAAAATCAACTTTGCTGTTATTAGAAGAACTTGCTTTGGGCCAAAAAAATAAAAATGGGTTTGATACCTATTAGGCTGTCTAAACTCTCTCAATATTTGGGTCAGCACCATTTACACTTTCTTATGGTAGATAGTCTAAATTCAGATTATTGAAAGAATCAAAGGAAAAAGATAAGACAAAAAGAACTATTACAAATAGTGTGCAAACATCTATTAATAATTCAATTAAAGAGCAAGCTCCCTTCACTTACCACAATTACCTTCACTGGCAATTATCAAAGACATTCTAATTCCATTATAAGAACATTCATTCTTGCATTTCTTATAAGAATTATAAGAAATTTCATTCTTAATTTTCTTAGAAGAATTATAAAAAATTTTAAACGTATACTTTTGACCACTAGTCAAAAACTGTATATTTAAAGACAAGCTGGGTATGCTGGTGCAACCCTGCAGTCCTAGCTTCTCAGGAGTCTGAGGGAAGAAGATCACTTGAGTTCCGAGTCTGAGGCTACAATGCACCGTGATTGTGCCACTGCACTCCAGCCTGGGTGACAGAACGAGACTTCATCTCTGAGAAAAAATTAAAACAAAAACTAAGAAACAGTTCTCTGTGTTTCCACGTGCTACCACCACCGTCACTGACCTACACCTGTTGCAATCTTCCAGCATGTTTTCTATGCACACTTAGGTTAATTATGAACCCATCGTAGTTCACTGCATGAAGTGACACACAGTGCTGACACCTACCTGGCTGGGGTGCTGGGAAACTAATTAGTGTTTGCGAGACGTGTTGAAGAGTTGAAAGTGCATGAAGTGCACCACACATCATTAACCTGCCCCACCCTGTTAATTTGTTTGTTGGGTCTATGTGCTATAGTCTAAGAGCCATACGCATCTATAGATCACATCTTGAAATCAAAGGTACCCCTAGAGATTCAACACTCAGCTTTTACTTTTTCTGAAAAGTGACCATTCTGCCTCCACTGATGTATTACCTGAAAAATATACGTGACGGTCCGTGAGGTGCTGCACTATGTGCTTAGCATTCTGTGCTCCACGTGCTGAAGTGTGTGCACTGTAGATGCAGGACTCTGTAGATATCGCAAAGCAACACATGGTAAACTGTGGAGACCTTGCGTTTAAGCAGCTTCCAAGCTAGTATGAAAGATCAGGCATTTAACTGCTTACAACGCTACCATCACGTTATTAACCACATCGACATAACCTATTCAGCTACTGGGAAGCAAGAGAAGTTTAACCATAACCAGAGACTGCCCTGCACATAAAGTGGGAAGGTTTGGATACATGACGCAGTTGGGAAAGGAGAGGAGAAGGAAAAGGCACTGAAGCAGAGGGCGCCCCAGGAGCCGGACAGCCCCAGCCCGGATACGGATATAATGACTACACCTCGATTTGCTGGAGTCTAGAGAAAATAAAAATAGACAGAAGGGCCTTGGGCTAGGTACAAGAACCAAATGCGGCAGTATTTCATAGCCTCGGAGTGATCTATACAGTTATAATGAATAAGAGGTTTGGGAAACAATGAAAACAGCTACAGGAAATTATTTGGGCCATGTGTGGGGGCTCACACCTGTAATCCCAGCACTTTGGGGGACCGAAGCAGGTGAACCTGGCCAATATAATGAAACTTACTCTCTACTAAAAATACAAAAATTAGTTAGGCATGGTGGTGTGTGCCTGGTATGGCCCCAGCTACTTGGGAGTCTGAGGCACAAGAATCACTTGAATCCTTGAACCCAGCTGGCAGAGGTTGCAGTGAGCTGGGATTATGCCACGGCACTCCAGCCTGAGCAGCAAAGCAAGACACCTACTCAGAAACAAAAAAAAAAAAAAAAAGAAAAGAAAAAGAAAAAATCATTAATTGGAGGAGATTTTAGATGGGGAGATGGGTTACAAAGTTATTAAATCATTTATCCGTTCAGCTGTCAATTTATTTCATTTCTTATTGTGTAAATTAATATTTATTGGCTGGGCGCGGTGGCTCACGCCTGTAATCCCAGCACTTTGGGAGGCCGAGGCGGGTGGATCACGAGGTCAAGAGATCGAGACCATCCTGGTCAACATGGTGAAACCCCATCTCTACTAAAAATACAAAAAATTAGCTGGGCATGGTAGCGCGTGCCTGTAATCCCAGCTGCTCAGGAGGCTGAGGCAGGAGAATTGCCTGAACCCAGGAGGCGGAGGTTGCAGTGAGCCAAGATCGTGCCATTGCACTCCAGCCTGGGTAACAAGAGTGAAACTCTGTCTCAAAAAAAAAAAAATTAATATTTATTACATTCCTACTGTCTGTAAAGGTGAGGGAGAAGGTTTGTGGATACAGATAAAAGTTATGATATGAGGACCTGGAATACTGAACAGTCACAGAGTGCTGTAATCCATGGCATTTATCAAAGCACTTCCTAATATCATTGTAAGAAATGAATTTTTTCTTATTTTTGTTAAAACATGCGCTCTGAATGAAGAGACCCCCCAAACAGGCTTTGTGTGAGCCACATGGCTGTTTATTCACCTGGGTGCGAGTGGGCTGAGTCTGAAGAGTGTCAGTGCAGGGTGGTGGGATGGGAGTTGCTTTTACCGGTTTGGGGTGGGCAGTTGAAGGTTATGGAAGTTACAGTTTAGGGCAGTGTTTTGCAAGCGAGGAGGGGGCCGTCGTTTTGCAGGCTGGGAGGGGGTTGTGGTAGGGTGTGGAGTCACCAGGTCCGCTAAGGTCGGTTACAAAGTCCAACGGCCCTGTCAATTGAGGCCAGAATAGGAAACAATAGAAGAATGTCTCAGTTTTAGTTCGGCACCGCAGGGGTTGATTGTTTTTCTGCTTTTCATGGGCTTCCAGTTACTTCAGATTTATAATTCCGGGAGCCCCTCCAGAGGTGTACGTGGGGGCCACAGAGGTTACCATGCTGTCCACCACATGGTCAGACCTTAAAACCTTCTGTGTTTTACATGACGGATCTAAAAACACAGAAGGTCATCGGAGAAGTAAGATGCGAATCAACCTATGTACTTAAACCATGATCACAGAGGGTGACCCAGAGGCCATCTAAAAAGGCCACACCTGAGCTGCATTTGAGGATAAATAAACCTTTCTGGCTGGAAAAAGGAGTTAGGATGTTTCAGATAGAAGCAGCTGTGGAAAGACACAGACAGACTCAGGAAAAAGGAGACCACCTGCAATCACACTGAGAGAGCCCCTGGTGGTTTCAAAAGGGGTGTGTCAGAGGGCAGGGCAGAGATGCAAACAGAGGCCAGTTCCTTAAAAGCTGGATCTGAAAGCAGCGAGGAAGACACTTCCAGGGCCGGCATGATGAACACCTTAGAAAGATTTCCTTGGTGACAGAATGAGGAGTGGGCAGTTAAGTACAAAGTGTTTTAACGTTTTTATGTACGTAGACAGCTATAACGTTTTATCAAGATGTAATATACATACAACCGAGTGCACCTATCTTATTGCAGAATTTTTGACTTTTTACACATGCATACCCTAGGATAGCTACCACCCAGTCTGAGGCACAGAACAACTGCAGCATATAGAATCATACAGTTTGCCCTCGCACAGACAGGAGGTGAGCATTTCTCTGGCTTCATCTTCTATTTTTAGAAGTCATATAAATCCAGCAGGTAGCGTTTGATGCCTGACCTCTTTGCTCCACATTATGTCCGCGAAGTTCATCTACGCTCTTGCATGTGGCAGTTCTCTTTTACTGCTGCATGGAATTTAATCATATTTAATTATATTCCACCACTTTTAAATTCACTTTTCTATGGATAGATTTTTTTTATTATTTTCAGCTTTTGGCTATTATCAGTACAACGGCAAAAAGTACTTTAGTACATATCATTTTATGAACATATTCTTTTATTTTTCTTGAATGTAAACCTAGGGATAAAATTGCTGGGTTATAGAATAAGTAACTGTTTCACTTCAGAAAAATAAGACAAGATATTTTAGTTTTTTTAAATATGTATATATATATTATTGCATTTTAGGTTCTGGGGTACATGTGAAGAACATGCAGGATTGTTGCATAGGTACATACATGGCAATGTGGATTGCTGCCTTCATCCCCATCACCTATATCTGGCATTTCTCCCCATGTCATCCCTCCCCAACTCCCCACCCGCCTTGTCCCTGTGCTACTCCTCCCCACAGACCTCAGTGTGTGAGGCACCATCACATGTATGAAAACTCCGCATCTCGTCGGGATTTGCATACACAGTCTCGGGAGCTTGGAGGATTCTGATCTGTGTCTAGTGATACATCTTCTGATATCAGGGAATATCCTCTGCATTTCCTGGCAAATTATTATACCGAACACGTTTTCTTATGCTTATTTACTATTTAGAGATCCCCTTTTGTGTAGTGCCTATTCAAATCTTTCCTCTTTTTTTTTGAAAAAGGTTTGATTGTCTCCTTCGACCTTCAGATACACAGCTTGGGCAGTATTGCTTACACAAATATTGCAATTGTATTCTCTCAGGCTATGGCTTACCTTTTTATACTTTCTTAATTTTTTTTAAAATTTTTTTAGAAAGACAAATCCATTATAATGAGTCATTTTTAGTCTTATTTTAATCAAGCCAAGGTATGAAAATGTCCTTGTATGCAGTCTGCCAGAAGCATTATTGTTTTCCCTTCACATCGAAGTCTATACTTTGTCTTGAATTAGTATCTAATCAGTTGATGACTAATTGAGCATGGTGTGAATTAAGGGTTAAGTTTCTTGTTCTTCCATAGGGAAAATCAATTTCTCCAGTGCCATTCATGAAAATGACCATCAATTTTCCTTTTGTGGGTATTGACAACCTAGGAAAGAGGTAATTAGATTCTGAGTTAAGGAGGTGTTCTTAAGAACAGCAAGAATGAAACACATTTAATCAGTTAAGGAGATACAATTTACTGCACTTTATTAGTGATTCAGTGTCAGTTTTGAGAAAAAGAAATCGAAGATGCCCCAGGGTTTGCCTTGGGCAGCCGTGTAGACGTTGCATCAACTAGAAAGATGGGAAGAGCTGGAGGGAAAGGTGGTGGGGGAGGGCACAAAGGAGAAGAGAGGACAATAGTTTGAGCGAAACACTTCGAAGCTTCCAGTGAGAATACCAAGTAGGCTTAACAATGCAGGTGAGCGTCACCCAAAATAGGAGCAAACGTCACAGAATTAGAACAGAAATTTAATGTAGGGAATATAGCTCTTACCCACAGTTTATTTACTAACATTTCAGACATTCACGATCAGCATATGAAGAACTGACCTAGAGAGTAAGTGGAGACCCTCCCAAGGTTATACAATATTGAATTTGCCCATCAAACTTCATGTCAATTGCTACCCGAAGAGGACATTTAACAACATTTAATGAGATGTGGAAAAAAATGTGCTACGTCTGGTAACACAAAGCTGTTGTGTAATTCACACAGGCTGTTGTGTGAATTAGATTCATAAATGAGATTGCAAGGTGGACCTCATTTCCACAGCGGGCAGCCTTCTCTGTGGCTTCTGCAGTTTTGGTGCCCATCTCATGCTGCCTCCACATGGCAAGGGTGGACTTTATGTACTGAGCTGTCCTCTTCTCTGTGTGTCTTTTGATTCTGCTCTGAGCTGGGATCTTGGTCTCCAGCAGGAAGTTTCTGACGTGGAAATGCTGTAGAAACACTGAACACATGGGCTCTAACAGTCGTTGCAGACCTGACGCAAGAGACGGGAATTAACACATGAAGACCTGGAAGAGGGAATGTGATGCATTTATACTTCTTAAAAAAAAAAACAAACAGTGCTACGGGATTGTGCATTTTTATTTTTAGAAACACCAGTTTAATACCAGTTTCACTGTTCCAATAAATGCTTCCAAAAAATCCTTGATTGTTTTCAGTCTTTTTCTGTACATGAATTCCATTTCGTAGTGATGTAATCAGAACTCATTTACTTGGGGTTTTGCTTTATCTTTCCAACAGATAATTATAAAATGTGATATATAAATTAAGCAATGCCATCTGTCAAAGAAAAAAATTATTCAGTGACACTTGTGAAAGGTGATCAGACAGACTTCATTCGAGAGGAAATGGTCACAACAGGTGTTGGGACCACTGAAGTGGTGTCCAGCAAGGAGGGGAGATTGGGTTTCACTCCAAACACAAGGACAAGTGGGCGTTGGGAACAAAGGAGCCAGTGGGGGTCAGTAGACTAACATCACCAGCAGAAACATCACATCCAAGGGGGAGATTCTTGCTAGATCAACTCAATAGTATTTTTGTTAAAGGCAGATCGTGGTGAGTAGACAACATGTGCAGTCTGTTTTAAATGACTCTTGTTTTTCTTTTCAGTTTTAAGTAGTTACCTTTGGGGGTCCCTGAGTCCCTCGAGAGTCCCCAGCATAGGGAGGGAATTGAGGAGCTGCAGGAGGAAGGGAAACGTCTGGAAGGAATGGTTGGAGAAATGGAATAGGCAGGGGATTCGGGGGCACCTGGAAGGATTCAAAGGAATGGAAGGAATGATTCAAGGTGGTGAGAGGAGGAAGGAGGAGAGGAAGCGTAGGAAGGAGAGGTCCTGGGGAGCCAGTCTGGGGAGATCTTAAGTTTCAAAGAGCCCATTGAAGTTGCTCAGCAGTATTTTCCTAGCCAGAAATAAAGAGCATAGAAATGGAGGAGCGTATAGGCAGCAGGGTTCTAGAGGAACCAGGACAAATAAAGTCAGCCTGGACATTGGACCGCGGATCCTCACTCAGGACACACACACACACACAAACACACACACACACACACACACACACACACACACACACACACCAGGACAGTCTTCCAGCCCAGGGAGAGGGACTCTCTGGGAGAACCTTCTTTTTGAGAGAAAAAAATACCCAGGAAGAATTTTCCTGACCAGGACGAGGCCTAGGAGTTGGGGATGCATCTAACCCGACTCCACTCAAAGAGCCCAGAGGGAAGACCTCCAGCCCAGCAGATGCCCTTATGAACGCCTAAGACTGTGTCCAGAGGACGCAGAGTTGAGGATCAAATGTGTTCTCACTGCACTTCAGGGGCCTTCACCCAGAGGAATGGCTCAGGAGCTGGATTCAGCAATGGATCAGGCAGTCAGGTGTGAAGACCAAGGCCTCCAAGGTGAGCACTCGAGTCCTGGGTGAGGGGCCCGGGGCCAGAGCGGGGCCTGTGATTGATTTTAGCCCAGCCACAGTCCCGCGATTGTTGAAGACGTTGATACTTCGTTCAAGGGGCAGGGACATTGCAATGAGGTCCTGCAGGGGGGGAGAGAAAGTGAGCTGAACTCTGAATATAAGGACAAGGGGGGGTTTACAGCCAGGGAGCAGGGTAGGGTCGGGGGTGGAAAATTGCTAAGAGCCGTTATCACTCAAGGAGGATCCTTGCCAGCTCCACTCCACAGAAGCCTTGCTGCAGGCAGGCCAAGGTGATAGAATGTGGAGGGAGGTCACATATTAAGGGAGGGGAATGTTAACAGGATTCTTGCTCAAACTGGATTTTACAAGGACAGTGGGGTGAGCCCCAGGTCAGGCCTCATCAGAAAGGAGTCGGAGGACCTTAACTCAAGTGTGGTCAAAAGGGAGCTTCTGTCACTTGCCTGTTTTCCTTTTAAGGACAGCAAAATATTGTATCCAACGGGCAGATACTTAAATGACTTCCACTTATTTTACTTATATGAATGTTTTTCTGGCCGAGGCGGGTGGATCACGAGGTCAAGAGATCGAGACCATCCTGGTCAACATGGTGAAACCCCGTCTCTACTAAAGATACAAAAAATTAGCTGGGCACGGTGGCACGTAATCCCAGCTACTTGGGAGGCTGAGGCAGGAGAATTGCCTGAACACAGGAGGCGGAGGTTGCGGTGAGCCGAGATCGAGCCATTGCACTCCAGCCTGGGTAACGAGAGCGAAACTCCGTCTCAAAAAAAAAAAAAAAAAAAAGAAATGTTTTTCTGTTTATGGTTCCTTTTATTCTCATGCGTAAAATCATATTCACAGCCTGGACAATAAAATCCTGGTGATGAAAATAAGCTCATGCAGAAGCGGTGACAGTGACTCACCGAGGGCGTCTTGGTGGACTTGCCAGGCTGCCAGCCCCTGCTCACTTGGGGTCCCGCTCACCCCTGATGTTTGGAAAGGCACCTAAGTTTAATCATCATTTTTACTTTACAGTTTTTGGATTTCCAACTAATTTTTCCTTGGTATCAAGATATACTCACTTATAAAACAGTAAAAGCATTATTGATTCTAAAGCTTTGGATGTCAGTAAATTCTTTAAAACCTATTATTTTAATTTTTAAAACTCTTTGTCAAGCCGGGTGTGGTGGCTCACACCTGTAATTCCAGCACTTTGGGAAGCTGAGGCGGGTGCATCACTTGAGGTCAAGAGTTCAGACGACCTGGCCAACATGGTAAAGCCCAATCTCTACAAAAAAATTAGCCAGGTGTGGTGACGTGGGTCTGTAATCCCAGCTACTCGGGAGGTTGAGGAAGGAGAATCACTGGAACCCAGGAGGCCTGGGTTGCAATGAGCCAAGATCACGCCACTGCACTCCATGCACTCCAGCCTGGGTGACAGAGTGAGACTCAATAAAAAAACAAAACAGCAACAAAAAAAGCTACTCTCTGTCAGTAACACCAGCAGGGAAGAGGAATGCTGCTTGCAATGCTTCAAGCTAATGACCAACGCCAGTGATTAAGACTGGCTTTCAAAGATGACGTACAAAGTGGCACCTCCTTCCACACTCCCAGGACTCTTACTGTCGAAGGCCACATGTATGTCAAGTGTGAGGACCAGATTCACTTGCAACTTAGTAGGGTGAATTTCTAAAACATTTTAAAAGGAAACTTTGGCTAGCAGGATACATTGTTTCAAATATGAGAAAGATAATTCACATAGAATGATGAGGTTGCTCATGATTTTCAAATAAAATTTAGAATATATTATTTAGAAATAAGCACCTAAGAATGGAAACTGTACTGAGGAGGCCATCACTTGGGTTTTAATTCTTGGCTTCTGATCAGAAGATACTTTTCAACATGTCTAAGAACTCTGAAGACTCACTGAGTCACTTTTGGGATGGCGACTTCCATGTTTCTGGAGAGGTGCAGCAATGGTGCAAAGGGTGGCTTGCGGCAGAGAGACTCCAGCTTCAGGGAGATCACAGTACCAGAGGCTCTTACGGTTCTCACAGGTAAGTGGGCATCACAATCCTCTGTATAGTGAGCTGTCCTACCTGCAGGGCTTGCAAAAGCACGTTGTTATGCTCAACCATTTTCAAATTCAGTTTATCTACGTCGGGACCTGAGAATTTGACCTTCTGAAGTCCCAGGTGAGGCTGACGCTCCTAGATGATGGATCAGTCTGTGAAGAGACCTGCTGTACCGTGGAACACTGTGTTAGGCAAGGTCGACGCTTTGAAACATGGACCTCCTCTTCAAAGACTTAAAAAATCTAAGTTATTGAATGAAGTAGCAGTGACAGCAGGGAAAAGAGTTCCCCATAAGTGTTTTGCGGCAATGTACACTGTTTAACTTTTACTGCACAGATGGTGTCTAAACAAGAAGTTGGGATTTTTGCAGAGTTACTGGCAGAATAGTCTAAAACACTGTCATGTAATACTGAGTTCAATGAAAAGACAATGAATGTGTCTGACAAGCGGGATCTTCCTAAACACTTGTTATCATCACGCCTAACTCTCAGTCATTGATTTGGAAATCTCGTTATCTGGACAGGCAGCGTCTTTGGCGTCAGCGTACACATCTCAAATTTAGGCTGGCTTGTGTCAGAGTGGCCTGATGTCAGTCTTCAATATGTTGGTACTTAACCATTGTCAACGAGCCTGTATGATTAAAGCATCTTAAAAGTTACTAAGCCAGTGATATTTCCAGTGGTTGAGGCGTCTCTTGAAATCCCCTTTCGCATCCTACTAAATCCTATGTTAGGGTCAGAGTTGAGCCTTGTCAGCCACTGGAAGGAGAACGCAGTCTCGATGTGAAAGGACTTCATGGCCAGGGATGATCGGCCTCTGCAGTTTTTGAAATAGTATTGATTGTAGATGAACGATTAAGTTTACACTGTGTTGAAGACAAAGCTCTAAAATTCTTTCATCTCTGATTATTTTTTGTTCTTATCATGTCACAATTGAAAACCCTTAAAATACTCAAGAGACATGACACTTATTAAAGGGCATTTTAATTTATCCAACCCTTCACATTGTGCAAGCACAGCAAGCCCAGGCCGCTGGAAAGAAATGAAGTTCTAAAATGTCAGGACGCCTGACGTTGTGCACGGATGGAGGTGATGCAAGGATGCTCTGCTCTTCTCTCTGCTCTGATCAGGACAGGGCTGGGGTCACCCAAAAGTCAGTTCGCTTTAGCAAATACAATTAATACAGTTTGATGATAAGATTTGAATTCCATAGAGGATATTTAGAGATGAGCTTTTTAAAACAAGAAGTAGCAAGTTTCTTATTTTCTCTTTAATTGTTAAGTAGAAAATTTAAAAATAATATTTATGAATGATATGACATACTGATGAAAATAGATTGTAAGCAATCCTTAACTATCTGGGTGCAAAGTACCGCTGAATCATTGCCAACTGAAGTTCAGGTGCCTCTAAAAGAGATTTCTATCTGTTATTTACTGGGTCTCTTCCTCCAGGCCTTAGACAATACCATACAATAAATAGTTCCTTCTCAAAAATGTGTTAACTAAATATATTACAATTTGCAAATTCTTAATAACAAAAATATGGACACATTAAAAGTTCAATAAATTCATATATCTATATATTATGATATTTTTTAAAGTATATTTATGAACCATGACTTTATTAGTCCAGCTCTAAGATTTTTGCTGTGGTGTCTACTTCAAGTGTATATATAGCTATCTTTTTTTTTTTTTTTTTGAGATGGAGTCTCACTCTGACGCCAGGCTGGAGGGCAGTGGCATGATCTTGGCTCACTGCAACCTTTGCCTCCTGGGTTCAAGGGATTCTTCTGCCTCAGCCTCCTGAGTAGCTGGGACTACAGGTGTGTGCCACCGTACCCAGCTAATTTTTGTGTTTTTAGTAGAGACAGCGTTTCACCATGTTGGCCAGGATGGTTTCGATCTCCTGACTTCGTCATCCACACGCCTAGGCCTCCCAAAGTGCCGGGATTACAGGCATGAGCCACTGAGCCTGGCCAAGCTATCTTTGCTTTGAACTGCGTAATTGAGTTTTAGCTAACATTTTTTTAAATAGTGTGAATCTAACCTGAGAATGTCATGTTTTCTCCTGAAGTTCTGTGTTTTCAAGATTCCTGATTTGGACCACATTAGGATTAACTTAAGCATTAAGAAAACATACAAAAGAAATGAGCTTTACTATCTGACAGACTGTGGAAGTCACCTGCAAGTGACAGGCATTGCGTACCATACAATGAATGACTAAGTTGCAAAAATATTGTTTAAACTGAGATACTCCTTTTAAGCCTGAACACATTTTAAAATATTATATTTTATTAATAATAGTTATAAATTCACAAAAGCCAGAAGCTGTGTTACTTTGAACTTGTGGTGCCATGCATGCTTAAACACTGATTAGTAATTCAAGGATAAGAGTTTTTCTGGGAAAATCTAGTATTTTTTCCTCCAACTTGTAAAAGTTTTGTTAGCTTCATGCTTCCATAGAAAAGCTTTCATAAATGCCATCTATCTTTGTGTTTGTAAAGTTGGAAAAGCTTCCACCTTTTTATTACAGGATTTGAACAAAGATTTTCTCAAGATCATCTTTGGAAATCATCACATATCTCAGATAACTTTATTCCACACACAATGGGAATTCATCATTTAATCATTTTTTTCTTTTTCTCAATAAATAACTTATTTTCTGCTCTATTCCACCCTCTCTGGTTAATGTAATCGGCGTCTTCTACCTGTGCTCCTAAAATTTGCAGAGGCCCTTGGGACTGCAGTAAACTGGAGGGGAAACTGGGCTGCACTTGGTTTTGTGCCAGCTGGTCTCGAACATCAGGGAATTTTCCTGCCTTCAGGGTTTTATTGTCTCACAAATGAGAGGGAAGCCATCAGACTGAGCATTGGTAAATGTACCGTTATACAGAAAAAATTTATACACTGAATAACATCATTATCTAAAAGTTAATCTTGGATACACAATTCAGTGATGATCATTTTACAGTGAAATACTTTTGAAAAGTTTTCATGTATGTTCTAAACTGGCACTGTTCAGTGGAAATTTCTGCAGTTTGGGAAATATTCTATATTGCACTATCTTATATGCTAACTCCTAGCCACATAGGGCTATTGAATTCATGAAATGCAGCAAGGACAACTCAGGAATTAAAATTGAACCTGTATTTAATTTTAGCTATTTACATTTAAATTAAGTAGCCCCACATGGCTTGTGTCTACTGTATTAAACAGTGTAGCTCTGGAAAGAAATGGGCTTTAAAATTGATTGAAAAGTGCAAAGTCAACTGTTTAACTACTGAAAGTCCACTGTTGCAATTACCCACAGCAATATAAACATATATGCTCACAAATGTAGCACCACCGTCAGGATACAAAACAGAGGCATCACACCAAACCTCCCCTGGGCCTCTCTGAAATCAGTCCTCTCTCTTCACCCCAAGAGAACACTGATCTGCATTCCGTCACTAAGGATTACTTTTACCTATTCTAGAACTCACGCAAATGAAATCATCACTTGTAAATGAAACCATCGTTTGTAGTCTCTGAGTCTGGCTTATTTGACTAAGCATTATGCGTGGGGTTATGTCTATTTGCATGTGAACCAGTAGTTCATCCCCATTTGTCACTGAAGACTATTACTCCGTCTTACACAGCACAGATGTTTGTCTGTTCATCTATCGATGGACATTTGTGCTTTTTCCAGTTCCAGGTTATCATGTGTAACACTTTAATGAAAAATCACAAGTACCGTGTGTGTGTGTGTGTGTGTGTGTGTGTGTGCATCTACACCCACTCAGCTGTGTGTTTTCATTTCTGTTGGGCTGATACTTCAGAATTCAATTTCTGGGTTCCATGGTAAAATACATTTAATGTTGGAAATCGTGTCAATAAGTGGGGAAGTTTTCTGTTTATTTTAATGGTTATTTAAGGTATGTTATTATATGTAAAAGCCCTTAATGCCACTATTTTAGGAATATTCCTTCTCCTTCTCACTGAGCTATTTTTCATACTCTATTATAATGGTGCTTAATGGTGATGGGTTACTTTACCTCTGACTCTCAATCTATTGTGGGTGCAGATACAACACAAAACAATAGTATTGAAACCGAAGCCCAAGGCTTCTGCCATTGACGCTTTTTATTCTATCAAAATAGAAAAATCACCTTGAATTGTAGGATATGATTTAAGGAAACGATTTTAATGATTTATTGGTCCTAAAGTACTTTAACAGATATCACATGACACTTTGTGTTATTTTATTCATTTTATTATTTCAACTTTAACACAATTGGTTTATTTAACAATGAAATTACAATAGTGATGTTAAATGCTCTGCTTTTAATTCATATAATTGTGACTGAAACCTTAATATTTTCACCACAAAGGACATGAACAATGTCAGGTGTGTAAGTTGGCTTCATAGCCTTTCCACAAAGAGGTCAGTGATGGCTGCCCTACATGGAAGGAACAGTCTCAGGAGATACAGGACAGATGCGTCCAGGGCTTGCCGAGAAGTCTCCAGGCTGGGCAAGGGACAGCAATCTCAGTTGCTTATTGCAAAACCCCTACTTCCTGGCAGCTGGCTAATTTTCATCCCAAAGATGCCTGTTTTATCTTGGCTCCCGTGTTTAAATAACATCATATTCAAATGCTTAGTATAAGAAGCACGAAATAGAAGCCTCAGCTACCAAAAATTCTAAAACGTTTCAAAGGCAAAATACATTCTGTACACACTATCAGACAGACAGAATTGCTTGTCCTGCTGGGCAGTCAGTAGCACATTCATGCACTGCCCTCCTGGATTCGTTTTTACCTGTGCAGGTGTAATGATGGCCACGTGTTCATCCTGTGCTTCCTTTCACATGTTTTCATCTGGGGACTCAGGAAATAAGAAAACAAGGCAAACTGATTTCTCTCTTCAATGTACCCATGGATTCTCTACGCAAAGCACATTTTTAAAGGTAAAGTAATGTGAAAGATGTGGAATTTAAACTTTAAGGTGTCTTACACAGTTTGAAGTAACACAAATGGATCTAGAAATTTATGTTGCTCAAAAAAAGTGCTCTGATTTACATAGATTTAAATAAAGTATTATTTCCCCTTATTCTTTCTTTATATGTTATTACTATTTAAAAAGAGCTAGATTTGTAAAACCCTGCGGAAGATCCGCCAAATCAAGCCCAGCAATGTTAGTCTCTGAGTTGGAGTGAAGACAAGCTATTTTTGTAGCCTTTGATTCTCTTCTCTTAAAAGGCTCATCCCTATGTTACCAAATTGTTTAAAGTTAGGCCATTCTGTATTCAACTATAATTTATATGCTACGGTTAAGAGTTCAATTGAGTTGCAATTAACTAGTTGACATCACAAAACAGTGCTTAGATATTTAATTAAATATGTATTCACTTTTTTGTTGTTGTTTTGCAGTTTTTTGTACATATTTTAGAGTCTGTTTCCCTGCCTCCCTCCCAGGCCCTTAAAAAGATATTCATCCTAGACAGTGTGTTAGCAAAACCTAATAGAGGACAGAAACTAAGAAAGGACACCAAGAATGAAGAGACATTTTCACGCATACTCACCTAGTCCGCCTGAAGCTCTCAGGTGACAGTTCCCCAGCCTACCTTCCATCTCAGGCACGACATGCTTGAGAACCTTACTTGGTCTGTTCTGCTTGCTCTTTCTTTCTTCCGTTCCCTCCCTCCCTCCCTCCCTTTCTCTTTCTCCCTTCCCCCCATCCTTCTTCCCTGGCCCCCTTCCTGCCTTTCCTCCTTCCTCCCTTTATTTCTTTCTTCCTTTTTTTCGTCAATTCAATAAAATGTTTTGGATTCCTATAAAACTCACATAACATAAAATATATAATTTTCAACATTTTAAAGTATACAATTTGGTGGCATTAAGTACATGTATACATTATGTATGAATGTAATTAGTGCCATTGAATTACCATATACTTTAAAATGGTTTTGCATCCATCCCCATTGTTCATATCCAGGGATCTTTCACCTTGCAAAACTGAAACTCTATGCCCATTAAATGAAAATACCCCGTTTCCCCCTTTCTTCAATCCAAAATAACTACAATTCCACTCTCTGTCTCTATGTTACATTTTTTAGGTATGTGTTATAAGTGGAATTCTACAATATTTATCTTTTAGTGACTCATTTCATATAGCATTCTGTCCTCAAGATTCACCTGTTTTGCGTCATGCTTCCAAATTTCTCTGCCTTTTCGAAACTTCCTGCGATATATTCCATTATATGGATATACTACATTTTCCTATCCATTCATCTGTTTAATGAATACTATGTTGTTTCCATGTTTTAACTATTTTGAAAAATGCTGAAGTGTTTACAGCTGTTCATTTCCTTCATAGTGACTGACACTGCTCTGTCTTATACATTTTTCTGTCGTGTTTTCATTTTCATTCATCTCTAAGAATTTGCTAACTCCCCCTTTTATTTCTTTTGATTCATTGATTAAGAGTGTGTTGCTTATTTTCTGCAAATTTGTGAATTTTTCTATTTTTCTCCTATTCTTTATTTCTAACTTTACCGTGTTGTGGTCACAGGAGATATTTTGCATAATAGCTATCTTTTTAAACCCATTGAGACTTCGTTTGTGGCCTAGATAGATATGGTCTGTCCTGGAAATCACCCCGAGTGCACCTGAGAAGCATGTCTATTAGAGTGTTCTGTATTTTCCATTAGGTCTCATTAGTTTATTGTCGTAGGTTTCTATTCCTTTCTTATGTTCTGTCTGCTTGTTCTATCTACCACCGACAATAACGATTTAAAGCCTCTATTTTTCCAGATCTATTTCTCCCTCCATCTATAAATTTTTGCTTCATATATTTGGAAGGCATGCTGATAGAGATGTATATACTTAAAATTGTTATATATTCTTGGTACTGAAATTTTTATTGATATGTAATGTTTTTTCTCTCTTATAATCTTCTTTCATTTAAAGCTGATTTTGTCTGATATGACTACAGTCAGCCCCACTCTCTTTTGGTCACTATTTGCATGAAATATCTTTCTTCCTCTGTTCATTTTCAGCCTATTTGTGTCTCTGGATCTAAAGTATATAAATAGGTTGGATAGGCATACACGGTTGGATCATGATTTTCAAAAAGAATTCTTCTTCCAATCTCTGTCTTTTGACTGAAGAGTTTAATTCATTTACATTGAAAGTAATTATGGATAATGAAGAATTTATGTCATTTGCTACTTGGTTTCTACATATTTTACAGATTTTTTTTGCACCTAATTTTCTGCACTACTAATTTCTTTTTATTAAGTTGATTTTTTTTTGCAGTGAAATGTTTTAATTTTCTCTGCAATTTTTATTTGTAAATCCTATAGTTATTTTCTTTGTAGTTTCTATGAGGATTACATTTAACATACTAAATTTGTAACATCCTAATTTGAATTTTCACCAGCTTAACTTCAATAACATACACAATATATACACTGTGCACTTATCCCCTTGCTCTTTCAGTTATTTATGTCACAAAATTACATCTTTATACATGATGAGTCTAAAAACATAAACTAATATTTTCCATGCATTCATATCTTATATAAAAATGTGTGGAGAAATAAACTTAAGCTACAATAACACTAGCTTTTACACTAATATTTAAAAATATTTTCTTAAATCATGCAGGAAAAAAGTGGAGTAACAAAACCAAGTTAAATAACAATGGCTTTAATAAAATGCTTATGCGTTTACCTTTAATGATATTTTTTTTTTATTTTTTCATAGGGCTTTAAATTACTTTCCACTATGTTTTTATTTCAAGCTCCAGAATTTCTTTCAGCATTTCTTGTGGGGCAGGTCTAGTAGTCATGAAGTCCTTCACTTTTATTTATCTGTAAATGTCTTAATATTTTCCTCACTTTTGAAGGATAGTTTTGTCAGATATAGGATTTTTGGTGGACAGGTTTTTAGTTTTGCTTTTTTTTTCCCTTTATTAAGATAGAGTTTTGCTCTAACTGCCCAGTCTACAGTGCAATGGTACAGTCTCAGCTCACTGCAACCTCTGCCTACTAGGTTCAAGCAATTCTGCCTCAACCTCCCAAGCAGCTTGGATTATAGACAGCTGCCTCCATGCCTGGATAATTTTTTCTTTTATTTTTTAAATTTTATTTTTAGTAGAGACAGGGTTTCACATCTTGACCAGGCTGGTCTTGAACTCCTGACCTCGAGATCCACCTGTCTTGGCCTCCCAAAGTGCTGGGATTGCAGGCATGAGCCACCACCACCCGGCTTGTTTTCTTTTTAGTACTTTGACTATATTAGCCTCATTCTTTGTGGCTTTGAAAGCTCCTAATGAAAACCTGTTTGAGGATACGTTTTATATAATAAACGGCGTTGCTCTTGCTTCTTTCAACGCTTTCTCTTTGTCTTCCAACGATTCTATTGTCATGTGTCATGCTGTGGTGTCTTCTGGTTCATCTTACTTGGAGTTCTTTAAGCTTGCTGTCTATTTATGTTCATTATCTTGCATCTAATTTGGAAAGTTTGTGGCCATTACATATTTTTTTTAACATTTTGTTGACAGCCCAAATTTTATTTGATTTTACCAACCAATGACAGCTACTAGAAGATGCTTTAGGAAGCCTTAGCTCAGCCACATAAACAATCCGGCCTATACAAGTACAGAAAAATCTAGACATGCTTCAGAACTAAAAAGATCAAGTTGGTCATACGTCCTGAGGGCATACAACTTAATTTCTACCAAAAACACACTTTCAAAAGGCCTACAGGAGTATCAATTCACAAAGGCGGAACCAGCAGCCTGATTAGACAGAGAAGTCTCAATTGCTTAACACGAGATACACTTAGCAGTTTTAAAGTTTTTGCATGCATTTTAAATTAGTCTAGGGGTAGAAAAGATTAGGATGGTTTCATCATACTTTGAAAAGGAAACTCCCACTGGAGCTAAAAGAAAGTTATAGTCCAGGTTATAGGAATACCAGTTACATGGTAAATTGTTAAAAGCAGCACGTAACTATTATTGTCATACCAAGTTCATGCTTAGGCAATAAGAAAATCCTGTTTGCAGCATTAATTACATGCAATTCAGTTACCAGGCACATAGCTAGAGGCCACACACAGGCAGAGAAGAATGAAGGCAGCCCAGTTATCTCACTGCGTCAGTCCAGCAGCCGGTGGCCCAGGATTTCATCTACACTGTCTATCTGCTTCCCAGCTGCTTAAGCCCCATGAGGAAAGGCAAAGCATTTATTTAAATATTCTCTCTGGCCTTTTCTCTCCCTTTTCTCCTTTTGAGACTCCCATAATGCATATGCTGGTCCACTGTAGGCTATCACATGTCCCTTAGGCTCTTTTCACAGTTCTTTAGTGCTTTCTTTCTCTTCATCAAACTCAACTTTAATTATTTTATTTGGAATTTATTCCTTCTGTTTGCTTAAATCTGTGTTTGAATCTCTCTAGTGAGTTTTTTTTAAAATTTATTGTATTTTCAGCTCCAACGTTTCTTATTGCTGGCTTTTTAGGCTTTCTATTTTTTTTTTTTTTTAATTAATGCTTCCATTTTGTTGGTAAATTGCTTTTTTGACTTTCTCCACATCTTCCTTTAGTTCTTTACGATAGTTGTTTTAAAGTGTCAATTTATTAATCCCACATTTTCACATCTGGTCATTGTCAAAGATCGTTTTTGTGGATTGATTTTCTTGGATGGGTCTCATTTCTACTCTGCTATAGACTGAATATTTTTTCCTCCATTAATTCACACGTTGAAACTCTACTCTTCGATGTGATAGTATTTGGAAGTGAGGCCTTTAGGAGGTGATTAGGGTTAGATTAGAACATGAAACTGGGGCCCTTAAGGGTCAGATTAATACCGTTATATAAAGAGAAAGAGATATGAGAGATCTTTCTCTCCCATGTGATGATACAGCAAGCACGCGTTCCATTGCAAACCAGGAGAAGAGCCCTCACCAAGAACTCCACTATGCCGGCACTCTGATCTCAGGCATCTGGCCTCCAGAACTGTGAGGCATAATTGTTTGTTGTTTAAGTCACCCAGTATATGGCATTTTGTTATGGCAGCCTTCGCAGATTAAGACATTTGCCTGCTGATTCTTTCGGTTAAAAGCGAGACATTTGACTCAAATGATGTGATAAATCTCTGGAAGTGGGATTAGCGTTTCCTCAGCGTTGTTGATGGTTTTTTTTTTTTTTTTTTTGACTGTTGACAGCTATTTCTGTGTCAGTGATCAGCCTGACACCTGAACCTAATTTCTTCTTTGGTCTTTCTGAGCCTATGCCTTTCCCTGGGCATGTACAGTGACTTCTTAATTTCCTCTGTTTTCTTAACACCCTAGGCTTTGACGTGTAACTCCTAAATTGGGGTCGGGGGTAAAACAGGGGGAAATAAAGTCAGAAAAAAATAAATGATGAAATTTTAAAAGGTATACTGGCCTTTCAATCCTCTCGAATTCACTTCAGCCCTAAGGGAAGGGCTTGAAAGAGTAGGGAGGGATATGCCTGCCTACCTCTATATCAGTGCCTCTGTGATCAGAAGCAGCAAGGGGAGATCAGAACACAAATCCCTGATATTTGGAGAGAAGGGTCTTTGTTTGCCTACCCTGGCTCCTGCTAGCAGTGTACAGGCTGCTCCAGGAACATGTTCATTGCTTCCTGCTGTGGGGCTTGGGTAGGGACCAGGTACAGAGCTGGAATGGACCAAAATTAAACACAGTTTACTACCTAAGCCTTCTGCAGGAAGTTGAAAGATGTGGGATAGACTCCAGATCTCCAAAATAGTTACATCTGACACATTTTGAAAGCACAATTGTTGTCTAGGCAGGAAGATGGATATTTGGTCTCTCCCACTTTGTTAGCATCCCAGAATCCTACACTTCCTTTCCTTTTGAGGCATTCTTATCTTTTGCTTTCAATTTCCATCTGGTGCCTGAATCCTCATTGCATGCTTTGATTACTTAGTGCCCGTGTTTGGGGCTGGTTGCTGATTCAGACTCTGCTGCCACAGTGAATCAATGAAACGAATAAATACTTTCTGTCACACCGCTGATGAAGATGGATTCGCTTTCCCACTTCCTCATTACTGTTCTATTACTTCTGTTTCTGTGTATACAGATTTCTGGTATGACTTTACCCAGCATATAAAATAAAAGAAACCTTAAATAGTTATTCCTCGAATCTAGTTTTGAAGCAAACATACGTGAAAGACGGGAAGCAAAATGTACGAGCAAAATGACCGTGGAAAAGTAAGCAAATAATTGAGACAAATGGTAAAGGACTTTGAGGAAATTAAGTCTAGTTTCTTCAAAATACATTCTTTTAATACCCATTATCATCTCTAGCATATTTCTAATATGTATCAAGATCTCTGCTACCTGTTGAGAATATATTGATCATGTATAGATTATATTAGTAAGAAACTATAGGATATATATAGTTTTATGAAGGATACACATAGAGCTTCTCTCTCGTGTGTATATATATACGTGTATATACATGGGTGTGTATGTGTAGGAGTGTGTGTTTTTTAAAGAAGAGTTTACAAAATTCGCCTTCATAATTGTGAGGCTGGGGTTGGTAAGTTCAAGATCTGCAGGGCAGGCTGAAGATGCAGGTAAGTGTTGATGTTACAATGTTTAGCATTAATTCTGAAGCCTGGCAAGCTGGCAAATGGGGCAGCTTTCCCATGTTACACGAGAATTCCTTCTTCCTCATTTACTCTTATTTTTGCTCTTAAGGTCTTCAACTGATTGGATGTGGCCCACCCACGTTACGGAGGCTAATCTGCTTTATTCAGGGTACTGAATCCGTAACTTTTGATTGAAATGTTAATCATAGCTTAAAAGATAAATTCACAACAACATCTAGACTGCTTTTGGTCAAACAACTGAGCACCATAGCCTAGCCAAGTTGTAACATAAAATTAACCACAGGAGAGATCATTTAAAAAAAATACTCAGACATTGTTTTAAGGGAGCTGACAATCTAATGTTAAGCGACAGATACGAATAGATAAGGCAAATATGCAGAATGTTTATAATTGTGTGTCTAGCTGAAGTTCATATGGATTTTCGTTGGCCTGTTTCTCTAGGTAGGCATGAAATTTGCTAACATAATATTTTTAGGGAAATAGGCATTGTAAGCACATGCATGCTCTGTTCCTGCTTACTAACAAGACCAACTAGTCCACTTTATTAGAAGTGGGAACCAAAACCAGGAAGTCCTCCCGGAGGACTTGGGTCTTACAGGGGAAATGGTTGACTTTTACACCAACAAATGAAAACACTAGGGCTTGTTTGACATTTGGTCACACTGGCTTTTGGAACCTGAAGCTCCTCGTCCCTAAAGAAAAAGTGACTAGTCTAGGACAGTCAAAATGGAACAAATATGCTTAGAACATTCTTCTCAGTTTATACATTCTATTCCCAGCAAATAGAAGAGGCTCTGGCACATATTAGGATGCAATAAATAATGTTATATGAAATAATTATTTTTATTTTCTGTAAGACCTGGTGAAAATAAAGCAAATAGACAAAGTAAAGAATAATATCTTTAGGATGTTTTTTTGGAAAAGTGTACAAAATGGGGGAAAGAAAGATGGCAAGGAGTTTAAAAGAAAGTCCCTGGAAAGAAGAAGGCTTACTTTCTTCAAAATCCTTTAACATTTAAATTGCCAAATTTTATTCTTATCCATCTGACTGAAGCAAATTTTCTCATGTAGAAAACCGTCAAATGTATGGCGATTCCACAGCCTAGGCCTCTGCTCTCAGAAGCTCTGTTTTGAAAGCATGTAAACCACATGGAATCTGTAATGAAGTTTAAATGATGGCTCCATGGGACACACATGCCTATTATTGGTGCTCTATGCACTACAGTTACATTATTTGTTTTCATATATTAGGTGTTTCCTTGAGACTGAGATTTATTGAATTAGGAATAGCATTATAAGAATCTCAAGTGTCAGTGAAAAATGTTTAATATAGTCTGAAATATTTAGAAAATTAATGCTAATTAGGGTTACATTAAACACCCAGGCACAGAGAAGGCATGTTTGAGACATGTCATTTAATAAAGTTATTAACTACTAAGTTAAAATCTTCTTAGACTAGAAATTAATTGGTAAGGAGTATGAATTGCATAATAAATCAAACAACACCAGAATTAAAGTATTAATGTCTGTGCACGGTGGGAAGTTATATTGCCAGAGGGGAAGTCTTCTCATTTCAAGTTATATTAGTTTCTTGATAAGCCTACCCTGATATGAAATCTACTGGTTTGAAAATTTTAAAGGTCATAAAGTATATATTTTAAAGAAAGCACAATTTGGCTGGGTGCAGTGGCTCACGCCTTTTTAAATCCAGCACTTTGGGACACCAAGGCAAGTGGATGACGAGGTCAGGAGTTTGAGATCAACCTGACCAATATGGTGAAATCCCATCTACTAAAAACAGAAAAGGTAGCTGGGTGTGGTGGCATGTGCCTGTAGTTCCACCTACTCAGGAGGCTGAGGGAGGAGAATCACTTGACCCCAGGAGGTGCAGGTTGCAGTGAGCCAAGATTACACCACTGCACTCCAGCCTGAGCAACAGAGTGAAACTATGTCCAAAAAAGGGAGGGAGGGACGGAGGGAAAGACAGAGAGCAAGAAGGCACAATTTAATCACTTTCTCCTCTAAAAAGCAGGTCTGTTTTGTAAAATTACCAAACCTCAAACGAATTTTAGGAACAATAATGCATTTTGTTTATATATAAGCTCTGTTTCCACATACTTTCAGGAGCAGATTTTACTTTCACACGTCTCAACGTTTGCGTTAAAAATGATTCTTTTGCCTCTCAATGAATGAATAATTTTTAGGTTCTGTGACTATGCTTCAGATTTTTCATCCTGAACTGAAATAAACTTCTTCATCAAGGCACAAAAGACACTTCATAGAAAAAAAAAAAAAAAAAAAAACGCGTTTACAAATGGCTTTGATTCTTGATTTGTCCTTACCAACAGTTTGTCATCTCCCATGTACCACGAGCATGAATTAATTTGTAACTTTAGAGATGGGCCAGATGAATACGCCTTAAGACAAGCTTTGGCTTGACCGCATCATTGCCCTTGCCCTTTTCCCCTAGTTGGGAGATAAGGCTGTTTCTTAAAGGTGTACCCCCTCCTCCCACACACAAGCTAGTCAATGTCTTCTCTTTATACAGCAATTAAAAAACATCCTGGTGTTTAAATTATTATGCTTTTCATTTTGATTCCTAATTTATATTTCACTGAACCTACTTCTTTTTCCCGAGCATTATTTCGCTCCTAAGTAATTCTTACAGGAAAGAATGTCATCCTTCTCTGAGTGTTACCGCAGGCAATCAGACAGCTGCTGGATAAGCTGCTTCCTCCAACCCTTTCTGAATGTTTCCAGGCATCAAATTCATTGTTTGTCACTTGCTGTTTACAACAAAACTAAAATATGTCTATAAAGCCTACAGACAAACTTCCTTAGATACAAAATGAATAGAATTAAAATGTGTTTTACTCGAAATAGTAAAGTGCTTTCAAAAAGAAAACGTGAAAATTCAGAAATTAGTTGGGATAAAAGTCTTATGTATCCAAAACAGCACACTGTGGTTGAAGGCTGCAGACCCGACAGCTGGATTAGACCGTTTCAAACCCCGGACGTGCTTGAGTTCTCAGGTCTTGGCAAACTTACAGAGCGTTGCTAAGACTCAGTTTTCTCACCTGGGGAATGGAATGGAGGTGATGACAGCACCCACCATTTGGTTGTTAAAATAAATCATTTCGGCCGGGTGCGGTGGCTCACGCCTGTAATCCCAGCACTTTGGGAGGCCGAGGCGGGTGGATCACGAGGTCAAGAGATGGAGACCATCCCGGTCAACATGGTGAAACTCCGTCTCTACTAAAAATACAAAAAATTAGCTGGGCACGGTGGTGCCTGCCAGTAATCCCAGCTACTCAGGAGGCTGAGGCAGGAGAATTGCCTGAACCCAGGAGGCAGAGGTTGCGGTGAGCCAAGATTGTGCCATTGCACTCCAGCCTGGTAACAAGAGCGAAACTCCGTCTCAAAAAAAAATCATTTCTGTAATATTTATAAATTATAAATTGTCGAATATCACTCGATCATATATATAAGCATGTGTTTTATGTACACGTTTTACACTTTAAATTTTGTTTTAAGAACAGTTTCAGATAGACAGAAACGTTGCAAGGACAGTGCAAAGTGTTCCCGTGTACCCCACACCCGGTTTCCAGTAATACTGATCTCTTTATTGCGAGGGTTCATTCATCTCAGCCGTTCAGATTGTACTGCTTTTTACCCAATATGCTTTTTCTATTCCAGGATCTCATTCAGGAGACCATCTTTCATTTATTTACCTTATCTTTGATAATACAAGGAAGGATCACCGAATACTTTGATGTATCATGACAGTTTCTCAGACTTTCCTCGGTTCGTGTGACAGTGACAGTTTTGAGAAGTACTGCTCAGGTATTTTGTCCTTCAGCTGAGTTTGCCCGGTATTTTTCTCATGATTAGACCAGAGGCATTTGGTTCATAGAAACAAAACCTTTGAGGTAAAATGTGATTCTCATCGTGTTATCTCAAAGGTGCACATTCTTGGTGTGACTTGCTACTGATGGATGCAGCTTGGTCGCCTGGCTGAGGTGCTGTTTGTCAGGTTTTTCTGCTGTAAAGTGACCATTCCTCATCCCATCCTTTTCATAGCATGCCCTGTAGAAGAAAGTCATTATGCTCAACTCTTAAGGAATGGGGGTTTTACTCTTCCTCCTTGAAACTAAAACATCTACATTAATTATTTGGAATTCTTCTGTACAGCAAATTTGTCTTCTTTCTTACATATATTATTTATTCAATCATTTGTTTATATCAGCATATATACATGAATTTTGTTTTATGCATTGGTTAAAGTACATTTTTATTTGGGCGATTAACTTATCCCATTTCTTGTCATCTCTTGATTGACTACTGTGGCCCTTTGAAATAATCTTCATTATTTTTTTCTTTTTTCATTTTTTAAGTACTTTCTTGCTTCCTGACATGAGAAGATCCTCCAGGCATCTTGTCCAAATGTGGCAATACTGGGGTACTTAGTTTACTGTCATTTTATTTCTACCTGCATATTCTTTAGTCTGGCATATGCAATCGCTTCTGAGAAAAAGCACAGCAAGATAAAAAGCCAAGAGCTTTGGAATCATTCAAGATAGAAATCAAATACAGACCTGACCATTGCTTATGTGACCTTGAGCAAGTTACCTCTTCTTTTAATATCGAAAATACTATATCCTTTTCCTCACTTTGGGACATTAATAGAAAGAAGTAGCTGTGGTATGATTTAAAATTCAATTTGTGAGTTTCTTTACCTAAAATTTTCTTTAAAGAATAAGCTGAAAGATATTTGTGAGTTTTACAATGGTTGAAAAGTCAGTGAATGCTAAGCTTAATCGTAGAGAAGTATGAAGCACAAATTCTAATGGAACAATTTAAACATTTTGACTAAATCTGAAGAAAGGACTGGTCCTAACTCTATGTGGGTGGCATTTTTGTAAACACAGAAATAAAAATAAATTATTGGCAGACAAAGTCTGCAATAGAGAAAGAATGAGTGCATGCCATGAAGGATGATGTGACAATTCAAAAAATCTGGAATGTCTGGGTCCTGCTCCAAGTTTAACCATAAATTTTTGTTTGACCTTCACTATGTGATTTCTGTTCTCTCTTTTAATTTGCTCAGGTGTAAAACAAAGTTAACCTGTCATCCATTCACATCTCTTTGTGTGGGAATTCATGTGTATTTATGAGCTAATGATTGAATGTAATATGAATCACTAAGATGAAGTAATATTAAAAAATGAGAGCATTACTTGTTTTTATTATGTGTCAGATAAAAGTGATAAGATTTTTCTTCTACATTAGTTCTCTTTGATGCAAATGCTACTTTAATTTACCCAGCATGCTGCTTCTTAAACTTTCTTCCACAAAGCCTTTCTTAGCCGGGTTTTTTTTTTCAATGATATCTCTTTTTTCAATGATATCTTTTTTTTAATGATATCTTTTTTTCAATGATATCTCTTTTTTCAATGATATCTTTTTTTAATGATATCTTTTTTTTCAATGATATCTCTTTTTTCAATGGTATCTTTTTTTTTCAATGGTATCTCTTTTTTCAATATCTTTTTTCAATGGTATCTTTTTTTTCAATGATATCTTTTTTTCAATGGTATCTTTTTTTCAATGATATCTTTTTTTTTCAATGATATCTTTTTTTCAATGATATCTTTTTTCAATGATATCTTTTTTTCCAATGGTATCATCTTTTAGAATCGAAGCACACACAATTATTATTTCTCTTTATTCTTCCTTTTAATATGATCCGGTTTTTATTTTATGGATATTTCAATGTAATAATACGATATTTCACCTCCACATGCAATTGACAAAGCTTGTATAGAGAAATCGACATTCAATCAATATCCATGAGTTCAAGAGACGTTGATTGACACCCTTCTAAATAGCTCACTGGCACCACTCTGAGCAGTGAGCACACTGTGGTGAATAAACAGGAGGAAATACCTGCATTTATGATGCTAAAGAGGCTTAGAGAGCTTAAACAAAAACCACTATCAGAATTATGTGGGGGGATGCTGAACCCAGGAAGGAAGAAGCAGGTGAGGAGACCCATTCTGCCAGGTGTGGGTGGTGACCGAGATTTTGCAGAGGCCTGAAAAATGAGTGAGGGTGCCCTGAGGATTCTTGGGGGCACCACCTTCCCCACAGGTCCATGCAGGGTCAAAATTCTGAGGCAAGATCCTGCCGCACAGGTTTAAGGACAATTACAGGAGTCTTAAGAACTGAGATGACAAAGAAAAGCTTTTTAGGCCAATTGCAGCAATTTCCATTTCTCCACCATCTCTAAAATGGTTGACCATTTCCCTGTGCTGCTTTAGTCAGTGAATTTTCTGTTATTTAGTGACACTTATTTCCTGCTTAACAGAATACCTGGCAAAATAAGCTTCATTCACACGAAATTCTGGAGAAAGAAGTAAAGTGATCGAAAAGCGTTTCAAGATTCAGAAGGCAGGAAAAAAAGTGCCAAATACTGAATCTGAAGGTTCATTACTGATCCTTAGAAAGCAATGAATGATTTAACACCATAATGTAGATGGAAGACCTGGCACAGCAGTTTGAAGGCTAAATGAGAGAAAAGAGAAAGACAAGTGGGAGAGAGACAAAGTGATAGCTTAAAAGCAAGTTAAGATTTTGGAAAATCCTTTATGTATATATGTAGAAAACAAATAACTTTTATTACAACATATATTTGTGTATATATATATATATATATATATATATATATATATATAACATATATGTGTGTGTATATATACATATATAGACCAAGTATTGTTAGGACAGTTTAATGTATTTTACAATGTTATATTGAAGTTAAAATAATATACAGATGATTCTCTAAACTTAACATTTTCTTTGAAAAGAAAGAATTGCAGTTTGAGGCATACATTCAGACAGAGTATTTTTTTTTTTTTTTTTTTTTTTTTTTGGTATGTCTAAAGAACAAAGAGAAAGCTGGGGGCTTTCTTAAAAAGACGAAGTTTACCTGCGGCCATGAAAGTTCATTAGGGCTAACAGAACTCTGGGGAGTTGGCAAGCTCCATTAGTGGGTGACTAGTAGTCAAAATTAGTCCCAGAGTTGTAGCATATTACACTAGCAGCAGTAGATAAAACTGAACTCAGCTTGAAACAGGTAATTTCAACCACTGGATTTTTAGAAAGTTACATTTCTGGTTTTTTTTTTTTTTTTTTTTTTGAGACGGAGTTTCGCTCTTGTTACCCAGGCTGGAGTGCAATGGTGCGATCTCTGCTCATGCAACCTCCGCCTCCTGGGTTCAGGCAATTCTCCTGCCTCAGCCTCCTGAGTAGCTGGGATTACAGGCACGCGCCACCAGGCCCAGCTAATTTTTGTATTTTTAGTAGAGACGGGGTTTCACCATGTTGATCAGGATGGTCTAGATCTCTTGACCTCGTGATCCACCCTCCTCGGCCTCCCAAAGTGCTGGGATTACAGGTGTGAGCTACCGCACCCAGCCGAGACAGTGACATTTCTAAAGCAACGTTATGTACCCTGAGTGTTTTTCACTCCTGGCCCCTGGTTTCTCATTTAGTTGGTTATAAAAAAAAATGACCCAATTCAGATCATCAACTTTCACAGCACACAGATAGAGAAAACTACATCAGCCCTCCTGTGCCTCCCCCCGGACATTACCTACCTCAGAATAACAGTATCCTAAACTCAAAATCACAGACAAGCTTTTCCCGTATTTGGAATTCATATCAATGGAAACATAGAGTATACACTTTTTTGCTCAACTTTATGTTTAGGGAATTTATGCATACCGTTTTGTATAGTATTACTGTCAGGAAAACAATGTTCCATTGGTGAATGGAGTGCAATACACTTATCTGATCAGCATTTGTCTGTTTTCTGTGGGAATTTGGATAATACCGGTGTAAACATCCTTGTAAATGTGTGCTGGGCATATACCTAGGAGTGGATTTCCTAGAATGTAAGATTGGCACGCATGCACCTTTCGTAGATAATGCCAAAGCGTTTTCCACTGCGGTTGCGTAAATTTACCATCCCACTTGCTGGGTTAGAGTCCCAGTTACTCCACAAGGTTATAGACACCAAGGCTTGTCTCATTCATTTCAGCCTTCCTCGAGGGTATGCAGTGCCATAGCCTGTCTGTTTTCATAGAAGGGAAAAGTTACTTTAATTATTTGTGTTTGTTTTAAAATATTTTTATACTTTTACCTTGTTTCTTGAATGAATTTTAGACAGAAATAAGTGGAAAAAATAGTACAATGAATTTACGCCCTCAGTGTCTCCAAATTTGCACTTTCTATGCAACCACAACAAAATTACTATAATCAGGAAGTCCACCTCAATGGACTCCTAAGTAGTCTAAACATCACATTCACGTTTCTCAGTGTTCCCTAGCGCCCTTTTCCTGGGCCAGAATCCGATTCAGAATCACCACTGCGCGTGGTTATCTCCACAGCCTCCCTAACTGGATCTGCTTCCTCAGTCTTTCCTTACACTTTTGAGGAGAACTGGCTAGTTATCGATTGTCCTTCAGTAACTCAGGTTATCAGTTTTGGGGCAAGAAAACCATAAAGTAGTATCACCTCCTTTTCGGCGCACACGTCAAAGGCACAAGATGTCAGTGGCACTGCCCATGGGTCATGTCTGCTTGGCGCACCTGCTGAGGTCTGTCCGGCAGGTTTCTGCTCTACTTTTCTCTTTGTAATTAATAAGTATCTTATGCAGAAATACTTTGAAATTATGAAAATTTTCTGTTCCTAATGATTTGGGCAGTGATTTTGTTATTTATTCATCAATGAGCATACATTGTCACAGTCTGATACAGTTAAATTTGGGCTTTTTTTTTTTTTTTGGAGACCGAGTCTCGCTCTGGAATGCAGTGGCGCCATTTTGGCTCACTGCATCCTCCACCTCCCAGGCTGACCCGGCTAGTTTTTGCATTTTTATTAGAGACGGGGGTTTCACCATGTTGGCCAGGCTGGTCTCGAACTCCTGACCTCAAGTCATCCACCCGCCTCGGCCTCCCAAAGCGCTAGGATTACAGGCGTGAGCCACCGCTTCCGGCCCAGATATGGGCCTATTTTCTGAAGTTCTCTCTTTGAAATTATTCTGTAAGGTCGGGTCCAACCCCGGGAGGGATCTTCTTAGCTATCCATTTTCCTAGGTCTTTGCCCATTTTGTATGTGGCTTATGGTACAGCTCGTCCCTCTCAGAGCTTCCAGCCTCCTTGTAATTGTTTAGCACCACGGAGGCCACTGTTTCCAAGCCTACCGTTTTCTACTTTCCCGAATTCTGTTCCAGATGAAGTGAGTTTACTTGAGGAGAGCAGTGGAGCTCCCTTTGATTGTGACAGGCCTCTCCTCGTGCACACTTCGGCACCACAGCTCCACAGCAGGGTGCAGGGAGTGGCCCACTTTCTCAGTGACACGCATGTTTTGTGAGCTGGTCGCTGTGGGAGCAAGGCTGTCTCTTTTCTTCTAAGTTGCTTCTCTTGGCATGGACTTTGTCCTGCAAATGAGCGGGGGCAAGGGCCAGGGGGTCCCGTTATTCTTGATCTGCCATGCCTGTCGTTGACCTCCGCAGTGAGGGTGTGCAGGAGACATCCCCCTCCCAGCTGCTCTTGCTTCAGAGTCCCTTTAGCCCAGCTAGTAGGATGAGAAATTTTAGCAGCCTGCTTCCCCTTGTGAGTTACCACAGCCCTCAGCAGGAAACGGGTGGGACACCTGTGTTTTCTGTGGCTGCACACATCCTTGGCGGCGGGTGCTTCTATCATGATGCTCTGGGTGTGGGTAGAGGCACCGCAGATCCTGGCTTCGATACCCATCATGGATGCATGTCACTGACACTGATACACTGCATGGACATTCACCGTCACACTGATGACAATGATTGCAATGTTACTTCGCAGTCTAGTTTTCAGCATGTTTAAATTTAGTTACATATTTTATATTTAGTTTTAAGTGTTTTTGAAACCCTACAGAATAGTATTGCTTAGAGCCAATGCTTATTCATATTTCACACAGGTATTATTTCCTTTGTTTTCGCTCTGCATTTCCATGCTCCATCAAGGAGAATTCTTTCTTCTGCTTGTATGTTAATGGTTAATTCTGTTTTTCTTTCTTTGTAATCATCTTTATTTTGAAGGATTTGCAGTTGGGTCCTTACAATACCTTCAGGAAATCTTCCAGTTTTAATTACGTTGGTTGAAGTTCGCTATGGGCAGTGATGATGGTTTTCTTTGTGAGCCAGTTTCCTGGGAGTGGGATAAACCCTACCTCATTTTCTTCCTTTAATTCCAGTACCAACAACCTGAGGTATACACAAACAGGGTCAATCAACCACATAGTTCTCTAAAATCTTAAATAATAATATTTTCCCTTCTCATCATAAACATTTCCAAATATCACAGTCTTTTTTTTCTGTTAAAAACACCTCTTGTGGCTGAGCTCAGTGGCTCACACCTGTAATGCCAGCACTTTGGGAGGTGAGGTGAGCAGATCTTTTGAGACTAGGAGTTCCAGACCAGCCGGAGCAGCAAAGCAAGCCCCTGTCTCTACAAAAAGTGCGAAAATTAGCGAGGCATGGTGGTGTGCACCTGTGAGCCTAGCTATTTGAGAGGCTGTGCCAGGGGAATTGCTTGAATCCCAGATGAGGAGGTTGTGGTGAGCAGAGATCTCGCCATTGCACACCAGCGTGGGCGACAGAGGACAGACTGAGATCCTGTCTCAAAAAATAAAAAATAAAAAAAAGAAAGAAAGAAAGAAAAGAAAAAAATTAAAAAAAAACCTCTTTCTTTAAAATCTAGACACTCACTAATTAACGGATACATTTATACTTATCCTACCTCCCATTCTGCAGTCCAGCGGGTCAGATATGGAAGAATAATCATACAATGCCTCTTTTCCAAAATAGTTAAAGACAATTTATCAGAAAGATGATTGTCACCATGCTACAGCATGTTACTTTCCAGCATATTACTATTTGGGGTGATTATCCTTTTCCATACCTTCTGTATTTTCCCCTCTTTTGAATGTAACAACTTGTTGAAGTCTCTCCAATAGCTAAAGGGGTGTTTTTATTTTACTCACATTTTTCTTTTCTCCATAGTCAATTGTTAGGCAAGGGTTATTTAAAATAACCCTCTTGAACTCATGTTTGCCAGCATTCCCTAATCCTGTCCTAATGAACACACTTCTGATTCACACTTCAGTTCAGACAGAGACCCCTGAAGGAGACACGTGCTCCGTTACTTCATCCTTTTGGACCTTTGCTTCTGTTTGTTCTCACAGCACCCTATAGCTTCTCCTAACACCAATTATTATTTTGTTGTTTTTATAGCTTTTCCTCCTGTTGTGAGTTTTCTGAGGACAGCAATGAGTTTTCTGTATTCCCAGCACCTCAAAGTGTATATGCATATTTAATATAAAGAGGATACACAATACATATTATGCATTTAAGCAAATACTTACATTAATTTTGTGCATAGGTTATACGCAGTGAGGTGAACATACACATAAGTGGTCTAAGCATTTAGGCTAACAGAATTTAAATGTGGTATATTTGAATGTAGAAACTTGCTCTTGAACACGTATCTTTCTGGTATACACAAGCAACTTCTCCTTTATAGAGTCTGTCTATGGGAAGTCTCATACTGATCTCCCCCAGATTTCCCACGTTATGATTGTCCCTTGGTTACATGTTTGTCTGGGATGGTATAGAGTTTACAGTGCGGTCCTAACTCGACAGTTCTCCAGGAAAGGCTGTTTATGTGTGTACACATGCTGTCCAAGCTGCAGGAATGTGTTCCCACTGCTCTTGCTCTTGTTCTGGTTTTGTGAGTTATTGCTCCTTGGTTCAGTTAGCTCTTAAAATACTATTTTTAATGTTTAAAATAATTTCTAATCCCTCAGTATTTTTTAGGTTATTTGGCCGCATATATTGCAGTCTCGTTTCTTCAGAAGCAGACGGCAACATGGAGTTGAGGATTCTACCAGGTGTTGAAGCCTGAGAAAGGGCAGAGGAGAAAGAAAAACTGAAGAAAGAAGTCAGTCTGCAAAGCAAGGTCAGCAAGAGCCTCGGCCAACCTGGCAGGACGGTGTGTGGTGAGCACTGTTTATCGGAATGAGCTGCACTGATGGAAAGGGACAGCCCTGTACCCTGCCTTGCTTGGTTACCTGGTTCAGGCCGCTGAAAGGAGGACCCACGCCTGGGGACAGCAGCTCTCTGCAGCTGAGGCAGAAGCAATAGCAGGAGCTGTCTACTGAAGGCGCTGCCCTAGCTACAGAGCACATCCCTCATTTTATTTCTTTATATATTTTTAGAAATGGGCTTTCATTGTGCTGCCCATGCTGATCTCGAACTTCTGATCTCAAGCAATCTTCCCATTTCAGCCTCCTGAGTAGCTGGGATTACAGGCACAAGCTGCCATGCCTGGCTCAGCACGTTCTCTCTCTTTTTTTTTTTTTTTTTTTTTTGACACGGACTCTTGCTCTGTTGCCAGGCTGGAGTGCAGTGGCACAATCTCGGCTCACTGCAACCTCCACCTCCTGGGTTCAAGCGATTCTTCCACCTCAGCCTCCCAAGTAGCTGGACCAAAGGTGCATGCCACCATGCCCAGCTAATTTTTGTATTTTTAGTAGAGACAGGGTTTCACCATGTTGGCCAGGATGGTCTCAATCTCTTGACCTCGTGATCCCCCTACCTCAGCCTCCCAAAGTGCTGCGATTACAGGCGTGAGCCACCATAGCCGGCCTGCACATTCTTTATTGAGAGGAAGCGAAGCAGTGTATCTATTTGTGTCTATAACATGTATGCACGTATGAATGTGCATGTGTATATACCAGAGCCAAGCTATTCTACGAAGCTAGAGGAAAAAGTGAGGTTATCTTTGCACTGATGAGTGAAGTGGGAACAAAGAACATGTTTCAGCTGTGCTTGAGCACCCAGGCCACCTTGCAACTCTCTCTTCATTTTATTCCATTATTGGTTCTATCAGCAACATTAGGAGTTTTATATAAATTACCGCGGCTTTTCATTTTACATTAACTGATAAAATATAATCCAGATCTCACCGCTTTGCCGCAGGCAATCGATGACACTGAGCAATTGGAACCAGCTCCGGGTTGAGGAATGTACGTTAAGGTTCAATATTGCTGATACTCTGGCAAAGAAAGCCCATGCCCTGTTTGAAGGATGTAAGTCACTGTTTTAGGAGAGAGTTTCTCATTATTTTTCAATTAGAGTGATTTTTTTCAAGATTTCCTTTGTGTTTCATGGAGAGAAGAGTTTGTCTGAAAGTAGTTGCTACATTATTTAGGCTTTGGTTGTTAACTCGTTTATTATTTTCCTTAACTGCCTTATGTTTAGCCATTGAAGAGATACGTGAAAATTAACTCCCTCCTTTAGAGATGATACGGCTTTCATAAACACTCACAAGCATGCCCGTATTAAATGCATCACGTCTAAAGTTGATGATGCTTCTTTAGAGATGCTACGGCTTTCATAAACACTCACGAGCATGCCCGTATTAAATGCATCACGTCTAAAGTTGATGATGCTTCTTTAGAGATGCTACGGCTTTCATAAACACTCACGAGCATGCCCGTATTAAATACATCACGTCTAAGGTTGATGATGCTTTTTTAGAGATGATACGGCTTTCATAAACACTCACGAGCATGCCCGTATTAAATGCATCACGTCTAAAGTTGATGATGCTTCTTTAGAGATGATATGGCTTTCATAAACACTCACGAGCATGCCCGTATTAAATACATCACGTCTAAGGTTGATGATGCTTTTTTAGAGATGATACGGCTTTCATAAACACTCACGAGCATGCCCGTATTAAATGCATCACGTCTAAAGTTGATGATGCTTCTTTAGAGATGATACGGCTTTCATAAACACTCACGAGCATGCCCGTATTAAATGCATCACGTCTAAGGTTGATGATGCTTAAGTATCTCTAGAAAAAGATATATTCTGGGAACAGAACATTATTGTAATCTCTTGGGGAAAGGTAACAAAAATCATTTTGCTTCCTAGTTGCTCAGTTAATTTAATAGATTCGGCAACTAACTTTTATGATATTGTATCAGTATGTCAACCACAATACAACGAAAGGTTAAACTGTCATATTCAGGCGGGATGAGAAGGGAAATCTAAAGCAATCAGATTTATTTTACAGCATAATCAATAGAAATGGAATAACCACTATCTAAAGGAAAATGCTGATAACCAGGAACTACATTATGAGCCAAACTTTCATAATTCGGTACAATTCACACACTGACATACACCTCAAATCTATGTTGACGTTCTTACAGGCTCCCCATAAAGTGATCTTAGCAGAACTGTAAGTTCTGTTGTTTTCTCACAAAAATGTAGCCAATGATGACTAATTAGAGGCGTATTTTCTGTAGTATTCGAAACAACAAAAACAACACTGCATTTGGATAACAGTTCCAGACTCCTCTGGGAAACCAAATTCTACCAGAAACAATAACAAAATATCTTTAAGAAGATCATATAGCAGCTGTTGTGTTGATGTCTTTTCAATTGAAATATTCATAATACATTATGCAAACAATCACAAAAAGCTTCCTGGCCAAAATAGAGTTATTAAATCATAATACGTTTCATCTGCAGTTAGATTTCCAACAACTACACAAAAGAAATTTCACCTATGAATGAAAGTATTTAATTTCTGAGACTGATCTTTAAACTGAAAGCTAAGTAGTGCAGGGTAAATGTTTAATGAATCCAAGTTCTTTGCAATATCCTCCCATCTTCCTATGTCCTGACTATTTTTTTGCGTATATTAGCTTTAACGATTTTTTTTTTTTTTTTTTTTTGAGACGGAGTTTCGCTCTTGTTACCCAGGCTGGAGTGCAATGGCGCGATCTCGGCTCACTGCAACCTCCGCCTCCTGGGTTCAGGCAATTCTCCTGCCTCAGCCTCCTGAGTAGCTGGGATCACAGGCACGCGCCACCACGCCCAGCTAATTTTTTGTATTTTTAGTAGAGACGGGATTTCACCATGTTGACCAGGATGGTCCCGATCTCTCGACCTCATGATCCACCGGCCTCGGCCTCCCAAAGTGCTGGGATTACAGGCTTGAGCCACCAGGCCCAGCCGCTTTAACGATTTTTGATAGTTACTTCTCTTAAACCCCATCTCACATCTAATGAATCATCAAGTCATAATAATTTGATTATTAAAATGTATGTCACATTTTATCCCTCCCTCACGGTAATTATTTTATCCCTTCCTTGTTGTTTGCTGCGTGTCCTTTTAGCCTGGGTCACAGCAATAGTGTATGAGTTTTCCTAGTCTCCACTTCATCCTCCACAGCAACATATTCTGAGTTGCAAATTATTTAATAGTATGTTTATTGCCTCTGTAATTCTATTTCCAGGCTGCTATGGGCTGCATTGTGTCCTCACAATATTCATCTGCTGAAGTTACAACCCAAAGGACCTCAGACTGTGACTATATTTGGAGACAGTGTCTTTAGAGACATGAAATGAAGTCCTACTGGCGCACTCTGATTCAAGATGACAGGAGTCCAACCATCCACACACCAAGGAGAGGAGCCTCAGGAGAAGACAATCTTGCTGACGCCTTGACCTTGGACTTTCCGTCTCCAGAATTATGACAAGTTAAATTTCTGTTGTTAAGCCACCCAGCCTGTGGTAACTTTGTTATGGCAGCCCTAGCAATGAATCCATGGCTGAACTCCAAACTGCTATGCATGGCTTATGAGCCGCTTTATGGTCACGTGTCTCAGCCTCGTCACTGCTCTGCATCACCTGTTTCCTTTTCCCCCCCTTTTTCATTTCTGTACTCCCAAAATGTGAATTATTTTAATGCTTTTTTATTCAGAGTTGGTATTGCCATTTTTGAGATATTCCTGGGGCAATATTTATTCCTAGGCAAACATTTCTACATCTCCTCCTGATTCCGTTTTATGGAACTTATCAGATTAGCACCTGTGTAGCCCTTCCTGGAGGAAGTGACTATGCATCGCTGATTCTTGAGTCCTTATTGCAGCTCCTCATTTTGAGGTCTGGATTTTCTCTGTAAATGTGAGTTAAAAGATTGGTTAGATGAAGGTTTCGTCATCATTGATGAATCATCTCTTGCTTCAGATGTAGCTAACTGGAAGGGGTAGAGCTACTTCACACTTTAAGCAAGTGATGCACCTGAACTTACTATGAAATAGTCATAAAACAGAGGACATTAAATAGAGAGTTCTTTACAATCCCTTAAAATTTTTGAAGCCTTTTATTGGGAAAGGCATGTAATGTTGGGTAGGGATTAAATGTGCGAAGGTGGGAAAATTGTTTTGAAACATTTCCTTAGAAAAATTTTTAATTGTTTTATTTGATAGAACAAAAATAAAATTAGTCATATTTTATTTTGAGACAGTCTTGCCCTTTTGCCAGGCTGGAGTGCAATGGCGTGATCTTGCCTCACTGCAACCTCCACCTCCTGGGTCCAAGTGATTCTCCTGGGATTACAGGCACACACTACCAGGCCCAGCTTTTTTTTTTTTTTTTTTTTTTTTTTTTTTTTTTTAGTAGAAATAGGGTTTCACCATGTTGGCCAGAATGGTCTCGATCTCTTGACCTTGTGATCTGCCCATCTTGGCTTCCCAAAGTACTGGGATTACGGCGTGAGTCACTGCACCCCCTCAAAATTAATCCTATTTTCTAGACATATACACAAACAAAATAATTTTAAGAATAGCATTCACTAAATCGACTTGAGTTTGTCACTAACATTCATTCAATTACTTTCTTTAAGAACTTGAAAAATCAAACACCACATGTTCTCACTCATAGACGGGAGTTGAACAATGAGAACACATGGACAGAGCGAGGGGAGCATCACACACTGGGGTCTGTTTGGGGGAAATAGGGGAGGGACAGCAGGGGGTGGGAGTTGGGGAGAGATAGCATGGGGAGAAATGCCAGATACAGGTGAAGGGGAGGAAGGCAGCAAATCACACTGCCACATGTGTGTACCTATGCACTATCTTGTATGTTCTTCACATGTACCCCAAAACTTAAATGCAATTAAAAAAATAAAAAGATCTTGAATGTCCCCTTTTTAGGACCACAAAAACAAATCAATTTATTGTCATTTTAGTTTTTCAAATTTTTGCACAACATCAGCATTTTCCAAATCATTAAATTCCCGCTGACAGTATTCGTGACATTTTTCCAAGAGAAATGCATGCAATTAAAGAAAACTGTTTATTTTAGAAATGTGTTACATTTTCAGGAAAGTAGCAAGGAAAATACAAAGAAGCATTCTCATTTGCCCTACACCCAGTTCTCTCAGTTGTTAACATTTTGCCTCATTCTGGTACATATTTTTTTCTCAAAAAACAAAACGATATAAGCATGTAAGTACTACATAAAATCTATAATTTAACTCAGATTTTCTTGTTTTTTATCTACTCTTCTTGTTATGTTTCAGGATCCTGTCCAAGACACCATGTTACATTTGTTCACCATGTCTTAGGTTCCTCTTGGCTGTGACAGTTTTTCAGATTTTCCTTGTGTTTTATGAGCTGACAGTTGTGAGGAGTATTGGTTACTGTTTTGAAGGATGTCCCGCTCGTTGGTTTTATGTGTGCTTCTTCTTGTGTTTAAACTTGGTTTATGGTTTTCCGAATGAACACCACAAAGGTGAAGTGCCGTTCTCGTCACAGTTTATCCATAACACACGCTATCAACACAACTACTTACTGGCGATGTTGACCCTGAACCCCTGGCAGAGGTAGGGCTTGTCAGGTTTGCTCATTGCAAAGCTCATCTTCCTACCCCTCATTTCTGTATCTATGTTTTTCTAAACAAAGTCACTATAAACAGGGCTCACTTAAGGAGTGAGAAGTCATATTCCACCTCTGTGAAGGTATGGAATTGCCAATAATTATTTGGAAATATCCTATACAGAAGACGTATCTCTTCTCTCACATTTATTTCTTTATTCATATCAGTTATTCATGTCAGCATGAAAGCAGAATATTTTTGATAATTTGGATTGTGTTCCAATAATACATTGCTTATTTGATTGCTCAATTTATTTCAGCTTTGGCCATTGGGCACTCTTCCTGTTGATTCCTGCGTCTCATATTCCCATTTTTTTCTTTATGTCTTTGAATTTTTTTAGCATTGACTTCCTGGAATTATAACATGAGCTGGGGTTATCTTGTATATTTCCGGCTCCCAAATCAGCCATCTCTCTAATAAACTTTAATTCTGTATATATCTTTAATAATTGTATTAGAAATGAAGATTCAGGCTGTAGGTCTGCTTATTTTTACTAGATGTCATTGCTTCTATGCCATCTCAGCTACCAGAGCTGGGAAATACATACAGGGCAGTAACCTGAGTAGGTGTCAATATCTGAAATTATTTCTATGTTCAGCCATCATTATCCATGTTGAGCCAAATGTAAGCTCAGGCTCATGTCTACAACTCTGATTTGGTCTGTATGGTTCTTTCCACCCCCACACCCTCTTACGTGGTGCTCACCTGTAACCTCTCCTGCAGCAGTGAGGAACCTGTGTCCTGTACCCATCGTGCATTCAATTGTTCAACCCCAGTGCACAGCTACAGTTTCAGAGTTAGCAACACTTCCCCATGAGAAACAGCTTTACCAAGTAGACCACAGTGCTTATGTTCAGATCCTTTGTTTTTCGCTACTGTAATTTCCAGTCATTCCCAACCACATTCCCACCACAATTTTCCCCAAGTCTTTTAGTGAGGTTATGCCACATGTTTGTAATACAGTTAGAATCACTGTCATCATCTGCATTCTATCCTAGGATCACGTGTACTCCTGGTTGTGTTGTTTTTTATTTCCGTACACAAAAGTTTATTTTTATGCTGTAAATTTCCATGGGTTTCATGAAAGTTGTATCGTGTACTCACCTTACAGTGTCATGCACAATAGTTTTGAGCCCTAAAAAAATCACCTGTGCTTACATATTTCACCTAATCACTTCCCGAAATTTCTGGCAACCACTGAGCTGTTTTTCATCTTTGTAACTGTCCTTTCTAGAACGTCACATAAATAGAAACATGCAGCGTGCAGCCTTCTCAGATTGGCTGCTTTCACTTAGCAATATGCTTTAGGATTCTTTCCAAGTCTGTCTGTGGTTTAGTAGCTCATTTGTTTTTATTGCTGAATAATATTTCATTACATGGATGTACCACAGACTGTTTATTTACTCCCCTATTGAATAAAGTTCATTTACCTAAGAAGATATTGGTTGCTTCCAATTTGAAGTAATTACAAATAAAGTAGTTACATTTTGTGCAGATTTTTGTGTGGATGTAAGTTTTCCAATCTATTGGGTAAATACCACTGGTGTCGTTACTGGATGACATGGTAAGACTAATTTAGCTTTTTAAGAAGCTACCAACTGTCTTCCAGAGTGGCGGTACCATTCTGCATTCCCACCAGCAGTGAATGAGGGTTCCGTTTGTCCATCTCCTCGTCTGCAATTGGTATTGCCACTTTTCCGATTCAGTCATTTTAATGGATTTGTAGTGCCATCTCAAGGCTGTTTTATTTTTTTATTTTCCTAGTGACAAATAACATGGGACATTTTTAATGTGCTTATTTTCCATCTATGTCTTCTTTGGGCGTTCAAGTCTTCTTAGTATTTTTATTATGATTAATTGTTTTCTTAATTTGTATTAGGATTCTTTTTATATTTTGAATACATGTCCTTTACCAGATAGATAACATGCAAATATTTTATCTCAGTCATTGACTCATGTTTTCAGCCTATTAACAGTGCCTTTCTCAGGGTAAAATTTTTAATTTTAATGAAGTTCAACCTTTGTTGTTGTTGTTATTCATGAATTCTGCTTTTAGTGTTATAGTTAAAACTCATCACCAAATTCAAGATAATCTAGATTTCCTCCTATGTTTCCTTCTGTTAGTTTTGTAATCTATATTTAAGTCTAAAATCCACTTTGAATTAATTTTTATATAAAATATAAAGCGTAGGTGAAAGCTCATATTTATGCATATGAACATCTAATTCTTCAAAACCATTTGTTGAAAACATTATCGTTTCTTTGATAAATTGTTTTATGGGTTTTCTTGTCAAGAATCAGTTGACTATGTAAGTTTGGGTCTATTTCTGAGTCTATTGTATCTGTTCTTTAGCAAATGCACATATTTTTATATATGTGTCTATATGTTTGTGAGACCAAGAGAGTGATGAAGAGAGGAAAATCTTTTCTTTAGTTCAAAGCCAGTAAACTGTAGCATCGTGACTGTAATTCAATATAGGGGGCATAAGACCAAAGTTTTTCTCCTCACTAAACATTGACATTTGAGATAAATGTAAGTTGTTTCCTAGGGCTGAGCTGGGTATTGAATGAGCTACACGGTGGTTAGAAAGCGAAACTAGAAAACGGTTGCTTTTCTTTCACATAAATAACATGTCGTACAATGAAGCTTCATTGAAAGTACAAAAGGTCCCTCAGTACATTCAGGGAAGACTTTTACAAGAGAACAAAATCTGGTAGGAAGTGAAGATAGATGTTTGTTTAGTTAGTAAAATCAACATGAGATTGTCTGTTGGTTTTGTAGAGTTTTTAATGAGACAGAGAGTGATACCGAGGTTTACCAGGGATTTCAGAGGGAACTTTACTGTTGTTAGAATCACAAGCCTTTGAAGGGTTTGCCTGAAGGAGGGATCCTAGCACTGCAGTGTCTGCCCTGTAGCCAGTGCTCAGGGCTGGCCTTCTGCGCTTTGGTCTGAGGATGCTCCCTGAGAGAGTTCCGAAGCATCCTAACGAGCACAGGGGCCCAGGGAAGCAGGGCCTCTTCAAGGGCGCAGAGTGGCAGGCACACCCTGAGGCTTCTTCAGAGGCAGTTCCTGTAGCCACTGGCTGTAACAGAGTGATCAGGAGTATGATGGGAGCGCAGTCATCCACAGCGTGTCCCCAGAGTGTACCATGTTTCCTGGTGCTAGGCACAAAGTGGAGAGTCAAGATCCAGAAAAGATCATCAATGCTGGATAATGGCTGTCAAATATATGTGGAGGATGAGGGTCTTAATGCAACCAGCCAGAGAGAAGAAATTGGATGCAGATAAAGCCTGTGCTTTGAAGAACTTGCTTTGTCTCCTGGTCTAGTTTTATCTATTATCTACTTATGGAGGGAAAGTTTAGCCTCTAATTAGTAACGGGTCTGCTATGGTTTATAATCAATGTCACGATGCAATTATAGATGATGCCCTCTTTTACTTTCAAAATATTCTCTCTTTTTAATTGTGTTTTTGAGACAGTGTCTCTCTCTGTCACCCAGGCTGGAGTGCAGTGGAACAATCTTGGCTCCTTGCAACCTCTGCCTACTGAGTTCAAGTGGTCCTCCCACCACAGCCTCCCAAGAAGCCGGGATTACAGGCATGCACCACCCCCACCCACAGCTACTTTTTGTATTTTTTGGTAAAGATGAAATATTCTGATGTGGGTTAAAAATACGTCTGGCTATACCTTCGGCATTTTCACCTGACTGTTTTCAAGATGTCACTCTAACTGCTTTTCTCCATCAGAAATGGATGAAATAAAAAAAAGGTAGATTTTGTTTCTGTTTCTTCTGTTATTTTTCTTGACTCATTTTTATATGCATTCATTTGAAAGCATTCATTCATTAAAGACACTGTTGGATTGTGGTGGAGGATATAATTTTACACTCAGTGTGACGCGTGTGACTCAGTACTAATAACTGCTCTAGCAGCATAGCTCACTCACTTAACATCCCTGCCAATGATGCCAATATAAAGGGCTATCTTAACGGGAAGAGACAAGTGCAGAGAGGAGATTCTGAAGACACGGTGCTTGCTGCAACAGAGCAGTAGCTAGAATGTTACTGTATATATCCACTACATAGTCTTTTAGACGGATTTTCATGAGAAGTTTTAGAGGTTCATTCATCTATACCCACATTCTATTTCAATAAAAATATATAAATGTAAGGATTGTTTTTAGATCTGGCAAAATACTGAATAATGTGGGACTTATTGCCTTGGAAACCATCTCAGACACCCTAATGACAAAATCTGGGGCGAGGGCTGTGAGGGTGGCTCTGGAGAGCCCACTATCCTGCTTCAGGCTGGGCGGCTCCTCGTCCTTTCCTACATTTCTGGTACGATGCATTGATTTGGTTTCTCAATGGGGACTCTTAAAGTCATTCAAGACTTCCAGGCTGGCCTGGTCTGTCAAGATTACTGAAAATTTTCAGTCTTCAGTAATAATCCAGAACACTACCCTGACCAGAAACATTGAGATCTGTGTGGATCTGCTTCCTCAGAGCACCAGGCCAAGCGTGCTCACAAGCACCAAGCACAATTATGAGCGTCACGAAGAGGCTCAGCAAATGTCCGCAAAGCACACTGAAGGGTGGATGACTTATCAATGGCTCACACACAAACACGCCCACACAAACCTATTAATTCTGTGAAACGTTCCCCTCCATAACCCATTTCCAAATCGTAAGGCATTGATCAACTATTCAGTGGTGACTTGGCAACATCTAAAAAAATCACACACTATTTGGTGTTTAAAAATGACAATTTATTTTAGATTTTAAAAGCTTAGATGTCTGGTATTAATATTCTACATTGTCAAAGGATTTCAGGCAGCGTCCTTCAGCTACAATTTTGGTTTTGATGTCAGGCTTGGGATTCATATACACAATTGTTATGTTGACTTTCCCTCAAGGAAAATAAAATTTTACTTTTAAGATAAATTATGAACAGAGAAATATCTATTTCTAAGGTAATTTAGTCTTTTAGAAACAGTTCTCAAAGGTTTATACTCCAGTAGTTTTATATTGTAGCTTTAGCTGATTGAAATAATTCACATTTCCCTGCTCGGCTGTTTTGGGCATTAAACAGAAATAAGTAAATTGAAATCCTTTTACAAAAATCTTCACAACTGGGAATATATCAGTACCTGAAACTTTTTTCTGCCAAGTAAATAACACCTTTTTGTTTTAACAGAAATCTAAATTGATACATTTATTGTTAAAAATATATATAATGTTTATACTTGTCAGAATAATCTAAGTCAGAATTTATCATTCTTCTGAAAAATTTTAAAGACCTACTTGTCTGTTCTTTCAGTCAATATCTTTTGAGATATTATCTACTGTTCCAATATTAGAATTTATTATCTTTTATGAATATTGTGGGAAGTTAAGGTACTAGGTAACATATTAACGGATTAGCACAGAAATGTACTGTATGTTCCAAACTTACCACGATTTAGTGATTGCTGTATCACGATTTAGTGACTGCTGTGTCACGATTTAGTGACTGCTGTATCACGATTTAGTGACTGCCATATCACGATTGAGTGACTGCTGTATCACAATTTAGGCAGTGCTTTAGGAGATTCATTGTGCAACCTCGGACATATCAAAGCCTTATTTTGAAAATCATGTGTTATACTGCATGTCAATGTGTTTTTGAAAGTGTAAAACAATAAAGGCATTTTTTAAATGCAAAGATAATTTTAGAGAGCAATATTCTATGTAAAATATATGTAAATATATGCAAGAGTTATTTTAGAGGGTTCTATCTCATGGAAAAAAAATCACACAAGCACTCATCCCCCTAGGAAGTTAACAAAACAGTCGTGCTTAGCTAATATGTGGAACTAGAAATGAAACTTCCCCAGGAAATTTAGACTTCTGTTAAGTCTAAATAGTACAGATTTTCACAGTCCTGAAATATGTCAACTAAGCTTAACTCTCATATGCCACGGATGGTGTACCAAGTAGGTAAAAACTCATTGGTAGTATCTATGCAGGCTGAATATGCGTGTATTCTATGACTTAATATGGCAATTCCACTTCTAGGTAAACACCCAAAAGAGACTGATGCAGATATGTATCAAAAACATGTGTGAGAATGTTTATATTGCACTGGTCATAATTACCTGAAACTTTAAAGTATCCTAATGCCCATTAACAGTTATATGATGAATAGAGTTGAAGTATATTCACACAACAGGTTACAGCAAAGAGAAAATGACCTACAGCTATTGACAGCAAACGTGAATAAATTTCAAAACATAACACTCAACAAAATATGCAATGCACAAACACATTTTTATATGAAATTATATAAAATACAGAAAGAGGCACAATGAATGTGTGCGGTTAGAAAGCAGGATGATGGTTACCTTAGAGAGTAAGGGATAATCAGAAAACAACGTGAAGCTGCTCAGGTGCTTTTTTGCCTGAATTTGAATCCTTGTTCTAATACTTTCTAGCTAGTGACTTGGTGAGCTATGTGAAAACGTCTCTCTGTGTGAGTTTCCTCATCTGTAAAATAGGGATAAAAATAGTACTGACCCCATCAGGTTGTCATAAAATTGGCTAGCATACAATGAGTTCTAGATAATCTACAACGAGCTCTACTAGATATTTTCTCTAGACAGTCATATTCTTAAAACGAGGGGTGATTATCAAAGAGGGCATTAGATTTATCCATCACATTCTCTCTTTAAGAAAAAAAGTTAATATATTAATTATAAATAAAAACTAATTTTATAATGTGAATGTTAAGCAAAAGACAAGCACTGGTCTTTAGTTGTGTGTGAATCTGAGCCTCAGATTAGATTTTATTATAAAAATGCAAGTATACATTTTTTTTAATAGTAAGCAACTCAAGCCTAGCAAAAATACTACTATTGCTACTCAGTGAGAAATGTATTTCTATATTTAAAAAGCTAAATGATTTGTACAAGGACACTTAGACAGAAAAGTAACTTCGAATGAGGTTTCTGATAATAAAGATTATTGTTTCTGGCCGGGCGCGGTGGCTCAAGCCTGTAATCCCAGCACTTTGGGAGGCCGAGGCGGGTGGATCACGAGGTCAAGAGATCGAGACCATCCTGGCCAACATGGTGAAACCCCGTCTCTACTAAAAATACAAAAAAATTAGCTGGGCATGGTGGCGCGTGCCTGTAATCCCAGCTACTCAGGAGGCTGAGGCAGGAGAATTGCCTGAACCCAGGAGGCGGAGGTTGCGGTGAGCCGAGATCGCACCATTGCGCTCCAGCCTGGGTAACAAGAGCGAAACTTCGTCTCAAAAAAAAAAAAAAAAAAATATTGTTTTTCCCCTGTATAGATAGAGAGACAGAATATTCAAGCAGACGGTGAGCAGGACGCAGATGATAACAGAACCGTGACTCTCAGCTGGGCGACGATCAGCACAGAGACCAGGACGTGTTCAGAAACTGCAGGCTTCCCCACGCTGTTTATCCTACTTCTGTCTTGGAACCAGATAGAGAAAACCAAACATACTCCTCTAACCAATCCTTAGGGTGTCCAGCTTCTAGCTGGAAAAATAAAACCATGTTTTTCCTTTACCTCCTAAGTCGCTAGTTGGAGCAGAGTCCGGTAACGAAAGGCAGATTCGCAAGTTAAAGACAGTTTATTTCAAGCTGCTATAATTTATAGGAAATAATAGAAACTTATTTCTCACCGTTGTGGAGGCCGTAAGTTCAAGATCAGGGCTGAGCAGATATGTTGCCTGTCGAGGGTTTGGTCCTGCTTTGAAGGAGCACCAGGGACCTTGTCTCCCCGGAAGTGGATAAAATGACAGTGACACACTTGGAGTGGTTTTAAGGAGAAGAGAGTTTAATAGGCAAGAAAGAAGAGAGAAGAGAAAAGGAAGAAGCTTCCCTGTACAGAGACAGAGAGAGGAGGGCTCCAAAGCCGAGAGGAGACCCCAGTGCCTTGGAAAACGTGGCTGCTTAGATGGGTGCGGAGGAGGTGGTATGTGATTTGCATAGGGCTCAGGGGATTGATTTGACCAGGCCTGTCACTCTCATAGCCCGCCCACCCAATTCTATTACTGTGCAAATGTGGGGTGCCAGGATGTTCTGCACAGTAGGGGGGAACAGTAGGCGGCCATGTTGCCATGCACATGAGAGGGCAAGGGCAAGAGGACAAGGATGGGAATCACCATGTTTGGGGTGACCCCAGTTTCTAATGTCCCGCATTTGCAGATCAAAGGTAGCCAGGCTGCGTCTACGAGCCCGGGCTTTCCTGCTAGACAAGAAACATTTCTGGGCCAGGCACAGTGGCTCACACCTATAATTCAAGCACTTTGGGAGGCCGAGGTGGCAGATCACCAGGTCAAGAGATCCAGACAATCCTGGCCAACACAGTGAAACCTCCTCTCCAAAAATACAAAAATTAGCTGGGCGTGGTGGTGTGCACCTGTAGTCCCAGCTTCTTGGGAGGCTGAGGCAGGAGACTGGCTTGAACTCGGGAGGCGGATGTTGCAGTGAGCTGAGATCCTACCACTGCGCTCCAGCCTGGCGACAGAATGAGACTCTGTCTCAAAAAACAAAAAAGGAAAAAAGAAGTATTTCTGGAGATGTTTTAAAGGAAGCAAAAACTTCCTAAGGACCCCTGTTCCTCTCTATCTGCCTAAAATAATTTCTTAGAAACTCCTAAAACAGCACCTTGTGGTGGTGTCTTCACATGGTAGAAGGGGGAAGGACCGGAGCCCTTCACCCAACCTTTCCTACAAGGGTGTTACTCTCACTGAACAGGGCGTCACTCTCATGATGTCATCACCTCCTAGGAGCCCACCATTTTAAACTATTACATGGGCTACTAAATTTCAGCGGATGAGTATTGGGGGGACATGTTCAGACCGTAGAACATGAATATATCATATACATGGGAGACACCCCAGGAATGAGTATTTCTCAAAGAGGTACTTATACAGCATCTTCAGTAAAGGACAGAAAATGTGTAGAGAAGTGGAGAGACAGAAGAAAAAGACTTTGAGTGTCCAGGGCTGGTGGACTTGTGGGGGAGAAAGATTACTGGCATATAAAGGCAAGGGAGTAGCACTTATCACTACAGACTCCTCTAGCATCATCTCCAGACTGATGAGGGCCTAAGGCTTGTCTTCTCTAGTCAACTTCTGTTCTCGCTGGTAGAGGCAGGGCAGAATATCGTTTGTCTTTGTAAATCTATGTCCTGCTTTTGGGTAAATCGATAGAGAAAAAACTTTCCTGCATCTGCTTCTTGACTGCCTTCAGCCCAACAACCCTACACATTTGAGGCCTGTATTCTGGTTTCCCACACTAGTCAGGAGCCTTCGTCTTTCATACCTCAGCTATGGCAGCATGCCTGTGGCCTTCCCTTGGGCTCACTAGAAAGGCTTCTTGCCCCACCTGTCTTAAGTGACTTTCAAATGCAAGTGGACAGGTTTACGTCCTTCTTATAGCAAGCTCTCAGCAAATAGCCTTTTTTGTTATCATTTAATTGGTCTTTCTTTCTACAGAACTGATCACTGTTAAAACCAACCTACTTCATAAGGAGACATTTCAGTTAGAAAAAATAAATAGAAAGAAAACGACTCCAGAGAATGATGTTTTTTACTAAAATTTTCTTCTACTTTGGCTATAAGCTCCATTTCAATATAGTCGTGGATATAGTTTTAAATTGAAGATAAACCCTAATTGATAAAAATTTCGGTTTGATCACTTGACTCTTTAATAGTTAATTTGTAATATTATTTCCATCATATATATAATGGCCCGTCAATACAGCATGTCATTAAAATGTTGGTATATTCTGGAGCAGAGAAATTCTGCATCCTGAAAACGACACACACCTGTCACCACAACATTCATTGTCTGTTTTATATTAATGTGACGTAGTCGAGCAGTGAGTGCATCCGGGTCTGCAGCAACCTCAGTTCCTGCCTCCTCCAGTGAAACAATTCCACTGATGGGTACAAGGCAGAAGGAGAGACTGAGGCAGATGTTAGAGCAGGAGTCACAGTGTATTAAAAAGCTTTAGAGCAGGAATGAAAGAAAGCAGAGTATACTTGGAAGCGGGCTAAGTGGGCGACCTGAGGGATCAAGTGGCTGGTTGGACCTGTCGCTTAGGGTTTTAGATGCTGGCATGCTTCTGGGGACTTGCATTCCTTCTCCCCCGTTCCTTCCCTTGTAGTGGGCTATCCACGTGCACTGTGGCCTGCTGGCACTTGGGAGGGCTGCATAGGCAGGGTATAACTGGAGTTGTATGCCTGCCCCCTTGAGGCGCTCCTCCCTTACCAGCCAAATGTTCCTACAAGATCATATGCCAGTTAAACTCTGCTGTTTTGCCTGTTAAATTGTATTCCTGAGCCCACTCACCCAGCCCCTGAGGTCTTATGTAGAAGCTGCTGATCACCAGTTTCAGGAGTTTTCTTCGGGGAGACTGCCTGTCCCTGGCCTGCCTGCCACCAATTATTACTTTAGAGGAACAGTGTAAGAACTGCCTGCCCCTCACCCGGTGGGTGCCTGACATTCTTGCTTGTGGGAGTCCTCGCTTGTGGACATTTCCTGCTCATTCCTGACTAGCTATCTACTGTACTATTATTCCACTTCCTTCACCAATCATACTTTGCCTTTCCAGAAAATACTTTGATGGGAAGACAAGCATCGCCGATAATGTGCCTGCTCATTTTAGGAACCTCTTAAAAAGTCCATCAAGTGTTCTCCTAACCACATCCCTGTGGTGGCAGAACTAGCGTAAGCCACACTATAAAACCCTAATAAACACCATAACATTGACCCTTCTCTCTCTGAGATGCTGGTGGGAATTTACACTCAGAATTGTCTTTCCACAGGTTGTTTTTGTGATATGTTGGGGAGCCAGCATTTGAAAATCATAAACCAAGAGACTTTAACTTCTTTTCATTCTTTTATATATTTTCATTTTATGGTATAATATTTCTGATAGCCATAACTTCTATATATTTGCTTTTTTAAATGAAAGCTTTTTAAACTTTTCTAAAATTTACAAATAGGAGCTCATTTCATATTAGACTTTCGGACAAAACAACCTTCTAAATTTGATTTGCATGTTTCTCTCAACAGAATAAACACCCAATTTCCTCAGTTTAGACATAAGTAAAACCTACTTATGTCTCAATAACAGGTTTCTTAAACTTAAAGGTCTTTCCTCCTTTATTTTCTGCATTTTCTAAATTAATAACTGGTTTAGCCCCCACTCACAGGGCCAATTGCTCCCAATGATCTTCTTAATAACTTTCAGGTTCCCCTTGTTGCTCAGTTAACTGGTTTGATAAGGAACAAATTTAAATGTAAAAGGCCTCTGCAAATTTAATTCTTATACTCTAAGAAGAACTTAGAACAAGAGCAGTAGACAGTGTTTAGGACTAGCAGACTTCTTCCTCATCTTTGTAAGAATCTAGGGATTCTAGAGTAACTTGTTTAAAGACAAAGGTAGATGCAAGGTATCAACATTTGCTCTCCAAGCAACTCGAGTGATTTTGATGCAACTGAGAAGCACTAATCAGAATAGTGTTTCAACACCTTTTAGCTGTTTACAAACATTTTGATGATATGTGCTTGAAAGTATGTTTAAACAGTAAAGTATTAATTCATATGAATCGAAGCTTATCATTAGCTAAAAGTTAAAATAAAGGTTCATGTAAAATAAATTTTCATTTGAGTTTCAAAAGATTAATAGTCTACCAACCAAAAAGAGTCCAGGTCCAGACGGGTTCAGAGCCAAATTCTACCGGATTCACAAAGAGGAGCTGGTACCACTCCTTCTGAAACTACTCCAACTAATACAAAAAGAAGGAATCCTCCCTAACTCATTTTATGAGACCAACATCATCCTGATACTAAAATCTGACAGAAACACAACTAAAAAGAAAACTTCAGGCCAATATCCATGATGAACATCAATGCAAAAATCTTCAATAAAATACTGGCAAACTGAATGCAACAGCAAATCAAAAAGTTTATCCATCATGATCAAGTAGGATTCATCCCGGGGATGCAAGGCTGGTTCAACATATGCAAGTCTATAAACGTAATTCACCACATAAACAGACCAAAGACAAAAACCACGTGATCATCTCAATAGATGCAGAGAAGGCCTTGGACAAAATTCAGCAGCCCTTTATGCTATAAACTCGGTATTGATGGAACGTGTCTCAAAATAATAAAAGCTATTTATGACAAACCAACAGCCAATATCATACTGAATGGGCAAAAACTGGAAGCATTCCCTTTGAAACCTGGCACTAGACAAGGATGCCATCTCTCACCACTCCTATTCAATATAGTACTGGAAGTTTTAGCCAGAGTAATCAGGCGAGAAAGAGAAATAAAGTGTATTCGATTAGGAAAAGAGGAAGTCAAATTGTCTCTATTTGCAGAGGACATGATTATATATTTAGAAGACCCTAATGTCTCAGCCCCAAATCTCCTTAACCTGATAAGCAAGTTCAGCAAAGTCTCAGGATACAAAATCAATGTTCAGAATCACAAGCATTCCTATACACCAACAACAGACAAACAGAGAGCCAAATCAAGAGCAAACTCCAATTCACAATGCCTAGGAATACAACTAACAAAGGATGTAAAGGACCTCTTCAAGGAGAACTACAAACCACTGCTCAAGGAAATGAGAGGACACAAGCAGATGGAGAAACATTCCATGTTTATGGTTAAGAAGAATCAATATTGTGAAAATGGCCATACAGCTCAGTAATTTATACATTAAACTCTATCCCCATCAAGCTACCTATGACCTTCTTCACAGAACTGGAGAAAAACACTTTAAACTTCATATGGAACTAAAGGAGAGCACAGATAGCCAAGGCAATCCTAAACAAAAAGAACAAAGCTGGAGGCATCACGCTACCTGACTTCAAACTATACTACAAGGTACTGTAATCAAAACAGCATGGTACTGGTACCAAAACAGAGATATAGACCAATGGAACAGAACAGAGGACTTGGAGGCAATGCCACACATCTACAACCATCTGATCTTTGACAAACCTGACAAAAACAAGCAATGAGGAAAGAGGAAAGGATCCCCTATTTAATAAATGGCACTGGGAAAACTGGCTAGCCTTCTGCAGAAAGCTGAAACTGGACACCTTCCTTACACACCACAACAAAATTAACTTCAGATGGATTAAAGATTTAAACAAAAAATCTAAAACAATAAAAATCCTAGAAGAAAACCTAGGCAAAACCATTCAGGACACAGGCATCAGCAAGAACTTCATGAGTAAAACACCAAAAGCATTGGCATCAAAAGCCAAAATAGACAAATGGGATCTAATTAAACTCCAGAGCATCTGTACAGCAAAAGAAACAATTATTAGCGTGAACCAGCAACCAATAGAATGGGAAAAAATTTTTTGCAATCTGCCCATCAGACAAAGACCTAATAGCCAGAATCTACAAAGAACTAAAGCAGATTTACAAGAAAAAACAAACAAACCCATTCAAAAGTGAGCAAAAGATATGAACAGACACTTTCCAAAAGAAGACTTTTACAAGGCAAAAACATATGAAAAAATGTTCATCATCACTGGTCATCAGAGAAATGCAAATTAAAACCACATTGAGATACCATCTCATGCCAGTTAGAATGGCGATCACTAAAAAATCAGGAGACAACAGATGCTGGGGAGGATGTGGAGAAATAGGAACAGTTTTACACTGCTGGTGGGAGCGTAAATTAGTTCAACCATGTGGAAGACAGTGTGGCAATTCCTCAAGAAATTAGAGACAGAAATTCCATTTGACCCAGCAATCCCATTACTGGGTATATACACAAATGATTATTATAAGGACACATGCACATGTATGTTCACTGTGGCCCTATTTATAATAGCAAAGACCTGAAACCAACCCAAATGCCCATCAATAAGAGACTGGAAAAAGAAAATGTGGCACATATACACCATGGAATACTATGCAGCCATAAAATGGGATGACTTGATGTTCTTGGTAGGGACATGGATGAATCTGGAAACCATTATTCTCAACAAACTGACTCAAGAACAGAAAAATCAAATACTGCATGTCGTTACTCATAGGTACTCATAGATGGGTGTTGATCAATGAGAACACATGAGCACTGGGAGGGGAACATCACACACTGGGGCCTGTTGGAGGGGGTCCTAAGGGAGGGACAGCCAGGGGTGGGGAAGTTGGGGAGGGATAACATGGGGAGAAATGCCAGATAAAGGTGACGGAGGGATGCAGGCAGCAAACCACACTGCCATGTATGTACTTATGCAACAGTCCTGCAAGAGCTGCACATGTACCCCAGAACCTACAGTACAATAAAAAAAGGAAGAAAGTATGTTTAAACAGCAAATTAATTCAAAAGAATGGAAGCTTATTACTAGCTAAAAATTAAAATAAAGGTCCACGTAAAATAAATTTTCATTTGAGTTTTAAAAGATTAAAAATGAAGAATACAAATTAAAAAATTAAGATAAAAGAAAGAAAAAATAATATATTTTGAAGAAAATACAATGCATGAAAATATATACTCTGGCTCCCGTGAATGAATTTATTTAAATTATTATGTTATCCACAGAGGTTTTTCTTCTCTTGTTATTATTCTGTCAAGAGAAACAACAAGCTTCAGTTTTTGATTTTTGGTTTTTTTTCTCAACATAGAATTTTTGAGAGAGTTCTGAAAACACCTTCCCCTTCCCCTTGTTTGAAGTCGAGTCCAGGCATTTTTTTCATGGTTCCTTTGGCTGAGTACATGTGCCATGGTTCTGCCAGTCATCATCTCCATGCGTTGGTTGCCATCTGTTGTTCTCAAAACCATGTCCTGCTTACTCAAAACGTCTTGCACATGGCTGTCAGCGGAATTTTCTTAAATCAAAACAAAACCAACAAAACTCACTCTCCTTGTGTCTAAAAATATATTATGGCCCCCATTTTTCCCTGATTGTGATCTTCTTAACTCCAAGGTGTCCAGGAAGTCACTCTGAGTTGTATTTTAACAGGTAAGTTGTTTATTAAGGAATATCCTTGAGACCAGAACCTGTGGAAGGGAAGGAAGGATGCCGGGCAGGGTAGAGAGAGAAGTAGAGCTAGAACTGAGGCCCATGAACAGGTCAGACAGCCCCCAAAGTTGCTGTAGAGCTAGGTGGGCTCCATAAAGTGTAGACCGCAGCATTCATCAGGCATGGAAGTAGCTGCTGTGGGAAGGCATATGGCTATTATTTAAACAAGCTCCTCTCTGCAGCTCGGACAATTTTGAAAGGGCTAACACTAAAGATTCTCTAATGACAGCCCTCCCAGGAGCTCTGGTGGAAACTTTATCAGAGGGGATCCCGGGAGCACATCTCCACACCCACGACCAACTGTTCCAAATGTGAAGATGTGTTTTACCTTCAGAAGCAATGGATATGCTTGTCTTTAATGCTTTCACGGAAACTACGAGAATTGTAGAGTCATATATCTACAGCAGTAATAGGTGTAATGTGGTTTTAAGAAAGCCTTGGCATCTGCTAACTCACCTGGAAGCCACTATAGATGCTTTCATTCATATTCAGCCAACAGATGCCAGCCAACCGGCAATGACCCAGGGCTATTTTACATTTTCGGATAGTTGTCTTCATTATAAAACATGGATCTTACTATGTTTTTCACCAATGTATATTCAGTCCTTACCAGCTAGACTCTGCCAAATAATTCAATAGTTGGTATTTAAAAGAAAATGTGGGTCAGACACGGTGGCTCATGCCTGTAATTACAGCACTTTAGGAGGCTAAGGTCGGAGAATCCCTTCATCCAAGGAGTTGGAGGCCAGACTAGGAAACATAGTGAGGCTGCATCTCTACTACTAATAATAATGGGTATGGTGACTCACACCCGTAGTCCCCGCTGCTTAGGAGTCTAAGGTGGGAGGACCACTTCATCCCAGAAGGTTGAGGCTGAAGTGAGTCATGATTGCACCACTGTACAGCCTGGGCAACAGCGAGACTTTGTTTCAAAAAACATGTGTAATTTATGTATAAATAAAATTCAATGCATTCTTTGAGGATGTGCTCATTTCTACCCTACTCTAATGACTTTTTTGACTACTCAAATCTACCTTACTGTTTTCTTTTCCCTAATATACTCTTTGAAAAAGTGTTTTGGAATATATGCTTCAGTATTAGCTGTGTCTACATAAACATGTATTAAGTTTCTGAGGGCAAAACTTATGCTTAATACTTACATGTCACACAAGCACAGAGAATTCTGCGGGCCACGCGACAGTAGTCACATGCTTGCTTTTAGAACACAAGATAGAAAGTGTGTCAAAAAGAAGAGAATAAGAAATAAAGGACAACAATCACTGTGGATTAATTTTGAAACAGTGGAAGTTCTTCAGCGATAGCGAAAAGATCCCTGTTCTTTTGCTGTTGGTTTAGGGTCATCTTAGAAATATGACTATCAAATACCTAAACAAGAAAAGTAGCAGAAGGATGCTGCCTCTACATTAGACCTTTCAGATCCACATACCTCATTATGTTTGTTTGAATCAGTAGACTATCTCCTCTTTAAAGTGTGAAAAAAAGGATGTGAAGTTGTAATCATCATAATAAACATTTGAAATAGAAGAGGAGGAAAAGAAGAAGATATTGCTACCTAAATCCCAAACTCATACGCTCCAGTATGAGACAGTGTGTTATATCATTAAGAGAATGGACTTTCCTCTGTTTAAATCCAGAACAGAACACGGCGTTCTGGTGTAATTTTAAAACAGACAATTATAAAGTCAGTAAAATGTTGAGTTCAAAAAATCATCTACATATAGATATAAATGAAACCTCATCTAACTTGTTTCTGTATTGCTGGGTCCATGGCAAAGATGAAAACTCTTAATTCCGTAAATGAAGAAGTATGAATAAGCTGATGACGGTATCTGGGATGAAGAGACATTAATCGTTAGACAATTGGCATGGTATGAAATAAAATCTACCCGGGCTCTCACTCATGGAAAATCACCATCTTCAAACTATGACATGATATTGTCTAAGAAAAAGTAGAAAAAGTAAGACCATACGCTTAAAATTGTTTTTACAGACATAGAGATGTAAGATCTTAAAACAATTCAAAACAGGACACAACCTTCTCTGAGTAGGTGCTCTGAGACACACGGCACAATCCCCCCACGTTGTTCTACTGCCTTCATCTCCTCAAAATAAGGTAATATCACCAATCCCAGAAGTAATTGGCAAGAAGAACCTAAAAGAAAACTCGAGAATTTAAGACTGAGCATCTCATCTCTGATGCACCGTGGGAGTGAGAATAAGCCTCCAATGAGTGAATGGTTGGAACACTGGCTCCCCTGGTGTTACCTCAGGGAAGAAATGCAGGTAGAGGAAACAACTGGTGTTATGTGAACAATACCAAGAGAAACACAACCGGATCCTGGAAACTGGATTGGAAGCTTCACACCTCAATCTGTTCTTAACATTTGGGGAAAAAAAAATAACAAGCTTTTTTTGGACAAAGAGCAGCACCAGGGGATGATCCACTTAGTCACTGTTGAGAAATAAGGAAGAGAGGACTCAGAAGCAAAAAAAAGGACTTTAGCAGAAAAAAGGGCTGTGGAAAGAAAGCACAGGCTGCAGTTAGAAGGCACCAGACTAGAATCTAAGATGATTAGGGTAAACTATGAAATCATTACAAAAAAAGGAAATACAGAGTTGCCAATTAAAGTCCACATTAGAGACATCCGACCAGATTGCATGAGCTGGCTCCCCTTGTGAAATAAAACTATAAATCCTGGGAAAAACACGGGATGAAACAAAAGAATTCTAAATGCTGGTAGAGGAAGGTGAATGCACTTGTGTTAATAAGGTATCAGTGCCTCTCCTGTCCCCTCACCCAGCAAAACAAGATGAGTGAGACATCCAGTGGTGTAACAGCACGAATGATGGAATGAGAGTTCCTCTGACAATACCAGATGAGCTAAGTCCACTGGCAGGAAGATCCATCAGAGGCTTCTTTAACCAGAAGTAGGCAGGAGAAAGGCTCTATTTCTCCAGCAGCCTGACATTTTCTGCCATCAACTGAGAGATATTAGAAAGGCCAAGTCACACTGGCAAAAGGAGCCCCACTATTGCCTGGCACAGCATGCACTCCCAAACCCCACGGGCAGGGGAACCACACACAAGTGCTCATGAAGAGCTGACCTTTCATTTCTGTGGGCCTGAGATTCACCACCCCTAACCCCTTCCCTGGGGAATCCTCTTCCACCTTTCAGGCTGTATGATTAAAGACCCGCGGAAGGTTGAGTGGCACCCGATAAACCAAACGGACCATAAAGTTACTGAATATTAGGCTAGCACTGAAAGTTTTTGAAAATTAAACACATCATATTAAACTTCTAGAAAAGAGGACCAAAAAAAAGTCTGGAAAACAAAGACAAATGACACATTGCCTATAGGAAAGCACACATTTTATTTTTTCCCAGTTTTTAAGCTTGAAGTTCAGGGGTACATATGCAAGCTTGTTACGCAGGTAAACTCACATCATGAGAGTCTGCTGTACAGATTATTTCATTACCCTGGTATAAAGCCTAGTATTCATTAGTTATTTTTCCTGATCCCCTCCCTCCTCCCACTCTCCACCTTCCAATGGGCCCCGGTGTGTGTTGTTCCCCTCTGTGTGTCCATGTGTTCTCGTTATTTAGCTCCCACTTACAAGTGAGAACATGTGGTATTTGGTTTTCTGTCCTGGTGTTAGTTTGCTGAGCATAATTGTCCCCAGCTCCTTCCATGCCCCTACAAAGGACATGATCTCATTCTGTTTATGGCTGCATAGTATTCCAATGTATATATGTACTAGATTTTCTTTATCAAGTCTATTATTGATAATAGTATCAATCCATGGTGTATATGTATCACATTTTCTTTATCCAGTCTGTTATTATCAATAACAATAATAATAATCTTAGAGCATTTGTGTGGATTCCATGTCTTTGCTATTGTGAATAGTGCTATGATGAACATATGTGCACATGTCTTTATAACAGAACTCTTCATATTCCATAATGGGATTGCCGAGCCAAATGATACTTCTGTCTTTAGGTCTTTGAGGAATTGCCACACTGCGTTCCACATAGTTGAAGTAATTTATACTCCAATCAACAGAAAAAGCATTCCTTTTTCTCCACAACCTCGTGAGCATTGGTTATTTTTTGATCTTTTAATAATCGTCATTCTGACTGGTGTTAGATGGCATCTCCCTGTGGTTTTAATTTGCATTACTGTAATGATCAATGATGTTGACCTTTTTTATATGCTTGTATGTCTTCTTTTGAAAAACATCTGTTCATGTTCTTTGCCCACTTTTAATGGAGTTGTGTGTTTTCTTCTTGTAAGCTTGTTGTTCATTATAGATGCTAGATATTAGAACTTTATCAGATGTATACTTTGCAAAAATTGTCTCCCATTTTGTAGGTTATTAATTAACTCTGTTAGTTCCTTTGTTGTGCAAACGATCTTTAGTTTAATTAAATTTTATTTGTCAATTTTTGCTTTCATTGCAATTGCTTTTGGCATCTCTGTCATGAAATCTTTGCCTGTGCCTATGTCTTGAATGATATTGCCCAGCTTGTCTTCCAGGGTTTTTATAGTTTCAAGTTTTACATTTATGTCTTTAATCCATCTTGAGATAATTTCTGTAAATGGTGTAATGAAGGGGTCCAGTTTCAATCTTCTTCATATTGCTAGCCAGTTATGCCAACACCATTTATTAAATAAGGAAGCCTTTCCCCATTGCTTGTTTTTTTCATGGTTTGTCAAAGATCAGAGGGTTGTAGGTGTGCGATCTTGTTTCTGGGTTCTCTGTTCTGTTCCATTGGTCTACATGTCTGTTTTGTACCAGTACCATACTGTTTTGGTTACTGTTGCACTATAGTATAGTTTGAGGTTGGGTAGCATGATGCTTCTACTTGGTTCTTTTTGTTTATAATTGCTTTGTTTATTCAGAATCTCTTTTGGTTCCATATAATTTTAAAATAGTTTTCTCAAGTTCTGTGAAGAATCTCAGCTGTAGTTTAACAAAAATAGCATTTAATCTATAAATTACTTTGGGCAGTGTGGACATTTAAATGATACTGGTTCTTCCTATCCATGAGTATGAATTTTTTTTTTATTTGTTTGTGTCATTTTTGATTTCTCTGAGCAGTAGTTTGTAGTTCTCCTTATGGAGATCTTTTACCCCCTTTTAAGCTGTATTCCTAGGTAGTTTCATTCTTTTGGTGTCTGGGGATTTGGGGAAAAACAAATTTTAGTGAGAGTGGCTTTTCATCTGAAACCATGGATGCCAGAAGGAAATGGCACAACTATTCTTAAAGCAACAAAAGAAAAGAACTGTTGATTGTAAGTTCTACATCTAATGAAAGTATGCTTCAGAAACAGAAGTTAAGAAAAGGAGAAGGAAGGAAATACTTTATTACTAACAAATCTACTGCTAAAAATTGTCTAACTAAGAGTGTCAAACACAAAGAAAATAATGAAACAAAAGAGTATGGAACAGGAGAAATAAACACCAGCAGATAGAGCAGACATATGGGGGCACCTGACTAAGTTCCTGTAGTTTTTCTCTCAACTTCTGTAAATCACATTTATTGACCAGAGCAAAAATTATAAGAACACCTAATACTCATGACAATGATACTGAAAAGTTGTGAGGGTAAATGGACAAAAATGGAAATGAGGCTTCAACACTTTACTCCAAGTGATGTATAATGCTGATTTACATGTATTGTAACATCCAGAGGAATCACTACAAAAAACATAGAGAGGATATGCAAAATATGCATGCTAAATTAAACTATATAGTGACTATACAAAATATCTATGCAATAAATAATCACAACACAAAAAAACTGCGAGCTCTAAAAAAAATAGCTAAATTCACATTGTAGTTGGTTTTTTAACATCTTTCTCTCAATAGTTGGTTTAGTAGACACAAAAACTGCAAAGCTATAAAAATCTAAATCACGTAATTGACCCACACTATCTAATTGGCATATGTGGGACACTTTACCAAAAAAATAATAATAATAACAGATGAAAACACATTTTTCCCAAGACCAAGTGGGAATCTTCACCATCATATACCATATTCCTACGTTATAATATAAACATCAACAAATTTAAAATGAGCTAATTTATGAAAGCATGACTATAATAAAATCAAGCAAGAAATAAAAAACAAAGTCATCAGGGAAATCTGCAAACACATGGAAAGTAAACAGCTTACATTTATGGCATCCATGGGGCATAGAGACAGTCTTTAGGGATGTAGAAAATACATAGAACTGAATGAAATGAAAATGTAATATATCAAACTATGTGGGATGCAACTAATGCAGGGCTGACAGGTAAATTTGCCACACTAAATGCTAAAGATGGGGTCAAAACTCTCCTCTTACTATATGGCAAGAAATTGGAAAATAGTGCCAAACAAAGAGAAATAATAAAAATAATAGCAGAAATTGATAAAATTAAAACATACAAAAACGACAGAGAAAATAAATAAAACCAAAACCATTTTTTTTTTTTTTTTTTTTTTTTTTTTTTTTTAGACGGAGTTTCACTCTTGTTACCCAGGCTGGAGTGCAATGGGCGATCTCGGCTCACCGCAACCTCCGCCTCCCGGGTTCAGGCAATTCTCCTGCCTCAGCCTCCTGAGTAGCTGGGATTACAGGCACGCGCCACCATGCCCAGCTAATTTTTTGTATTTTTAGTAGAGACTGGGTTTCACCATGTTGACCAGGATAGTCTCGATCTCTTGACCTCGTGATCCACCCACCTCGGCCTCCCAAAGTGCTGGGATTACAGGCGTGAGCCACTGCTCCCGGCCCAAAACCATTTTTAAATAACAATAAACCTAATGTTTCTACCAAGTTATTTGTATAGTAAATCATAGACAAATGACAAAGATGCAAATCACTAGTATTGGAAATGAACCAAGGGATGTCACAACATATCTTTCAGCCATTAAAGTGATAATAAGGACATACTGTGGACGACTTTATGTTCAATAAATTCAACATCTAAGAAGAAATGGACCAATTTATTAAAAAAGACAAAATACCAAAATTAACCTAAATAAGATAGATAATATGAATAGTTAGTTCTATTACAAGTAAATGATTGAATTCAGAGTTTAAAACTTCCATTCAATCTTCTGGCCCCAGTGATTTAATAGGAGACTCCTACCAAACATTGAAAGAATTAACACCAGCTAGGTGTGATTGCTCACACCTGTAATCCCAATGCTTTGGGAGCCTGAGGAGAGGGGATCACTTGAGGGCCCTCAGGACCCTGCATCTATTAATAAATATGAGAAAAAAATAGCCAGGTATGGCAGCATGCACGGTAGTCCTCGCTGCTCAGGAGGCTGATGTTGCAGGATAACTTGAGCTCAGGAGTCCAAAGCTGCAGTGAGCTGTGATCACACCACTGTACTCTAGCCTGGGAGAAAGAGTGAGACTCTGATTTAAAAAAATTAACACAAATTATATATGATTTCTTTGAGAAGTTGGAGAAGGAAGAAACACTTTCAATTCATCTTGTAAAGATATTTTTGCTCTGATTCTAACACCAGCCCCAAGGACATAGCAAGAGAAGAAAGTCACAGAGCAACATATCTCATAAACACAGATGAAAAATCCTCAAGAAAGTGTTAGCGAACCTGATCCAAAAATGTACAAAAACAATTATACTCCATAGCCAAGTTTACCTAGATATCCAAGGCGAGTCACCATTCTGAAACTGAGCAATGTAACTTGCCTTATCAATATAAGTTAAGGAGAAAACATATTCCCATATCAATTGATGCATAAAAAGCCATTTGACAAAATACAGCACTCATTATGATTCCAGCAATCTAAGAATAGAGGAGAATTACTTTAACTGATAAAATGCACTAGAAAAGAACGTACAGATATTATCATGCTTTATAGTGGAGACTGAGTGCTTTCCCCCCAGGAGCAGGAACAAGACAAGGACTTCATTTCTTGTCAATCATTTTCAACATAATGCCAGAAAATGTAGGCACTGCTATGGTGCAAAGAAAATAAGAAAAGATTGGAAAAATAAAAGGCATACAGATTAAAAAGAAAAAACATAAAGCTGTCCCTATTGCAGATGTCATGATTATAGCAAAGTTTTAAAAAAATTATCTGGAAAGTCACAGGCTCTACAATAGCTAAACAATCTTAAAAGGGTAGAAAAAGGCCGGGCACGGTGGCTCACATTTGTAATCCCAGCACTTTGAGAGGCTGAGGCGGGGGATCACGAGGTCAAGAGATTGAGACCATCCTGGCCAACATGGTAAAATCCTTTCTCCCCTAAAAGTATAAAAATCCACGGGGTGTGGTGGCATGCACCTGTGGTCCCAGGTACTCAGAGGCTGAGGCAGGAGAATTGCTTGAACATGGGAGGTGGAGGTTGCAGTGAGTTGAGATCGCACCACTGCACTCCAGCCTAGTGCCTGGTGACAAGGTGAGACTCTTGTCTCAAAAATAAAATAAAATAAAAATGAAGAAAAACACTGGGAAGAATGGCTCTAAATGAAATCAAAGCTTACTATAGAGCTGCAGTAATCAAGATGGTGGTCTTAGTGTGTAGGGATAGACACATAGATCAATGCAACAGAGTCAAGAATTGAAAAGCAGTACACACAAATATGGCCACCTGATTCTTGATAAAGGTGCAGGACTAATTTACTGAAAGATGGATAGACTCTTCAACAAAGGTTAGTGGAGCAAAGGAACATCCAAAAGCAAAAATATAAACCTCAATCTAAACTTTCTATCTTACATAATTAACTCAAAATGGATCATAGACTTTTGAATACACAGTATATGAGGTGGTTATAAACGCATGTGAAAGAGAGAAACGGAGATGAAATTTGCACTGCAGATAAGCTCTCCACTAACTTCTGTGGTGACATACGCTTTGAGACTGAGTGAAAGGAAAGAACAAGTGAATGATTATGGCACATGTTTAAAGCAAACAAAATTGTAAATGCTGAGACCATAGGTGTTTATGTGCCTTTTAAAGCAAAAAGGAAAGTTTGAACAAAGTAGAGTGACGGGGGGGCAACGTTTTAGGAGATGGGGTCAGAGTGGCAGACGAAGTCAGGTCTCAAGTATTAGCAGTTTGTACTAGAAAACCTAAAGATCTTCTTAGGCTTAAATTTCAATGCACTGCTAGAGGAATTAAGCTAATAGCACAAACAAGCTTAAAACCTAATTGGCTCAAGCCTGTAATCCCAGCACTTTGGGAGGCCGAGGCGGGTGGACCACGAGCTCAAGAGATCGAGACCATCCTGGTCAACATGGTGAAACCCCATCTCTACTAAAAATACAAAAAATTAGCTGGGCACGGTGGCGCGTGCCTGTAATCCCAGCTACTCGGGAGGCTGAGGCAGGAGAATTGCCTGAACCCAGGAGGCGGAGGTTGCGGTGAGCCGAGATCGTGCCATTGCACTCCAGCCTGGGTAACAAGAGCAAAACTCTGTCTCAAAAAAAAAAAAAAAACCTAATTGGATGGAATCAAAGTTGTCACTTCAGACTAGTTGTCTAACTAGGAAAGAACACAGTTTTGTTCTGAGTAATAGGGGAAGACATGGAGGCGTTTGAGGTGAAGAATTACGTGATATGGACCCTACTCATGATATTGTATTAAGCAAAACAATTTTCAGGACGCCGTTGCGAAGTAATAAAATTATCCGGGAGTTGAGATAGTGGTTTGAAATGGGATGCTAGTGGTAGGGAGAGGGACTATACCGAAATTATTTTAAACATTGAGCCTGTGGAATTTGCTGATGAAAAGGCGGTGCTGTGGCGTTTGCTCTCAGAACGCTCTTGGAGCAGGCGAGCTCATTCACTGGCAAAGGATTTGGTGTCAGAGATGAACTGAGTCTAACAGAAGCTTCAGCCCACTTCCACACACTTTAACTTTGGATACTTGGATCAATTAGCCTGTTACAGAAGAATAATTTGGAACATGAACTGAGAATCAGAAAGAGATTCTCTTAGTCTTGAATTCCATGGCACTGCTAGAAGAATTAAGCACAAACCAGCCTTAAGGCGAATTAGATGTGATGGAATCAAACCTAGCACTTACTCACACTAGTTGTCTGAAGAGGGAAGGACATTTTGCATTTGAGGAATGAATACTTCAGTCTTACTGTTCTTTTGTATACGATATCTGATATATCTAATCAGAAAGGATGAGATACGAAGAAACAGAAGAATGCAACTTATAAGCAAGAGAAAAATAAGCCTGTAAGAACGAGTAATAGGTGACCCAGATGTTAGGATTAACTCTTTAGGAACTTTCAAATAATTATAATAACATGTTTAAAACATCTACAGAAATATAATGATATAGATGGGTGAGACAGAGGATTTCAGGACAGTTGTAAAAATTATAAATGAGAATCAAATCTTGAAACTGAAAAATTTAACCACGAAAGGAATAAAGAAAATTATTAGGAGGAATGGAACAGCAGAAAGGATTAGTGAACTTGAAGGAAGTCTTCAGAAAAGCAAGTCCAAAGTAAACAAAAGAAACTAGAGAAAAAAAGTGAAAAGATAAATTGAATTGAGTGTCAGTGACCTATGGGACAGTATCAGGCAGGTAATCATATGTGTAACTGGGTTCCAGAAGGAGAGGAGAAAGAGAACGTAGTACGACAAATGCCTGATGACATGTTGGTGAACATCTTACAAATTCCGTCTAAATCAGCAACGCATAAGCCAGCAAGCCAGGCAGACCTCGAGCAGAGCAGACAGACAGAAAAACAAACTGAAGGATTTTGTTTTTCATTGATTTAAAGAAATCAGTTTAGGATTGCTTGATAGGAAGGAACCCACTTCAGTGAAGTCATACATTTTCTCCAGTGTGACAAGAATCCAGGACAATGCGACTCCTCCATGAAGACATGAAGCTCCCGGCTCCTCTGACTTTCCACCAGGCTCCCCTGGCTGTGTGCTGGACACCCGCACACTCACAATGTAGCTGCTCTACCCCTGGGCTCAGCTCTGGAGTTCCGGACAGAAAGAGCCGAGCACAAAGAACGCAAGCTGCATGTGTCCGCATTGCTTAGAAAGATCACTCCTTCTGCGGAAGCTCCAGAAATTAGACTCTGTTACATGCCCTTATTGAAGAAGTGAGTGAACACCCAGGGACCCTGAAGACAACGGAGGTTTTGAAAGTAAGGAAATTAAAAAAAACAAAAAACAGACACTGGGAGGTCAGATGCAACACCTGCCACAGTCAACTCGTTTTTGTTTTTGTTTCTATGTTTTATTTTAACTAAAGGTCTATAAGCATACGTGATTGCCATAAAGCACTCACTCTGAAAAGCGGACAAAGGGAAGCATGGGTCTCTAGCGGATTTCAAATCCTAGTGTGCATCCGCGCTGTGGAATCCCTGGTTTGACAGCAGGATGATTTTCTGACTCAGATCATCGGGAATGCTCCGATCCCGCTCTCCACTCATGAGCAGTGAGCAGTGGAGGGTGAGCACCACATCGGGCCTGCAGGTTTTTTGGTGTTATGAGTGCCCTTTCCTCACTAGGAAAACAAACACGAAAAATTTAGTGAGCATCTGGCCTTTCTTATGCCTGTTCTGCAATTACATTGGCAGGTGCTGCTGAAGAAAACTATATTCTCACAGTTAAAGACATCAGTAGTGGCTTTAGTCCGACGGAATGACTACAGTGGGGTTTCGTCGTAGGGGAAAGAGATTGGATTCGACTCATAGGACAAGAAAACGTGAGGAGCAGAGTGGAGCCAAGGGATGGAAAATTACTAAGAGGAAATATTAGTGTCAAGGGGGATTCTGGCTAAACCAGCTTGTTAGGATTCCTGCTGAAGGCCGGCAGGCCAGGGTGACCGGGGGAACGGTGGAGGCTGAGCAATGTGATCAGATATCAAGGATGGGTGTTCCTGCTGAAGGCCGGCAGGCCAGGGTGACCGGGGGAACGGTGGAGGCTGAGCAATGTGATCAGATACCAAGGGTGGGTGTTCCTGCTGAAGGCCGGCAGGCCAGGGTGACCGGGGGAACGGTGGAGGCTGAGCAATGTGATCAGATATCAAGGATGGGTGTTCCTGCTGAAGGCCGGCAGGCCAGGGTGACCGGGGGAACGGTGGAGGCTGAGCAATGTGATCAGATACCAAGGGTGGGTGTTCCTGCTGAAGGCCGGCAGGCCAGGGTGACCGGGGGAACGGTGGAGGCTGAGCAATGTGATCAGATATCAAGGGTGGGTGTTCCTGCTGAAGGCCGGCAGGCCAGGGTGACCAGGGGAACGGTGGAGGCTGAGCAATGTGATCAGATATCAAGGGTGGGTGTTCCTGCTGAAGGCCGGCAGGCCAGGGTGACCGGGGGAACGGTGGAGGCTGAGCAATGTGATCAGATATCAAGGGTGGGTGTTCCTGCTGAAGGCCGGCAGGCCAGGGTGACCGGGGGAACGGTGGAGGCTGAGCAATGTGATCAGATACCAAGGGTGGGTGTTCCTGCTGAAGGCCGGCAGGCCAGGGTGACCGGGGGAACGGTGGAGGCTGAGCAATGTGATCAGATACCAAGGGTGGGTGTTCCTGCTGAAGTTACTTAGCAGGATTCTTGCTATTAGGACAAGACCCAAGAATCTGACCTGGTCGAAAAAGAGCCTAAAGTTTGACTAAAGAGTCTTTGTCAGTGCCCACAGATGGAATTCCTCCTGAAACATCATCTATAAGTTGAAGATTTATACTCTATATTGGGGTACAGTCTCTTTTAAGTCGGACTTCTGGCTTGCAAACAGCCACTTTTACCCTGGGTACTTTATATGGAAGGATGTTTACTCAAGGCCATTTAGTTGCTCATAGATAATAGGATAGTTGAAGAAATATACTAAAGACTAAGCTTCCGGGAATGATGTTCAAGACTCCGCTTTGGAACTCAAGGAAGGAAGGAAGGATGACGGGAGGGAGGAAGGGAGGAAGGAAGGGAAGGAGGGAGGGAGGAAGGAAGGGAGGGAGGGAGGAAGGATGATGGGAGGAAGGAAGGGAGGGAGGAAGGGAGGCAGAAAGACAGAAAAAGAGAAAGAGAAACAGAGAGAAAGAAAAAGAAAAGAAAGAAAGAATGAAGGAAAAGAAAGAGAAAGAAAAAAGGGAAAGAGAAAGAAAGAAAAGAGAGAAAGAGAAAGAAAGAAAAAGAGAAAGAAAAAAGAAAGCCTCATTATATCACAGTTTATTTTCTACAAAAGGCTGATGACGTTTTGTAGCCAGTGTTCATGGGTGGCTTCCAGCACCAGTTCCACTTCAACATCAGAAACCCACGTTTGCGAGCGCAGGTGAATCTTGTACCCGGCTCCATCAGTGAGAGCCAGAGCCTCTGCTGACACCTTCATTGGAAAGAAATCCACACTTGCAGGTTTCCTCAGTGGCTCATTTCTGAGCCTCCACCTGGCTGCTTTTGATTAGCTGAGTCTATATGGCGGGCTTGTGACCTGACAGCTAGGAGCAATGGAAAATTCGGGAGTTATTTATGTTGTGAGGCAAATGCATTATGGGGGAATTTTTCCAAATGTAGAATTTCTGCTTAAAAGATCAATTCGACTCTAAGCTCCGAGGTTTCTTCCTAGGCAGCATAATGTCCTGCCTCAGTTTCAATTGTTGTACTTACACTTTGGGGACTGCAAAGTGACACTAACCCTTCCCTACAGCCTTTTTCTAAATTTCGTGCCCACGTACTCAAGTACGTGTATCTGTATATTTATGTATTGGTTTTAGAAACCAAATTCGTGTGTCTCAAACAGAATTCATGATCTTCTTTTCCAAACTTAATTATTTTCCATCTAGTGATAAAAATTGGGAGTGGTATTTAAGCTTTGACTCTTATTAAGACCTGAAAATAGCTTTACACCTTAATTTATACAACCAGATGACCAGTTACAAAACACTGTGAATTTGAAAATTTTCCAATCTGACCTCTTCTTGCCATTTCTATAAATCTTGACCTCCCCAAGAGCCTCCAATCTAGTTCTGTACCCCACACGCTTCCTCCGCAGAGGCATGTGCACGACGCTCACAGTGATCACTATAAAAAGCAGACTGGATGCTGCCATCCCTCTGCTCGCAAGTCACCCAGTGGCTTCCCACGGCCAGCTTTGTGTAATGCCCAGATTTCTCAATGTGACTAAAAATGTCTTTCCTGATACGCCTTAGCTTCATCTTGACAAATCCCTCCTCCCACCCTTCACCCACCATTTTTCTCAAAATAATCTAGCCACAAGTATTTCTCAAAATTTCTTAATTTTAAAATATTTCCATCAGCAGAGCCCTATCCAAATGACACTTTCCTTCTCCACCTCCTTCCCGTCATTGAATAACCCTGAGTTCCCTTCTGACTGTGTGTTAAATGTGTTTCCTCAGGCTTCCCTCACTACGAGAGCAGTTACAGTTTCTCGTTTACATCCGTTAGCACCCAGTGCACAGCACAAGCACAACCGCGCGTGTGTTCCTGTGTATACAAATGCACGTTTACTTGATTTACTCCGTTCTTTCTCACCAGACTACAAATTCCATAGAGGAGAGATGATTCCATCCACCTTCCAGCTCAATAGTGCTCAAAACACATATAATGAGAAGATTCATGAATGTATGATTATTTAAAACATGGCATATTATGCTATTCCAATTCTGCAATTACATATATGACATATATGCACACATATATAATATATGTATATATATTATATATGTGTGCATACATATCATATATGTAATTGCAGAATAGGAATAGCATATTTAATATATATAATATGCTATTATATAATATATAATACATATGTATATATATGTAACATGTATTATATATATATATATTGCTACTGCAATCTGCAATATAATGAATTAACTCAGAGGTCATTTAAACACATTAGGTGAGTATGAAACTTCATTTTTATGAATTAGTATCTAATTGTTTTTATTAGATCTCACCTTAGGTCTGCCATAATTCATCATTTTGCACAGGTAAAAGAAGTCCAGTGCTTCCCTTGAGTATTTACGTTGCATTGTTACTGACACACACATTTCATTCAGTGAGATTTTGAATTTGAACCATGTACCTTGGCAGTGGACTGAACTGATTAGGAGTGTGGGCTGTAGTGCCCTAAATCCTGACTCTCCTTTTTTCCCTGCCACTTTCTGAGCCTGGATCTAGGACCAACATTGCTTTATCTGTAAAACTGCCTTATAGCATTGTGAAAAGAAATGAAATAATGCATAGAGAGAGGCTATCGTAGAACTCAGACGAGATGATCCACGCAACGAGCAAATGCTCTTATTAATAGAATAAATTCCAGCATTGCTGGTAGAGTTTCACCACTGCACTTATATGAGAGAAAAGGACTAAAGACGAAAGATTAATTTAGAAGAGATTAGATACTTCAAGAAATAAATATATCGAAGTTATCTTTGAACCTATATTATTCTAAAACTTGTATTACGTTCGAATATATGCTGAAGGGACAAAATACTGGTGAGTTCGCTTATTTAGTAACGTGATTTGGTTATCGGGATACTGATGGCAAGGAGCACGCTCTGGGATTATACCGTCGGGCTGTAAGAGATCAATATCTTATGCATCATAAACAAGAGACAGTTACGCTAAATGAGATTTATAAAGTGACACTAGTGATATTCTCAGAAATGTATTAGCTTTGTATTACATCTACATTTATAATAGGTCAGTCAACTCAGCCAGTTTGGGGCTTTTATCCCAGTTACTACAATTAAATCATTCAGATGAACTACAAGTTTAGAATTATAGAGACAGGCAGCCCAAGCTGCTTTTCCTTCTTTTAGAGTTTAGGTGTATGAAGAACTAAGGAACCAGAAATAAAACAAATGAATAGGGAGTGGCAGTGCTGATGAACAACTGAATTATAATACAGTAAACAGAGTTTTATATCCATGTGTGATTCCCTGTGGCCCTTCCCCATGTTCCCGTCGTTTTCCTGGAAGAATCTCTTAGAAGCATACAGGTGCCACTTGAATCATCTCAAGCACCCCGTGTAAACAGTGCTTCTGAACCAGGTGTGTCTCAGGACTCGAGGAGCTCGGAGAAGCAAACACCAGCCCCCATCCTGTTCCCACAGCCTGGATCTTCCTGTCTTTCTCGATTCCCCGGGAAATCCTGATCCTCATCTATGTTTGAGAACCACTGCCTTAGAGGAACCCCAGCAGTGACACAGAGAGCTCAGTAAAATATTCTAAAAGTTTCTCTCTCACTCACTCTGAATATTGTTTATACAATCCTCCACTGTTCTCTTCTGTGCTTTTTTCTCCTGGCACCTTTAAAAGATTCGTACTTCCCGGTCTTTCCAAATGTTCAGGTGTTTGGCATATTAGGTTCTAACATACAGAAATCAGCTGTTGCATAGACAGATTTTGCCAGAGCACACACAGTCTATCCCGATGCTTTTTGCAAATTTACAGTTTCAGCAACTTCTCTTGGCAGGGTGATTGTTTACAGCTTGATAGCATCCCTGGTGGGTAAAAAGAAGAGACAAATTCAAACAGACAGTAGGATATTTTTGAACTACTGGAAGGACGTGATTGTGATTTTAATAGACGACAGCACTCGTGCTAGTAACATTAAAATAAATATCCAGTATCTATTGAACACGGTATGCGGTCTCTGGCTATTTTTGTGATTATCTGAACAAACACAGAGGATCTAAGTAGGTCTTGATATTGCCAAATATGCAGGTTTTTCTTTCCGTTGTAAATCACGGGGGAAAATAACACGCGGGGTTCTCAAATGAGTGCTTAGTTTGTCCCCAACTTCATCCACTAGAAGAAATTGATACTCAAGAGAAGTAATGAGCATTCTCATTACAACACAAGAATCTCATATACAGAACGCAAGAGAGATTTATGCATTAAAAGCACATATTTTTACATTCGTGAGGCCCAAATACTTTGAGTAATGATAGAGTTAAAAAGCAAAAGATCATGCTGAATATAATTTTATATTTAATAGGGAAAAATTATGAAACCAACAGCAAGACTTTACGAAATTCTACATATATGACTAATAAACATACTACAACAATATTTTTTAGAAACCCACACATTTGAAATGTGGTTTAGTTTATAACATATTCTAGATATTAATACATTTTATTTACTACTTTCTGTATTTTAATTAACTTTATAAAGAAGTGTAAATTGTATATAGTGGATGCATAAAAGCTTATTCTGTAGGAGAAAAGTATAAATAAAAATAATTTTAGTCAGATTAATGATTGTTACTGACTGACAAGACTCAAGAACTATATGTATGTAAATATTATTGTAAGCTGATATTTCATCACAGAATAAATGGACCATATAACTGTGGGCAGTACATTTTATTAATATATTTAAATGTAAAATGCCAAATCGTAGTTATTTGCAGCCTGGCTGTATTACATCATTAACATAATATTAAAATTAAGATTAAAATAAAAACAAAGTTCCAAACATTGATCTTACCCATGGTTATTCATTCTCTCTAAGATCAATCCCTTATTAAGTTGTAGAATTTTAACTTTAAAATTTGAATTTCTTACAAAAGCCTTTGGATTTTGGAATCAAACAAGTTAAATCAAAATCATGCGTTTTTTTCCCTTCTAGTTTTTAATGTTATATTTATGTACTGCTATCTCTTATTTATTTTTATTATTATTTTTGGATTTGATTTAGAGTAATTTTTAATTATTTACTGTTTTGAGGGGAGAATCTGATGATGTTGCCTTCTGAGTATTGTCTTAAATGGTAAATTTATATATATGTACAGATTATTGATATGATTTACAGATACTTCTCCTGGCAATGTTTGAATTTATTTCTTCAGTGCAAACAGCTATCAAACAAATAGTTCTGGAATACATAGTGTATGCACATAGTTGTTAGCGCTGGCTATTCAGGCATAGGTCAACCAGAGTAGCAGCCTCATCTCTGTCTAAGCTGTCTTCTAAAAACGTCCGGCCTGCCTCCATTCCTGCAGCTCATTTGTCAGACATCCCTGTATTTTTGGCAGCAGCAGATGTCTAGTATCTGCTAGATATCTATTTTATCCCCCCACACCCACATGCATGAACTTGAAGTCTTGCTCTGCGGTGCCTCCCTCATTCTCTTCTCCACGTCTAATACTCCTATTTCTTTTTTCCTGCCAAGACTCTTTCTCCTTAGAGAATCGACCCTTCCTTCACCCATAGTCATTATTTCCAGTTCTCTGACTTTGCAGAAATTGCATATTTTGCCTTTACTTGAAATGGGACCCATGATCTAAGAAGTGATCAGAGCACTCCCCTGCAATCCTGACTGTGCTCTGTTCAGAACTGAGACTGCCACTTCATCTGGGAGGCCAGGTCTCTGCCTGAGATTTTTGTATACGGGGGACAAGGGCTCAAAAGGGCGATCCCACTGGAAAATGGCATCAGTGTGGTGAAAAACACGTGTACCTTGTTGTGCCTTCGTTTATTCTGCTTGCATTAGACATGTGCAGACTTGGGCCTCTTTCTGCTTAAACTGATTTCCATTCCGTTTCTGTCACCTGTCACCTGAGCAACACCGAGAGATGACATTTCAGGCCTTATTCCACGCTCAGCTTTTCCTCTGCATATCATCTCACATGAGAGCATGTCCATCCTCGTCCTTTTGTGTTGTCTTTCTTCGTTTCTTGGATGAGCTCCTCGTATGTCCTGGGATGCCCTTAAGAGCACAGGTGTATCTCTGTGTATACAAGAAAGAGGGTGGTGGCCATGGGGATGACTTGCTTAGCATCCCTGGCCTCGGTGGGGGCACCCTCTCTGGTACCTCTGTGGTCATGTCCTGGGTCTCTTTGCAGCTCAGACAAAGACCACTCACAGTGGCTGCCCCAGGCCGTGACCAAGGAGGCATGACAGCAAAGCCAGTGGTTCTGCTCAGCACATGGGTCTGCCAACAGGCAGCTTCTCAGGGCAATGCCCTGCAGAGCTGGACAGACTTTCCTAGAAGCACATTGCAGACCAACCTTCCTTCCTTCCCTCTGCCTTCCACAGACATTTCCCTGCCTGGAGTTTCTAAGTCCCTGCCTATGCCACCCCATGCCCTTTATTCCCAGCAGGCATTCCTCAGTTTCTTGCACATGGAATCTCCTCTTGGTTCCTAATTCTCCGAGGACCCAACTGAAACCTGGAGACAATTTATTAATTCAAAACATTTCATTTAACTGGGAATTCCAAATGATGACAGGAAAGATCAGTTCATCTAGATGGCCCAGGGATATTTGATTGATAATGTGCTAACAGCAACCACTAATTAAGACATCCAAGTCTCCTCAGGTCTTCCCTGTACAGTTAGCACAGTGCTCAGAAAGACTTTTCCCGGGTCACCTTTTGTCCTAACACTTTGCATATTTTTCTCCAGTGCTTGAATGACATTATTAGAGATAGATTTATTTTTTACTTGCCTTGATTTTGTTAAATCTTCCCATTCTTAAATTTTTCCAACTATATACCCTTTTCTGTCATTCATTTCTCAGAACTCAAAGGCGCCACCTGCCTAGAACATTGTAAGTGCTAATATTGGGCTCAGAATCTCAGCTGGGCCATTAATATATATTTTTATTCCACACGTGTCAGATGGTATAAATAAGATCCACTGAATCCATTCACATTATATTTTCACTCTCATTAATATTTTCTAAAATGAAGGCTCCTTAAGACTCCTTTGTCTCTCTGATTATTTACTGTTCTTATTTTTTGGCAAAATCAGAAATAAGCACTTAATGGTTTTTTTCCCAACAAATCATCAAGTATATTTGAGAATAGATTAAGGATAACTTTGCTTTCAGTATTCTTCTGTCCGTAAGATTGATACAAAGCCTTGAAATAGACAGTGCTCACACCCTGGGAGATGAAGAACTAATGTGCTTTCCTAGCACAGAAATGCTCGTATTGGTTTCAAGGCCACATTAGTATAGTCAATTCTGCTTGCCTGGAATAAGCTGTCAAATTTCCTGACTACCTACAGTTTCATAGCATGAAGTCATAAAGCAATCACTGTTAGTGCATGGTAGGTTTCTGTTTTGTTTCTGTTTTTACAAAAGATACACTGTCGCCACTGCGACAGTGCGTGTCAATTATTTTCCTGTATCTACACGTGTTGCATCCACACCACTGTCTCCAACTCCGTGATGAATATTCATCTTATTTAATTTAATTTTAATTATTTCATTATATTCCTGTTTGTTTTTAAGTTATTGAAAAAAATGACACAATTTCTTGGGAGATTCTATTAGTCCCGTCTCTTCCATAACATTTTTCAGAATTGCTCCACATCTTAAAAACCAATTCATTACTGTCACCTTTGATCTTGTTTCCAGGTAGGTAATAGTAATCATAGCCATCCTTAAAAACTGTAATGACAAATAAATTCAGGTAGCACATGTCCTTCCAGGAGATTCAGGTACAATGTGAATCCGTATGAAGTGAGAGTGGGGCATTTAAATATGCAGTGTCTCTACCACATTTATCATTTGTCTCCGGTTGCTAACATTTTGCCTTACTTACATTATTTAATCATGAACATTCAAATGATTATATTGAATGAATGAATGCTGATGCTGTATTCTTTGAGGAGTGAGTTTATTACTCTTTTGCAACCATGCTTTCTAAATTCTGAGTGCATTAGTGTGAAGAAGAAAGAAAACGATGTATTCCAGTGGGTTTTAAATGATAATTCTGGAATAGTCATCCTCACTTTAGATAAGTCAGCCTTGGACTACCTCTAAGAATCTCAAGATTTCTGGGGATGCACTTTATGGTTCCTGCCACAAAATGACATTCTTTTATGTATTGTACTAATCATTTCAGTAATACCAGTGAAACTAATTACCAATTCTAAAGCCATCCATAGAATATATAGTTAATCTTAAATGAGTGTCTCCCTCTTCATAATACATTTCATAACACATTCTTTATAATCCATTTGCATAGATAACTCAAATTTCTCTAACATTTTCTATGAGATCAAGAATGCCAACATTAAAAAAAAAAAAAGCAAATGTAACTTTCAAAACTCTATTTTAAAATTGTACCTCCAGTGTACATGCAGGCTAGTTATAATTTAACTACATGTTCCTATAGAATTTACCTTCTGCCATCATTCTGGCATTTAAAAAGCCTCTGCACCAGGAATGACTGAGACAATAGGTGGCATGTGATTTTCTAGAGGTTTGGAATTATTTCTATCTCTGGGCTTGCAAAAGCTCCAACATTTCCAGCTTTTCCTACTAAGTATAGTTTTTCTACAGATCTTAGCTAACACTCCCATCTGGGGCTTCCCAGAAAGACCTCTCATGCCACAGGGAGGAAAAAATTCAGCGAGCATGACATGCCTGCCAGGATCTATCTCTCAGACCTTTCTCTTCTCAGATCAGGAAAGCGAAATAACATAAAGAGCATGTACCTTGGTTAAACCTGGTCCTCGTGATGACAGGCTTCTCCCTCCCAATTGGAATAATAGTTTACCTTACAGTTCTAGGTCTCTGTTATTGACACAGTGCTTTCAAAACTCTCTCTTCTTTCTCTTTTTAAAAAAGACAATTTGTTTAAAAAAAAAATCCTTCCTGCTACTCACAACAGCTAAGACATGGAATTAAAGTACTCATGAACAGATGAATGGATCAAGAAAATATATGTGCACATACACAATGGATACACACACACACACACACAAAGTATACATGCATATACACAAGAAAATATATGTGCACATACACAATGGATACACACACACACACACAAAGTATACATGCATATACACAAGAAAATATATGTGCACATACACAATGGATACACACACACACAAAGTATACATGCATATACACAAGAAAATATATGTGCACATACACAATGGATACACACACACACAAAGTATACATGCATATACACAAGAAAATATATGTGCACATACACAATGGATACACACACACACACACAAAGTATACATGCATATACACAAGAAAATATATGTGCACATACACAATGGATACACACACACACACACAAAGTATACATGCATATACACAAGAAAATATATGTGCACATACACAATGGATACACACACATACACAAAGTATACATGCATATACACAAGAAAATATATGTGCATATACACAATGGATACACACACACACACACAAGTATACATGCATATACACAAGAAAATATATGTGCACATACACAATGGATACACACACACACAAGTATACATGCATATACACAAGAAAATATATGTGCACATACACAATGGATACACACACACACACAAGTATACATGCATATACACAAGAAAATATATGTGCACATACACAATGGATACACACACACACACAAAGTATACATGCATATACACAAGAAAATATATGTGCACATACACAATGGATACACACACACACACACACAAAGTATACATGCATATACACAAGAAAATATATGTACATATACCCAGCAATATACATGCACATATATTATTCAGCCATTAAAATATAAGATCCTGTCATTTGCAACATGGATGAAATTGGAAGACATATGTAAGTGAACTAAGCGAGCAACAAGAGACAAATATCACATCTCCTCACTCACATGTGGGAGATACAAACAAACAAACAAATAAAACTCATGGAGATAGTAGAATGACAATTTCCAGAGTCTGGGAAGGGTAGTAAGGTGGTGGGGGGGAAGGGGGAGGGGTGTTTACATGAGTACAATTAAAGGGTATAAAAATTCAGTTAGACGGAATGAATAATATCTAGTGTTAAGTAGCACAATAGGATGACTATAGTTATTTATTGTGTGGTTTAAAATAACTGAGTGGAATTGAAATGTTTCCAACATAAAGAAATGATAAATGCCTGAGATGATGGATCCATCAACTATCCTGATTTGATCATGATGCATTGTACACACATATCAAACATTACATGTACCCCATTAATACGCATAACTATCCAGAATAACTACCCATAATAACCAGAAATGAAAATTTTTAAGAAATCCTACTCTGGGCCAGGTGCAGGGGCTCATACCTGTAATCCCAGCACTGTGGGAGGCCAAGGTGGGTGTATCACCTGAGGTCGGGAGTCTGAGAGCAGCCTGACCAACATGGAGAAATCCCATCTCTACTAAAAAAAATACAAAATTAGCCAGATGTGGTGATGCATGCCTGTAATCCCAGCTACTTGGGAGGCTGAGGAAGGAGAATCACTTGAATCCAGAAGGCAGAGATTGTGGTGAGCCGAGATGGCACCATTGCACTCTAACTTGGGCAACAGTAGCAAAACTCAGTCTCAAAAAAAAAAGAGAAAAAAGAAAAAAAATCTTGCTCTGGTTTTGCTAAATTGATACATAGAAATAAATTTCATACATGAAATTTTTTATCATAAAATAAACGTAAAACGTATACATATAGACCCCCACAATGTGAAATATCTATCCATATCGACATCTGGGTATCAATACAGGGCACGATAACGTCAACCTGTGCTAACTGACCACCAGCTGAAGAACGAGAACGTTACCATCTGCTTACGCATTCCCTGTTCACTTCAGGTCTCAACGTTGTCTTTATGTTTATTACTCCCTTTGTTAAAACGTAATATAAACACATATGTGCATAGTCTAAAGCATACATTATTCAGTTCAGCTTGTGATTGAGCATTATAAAATGACAATTATATTGGATGTAGCTTTCTATAACTGTCATTTTTCTTTCTTTCTTTTTCTTTTTCTTTTTCTTTTTTTTTTTTTTTGAGGCGGAGTTTCGCTCTTGTTACCCAGGCTGGAGTGCAATGGCGCGATCTCGGCTCACCGCAACCTCCGCCTCCTGGGTTCAGGCAATTCTCCTGCCTCAGCCTCCTGAGTAGCTGGGATTACAGACACGCGCCACCATGCCCAGCTAATTTTTTGTATATTTAGTAGAGACGGGGTTTCACCATGTTGACCAGGATGGTCTCGATCTCTTGACCTCGTGATCCACCCGCCTCGGCCTCCCAAAGTGCTGGGATTACAGGCATGAGCCACCGCGCCCGGCCTACTTTCACGTTTCTTTCAATATTATGATTCTAAACATTTATCTATGTCTATGTATTGTTATGTACTTCTTCCTTATTCATATTTTTTCCATAATGTTTACTTTTCAGTTTATTCTATTTTGTAACTTACACATACACAGCTCTGGTGATTGACATTTGGGTTGTTCTCCACTCTCGGTGTTCATGAAGAGTACAGTTAAGAATATTTTTGCACGTTTTAAAAATTGGTCCAAATTGCTTTATAAATCGGTTTTATACTTAAACTCACAGCATCTTACCTAGTCTTGGCCAGTCTAGTAAAACAATATCTCACTATGTGATAATATCACTTACATGAATATAATAAGTTACTTTTGTATGTTTATATAGTATTACTCCTTTGCTGAGAAATAGCAAATCCTGTATTATTCCAACTTTTATAGTTGTTTTTTCTTTATATTTTTAAAGAGTTTTCACATATTCTGAATGTTAATTGATTTTTGTAATATGCATTGTGAATACCTTTTGCCATTTTGTAGCATGATGTACCTTTTTTCTTCTTCTGAGATCATGAATAGGATTTCATAGATTTTCTTCTAAACGTTTAAAGCTTTGACTTTCAGATGTAAGTCTTTAATTCATTGTATAGTGTGAGGTAACACATTTCCTTCATTTTTTCATATCAAAGTTTTATTTTATTTTTACTCTATAGAAATATTTATTGTACCAGGATATACAACAACAATGAACCCTAAGAGTAATGCTTCCTGAATTTTTATACATGGATATATTGTGTAGTCATTACCAAGTTACACAAATGTACTAGTCTAAGACAAAAAGCATTCCAACAGCCAGAAGTTCATCCTACGTCCATTTCTAATCAATACACATCCCTGCTCCATAATCACTATAATACCATAATCAATTTTGTGTGCAAAAATTTGTTCTTTTTTTGTGAGTGAAGTCATACAATGTGTATCCTTTTCTATCTTTTCCTCTGAATAAGAGTCTGTGCTCTTAGTGCAAGCCAGAGCTACCTCTGACTTAGCATAATTTTGGTTCTTTTCAAAGGCATTTGCTACATTCTCGGTATTCTAAATCACTCATATCACCTGAAATAAAGGATATTTCAGGTGAGAGCACATGCAGGAATACTACATGGAATTTTTCAGCAACCTATGCCATCCTCCTAATAATCTGACCTATACAATCACAGAAATGTGTGTTACCAATTTCTTACTCCTATTTTATTGAGAAAGGTATATATTTGATGTTTAGGGCAGAAAAATTTGAAGAAATATTAAGATGACGGGAGTGAAAAATCACAATGTGTACACATACTCTGTATTCTAAACTGCTTCCTACACACCCGAAGGTTAAACAACTGGATCTCCATAAACAATTCTCCTCATTATACATTTGTAGACTTACATAGTCTTTTTAATTACTGAGTTTTACTTCATATTCTATTCTTTACTATGGAGATTATTGCTTTATATACCAGTTAACATTCACCGGAAACCGTAGTGAGGTCCCACCAGACGAGACATCTGCCTGCTCCCCATTCCTACATTTCTTTTTGGAAGATAATGATGCAAACATCAGGTCTTCTCAAAGCATTGTCAATAGTATGCATTAATTCAAAGTTCATTATCAGAGTGTAAAGTTAAGTTAGAATTGTACAAGAATGAATCAAGCCTATAAATTAAAGCTAATCAGGAATAGAATTACAGTTTCCACAACACAGAATTTTTTTGCAACATCCTCCACTTAATGGAAGAAAACTTTGTACTCCCAGTTTTAATAGTTATATTTCAATAGAACATAGACTACCACACTGTAGAAAGAAAGAGAGACTGAGCAACTTACAGACTGGCAGCTCTATTTAATACTCACACCCAAATGAACACGAAGATGTTACCAAATCTACAATTAGCAACAGGATAATATTTATTTGGTAATTAAGTCACATTAAACAATTCCAGATGCAGATGCCATAAATTTCTGGGAGAAATTAATGAGGAAAGCAGTAAATCCAAAAGCTGATTGATGTGGACAAAAATAAACAGGGTTGAGTGAAATAGAGGGGTAGAAGAAGCAGCAGGAAGAGCCTTGTAGGCTCTCTCAGTCCCTAGGGAAGCCATTTCTGACTTTGTATCACAGAGGTCTTCTGCCAGAGGAGCTGGGAAAAGATCAGAGGGAGAAGAAAACTTCTAGCTGAACTTTGTAATAATTTGGACCGAATGTGAAAATTTCTAGACAGTACGCAGGGAGAGGGGGGTGAATCGTGAGTGCAGACACCCCAAATAAGCCACAGCAAGTGGGGAGGCATGAAACTGGAAAGCCCTGCTTGCTTTCTCATGTGGCAGATGTGTAGCCTGGGGCAAGTTCTCAGCCCTGCTGATCTACTGCCTGTACATAAACTTAGAGTTGTTGGGGGGAATGGTTGGAGTGAGACTGGTATTTTGAACTTCACAGGGGATAAGGGAGGCCTGTAACTGCTGAGTTTTCCCTACTTCCCTGGTGACCTGCATGACACAGCAGAGGCAGACATAATCCCCCTGGAAACATAATCCATTGTCCTGAGTATCACACCCCCACCCACCACAGCAGCCACAGCAAATCCCACTCAAGGAAAGCCAGAGCTCCTATATAACCTTGCCCCAATCTGATGGTCTTTCTCTACCCACCCTGGTAGTCAAAACAAAAGACATAACCCCCTGTGAGCCCTAGGGATCTACCTAATCCTCACTATACATATGCAGCTGATGATCTCTTGAAATCCCCACCTGATGGATGGAGGCCCAGAGAAACGAAACTAGTGGAAAAAACAAAACTACAGCTAGAGACCCTCACAGAGACCAATTCACTCCCCTGCCACCTCCTCTGGAGAAGGTGCTGGTGTCCATGGTTGAGAAACCTGAAGACGGTTCACATCACAGGGCTCTGTGAAGACACTCCCCACTGCATGGAGCCCAGTGGCTCTGGTGGGTGGCTAGATCCACGAGAGAAATAACAATCACTACAGTGTGGCTCACAGGAAGTCACATCCCTAGGAAAAGAGGGCAAGACCTATAACAAGGGAATACCCTAGGGTTCAAAGGAATCTGAACAGCCCTCGAGCCCAAGATCTTCCCTCTGACATGTTTGACACAAATGAGGAAGGACCAGAAAAACAATTTTGAATGTGACAAAACAAGGTTCTTTAACATCCCAAAAGATCACACTAGCTTACCAGCAATATATCCAAACCAAGAAGAAATCTCTGAATTGCCAGAATAAGAACACAGAAAGTCAATTATTGAGCTAATCAAGAAGATTCCGGAGAAAGATGAAATCAACTTAATGAAACAAAACAAATAATACAAGATATTAAGGCAAAAATCTTCAGTGAAATAGATAGAATAAATAAAAAACAGTCACAAATTCTAGAAATGAAGGACACTCTTGGAGAAATGCAAAATACACTCAAAAGTCTCAGCAATAGGATTGAACAAGCAGAAGAAAGGAATTCAGAGCTTGAAGACGAGATCTTGAATTAACCCAATACAAGAAGGACAAAGAAAAAAGAACTAAACAAACAAAGCCTCAAAGAATTTTGGGATTATATTAAATGACCAAACCTAAAAATAATTGGTGTTCCTAAGGAAGAAAAAAAATTTGATAATGTGAAAACATGTTTGAGGAAACAATTGATGAAAACTTCCCTGGCCTTGCTAGAGACCTAGTCATCCAAATAAAAGAAGCTCAAAGGACACCTGAGAAATTGATAAAGAAAAGATCATCACCAAGGCACATAGTAATTAGGTTATCTAAAGTCAAGATGAAAGAAGGAATCTTGAGAGCTCTAAGGCAAAATTACCAGGTAATCTATAAAGGAAAATCTATTGGATTGACAGCATATTTCTTAGCAGAAACTCTACAGACTAGAAGGGATTGGGCCCTGTCTTTAGACTCCTTAAACAAAACGATTATTGACCAACACTTTTGTATCTAGTGAAACTAAGCTTCATAAATGAAGGAAACATACAGTCTTTTTCAGAAAAACAAACAATGAGAAAATTCACCACTACCAAGCCTGCACTACAATAACTGCTAAAAAGTACTTTAAATCTTTTAACAAAACTTTGAAATACACCAAAATACAACCTCCTTAAAGTGCAAATGTCACAGGACCTATAAAATAAAAACACACTAAATTTTTTTAAGAAAACAGGGTATTCAGACATCAAATAGCACAATGCATAGAATAGTACCTCACATCTCAGTACTAACATAGAATGTAAATGGCCTACATGCTCCAATTAAAGGATACAGAATGGTAGAGTGGATAAGAATTCACCAACCAAGTATCTGCTGTCTTCCAGAGACTTACTGGACACATAGACTCACATAAACTTAAGGTAAAGCAGTGGAAAATGACCTTCAAGGCAAATGGACACCAAAAGCAAAGAGGAATAGCTATTCTTATGTTAGACCAAAAAAAAAAAAAAAAAAAAAAAAAAAAAACTTCTACAAAGTATCAGTTAAAAAAGACATAGGGACATTATATAATGATAAAAGGACTTGTCCGACAAGGAACTATCACAATCCTAATATATATGCAGCTAACACTGGAGGTGCCAATTTTGTAAGACAGTTACTACTAGAACTAAGAAATGAGATAGACAGCAGCACAATAATAGTGGAGGACTTCCAATACTCACTGACAGTACTAGACAGGTCATCAAAATAGAAAGTCAACAAAGAAACAATGGATTAAAACTATGAAGAAATGGACTTAACAGACATTTATAAAACATTTTACCCAACAACTGCAGAACATAATTCTATTCATCAGCACATGGAACATTCTCCAAGATAGACCATATAATAGCTATGAAACAAGTCTCAATACATTTAAAAAGTAAAATTATATTAAGTACTCTCTCAGAGTATGGTAGAATAAAATTGAAAATCAACTCCAAAAGGAACCCTGAAAACCATAAAAATGCATGGAAATTAAATAACCTTCTCCTGAATGATCACTGGGTCAACAATGAAATCAAAATGAAAATTTAAAAAATTATTTGAACTGAACTATAATACTAACACAATCTATTAAAACTTCCAGGATATACCAAAGGCAGTGCTGAGGAAAGCTCATAGCCATAAATGCCTAGATCAAATGATCTGAAAGCACAAATAGACAATCAAAGGTTACACCTCAAGGAACTAGAGAAACAAGAACAAACCAAACCCACACCCAGCAGAAGAAAAGAAATAAAAATCAAAGCAGAACTAAATGAGAATGAAACACAGACAAAAAAAAAATACAAAAGATAAATGAAACAAAAATCTGATTCTGTGAAACAACAAATAAAATTAATAGACCATTAGTGACATTAACCAAAAAAAGAAGAGAAAAAATCCAAATAAGCTCAATTAGAAATGAAAAAGAAGATAAACAACTGATAACACAGTAATATGAAAGATCATTCAAGGCTACTATGAATACCTTTATACACTTAAACTAGGAAACCTGGTGGAGATGAATACATTTCTGCAAATATACAACCCCCCTAGATTAAAAAAGGAAGAAATAGAAATTCCGAACAGATCAGTAACCAACAGGAACATTGAAACGGTAATTTAAAAAAATTTCCAACACCATAATGTCTAGGACCAGATAGTTCACAGCTGAATTCTATCAGACATTCAAAAAAGGATTGGTACCAATTCTATTGACACCATGCCAAATGACAGAGAAAGATGCAGTCCTCTGTAAATCATTCTATGAAGCCAGTATCACCCTAATATCAAAAACCAGGAAATGACATAACACAAAAACAGAAACTACAGACCAATATCCCTGATGAATACAGAAGCAAAAATCCTTAACAAAGTACTAGCCAACTAAATCCAATAGCATATCAAAAAAGATCCACTATGATCAAGTAGGTTTCATACCAGAAATACAAAGATGGTTTAACATCCACAAGTCAATAAATGTCGTTCATCACATAAACAGAATGAAAAACAAAAATCACATGATTATCTCAATAGACCCAGAAAAACCATTTCACAAAATCCAGCATTCTGTTCTGATTAAAACCCCCAGCAAAACTGGTACAGAAAGGGTGCACCTTAATGTAATAACAGCCATCTATGACAAACCCACAGCCAACATAAAACTGAACAAGGAAAACTTGAAAGCATTTCTCCTGGGAACTGGAACAAGACAAGGATACCCACTCACACCACTTCCATTCAGCATAGTTCTGGAAGTTCTAGACAGAGTGAACAGACAAGAGAAAGAAGTAAAGGGCATCCAAATCAGTAAGGGAAAAGTAAAAGTGTTGCATTTTGCTGATGATATGATTATATACCTAGAAAACCCTAAAGACATTCAAATAGCTGCTAAAACTGATAAATGAATTCAGCAAAATTTGAGGATATGAAAATCAATGTTCACAAATCAGTAGCTCTGCTATACACCAACAGTGACCAAGCTGAGAATCAAATCAAGAACTCAACCCCTGTTACAGTAGCTAAAAAAAAAGTGGGAATATACCTAACTAAGGATATGAAAGACCTTTACAAGGAAAACTCTAAAACACTCCTGAAAAAAAAAAAAACATAGATGTCACAAAAGGAAACACATCCCATGCTCATGTATGGATAGAATCAATATTGTGAAAATGACCATACTGCCAAAAGCAATCTACAAATGTAATAAAATTCCTATAAAAATACTACCATCATTTTTCACAGAATTAGAAAAGGCAATCCTAAAATTCACATAAAACAAAAAAGAGCAAGACTAAGCAAAAAGAAGAAATCTGGCATTATTACATTGCCTGACTTCAAACTATACTATAAAGCAATAGTCACCAAAACAGCATGGTACGGGTATAAAAATAGGCACATATACCAATGGAACAGAGTAGAGACCCATGAATAAACTCAAATACTTACAGCCAGCCGATCTTTGACAAAGCAAGCACAAACATAAAGTGGGGAAAGGACATCCTTTTCTTTCCTTTTTTTTTTAAAAGCTTTTTTTAATGCATTTTAGGTTTTGGGGTACATATGAAGAACATGCAAGATAGTTGCATAGGTACACATGTGGTAGTGTGATTTGCTGCCTTCCTCCCCTTCACCTATATCTGGCATTTCTCCCCCTGCTTTCTCTCCCCAATTCCCCACCCCCCGCTGTCCCTCCCCTATTTCCTCCAACAGACCCCAGTGTGTAGTGCTCCCCTCCCTGTGTCCATGTGTTCTCATTGTTCAACACCCACCTGTGAGTGAGAACATGTGGTATTTCATTTTCTGTTCTCGTGTCAGTTTGCTGAGAATGATGGTCTCCAGGTTCATCCATGTCCCTACAAAGGACACAAACTCATCGTTTTTGATTGCTGTATAATATTCCATGGTGTATATGTGCCACATTTTCCCTGTCCAGTCTATCATTGATGGGCATTTGGGTTGTTTACTTTGCTATTGTAAACAGTACTGCAATGAACATTCGTGTGCATGTGTCCTTATAGTAGAACGATTTATAGTCTTTTGGATATATACCCAGTAATGGGATTGCTGGGTCAAATGGAATTTCTATTTCTAGGTCCTTGAGGAATCGCCACACTGTCTTCCACAATGGTTGGACTAATTTACACACCCACCAACAGTGTAAAAGTGTTCCTATTTCTCCACATCTTCTCCAGAATCTGTTGTCTTCAGGTTTTTTAATGATCGCCATTCTAACTGGCGTGAGATGGTATCTCAATGTGGTTTTGATTTGCATCTGTCTAATGACTGGTGATGATGAGCATTTTTTCATATGTTTGTTGGCCTCATGTATGTCTTCTTTTGTAAAGTGTTTGTTCTTATCCTTTGCCCACTTTTGAATGGGCTTGTTCATTTTTTTCTTGTAAATCTGTTTTAGTTCTTTGTAGATTCTGGATATCAGCCTTTTCAACAAATGGTGCTGGGATAATTGGCTAGCCACATGTAGGAGAATGAAACTGGAACCTCATCTCTCACCTTATACAAAAATCAACTGAAGATGGATTAAGAACTTAAATCTAAGGCCTGAAAGTATAAAAATTCTAGAAGATAACATCGGAAACATTCTTCTAAACATTGCCTTAAACAAGGATTTCCTGACCAAGAACCCAAAAGCAAATGCAATAAAAACAAAGATAAATCACTGGGACTAAATTAAACGAATGAGCTTTTGCACACCTAAAGGATTAGTCAGCAAACAGACAATCCAAAGAGTGGGAGAATTTCCTCACAATCTATACATCTCACAAAGGACTAATATCCATAATCTAAACTGAACTCAAACCAATTAACAAGAAAAAAACAACTCCATCAAAAGTGGCCTAAGGACATGAATAGAAAATTCTCGAAAGAAAGTAAACAAATGGCCAAGAAACATGAAAAAATGTTCAACATCAGTAATTACCAATGAAATGCAAATGAAAACCACAACGTGATACCACCTTACTCCTGGAAGAATGGTCATAATAAAAAAATAATAAATGTTGGCATGGATGTGGTAGAAACAAAACACTTACTTCCTGCCACATCTACATATAGGGAATGTAAACTAGTACAACCATTACCTAAAACAGTGTGAAGACTCCTTAAAGGACTAAAATAGAATTATCATTTGATCCAGCAATCCCACTACTGGGTATCTACCCAGAAGAAAAACAAGTTATTATACAAAAAACATACACGCACATGCATGTTTATAGCAGCACAATTTGCACCTGCAAAAATATGGAACCAGCCCAAATGCCCATCATTCAGAGTGGATAAGGAAATTATGATTTATCTATATATCTCTCTATTATCTATCTATCTATCTATCTATCTATCTATCTATCTATCTATCATCTATCTATCTATCATCTATCTTGTACTATGGCATATAAAGGACTGAATTAATGCTATTCACAGCAACCTGGATGGAATTGGAGACCATTATTCGAAATGAAGTAACTCAGGTAGGAAAAACCAAACATCGTATGTTCTCACTTATAGGTGGAAACTAAGCTATGACAATGCAAAGGCATAAGAATGATATAATGGACTTCAGGACTCTCAGAAAAGGGTGGGAGGTTGTTGAGAGGTAAAAGACTACACATTGGGTACAGTGTACACCGCTAGGGTGATGGGTGCATCAAAACCTCAGAAATCATGACCAAAGAACTCATTCATGTAACCAAACACCACCTGTTTCCCAGAAATCAATTGAAATAAAACATAAAAACAACAACACAGGGGGCACATAGCTGAGGACTGATCCTTCCAACTGCCCTTCCTTAGAGCTCTCTTCTTCTGGTGCCATGTCTTCCTGTCTGGTCCCAGCACAATTGCAGGCAGCCTGCTGTGCAAACTTTCACATCGCTGTCAAGGGCTCTATCCCTCACATACACCCCTTACTCTTCTGGGCCCCAAAGCCTTTTGGAGGGCAAGAAAATACCAGTTAAATCTCTTCCATTTTATCCTGAATTTAGAGAATATGCACAGCCTTGATCTCTTGGATTTCTCCTTGGGGGTCAGATACTCATGCACTACATCCCCAAAGTGCAGGGCCATGCTGTTAGGAATCTCATTACGGCCTCTTTTTCTAGACCTAAAGTGAAACAAACAAACAAAACCAGACCTGTTTGTCCCTCCCTTCAGTGGGCAGATCTGAGACTTGCACATGGCAATAGTGCATCCTCAAAAGAAACGATTTCAATAACTGGATCTCCAATTTATACCCTTTACCATTTTGTATCTTCTTTTTGGTCTTGACAGTCCCTGAGATGGCTCTTGTCCAATTACTTTGAAATTTCTGTATCGTGGTCTTAAATCTCCCTTTGAACTTTCACCATGTTTTGAATTTTTGTACCTTACTCACAACTTCCATTAATATCCTCTTATAAGGAATTCGTATAAAGATATTTCTCTAAACATTCAACTATCTCACCTAGTATGTTCCCACATTTAATTTCAAGATTAATGAAATTAATTTATTTTATAGCAAAAGAAGGAGCCCTTTCTTCACATTTTTCTTAGAGTTCAGAGATTCAGACATGTATAAGGCTGTCAGGCTCAGGCTCTGACAAACTGGGTCTTAGAAACAATGTTGCAGTTCAGCTTCTTATCCTAATTGAAGGAAAAAAGTATTTTGAATTTTTAAATATCATGTCTACTTATTTCTCCAGCAGTTTTTTCTGTATTCAGACCACTTCCAGTTTTGTGCTTCTCTACTCTACCCAGCATAACACAAAGTAGAAGTGAAATAATTGGGGCTGTGATATAGACTTTGTATTTCACCTCATGACTGGAAACTTCTGTTCAGGGAATTCTCCTGTAGCTAATTTGTGCCATACACTTCCATTAGAAAGCTGAGAGTTGACTACACCTGTGGGCCTCCCAGTGTTACAGTCTGGTCTTTGCTTCAAAAACGGCACATCAAGTGCCTCCTAATGGCTCATCCATCACACAATTACCAAGAACCAATCAACAGCAATGCAACAACATATTGCTAGGATTTGTTTTGGGGTTTTCTGTTGTTTTTAAATTGAAATCCAATTTCTAAAGTTGAATAGATTTACATTCTAGTGGTGGAAAGAGAAATACAAAGAGACAAGTTCTAGTGAAACATGGCAAGTGCTGTAGCACATGTATGAGTAGAACACTATGGGGGTGAATAAATGTGCGGGAGCTCGCAGAGCTTGGAGAAGAGAAGGGAGCATGTTACCTACTAGACTGAAAGAGGAGTGAAAGAGTCGTGCCAGTCAGTTGGGGGTAAAAGTGAGTTGATTGTGATTACATCATTTCAGTTTCAACTCATTTGAAACAGTGACTACATCCAAAATATCTGTCAGAGACTATTAATGTATTGTATTTAAAAAGCAGAAAGCATATGTCATGTTATTTAAAGGCATCTAGTGTAAGAATATCAATTGACTGAAAAATCACGGTTATTTGTGTTTTTTTATTTCTTTTGACGCATCTGATACACTCAGAAGTACTTGGTGGTTTTGTATCTGTAACTAAAACACAATGTATTTCTTACATCACAGCATGCTATTACCTGAACTTTTAGATTTTTGCGTGTATTTCCCAAATCACTGAAGGACGTTGGACATGCTCTTCTTCACTCTGGCTCCATCAGCCAACACTGCTTGTGTAACCAGCTATTCAGCCCAAAGCATTTAGCCGAAGACCAGCTATTTAGCCCAAAACATCTTCCCTCTGTCTGAATGGTGGAATTATGTTAACAACTTCCCCAGGGACACGTACGAAATTTTTTAAATTGACTTAGTTGTATTTTAAGTTAGTATAAGAAGTGACCACAAGTTTTCAGATGTAAATTTTTTAAGTTAGGGAATTATTTGATAACAAAATTTGGATGAATAGGAGTAGCTATTTATTGATAGAAGATTGGAGGCTGATAGCTACTATATTTCTAGCAGGGATCCTTTAATAACGCAGGACGTATTTTCCTCTTCAAAGCCATTAAGTATTCTTAACAGACCATTTCACGTCTGGTTCCATAAGAATAAATTCCAAAAATATTTAGAGTTTGTGACCATGATCAGATGCATTACATGAATGAGGAGAAGAAAAAAGACTTATGGAGCATCTGATTGCCTATAAATGAATTGCAATATAGATGAAAAGAAGCAAAGACATCAGTCATACACAATATAAATGATATGTCCTAGTAGCTAACCACCATTTCTTGGCCTTGCGTTCATTGATATATGTCATCATTACATATTGTCGTAGAGCAAAATTTACAAGTCATGTCGATGGCCAGGCATATTCAACCTTCATTCACTGATTTAGCAAATATTTATTGAGCAGTGTACCTGGGTGATGGAAGTGAAATATGAATAGACATGACCTATCCTTTAATAATTTTTCGTGCAGAGGTATTCAAATACTCATTTTATGAAACATTACAACTGGGGGAGCACACAAGGAAAGCTGGCTCTTCACTCTAGTGTAAATGAGAGGAGAACACATCTTAACCACTTTGTTGGTAGAAATGCCTTGCAAAGCATGATGTGTGGTCACAGGAGAATAGGAGTTTTACATGACTGATAAGGTTAAGGGTAATACAGGTATTCACATACCTCAGGTGAAAACATAAGGCCATATGTCAAAGTATCACATTTTACCCCACAAATATGTACAATTTTGATCTATCAGTTAAATTAGAAAGGAAAAAGGAAAGCACATAGATAACAATGGCAGTTATATTGTTAAAGACATTTCTATCATAGTTTGCTGTTTAATCCATATGTTTTAAACAATAGACAATTCCTTAGGAATTTAAGTAAGGTAGTGCCGTGGAATTTCCTCGCCTCCTTCTGGTAGACACGTGAGTGATAACCAGGGTGGGAAGCTTGGTGGGGAGATGAGAACAGAGAGAGAGAAATGCATTGGGGTGCTGACTTTGTGCTTCTGAGGGATGAGCCACCCTGTGGGGTGGGGAGGAAGAGGAACCATTAGTATTAAATGTGAAACACTGAAAATACAAATGATCCTCATATATAACCTGGAATTTTGGATGTCAATATTTATTTATATGCATGTATATACTTCTATGTATCAATTCTGGTTACCAGTTTCTTTATAGGTGGGCATTATTCGAATCACTGTCTCCTGTTTTCTGCACTACATATTTAGATAATGCTGGGTCTCCTGAGAATTATAGCACCCCTGGCTATGGTGGCTTGAGCTCCACGGGTTTTGGAGTTATGTTATATCATGCTGGAACACAATTTACATGACTATATGTGCTATAAAATGAATATTTCACATTCACAAAGGGCTTTGGGCCCCTTCCAATATACATGTTCAGCATAGTTTACTATCATTGACTTTTTTTTATGTGCTACACAGAACAGAAATACAAACTCAAAGTCAGCCACAGAGTGTGGGCCTGACAAACCATGTTATGTTCAATTATAGGGATGGGAAACATTGCCAGCGTTAATCAATCACTTCTCTTCATGAACACAAAATACCAGTTTCACTGGGATCTCTTTAAATATGCCTGAATACAGTGGTTTGCGGGGGCTGGGTCAGACTTGGGGAAGCCAATGGTTATATGTTTAGGAGTTTTATAAGCTTATGACCAAATAGTAACTGGAAATGGACCACGGTGGGGGCATTTATAAAATGGAATGGGTCATAATGGAGCATTTAGAAAATGGAAATCTGCAAGCATTGCATATCAAGGCTTTTTTTCTTGGAGACCTAGTTTACCAGCTTACCACTCTCTGATTTCAACAGCGACTACATAACCTAGTAGTGATAAATCACTCAGTCAAATGTTTACAATACAATCATTAAGTCACACTGCAATAATATACCCTTTAGTTCTTCTTGGTTAATTTGGACATTTTCTGTTTTTCATGAAAAGAAAGACATGGAAATAATTTGTGATCAGGGTCTGATAGCAAGTTCTCTTCCTCGTTGTTGTTTTGCTTTCTGCAATAAAGTTTTAGTTAGAAGAAGCAGGACTAAAACAGAAAACACAAATTGAATGCACTGGATGTGCAGTAGAAAGGATCTAGGTTTTGTGGTTTACGTAATTTGCAGGGCCCTCTCTAAGGGAAAACGAAATGATTATAAAGGTAAACTCAACAGGAAGTAGTCATTTAGAGTACAAATAACAGATTTACAAGTCTCAAAAAGCTAACAAGTATTATAAAGATCAAAAAGTCCAGAAAAATCGCATAATTGTTCAGTAATTGATGACCCAATATTTCGCGATACCCTCCTACAGTCTTTGCATATACTTTTGTGAGTTTTCTTATAACAATGACATTACAGTATCATTTTATATAAAGAGAATAGAAAGGTAATTCAATGTTTTCTCCAGCCATGTTGACTGCAATTTCTTTTTTATTATTTACACTTGGTATCCATGAAACATGGGTCTTCAGCTGCTTTGTACCTCTGTTTGCAGAGTCTTCCCAGAGGCTACAAGTGGAAGTGATCTCATCACTTAAACACATCCTATTAACTCCCTGTTAATTCTACTTCCCCATTTCCCCAAAAGCCATTTGCCTCTCTATTTTCGTCTGTTTTGTGCTGCTATAACAGAATAGCACTGACTGGACAATTTATAATGAAGGGAAATTCATTTTTTCACAGTTCTAAAGGATGAGAAGTCCACGCTCAGGGGACTGGCATCTGGCGAGAGCCTTCTTGCTGCATCCTCTCATGGTGGAGGACCGAAGGGCAAGAGACAGTAAACTTCCCTCATCAAGCCCTTTACAATGGCATTAGTCTATTCATAAGAGCAGAACCCTCATGACCTAAACACCTCCATTGAGCCCCACCTCCCAACACTTTTGCAATGAGTATAAAGATTCCAACACACAAATTTTTGGAAACACATTCAAAGCATAGCACTGACCAACATCACTCCACGTACAAAAGGAAGTATGAAAGAGAAGAGAATAAAAAGACAGCTGTCTTCAATATCCTCCTTTTGCAAAATGCTCAATAATAGGACCTTATTTGCACATTGTCAATCCCAGTAAAGGCTTTGGAAGAAACACATGGAAGAGAGGATCTGAAGCTTCCTTTTCATCGCTACACAAGAAGTGCACTCTTCATGTGACACATTGGTTCTTAGTGGCTGCCTGAAGCAGAATGAGAAGGGCTTAAGAGCACCATGGGTCACCAGGAAAGAGGGTCATGACCCATTTCACAGTGGCACGAGGCTGAGGAATGTGATGCAAAAGCTAAGTACTCATTATTCTTTCTGAAGCAACATGGCTCTTCTGAGTCATTCATGAAGGAAAGGTGGCAACATTTACAGATGATATAAATCTGCTCTGTCCAATATGGTATCTACTACCCATGTAGCTATTGAGAACTTGAAATATGACTACTACAAATCGAGGTGCGCTCTAAGCGGAAGATGCACATTGAATCTCAGAGACCTGAGTGGCTCTCATTGATGGCTCTCGCTATTCAGCAGCATTCTACTAGGCCATTACTCATACACTTTTGACTATATCAATATTTCTTAGCCAACGACAATTTTAAATGATACACCTTGAATACTCTATTTATGGAATGAAAGAATTGAAACCGAGACAAGATATAATAATAGATATCAACATTACAAAGATACCAGCAGATAGAAAAATGACTTAATTTTCTATATCCAGAATGCATGAGCTATTACCTAAATACAACTTTTAAAACCATACTGGTTTGTGAATTAACTTAATTTTTAATAGGTTTGTTTTGAAATAATTATACATGATATACGTTCTAATCATAAAACAGAAGTCACCTATATACATCACCCTGTTTTTCCCAGTGGTTGCATCTTACATAGTTATAGTAGAATACACCCCCACTCCAGGAGATTGACATTGATATAACATACACATATTGTTCTGTGCCATGTTATCACAGGTATAGATTTTTACAACCACCAGCATATAAATATCCAGAGCTATGTCATCACTACAGGATCTTCCTCTTGTGGCCCTGTTACAGTCACACGTACCCCCTTCTGCCTCACTATCCCTAATCACTGGCAACCACTAATCTGCTTCTCATCTCTATAAATTTTTTTTAACATTTTGAAAGTGAAAATTTGGCTGTAAACACATATGAAAAATAATGTACAGTTTTCATTTAGACATAAAATCCCTGGAGTACAAATGCTGGATCATACAGCAGAGTGTACCTTTAAGTATGTTAAGAAAAGCATAACTATTTTCCAGAATGATTCAACCATTTTTCATTTGTACCAGCCGTGCACAACAGATTCTGTTTCTCCATGTTCCTGTCTGCATCTGATATTGCCTTTGGAAAACAGTGTTAGCTATTCCAAAAGACACAAATTGGTACTTTGTTGTGGCCTTAGTTTGCATTTACTTAAGGGCTGGGGATGCCAATATCTTTCCATGTGCTTATTTGCCACCGTCTTCAATATAATGTCTGTTTAGATACTTCTCCCATTTTCCAATTGGATTGTTTGGTAATTCTCTGGTACATTTTCAGAGTTATAATGAGATATTTAGTATTATATATTCTACGAACTAATACTTTGTCAAATTTATGACTGGGGAATATCTTTTCTCAGTTTGTAACTTGTCTTTTTATCCTCTTAACAGGGTCTTCTAAAGATAACAATTTTTGAATTTTATCAAGTATGATTTACCAGATTATTTCCTTTACATACTATTTTTTGTATCATGTCTAAGAAATTTTCAACAAGCACTAGACACCACAGACTTTTCTCCTATATTTCAAAAAGTGTTATACTTTTACATTTTATGTATATATCTACGATCTACTTTGATTTAATATTTATTTAAGGTATAAAGCTTAGCCTGAGGTTCACTTTGTTCCCCATGGCAGGTCAATTGTTCTGTCATCATTTTCTGTAAACACTGTCTTTTTTCCATTGAATTCCTTGTTGTGGGGGGCTATTTCTGCATTCTCTCTTTATTTATTTTTTGTTTCTGTTTTGCATTTTAAAAGAATTTATTTGAAATAATGTATAGCAAAGATTTATTTGTACATTTCACCAAGAGTTGGTTGCATTTTCAATTCTTTTTTTCTAAAAGTAGATGCCTTTATTGTAGGTATTTTCTGTTTTAAAAAAATCTTATTTTATTTTATTTTAATCTCTAGGGTACAAGTGCAGTATGTGCAGGTTTGTTACATAGGCAAATGTACACCATGGTGATTTGCTGGCACAAATTAGCTATTTATCCTGATGCTCTTCCTCCTCCCATCCCCCAACAGGCCCCAGTGTGTGTCATTCCCCTCTGCTGTGTCAATGTGTTCTTATTGTTCAGCTCCCACTTATAAGCACAAACATGTGGTGGTTGGTTTTCTGTTCCTGTGTTTGTTTGCTGAGGATAATGGATTCCAGCTCCATCCATGTCACTGTAAAGAGCATGAGCTTACTTTTTATGGCTGTATAGTACTCCATGGTATATATGTACCACATATTCTTTAGCCGATTTATCATTGATGGGCATTTGGGTTGATTCCATGTCTTTGCTATTACGAATAGGGCAGCAATTAACATACACATGCATGTATCTTTATAACAGAATGATTTATATTTCTTTGGGCATATATCCACTAATGAGATTGCTGGGCCAAGTGGTACTTCTGCCTCTAGGTCTTCGCAGAATCGCCACGCAGTTTTCCACAATGGTTGAACTAATTTACATTCTCACCAACAGTGTAAAAGCATTTCTATTTCTCCACAGCCTCCCCAACGTCTATTGCTTCTTGAATTTCTAATAATCATCATTTTGACTGTCAGGAGATGGTGTTTCATTGTGGTTTTGACTTGCATTACTCTAATTATCAGTGATATTGAGCTTTTTAAAAAATGTTTGTTGGCTGCGTAAATATCTTCCTTTGAGAAGTGTCTGTTCATGTCCTTTGCCCATTTTGAATGGGGTTGCTTGGCTATTTTTGTAAATTTAAGTTTCTCATAGATGCTGGACATTAGACCTTTGTCAGGTAGATAGATTGCAAAAAATTCTACCATTCTGTAGGTTGTCAATTCACTCTCATGATAGTTTCTTTTGCTGTGTATAAGTTCTTTTGTTTAATTAGATCCCATTTGTCAATTTTTGCTATTGTGGCAATTGCTTTTAACATTTTCATTATGACATCTTTGCCCATGCCTATGTCCTGAATGGTTTTGCCTAGATTTTTTTCTAAAGTTTTCATAGTTTTGGATTTTACATTTAAGTCTTTAATACATTTTGAGTTGATTTTTGTATAAGATATAAGGAAGGGAACTTGTTTAATTTTCTGCATATGGATAGCCTATTTTCCCAGGACTATTTATTAAATAGAAAATTATTCCTCATTGCTTGTTTTGGTCATGTTTGTCAAAGGTCAGATGATTGTATATGTGTGGTCTTATTTCAGAGATCTATATTCTTTTCCATTAGTCTGTGTGTCTGTTTTTGTACCAGTACCTTGCTGTTTTGATTACTGTAGCTTTGTGTAGTTTCAAGTTGGGTAGTGTGATGCATCCAGCTTTTTTCTTTTTGCTTAGGATTGCCTGGGCTATATGAGGTTTTTTTTGGCCCCATATAAATTTTGAAGTCGTTTTTTTCTAATTCTGTGAAAAATGCCTATGGTAGTTTAATGGGAATAGCATTGAATCAATAAATTACTTCGGGCAGAATGGACATTTTCATGATATTGATTCCTCCTATCCATGAGCATGGAATGCTATTCCATTCATTTGCATTCTCCCTTAGTTCCTTGAGCAGTGGTTTATAGTTCCCTTTTAACAGATCCTTCACTTCCCTTGTTAGCTGTATTCCTAGGTATTTTATTCTCTTTGTAGCAATTGTGAATGGGAATTCATTCATGACTCTCTGTGTATTGTTGGTATATAAGAATGCTTGTGATTTTTGCACATTGATTTGGTATCCTGAGACGTGGCTGAAGTTGCTTATCAGCTTATGAAGCTCATTGGCTGAGACAATGGGGTTTTCTAGATATAGAATAAGGTCAACTGCAGAGACAGTTTGACTTCCTCTCTTTCTATTCGAACACCTTTTATTTCTTTCTGTTGCCTGATTGCCCTGGCCAGAACTTCCAATACTATGTTGAATAGGAGTGGTGAGAGAGTCCTTGTCTTGTACCAGTTTTCAAAGCAAATGCTTCCAGCGTTTGCCCATTCAGCTGCATTCTCTTTTTTGTACTGCTGATGTACATGTGTGACCCTCCTAAAATACTATACAGTTTTGATTACTACAGTCATGTAATAAGTTTTGAATTGGAACAGATTTATCTCCCAGACAGCTTTTCAAAATTATTTAGTTAACCCAGTTTCACTTTTCTCTATACATTTTAGACTAATGTTATCTATATCTATAAAAATATGACTGGTATTTGGACAGGAATTACCTTAAGGCTATATATCAACTTGGAGAACACTGACAAGTTGACTTAGCCTTCTAATTCATTAACACAGCATTTCTCTACATTTATTTATACATTTTTATTGCTTTTACCAGCATATTATAGTTTTCAGTGTGCAAGTCCTACACATTTCATTAGATTTACATATAAGTATTTCATTTGAAGCAAAAAAAAGTTACTTTTTTATTTTTAGTTCCTTTGTGTTCATTAAATTTATAGATTAACTGTGTATTCTGTGACTTTGCTAAACTCACTTCTTGCTCTAGATATTTTTTTTGGTAGGTTCCTTGGACTTTTCTACTTATGTAATATGTCCTCAATAAATAGGGTCTGTTTCATTTGTACCTTTTTGATTGGTGGCCATTTTTTTTCTTTCTTTTGTTGTTATTGCTGTTTATTTATTGCACTGGCCAGAATGTCCAATGCTATCATGACCAACCGTCGTCAGAACCAGCTTCTTTCATTGTTCCCCATATTACAGGGAAATCATTGAAGAAGTCTTCTGCCATTATGTATGATCTTAGCTATAGGTTACTGTCAACATGTAAACCTGAGGAAGTTCCCTTTTATTCTTATTTTCCTGAGGATTTTTTATTATTAATTCATGTTGTATTGTATCAAATGCTTTTTCTGTGCTAATTGATATGATCATGTATTTTTCATCTTTAGCCTGTCAGTATGGTGGGTTTACACTGACCTCTTTTTGATTCTTGGACCATCTCTAAGTCCCTGGAATAAACCCCACATTGTGTGTAAATATTTTATATGTCTAATGTTTTGTAACAATGTTTGCAACCATACTTACAGAAGGAATTTGCTCTAGCCAAAGATTTGTTAATTTTATATTTTCAAAAAACGTTTTAGTTTTGCTAAGGTTTTCTATGATTTTTTCCAGACCCTAGTTGATTTCTGCTCCAATTACTGTAGTCTTCTATCTTCTGCTAATTTTGGATTTAATTTTTTTCTTCATTTTCTAGTTCTTTGAGGTATAATGTTAGACTGTTTAAGATCTTTCTTCTATCTTTATGTAGGCATTTATTGCTATAAAATTCCCTCTCAGGACTGCTGTTGCTATACCCTGGATGCTGTCCACCACCTCCAGATGTCTGGCCTGCAGACCCCGACTCAATGACAAATGGATGAAGGCACTCTCACACCATTACAGTGATTCAAGTGGGCTAGGGATGGTTGTCAGCTGCTTTCGGAGGGTGAAATGCAACTAATCCACCATCACTCCTTCTCCATCATTACATTTATTCAGTCATATTTTACAACTGAGGTTCTAAGTTAACACACTTGTGGATAATTAACATGATTAAAAGAGTTGTTTTATGGCTGATAAAAGCTTTAGGTTCCAGGCCCAGAGTAAACACTATTAACAGGTAATTCCCCTTGGATCCCCCCCTGAGAGGACCACCCAGCACAAAATTTACACGAATAAACAGAATGAAGACAAAGGGATATGGGGTAAACAGACTTAAACTGGGAAAGCCTTTGTCCTCTCTATTTCTTTCCTATGCTAATGTAAATGAGCCAGCTACCTTCAGCCTGCCTCAATATAGATTACAATATATAACTTTTCCTAATATTTAATATTTTGCCAGCCACCCCAAGTGAATATCAACAGTACACCACAAGTTCTGGCATGTTGTATTGCAATTTTCATTTGTCTCAAGATTTTTTTGAATTTACTTCTAATTTTTCTTTGAATGATTGGTTGCTCAGGAGCATGTTTAATTTCTATGTATTTGTGTGTTTTCCAAGATTCCTCCCAATATTGATTTCCAGTTGCATATAATTGTAGTCATAAAAGATATTTGATATGTATTTAATCTTTTTAAATTTGTTAAGACCAATTTCGTGGCCTATTAGATGGTGTACTTAGAGAACGTTCTGTGTATGCTTAAGAATAATGTCTATTCTGTTGCCATTGGATGAAATGTTCTGTAAAGATCTGTTAGGTGCATTTGGACTAAAGTGAAGTTAAAATCCAAGCTTTCTTATTGATTTTCTGTTGACATGCTGTAACCAATGCTAAAAGTAGGATATTGGAGTTTTCTGCTATAATTTATTGCAGTCAATTCTCTCTTCATATCTATTAATATTTTCTTTACATATTTAGGTGCCCCAAAGTTGTGTGCATATTTATTTATAATTGTTTTATAATCTTGATGAATTGAACTGTTTATTAGAAAAGAAAATATTCAAATATATAAAATAAGCAGTGAGAAAGGAAATAGTAAAATGACCCAACAGAAATACAAAAGATCATGAGAAACAACTATGAAAAACATATATCAACAATTAGAATAGTCTTGAAGAAATGAATACATTTTATAAAAATAAAACCTAAATGAGGTTTTAGAAAATATGAACAGACAAATAATGATTAAGAAGATTCAATCAGTAATAAACACACGTGCATGCACACACACACACACACACACACACAGACCTGATGGCTTCACTGTTGAAACTACCAGACATTTAAAGAATAACAAATGCTGTCTTTTTAAAACTATCTCAAATAATTTGAGAAGAAGAAACCCTTCCAAAATGACTTAATGTAGCTAGCATTACCCTGACATGAAAGCAGACAGGGACACCACAACAAAAGGAAAGGCCAGTATAGCTGATGAACAGAGAAGAAAAATTCTCAACAAAACACTAGCAAACAAAATTCAATGATATATTAAAAAGATAATTTACCATGATCAAGTGAGATTTATCCCAGAAATTCAAGGAGGGTTCAATGTATACAAATCCATAAATGTAATACATAAAAGATAAAATCACATAATCATCTCAATCCATGTAGAAGAATGCATTAAACAAAATTCGAAATCCATTCATGTAGAACACATCACACTTATTCTAAAATTGACCACATAATTGGAAATAAAACACTCCTCAGCAAATGCAAAGATAACAAACAGTGTCTTAGACCAGAGTGCAATGAAATTAGAACTCAGGATTATGAAACTCACTCAAAACTGCACAAATACAAGAAAACTGAAAATCCTCCCCCTGAATGACTACTGGGTAAATAACAAAATTAAACAGAAATAAGTAAGTTCTTTGAAACCAATGAGAACAAAGACACAATGTACCATATCCTCTGGAACACAGCTAAAGCTGTGTTAGAGGGTAATTTGTAGCACTAAATGTTCACAGGAGAAAGTGGGAAATACCTAAAATTTTGACACCCTAAGATTAAACATACTAGACACCCTAATTAAACATACTAGAAAAGCAAGAGCAAACAAATTCAAAAGCTATCAGAAGACAAGAAATAAGTAAGTTCAGAGCAGAACTGAAGGAGATGGAGACATGAAAAATCCTTCAAAAATTAATGAATCCAGTAGCTGTTTTTTGGAAATGGTTAGCAAAATAAATAAACCACTAGCCAGACTAATAAAGAAGAAAAGAGAGAAGAATCAAATAGACACAATAAAAAATGATAAAGGGCATATCACCACTGATCCCAAAGAAATACAAACTATCATCAGAAAATACTATACATTCCTCTACCTATATAAACTAGAAAATGTAGAAAAAATAGATAAATTCCTGGACACCTATATCATCCCAAAACTAAACAAGGAAGAAGTCAAATCCCTGAATAGACCAATAACAAGTTCTGAAATTGAGGCAGTAATTAATACTCTAACAACCAAAAATAGCTCAGGACCAGATGGATTCACAGCCGAATTCTACCAGAGGTAAAAAGAGGTACCATTCCTTCTGAAACTACTGCAAACAATAGAAAAAGAGGGACTCCTCCCTAATTCATTTTATGAGGCCAGTATCATCCTAATAACAAATCCTGGCAGAGACAAAAGAAACAAACAAAAAATTTTAGGCCAATGTCCCTGATGAACATTGATGCAAAAATCCTCAATGAAATACTGGCAAACTGAATTCAGCAGCACACCAAAAAGCTTATCCACCACTATCAAGTCAGCTTCATCCCTGGGATGCAAGACTGGTTCAACATAAACAAACCAATAAACATAATCCATCACATAAGCAGAACCAATGACAAAAACCACATGATTATCTTAATAGATGCAAAAAAAGGCTTTCAATAAAATTCAACACTCCTTCATGCTAAAAACTCTCAATTAAATAGGTATTGATGGAACTTATTTTAAAATAATATGAGCTATTTATGACAAACCCACAGCCAATATCATCCTAAATGGGCAAAAGCTGGATCATTCCCTTTGAAAACCAGCACAAGAAAAGGATGCCCTCTCTCACCACTCCTATTCAACATAGTATTGGAAGTTCTGGCCAGGGCAATCAGACACGAAAATGAAAGAAGGAGTATTCAAATAGGAAGAGAGGAAGTCAAAGTGTCTGTGTTTGCAGATGACATGATTGCATATTTAGGAAAACCCATTGTCTCAGCCCCAGATCTCCTTAAGCTGATAGGCAACTTCAGCAAAGTCTCAGGATAAAAAAAATCAATGTGCAAAAATCACAAGCATATCTATATAAAAATAATAGACAGAGAGCCAAATCGTGACGGAGCTCCCATTTACAATTTCTACAAAGAGAATAAAACACCTAGAAATACAACTTGCAAGGAATGTGAAGGATCTCTTCAAGAACTACAATCCAGTGCTCAAGGAAGTAAGAGAGGACACAAACAAATGAAAAATTATTTCATGCTCAGGGATAGGAAGAATCAACATCATGAAAATGGCCAATCTGTCCAATCTGTAATGTGTAGATTCAATGCTATCTCCACCAAGCTACCATTGACTTTCTTCACAAAGTTAGAAAAAAACTACTTTAAATTTCATATGGAACCAAAAGAGAGCCCACATAGCCAAGACAATTCTAAGCAAAAAGAACAAAGCTGGAGGCATCATGATACCTGACTTCAAACTATACTACAAGGCTACAGTAACCAAAACAGCATGGTACTGGTACCAACACAGGTGTATAGACAAATGAAATCTTTGCAATCTATGCATTTGACAAAGGGCTAATATCCAAAATCTACAAAGAACTTAAACAAATTTATGAGAAGGAAAATAAATAAACCCATCAAAAAATGGGCAAAGGAAATGAACAGACACTTCTCAAAAGAAGACATTTATGTAGCCAACAAACATGAAAAAAAGCTCATCATCACTGATCATCAGAGAAACGCAAATCAAAACCACAATGAGATACCATCTCACACCAGTTAGAATGTCAATCATTGGGCCAGGCATGGTGGTTCAATCCTGTAATCCCAGCACTTTGGGAGGCCGAGGTGGGTAGATCACGAGGTCAAGAGATCGAGACCATCCTGGTCAACATGGTGAAACCCCGTCTCTACTAAAAATACAAAAAATTAGCTGGGCATGGTGGCACATACCTGTAATCCCAGCTACTCAGGAGGCCGAGGCAGGAGAATTGCCTGAACCCAGGAAGCGGAGGTTGCAGTGAGCCGGATTGCACCATTGCACTCCAGCCTGGGTAACAAGAGTGAAACTCTGTCTCAAAAAAAAAAAGAATGTCAATCATTAAAAGTCAGGAAACAACAGATGCTGGAGAGGATGTGGAGAAATAGGAGCACTTTTACACTGTTGGTGGGAGTGTAAATTAGTTCAGTCATTGTGGAAGACAGTAGGGTGATTCCTTGAGGATCTAGAACCAGGAATGCCATATGACCCAGCAATGCCATCACTGGGTATATACTCAGAGAATTATAAATCATTCTGTTATAAACACATATGAACACATATGTTAATTACAGCCATATTCACAATAGCAAAGACTTGGAACTAACCCCAATCCGCATCAATAATAGACTGGAAAAAGAAAATATGGCACGTATACACCATGGAATACTATGCAGCCATAAAAAGGATGAGTTCATTTCCTTTGCAGGGACATGGATGAGCTGGAAACCATCATCACCAGCAAACTAACACAGGAACAGAAAACCAACTCTGCATGTTCTCACTCATAAGTGCGAGTTGAACAATGACAACACAGGGACACAGGGAGGGGAACCACACACCTGGGCCTGTCAAGGGGTGAAGGGCTAGGGGAGGGAGAGCATTAGAAGAAATATCTAATGTAGATGACAGGTTGATGGGTGCAGCAAACCACCATGGTACATATATGCCTATGTAACAAACCTGCACATTCTGCACATGTGTCCCAGAACGTAAAGAATAATAATTTCTAAAACTCTCAGAAAATAACTACAGAAGAAATGCACCTCAACATAATAAAAGGTGGATATGACATATCTCCTGTTAACATGATATTCAACTGAAAAGTTGAAAGCTTTTCCACTGAGATCAGGAATAAGACAGAGATGCTCTTTTTCACTACTTCTCTTCAATACAGTGCTGGAAGTCCTAGCCAGAGGCAAGACAAAAGATAATAGGTATTCATTTAGGAAAGAAAGAGTGAATTTTTTCTTTTCTTTTTTCATACATAACTTTTATTGTATTGAGGCACATTTCTTCAATATCTATTTTTTGAGAGTTTTTAACATGAATAGGTTTTGAATATTTTCTAAAATTTCTCTGCTTATAACATGTGTATTATATATTTTTAAATACCATAAGCACTTAACTAAAAACTGCTGGAACTGAAAAAAGAATTAAGTAATGTTTCAGGTTACAAGATGATCCAACCAAAACAAGTGGCATTTCTGTGCACTAACGATAAACTAGCAAAAAAAGTTAAAATCCCCCCTACGACAGGATCAAAAATAAAATACTTAGGAGTAAATGTACCCAAAGCGGTGAAAGACCTACACCCAGAAACTGTAAACATTGATGGTAGAAATTTAATGGGCTACACACAAAAATATAAAAAGATATTCTATGTTTGTTGATTAGAAGAATTAAATTTATTAAAATGTTATCCAAAGCAATCTATAGATTCAACACAATTCTTATCAAAATTTTAATGAAATTTTCACAGGAATATAAAAAAATCCAAAAATTTATATGAAACTGGAAAAGACTCGGAATAACCAAAGCAATCTTGAGCAGCAAATGAAAAAGCAGGAGGAATCACATTCCCTGATTTCAAAATGTGTCATGAAACAATTGCATTCTAAACAGCCTCGTGTTGGTGTAAAAACAGACACATCAAGCAATGGAATGGGAGAGAAAGCCCAGAAATAAGCCCCAATATTCAGTCAGTTGATTTTTGACAAAGAAGTGAAAACACACACTAGGGAAAGGCATGTCTCTTCAGTAAATGTTGTTGAGAACACAGGATATTTACATGCAGAAAAACGAAATTAGATTCTCATATCAAACTATACACATAAATAAACTCAAAATGGTTAAAAGACTTAAACACAAGACATACAATTGTAAAGCTGCTAGGATGAAACATAGGAGAAAGCATCCGCAACTTTATCCAGGGCAATGATCAAAAACACAATCACCAAAAGCAAAAATAGACAAACAGGATTGTAGTAAACTAAGAAGCTTTTGCACAGCACAGAAAACTAACAATGAAGAGAAAACATACGCTTTGGGACAAAAATATTTGCAAGTTGTAAATATGATCATAAGTTAATATCTAAAATAAGTAAAGAATTGACGTTAATAAATAGAAAACAAATAACCTACAAAAACATGAACAGATAATCTGAACAAAAATTCATCAAAAGAATGCATATGAATGGCCAACAGATCTATGAAAAAATTCTCAACATCACTGATCAAAAGAAAAGTGCAAATCAAAACCCACAATGAGATATTTTTTTGTCACAATGAGTCTAATTCTGTTAGAATTGCTATTATCAGAAAGAGGAATGATAACTAGTGTTGGTGAGAATGCGGAGAAAGGAAAATCGTTTTATGCTGCTGGTGGAAATGTAAATCAGCACATCATTTGGGGTATAATGTAAAGGTTCTTCAAAAAGCTAAAAATAGAATTACCATAGGATCAAACAACTCCACTGCTGGGTATATATCCAAATAAGTTGAAATAAGTATGTCAAAGAGATATCTGCATTTCCATGTTTATTTCAGCATTAATATATTTCAGCATGAATTCACATATGGAAGCAACCTAAGTGTCTATCAACAGACAAATGAATAAAGAAAATGTGGCATGTATACATACTGGGATTCTATACTGCCTTAAAAAAGAAGAAAGTGCTATCTATGACAACATGGATAGAACTGGAGGACATTATGCTAAGTGAACTAAATCAGGTTCAGAAAGACAAATACTATATGAACTCACTTATATGTAGAATCTAAGAAGTCGGTCTCCTAGAATAAGAGAGTAGGAAGGTATTACCTGAGACTCACAGGGAGAGCAAGGGATTGGAAATTAAAGACATTGATCAAAAAGTACAAAATTTCAGTTCAACTGAAGAATACATTTTCGTGATCTATGGCACTGCTTCATGACCACAGTCAATAACAATATAGTGTTTATTTTTGAATTACTAGATTTTAACATTCTCACCATAAAACATGATACATGGTGAGGTGATGGATACGTTAAATTTTCCTGACCAAATATTTTTCTAATGAATGCATAGATTAAAAACATCACTTCATACTCTGTGAGTATATACAATTATCATTTCTGCATTAAAAATAAAAAAAATTAAAAAGGAAATTTGGTTTGTTCATATTTTTGCGGGTATTTTCAACGTCAAAATTTTAACACAGGTTAATACTGGCTTCATAAAATGACTTCAAGTGTTTCCTTTGCTTTTTTTTTCTGGGAATAATTGTGCTTTGTGCAGTATTCATTCTTCTCCAACATTTGATAGAACTCTCCAATAATGCTCTATTGGTTTGAGAAGTTTTTTCTTAGAAAAAAAAATTGAAAATTTAATTACTCTGATGGTAACAGGCCCAATCAAGTGACAAATATCATATTGAGTGACTTGCTGCAGTTTGGTCCATTTGTGAAATAGTTCCATTTCACCTTAGTTGACAAGTTTGTGAGTGAATAACGATTATCAACATTCCTTTAATTCCACTACCATTTGCATTTCTTCAGGATATGTAATGATACCCGTTTATAAATACTGTTAGTAGTAACTTGTGTCTTTTATTTTTTAATTTATCTATCCTGCTAGAGATTTGTCAGCTTATCAACCCTTTCAAACTTAATGATTTCATTGACATTTTCTGTTGTCCTGTTTTCAATGGTATTGACTTGTGACCTTTTTGTTTCCATTTATTTATTTTTTGCTAACTCTGAATTTATTTTATTGTTTTAGCTTCTTGAAGAGATTTCGTGGTTTTCTAAAGGAAATAGTTAAGGATATAAAAATCACTCCCTATCCTCTTTAATAGCATATCAAAAATATCTTTCACTTTCTGCATTTTTACTTAGAGACTTGCTCTTTGTCCCATACATTGTTAGTTATGAATTGTTTCTATCTCGTGTTATTAGTTATTTAGAGATGGCTCTTGAAGGCTTCAACTCTAATTGTGAATTTATCTATTTCTTCTTTGGAGTCTGTCGTTTTTTACTTTTGCTAAATAAGTTTTGGGACTGATGTTTGGTGCCTGCACATTTTGGGTAATTGTTTTTATCCTTCTGGATAATTCTTTGATTGTTATGCAATGACTGTCTTTGCTCTAGACATTTTCTGTTGTCTTCATTTTATCTGGTAACAATACAATCAGACCATTTTTTAAAATTCTGATAAAAATACTTGACACGTAATTACCATTTTAACTATTGCAGTGCCGTTAAATATTAAAACATTCACCTTATTGCACGACCATCTCCCATCCATCTCCAGCCTTTCTCTAATCTTTAAAAACTAAAACTTTATACTAACTAAACAATAACTGGAATCACGCAATATTTGTCATTTTGTGACTAGCTTATTTCACTTAGTACAATGTTATCAAGGTGTATACATGTTTATTTTGTTCAAAACTTCCTTTATTTTAAGGCTAAATAGTATTTTATTGTATAATATACCACATTTTGTCTTTCCATTTATCCACCATAAGACACTTGGGTTGCTTCCACCTTTTGGCCACTATAAATAATGCCGCTACAAAAAATAGGAGTACAAAAATTTGTTTTACTCTCTGCTTTCAATTTTTGGGAGTATATAGCCAGAGGTGGAATTGCTGGATAGTACTGTAACTCTACGTTTATGTTTCTATGGAATCCCTATACCATTTTCCACAGTGCCATGCACCATGCAACATTCCTACTAGCAATTCACAATGATTCTAATTTCTCTGCACCCTTGCCAACAGCTGTTATTTTCTATTGTTTTTTTTATTTTCCTTCTAAAATAATAACAACTGTAGTAATGAATGTGATGTGACATTTCACTGTAGTTTGATTTGCTTTTTTTTCATGATTACCAATTTTGAGCATTTCTTTATATCTTTATTGACTTATTTATCCTCTTTGGATAAATGTTGATTGAAACATTCCAATCAACATTTTCTTTTATTTTTCTTTTTTAAAATTTTATTTATTTATTTATTTTTAATTTTTAGACGGAGTTTCGCTCTTGTTACCCAGGCTGGAGTGCAATGGCACATCTCGGCTCACGGCAACCTCCGCCTCTTGGGTTCAGGCAATTCTCCTGCCTCAGCCTCCTGAGTAGCTGGGATTACAGGCACGCGCCACCATGCCCAGCTAATTTTTTGTATCTTTAGTAGAGACAGGGTTTCACCATGTTGACCAGGATGGTCTTGATCTCTTGACCTCATGATCCACCCGCCTCAGCCTCCCAAAGTGCTGGGATTACAGGCTTGAGCCACCGAGCCCTGCCCCAATCAACATTTTCAATTAACATTTATTTCATTTTCCCTGTCCTATTTTTAATCGAGTTGTTTGTTATTTTTATTAGGTTGTAGAAGTTCTTTTGACTTTTAATTTTTATAGATATATAATAGTTACATATATGTATGGGGCTCCTGTAATATTTTGATATAAGTGCTTAGTATATAATGTGTACTGACCAAATAATGGTATTTCGGATATTCATCATCTCAAACATTGTTCGTTTCTTTGTGATAATTTGGAAATAATTTATTGCTAATCTGAGTCATCTTTTGACTTTGTTGATGTATATAATTTCTTTTACATTTTGATGAAAACTAATTTATTTATTTTTCCTCTTTTAATGTGCACTTTTGGAATTATATTTTAAAAATTGTTGCCAAATCCAGTGCCATGAAACATTTGGCCTATTGCCTATGTTTTCTTCTAATAGTGTTTTTGTTTTGCTGGGGATTTTTTTTTGTTGTTGTTCGGTTGGTTGTTTTTGTTTTTCTTTTATTTTTAAGCCTTATATGTAGGTCTCTGACCCATTTTGAGTTAAATTTTTAGTATAGTGTAAGGTCAGGGTCCAACTCCATTCTTTCGCATGAGCACATCCAGCAAACATGAAACACCATTTGTTGAAAAAGTCTGTCATGTTCTCATTGAATGGTCTTAGCCCCCTTGTTAAAATAATTTGAACCCATACATGAGGGATTTTACGGGGGGTCTGAATTACATTTTACTGAACTGTGTGTCTGGCTTTACATGAGCCCAGCCCTATTTGGGTTGCCTTAACTTTGTAGTAAGTTCTGAAGTCAGAAAATGTGAATACTCCAACTTTTTTCCTCTCAAGATTTCTTTCTATGTTTTGGGTCCCTTAACATTCTAGATAAAGTTTGTGCTTTAACCATCAAACATAATTTCAATAACTCAAGGGATGGGGAATCTATTGTATTTATCCATATCTTTATTTTTATACTTTACTTTCATCCTTCTTCACATTCCAAGGGTTCTTCTGTTATTGCTCCCATTGTGCTCAGAAAAACTTCAGCCATCTCGTCATTGCAAGTCTCTTGGTGATAAATCCTCTTACTTTTCCTTTTGCTGAGAATATGGTGATTCCTTCTTAATTCATGAAAAATTTTCACTAGATACAGAATTCAAGAGTGACAGCCTCTTTTTTCCCCCATGTTTAAAAAAATATGTGCCATTTATATCCTGCTTCTGTGATTTCAGATGAGAAATCTATAGTCATTCAAACTGCATTTCGCTCGTTGCTAACGTGCTGTGTTCTCCAGCTACTTTCATTACTTCATTTTTTAGAAGTTTGGCAATGATGTATCTTGGCATAAATTTGTGTTTGTCATGTTTGTGGCTTAATCTTCTTAAATCTATAGGTTTGGGCATTTTACTAAACGTGGAAAATTTTCAACGATTCTTCCTTCAAATACACTTTCAGCCTCAATTATTTTCTCTTCTCTTAACGTGATTTTGCTGACACAAATATTAGATATTTCATTTTAGTTCCGCAGTTCCTTGAGGCTCTGTTAGTATTATTTTAAGACTATTTTTGTGGTGTTCTGTTCAGGTAAATTTCTCCTGTTCATTTTCAAGTTAACAATAGCTTCCTCCATTCTCCTCATTCTGCCAACCCACTGAAGATTTTTTATTTCTGACTTTGTTTTTGAGGTGCAATATTTTAATTTCGTTCCTCTTAAAGATGTCTATACTTTTAGGTGAGACTCTTTCATTTTTTTGCCGAGAATTTCTGTTTCTTTGCTGAGACTTCTATGTTTTGATTTGTTTTAGACATTTCTGTAATTGCTTATTGAAGCACTCTTCTGATGGTTTTTTTTTTTTTTTTGAGACGGAGTTTTGCTCTTGTTACCCAGGCTGGAGTGCAATGGCGCGATCTCGGCTCACCTCAACCTCCGCCTCCTGGGTTCAGGCAATTATGCCTCAGCCAAGTAGCTGCCACTACAGGCACGCGCCACCATGCCCAGCTAATTTTTGTATTTTTAGTAGAGACGGGGGTTTCACCATATTGACCAGGATGGTCTCGATCTCTTGACCTCGTGATCCACCTGCCTCAGCCTCCCAAAGTGCTGGGATTATAGGCGTGAGCCCCCGCGCCCGGCCCGATGGTTTCTTGAATATCCTTGTTGGATAATTATAGCATTTGTGCTATCTTTGTGTTGACATCTTTTGACAATTTTTCCCCAATCTTGTGATAATTTCCTTCTTCTTAATATGAAGACTGTTTCCAGTTGAAATTTGTGTATTTTTAGTATTATTTTATGGGACTCTGCATCTTTTATAAATCATACATTTCCGCAGGCCTTTTGTAATATCACTTCAGAGAAAAATAGAAGAGAAAGCCACCACACCATTTCTAGGTGCTTGTGGAAATCCCAGTTTTTCATGTGACCTTTATGACATCTGGGAAAAGGAAGGTAGAGAAACAAACCTTTATTTTGCTGGTTGGGTTTTGTAATACAGGTCAACGTTGGGCTTTTTCTGAAACCACCCCAGTAAGAAAAGAGAAATGTCTCATTACTACCGGATGGTGGGAGGTCTCAGCTTCCATTTGGTCTCTACTAAGCATGGATAAGGGAGTGTGTTACCACGTGGCAGAGGTGAAAATGCCAGCCTATCAGTCAACCTTCTCTGAAACTATGATAGAGGGAAGTGGGGGAATTATATTACAGCTGAGCGAAGGTAAAAATCTAGCTCCCCACTTGACATTTGCTGGGCAGGGTGGGCCTACAGCTTTTCTGTGGTGTTTTCTTGGTGTAGAATGCTTATTGTCTTTGTTTTTGTCCTTTCTATGTTATCTCTCTCCTGGTCACTTGACTGAAGAAATTAAATTTCCATTGGCCATTTTTATCTGTTACTATTATTTCCTGTTTATTGTTTTCTTTATTCCCACCTAGCCTGAAATGGGAAGCAAAACAAACAAAAAACAAGATACAAGTGCCACGTGATTTTTCCAATCCCTTATTTTCTGTACTTTTCAGAATTCATTTATACATTTCTGCTTGTTTTATATAGAAGGTCCAGCATTTTTAGTGGGAATTCGCTGAAAAAAATAGGAAAATATTTCTACCTCATCTTTCCAAAGTGTAATGGGTAGAGTAGTTTAAAAAGTGAAGATCTAATATCCAGAATCTACAAGGAACTAAATAAACGTACCAAAAAAAAACAGCTTCATCAAAAAGAGAGCAAAGGAAATGTACAGACAGTTCTCAAATGAAGACAAGTATGCAGCCAACAAATGTATAAAAATGCTCATCATCACTGGTCATTAGAGAAATGCAAATCAAAACTACAATGAGATACCGTCTCACGCCAGTTAGAATGGCGATCATTAAAATAACAACAGACACTGGAGAGAATGTGGAGAAATAGGAACGCTTTTACACTGTTGGTGGAACTGTAAATTAGTTCAATCATTGTGGAAGACAGTCTGGCGATTCCTCAAGGATTTAGAACCAGAAATACTATTTGACCCAGCAATCCCATTACTAGATATATATCCAAAGGATTATAAATCACTGTACTATAAATACTCATGCACACATGTGCTTATTACAGCACTATTTACAATACTGAAGACTTGGAACCAACTCAAATGCCCCATCAATGATAGACTGGATAAAGGAAATGTGGCACACATACACCATGGAATACTATGCAGCCATAAAAAAGGATGAGTTAGTGTTCTTTGCAGGAACATGGATGAAGCTGGAAACCATCATCATCAGAAAACTAACACAGGAGCAGAAAACCAAACTCATAAATGGGAGTTGAACAATGAGAATACATGGGAAATGTCACTCACCAGGGCCTGTCAAGGGGTGGGGGAAAGGTGAGAGAGAGCATTAGGACAAATACCTAATGCATGTGGAACTTAAAATCTAGATGACAGATTGAAAGGTGCGGCAAACCACCACGGCACGTGTATACTGTGTAACACACCTGCACATTCAGCTGGTGTATGTGTATCCTAGAACTTAAAAAAAATAAAGAAAACAGATGCTGGAGAGGATGTGGAGAAATAGGAACACTTTTACACTGTTGACGGGAGTGTAAATTAGTTCAACCATCGTGGAAGACAGTGTGGCGATTCCTCAAGGTCCTAGAAACAGAAATACCATTTGACCCAACAATCCCATTACTGGGTATATAACCAAAGGATTATAAATTGTTCTATTATAAAGACACATGCACACATATGTTCATTGTGGCACCGTTTACAATAGCAAAGACTTGGAACCAACCCAAATGCCCATCGATGATAGACTGGACAGGGAAACTGTGGCACGTATACACCATGGAATACTATGCAGCTATAAAAAATGATGATTTCATGTCCTTTGTAGAGACATGGATGAATCTGGAAAACATCATTCTCAGCAAACTGATACAAGAACAGAAAAACACCACATGTTCTCACTCATAGGCAGGTGTTGAACAGTGAGAACACAGGGACACAGGGAGGGGAGTATCACACACTGGGGTCTGTTGAGGGGGAATAGGGGAGGGACAGCGGGGGTTAGGGAGGTTGGGGAGGGATAACATGGGGAGATATGCCAGAATTAGGTGATGGGGGATGGAGGCAGCAAACCACAATGCCATGTGTGTACCTATGCAACAATCCTGCATGTTCTGCACATGTACCCCAGAACCTAAAGTGCCATAAAATATATATAAAAAATAAAATAAAGTTATTAATAAGTTGCTAACTCAAATGATGTTATCAGTACCGTAATATTTGAACTGACTTATTTTTACTAATATAGTTATAACTTGACCTTTTAATGCCTGATAATTTAACTTTAAAAAATTGATATGACCTTTGTTTCGTAGGCACCATGATTCCCAGAAACATTGTTTATTTTATGAAAAGTTTTTAAGGCTTCAACTAAGTTCTTATAGACATGACAATCATTGGCTCCATTTTATCAAACTATCTTTACACAGAATAAATGTCTTATGCAATAAAATTTTCATTCTATTATCTGCAAGTTTTATCATTATAAGATTGATTTCTGAAGCCAATTTCAAACATGTTTAAAATCGCTGCCCCAGATTCAATTTTATTTCTTACTTCTAACTCACATTGGATTAAACTGTAATCAGAGAACTTTGCTAAGATTTACATCCAGAAATTCATTAGTAGACGTTGTGTTGTGATCTTTGTGAGTAGCTTAGCTCTGTAGATTCTAAGCTTTTCATCGCAACACAGCAGATACCAGGAGCTTCTATTGGACCTTGCTGCCAATGGGCAGATTGCACTGAAAGTCTAGCAGCCTCAGCAAAACACATTTCACTGATACACTAAATACCTTACTTATCATATGTATGGTTTGCTTTATTTCCTCTCCACTGGAATACAAGCTCTCCAATGGCAAGAGGTATTAATCTGTCTTATTGTGGTACCCTGAGCTGTTAGCACAGTAACTGACCCACGGGACATGCTCGATAAACATATGTGATTGGTCGCGTAAGTGAATTGAAAAGTCATTTTTTTCCTCCCTTCTGCATTGCATGATGTATCTCAAAAACTGGTTTATGTTTTACGTAAAGACACTTTTGAAGAGTGTTGGTAAGACAATTTGAAAATCGTCTCTGGATTTAGTTTGTTTGATATTTATTCATGATGAGACCAGGGTTGTAGAGTTTGAGAAGGTGTAGGAGAAAGCTGAGGCAGGCTTATTACACTCTGTCAGAGGGCACATAACATCAGCGTAACTTGTTATGACTATTAGTGACGTTAAACGTACTCACTTGGTTGATGTGTGTCTTCCACGTTTCTCCATTGTAAAATTACTGAGTTTTTCCTTTGCAAACACTATTCCTTATTAGTCAGTCACTATCTTCAATCACACCCAGGGCAGGTAAATTAAGGCTTTCCTCTCAAAGAGGGAAATATAAAATAATCTGTGAGCCTGTGCTAAAACCACCGCAAGGGCCACAAAACTCTACTTCTATCTTCTTGGGGGCCCAGCTAGACCCAGTAATTCAGTTGGCATGAGACATATTAACCAGAGACAAGCATAGAAACTTAATAGAATTGTATGTGGTGTAGGAACTCTCATAAGAAAATAGAGACCTGATGCAGCAGGTAAATTCAGTTACTTACATCCTGGACTGGATGAAGGACAGTAAGCTGTGGGGAAGCTTAAAATACAAGAGTTATTTTACCAGTGCCTTTATAAAATTATCTTTGTCTGGACTTCTTCTGCTCAAGGGTAAGGATGCTCCATGTTTCACATGGAAATTTTGTCTTTTCTTCTGTAAGAAACAGCATCAAGGTCAGAGTGATCTTTTTCCACCTGCTGTTTTCCAAGTGCATTTAATTTTACTCGTCAACATGCCAGAGTGGCATCTTTTGAACTTTAGCCCCACGATGTGTAATACATATTTGAGAGAGATGCTTTGAGCTCCACACAGCTCTCCTATTTTTCTTAAGAGTTTTGGCCACAATGTTAGCATTCCTCAGTGGATCTTGGCTGCAGCTGGTATTGTGGTGGCATTCCAACAGTGATTTTCCACTTCTTTCACTCCTTCTAAAGTCATTATTTGGAATTCTTCTACAAGGAAGAATTGTCTCTTTTGCCCATGTATTCATTCGTTTACTTATGTGAATATAATTGTTAACTTTGTTCTCTGGGTTATAATTTATTGCTATCAGTATCTATTTTATTGGCCCTTAGTAGCGCTTTCTGCTTGACTCTGTGTCCTTTTGACATAATCCTGTTGACGTTGTGGGTTGTTTTTTTTTTTAATTTTTTTATTTTCATGCACTACAAGATGCCCCAGTAACACCTGGTGTTTTTTCTGCCCCAGTGTTAGAATCAGCCATTTCTGCAAGAAAGCCTCTCTGCTTTAACTGAAGAATGGGATAGAAACAAACATCTGGGCGTTAGCTATTCTCATTGTCATGGGGGTGTCATTTCTTCTAGGCCCACAGAGTAACAGAGCTAGAAATGTAGGTATGTGTATCAAGCTGTATATGTCTCTCATTTTTTAAACTTCATCTTTCTTTTTATAGATTAAGGTAAACATGAGTTCATAGTGATAATTCTGAGTTCATTTCAATTCCACAGTTTCCTTCTAGCCTCTCCTTCCTTTTGCTTATTTGTAACTTGAAAAGTTTCAAACACTGTTGTATGTAAAGTTTTGTTTAATATACTAAAAATAATCATCATTAACTTTATTCATAGAACACTTGTCTAAAAAACATATTTTCAGTAGGTGTGAGTAAATAATTTGACACCACTTCAGACTCATTTTTGATATATTGCTTTGCAAACTAGGGATAAAAGGGAAATTCCTGACCTTAACAAAGTACATAAAAAAGAAACCTACACTCACATTGTATTTAAAGTTTTTTCTGACATTGGGAATAAGGCTATGTCTACTTTTGTTTTATTAGTGCACTGAGTTTCTAGCTAGTGTTAAGGTAAGAAAATGAAATAAAATGCTTATATATCATAAAGGAAAAAGAAAAGTTGTCTTTATTAACAACTAATGCAAACATAAAGTGGAGATCCTAAGAAATTGTAAGAAAAAAAAACTATTAGAAGTATAACTGAATTTAGAAAGGTCAGAAAATACCATGTCAATATATAAAATAAATAAAAGCTAACCAAAAAAAGCAATATCATTTATAATGGTAAGATGAAGCATTAAGAATTTAAAATATATAAATATATAAAATAAATAAAAGCTAACCAAAAACAGCAATATCATTTATAATGGTAAGACGAAGCATTAAGAATTTAGGGATAAATGTAAGTAAATACCTAGTTGAGTAGCACATTAAAAATTACAAAACACGGCTAGGGCCCTATAAAGAATATCTAAATAAATGGAGTTATGTACTTTGTTGACAATTGGAAACACTCAATATTGTTATGAAATCTCTAAGTTAATGAAATTCCAATACAAATGTTGGCATTGTTCAGTAAAAATTGGTAAGCTCATTCAAAATTTTTATGGAAAGGCAATGTACCTAGAATAGTCAAAATGACATTGCAAAGGCTAAAATTACAAGACACTACCTAATTTCAAAACTTATCAAAACACTACAGTAATCAAGACATAGAATTATTGACAAAAGGATAGATATGTAGATCAATATGACGGAACAATGAGTTTCCACGTAGTTTCATAAATATTTGCCAATTCATTATTTTTTTCACAAAAATGCAAGGAAATTTCATAGAGAAAGGATGACCTCTTCCAAAACTGACGTTAGAACAACTGGCTATTCAAATGAAGAAACAAAGTTAAAACTTATCTCTGTCTGCACATAACATTAACTTAAATCATGACATGTATCTAAATGTAGACAGTAACATTATAAACTAGGTAGCAGGCTTAGGAGTTTGTTAACTATTTTGTTTGTACATTTGTTTATGTGTAACTTTAGGATAAACAGTTTCTTAGGACAGAAACAGGTAAGACAGTAAAGAAAATAAATTTAAAAATCAGAATTTACTTAAATTAAAAGTTTGTCCTCTTAAAAAAATACATCGCTAAGAAAATGAAGAGCAAGCTGCTGACCATGAGGCTCTACATGCGAAACATACATCTGACCAACGATGTCTATCCGAAGTCTATACAGACGTCGACAATCCAGTAACAATGGAAACAACTGAAGTTTAAAAGTAGAAAAAAATTGGAAAGACAGTTCAAAAAGTAATACACCTGAATGCTAATCAGCACATGAAAAAGTGTCAGACACCACTAATTGCTAGAGAAATGCCCATCCTTTAGGATGACTAAGAATAAGATGCCTGAAACACCACGTCAGGATTAATCAGAGTAATTGGAGCTTTCATACTGTGCTGTTGGGATCCAAATTGAGCATCAGTGTTACCAAGTAATCTAGCAATCCGTTACCAAAATAATCTTACATCTGATCATTTGACCCAATAATTCTTACAATGGTTTACTTAAAAGGAATGAAAATGTATGTCTACACAAGTACTTCTAAGAATTATGTTCATAGTAAGAAAATAAAAAACAAAAAACAAAACAAACAAACAAAGAATTATATTCATAGTAACCAAACCCTGGAAAATATAATCCAAATATTCATCAAGAGATAAAGACATGTACTGTGGTATATCCCTGCAATGGAAAATTCCTCAACCGCAGAGAGAAATGAACTACACAGACCCAACAAAATGGATGACTTGAACATGCTGCGGAGATCAAGGCAAGGACACTACATGTAATCGGAGCATACAGTCTGATGATATTTCACATGCATTCTAAAGAAGGAAAATCTAATCTCTATGTATGGAATGCAGGCCAGTATCAGCCAAGCACTAGAGTCGAGTGAGAGGCTTTGACTGCAAGCCAGGAGGAAAGTCTATGGGTCATGCAAATCATCTCATTTTTGTTGTTAAAAAAAAAGTCATCAAAACATAAGATTTCAAAAGGTAAAATTTACCACATGTAAATTATGCCTAAATTAAGTTTATTTGAAACTTTAGCATTCCCCAAATCCAGAAACATATTTAGGTGCATTATTTCTTATTAATGCACATCAGTATAAGGTCCTACCTAGTTGCAACTAAGTGCACATATTCACACCCACCATGCACACACACACCGACATCTATACACACACATATAAATACAAATACATACATATATATTACTTATGTTAAGAAATCTTAAACTATTCATCAACATATTTTGATAAATAATTTTCTATTTTACTATGGCTAGCATAGAAGCTAAAACTAGATAAACTGAGCTTCTGAAAGTCACCTTTAGGTTGAACAAAACATTTGCCCTTGGTGTTCAAAACGCATCTTGTCTTTAATGCTCTCGAAACAAAGCGCTTTGTAATAGGTGCCACATTTCTCATACGTGTCCTTGACTGATTTTCAATGTGATTATTGTGGAAGTTGTTTTCTTTGTTTTTACTTCTAGAAAAATATGAATAAAAATTAAGACTGAACTTTGAAAGTTCTTGGCTTATTCTAACCATGTAACAATTACGTCAATGAATTCAAGGGAATAAGAAGTCTTTCAGATGTTAAGCTAAAAGATATGAAAAATAACTTTTTGAGAAGGCACAGAGTACAAGGATTTTCACTTTAACAGAACTTGTCATTATGATTTCCTGATTCAGTGTTAAGATAGAGACTTTCAGATACTGATCCCAATTAGGCCTCCCTCCAGCTCTGTGCCATCAGTAAATTTGATAGGCAAGCAAGCACTGAGAACAGAGGCCCGGAGTTTGCTTCATCTTTTGTCTATCTATATAACAACTGCTAAAATATTTCAACTGCCTATTCAGACTCACATATAATTAAGTATATAAATACTTTGGGGCTTATGACAAACCATTTTGAAATACAATACACCATTCATGTTATAGACTAACTGTGTGTTAGTCCATTTCAATGTTGAAACGCTAATCCCTAAGGTGATAGTTTTAGCAGGTAAGACTTTTGGAAGGTAATTTGACCGTGAAGGAGGAGCCCTCAGAATTAGATCAGTGCCTTTATAAGAGGAGGGAGGAGAGCTCTCCCTGTCCCTCTGTCTCTGTCCCTCTGTCTCTCTGTCTCTCTGTCTGTCTCTCTCTCTCCTTCCCACTCTTCATCATGTGTGAATACAGCAAGAAGACACCCATCTGCGAACTAGGAAGCAACCCTCACCGGATTGAATATGCTGACTCCTTGATCTCAGACTTTCCAGCTTCTAAAAGTGTGAGAAGAAAGAACCATGTTGTTTCAGCCACACGGCCGATGGTAATTTTCACAGCAGCCTGAGCCGACTAAGACACATGGCATCCTCCTAAGTTATAGGTGTGATACATCTGATTACAAGTGGTCACATGAGAATGGTCTGTGGTGCTCTTGTCTTCACGAGCCCATGTTGAATTATTGTTTTTGTTGTCTCAGCTTGTTTTACCCAGTATCCAGAGGGGCACATTTAGCATAACTGAAGAGCATTGGGTGCAACGTATACATATTTATCTATCTCTTCCCATTGCTTCCAGCCTAGTTATTTAAAAAGCTATCACCAATTTGGCCTAGCCTCTATGCGATGGCTTTGCGGTAATTAACAGTTTACCCTGCATCAGGGTAACTTTCAACACTTCCTATTGCCATATCCTTCTCTTTTTCTCAACCGCTCCTTAGTGTTTACACAGAGAAATTCTGCAGCTGTCAGCAGGAAGTCTTGGTGCTTCTGAGCAGGAGGAATCCTCTGCAGCAAAGGACAAAATCAGTCAAAAAAGCGAAGTTCTCCCCTCCTGCTTCTCATATTCCCTAACTTCGTCGCTTTTCAATAGGGTCATCTTACTGTATTTAAGCTAAAAAAATTAACAAAGAGCAACAAAAACCTAAGCCTTTGCGTCCTTCGTGCTGTTTTCTGTGAGTAATTTAAAGAGCATGTTTTCACATCCTGAAGTATCAGAGTCATCGCTGCTGCTCTTTCCTGCGTTTCCGCGTTTGAATCCACGTGCTTCCATTACTCTTCGCAAAGATTTGAAAAATACTTTTGTCCCCGATCTCCTAATAGTACAGTTCACACAACTGAAGGATGAAAAACCAAAGAACATGGATTTCAGATGATCTAAAATGTAGATGTATTCATTGAATATTTCACTGTCTATATGTAAAATATAATTTTATATTTCTAAATATAAATGTCATTTTATGTGTACAAATTATACACATTCCACAGAAAATTTTCTGACTTAACAAAAAATACAATGTTTTAGTTTAGCTTTTTCTATTTCTTGATACATAATATCACATTTTAGTAAATATTAGTTTTTTGTACTTTAGTTTCTGGGGTACATGTACAGATCACACAGGACTGTTGCATAGGTACCTACATGTCAAGGTGGTTTGCTGCCTCCCTCCCCCCGTCACCTATATCTGGCATTTCTCCCCATGTTATCCCTCCCCAAGCCTCCCTAGCCCCTGCTGACCCTCCCTTAGCTCCCCGCAACAGACCCCAGTGCGTGATGCTCCCTTCCTGTGTTCATGTGTTCTCATTGTTCAACACCCACCTATGAGTGAGAACATGCGGTATGTGGTTTTCTGTTCCTGAGTCAGTTGGCTGAGAATGATGGTTTCCAGATTCATCCATGTCCCTACAAAGAACATGAACCCATCCTTTTTTATGGCTGCATAGTATTCCACGGTGTATGTGTGTCACATTTTCTTGTTCCTGTCTACCATTGATTATTTTAAAATATCTACTTCCCTAAGATATACATATACACCTACTTGAATAAGTCTTTGTACTTTGGATGTATGGGGCCCTCTTGGGTGATGGCTCTTGCAGCTCAGAGGTCTTAGAGTCGACAATGGGCCTAAGCAAGCAGAGCCAGGGGAGAGGACGCGGTAGTCTGGAAAAGGAGGGAAATGCATTCCTGTAGCAAATTGATGGTTGTTTTTTAAGATTTTGAAACCAGAACAACAGTCCCATAAAACTGATATTCAGGGTTTCTTTTGAATAAACATAGAAATTGACCCTCCCAGTCTTAATACTTGAGAAAGTTACAATTTTCTTATCTTTTTTTTTTTTTCAGGAAACTAACCATCAGGTCTCTCAGAGAGTGTGAAAGAAATGAAACTTTCCAAGTCACCACATCTGGACAGTGAGATCCAGGACTCTCCACCCAACATACTGGCCTACATGACCACCTGCTTCCTGTTGACCGACTCCTCTTTCTTGCCACTCCCTAATTCCTGTTTTCTTACACACGGTCCCATTTCTCCCCCGCTGTATAAACCCTTAATTTCAGTCCATCGCGGAGATGAATTTGAGACTGATCTATTCTCCTTGGCTGCAGCACCTGAATAGAGCCTGTTCCTCAGGAATACTTGTCCCAGTGATCGGTTTTCTGCAAAGTGAAGCAGCAGGACTTAGACTGAACTCCTGGCACTTCGGTAACAATATTACTATCAGCAAAACTGGCAATCCCAGTAAGGTCTGAAAGTTGAGACAGTCACAAATTTATAAAGACATATGTATTAGTCAGGATTCTCCAAAGATAGACCCAACAGGGCATGTATATACAAACACAGAGAGAAGGATTTTAGGAATTTGGCTAACAGCTTGTGAAAGTTGGTTAAGGCCAAATTCCACAGGGTAGGCTGACAGGTTGGAGACTCAGGAGAGCTGCAGTTCCAGCTCAAGGTCTGTTTGCTGTGATAACACCTTTTTGTACAGGGGAGGTCAGGCTTTTTTCTCTTAAACTCTTCAATTAGTTGGTTGACTCCCATCCATGTTAAGGAGGGTAATCTGCTTTACTCAAAAATGTAAATATTGAATTCATCTGAAAAACTCCTTCACAGAAATATCCACAGTTGTATTTGAGCAAATAACTGGGCGTCATTGCCCAGTCAAGTTGACACATAAAATTAATCATCAGGTATTTTGTGATTATTTATTTATTCAGCTACTGAAAATTGTGTTAAAGTTTAAAGCTTATTTTAAAAGAGTAAACGGGAGCCCAGATTTTAAAAAACACCAGCACCACCACTTGGGCTATGTGAAGCATTATCACAACTAACGAATCATCTTAAGTGTGTGGGATGAGTTTATTGTGCAATTAGCATATGCTAAGTGGTTCTGTTTGTAAAAAGGAAGGTGATGAATGCGTTAGATACTGTTATGATGGAGGGTGGTGGGTGGAGGCCTATTAAAGTCTGTATGGTCTGCTTCTGCAGATAAACCTGATATAACCTAGATAACTGAGGCACCATAGAATCTCATCTCCATAATTAATTATGCCTAGGCGTTGGGTTGGTAGAAGCTGTTTCTTAATAATTGTGGGTGCAGACACTCCTTCTGGAAACTCTATTCCAATGTTTCTCTCAAAAACAAAACAGAAATAAGCAAATTTTATATTAGATGATTCATAATAAAATAAAAATACACACATAGGCTAAGGCACACACAGAGGTATGCACATTCACTACTTTTGAAAAGCAGAAATACAGATTGACTATATAACAAACTGCTGAGAAATTTTCACTAACTTTGTTGTCTAAGGAACACAGGTTCAGAAAATGAAATACTGCATGTTCTCACTCATAGGTGGGTGTTGAACAATGAGAACACATGGACACAGGGAGGGGAGCATCACACACTGGGGTCTGTTGGGGGGAATAGGGGAGGGACAGCAGGGGGTGGGGAGTTGGGGAGAGATAGCATGGGGAGAAATGCCAGATATTGGTGAAGGGGAGGAAGGCAGCAAATCACACTGCCACCTGTGTACCTCTGCAACTATCTTGCATGTTCTTCACATGTACCCCAAAACCTAAAATGCAATAAAAAAAGAAGGAACACAGGTTAAGAAAAACAATTGGCAGTGGAAGTTGCGGTGAGCTGAGATAGTGCCAGTGTATTCCATCCTGGGCAACAGAGTGGGATTCAGTCTCCAAGAAAAAAAAAAGGGGAGAAAAAAGAAAAAAGCTTTTTTATTTAATTAGATCCCATTTGTCAATTTTGGCTTTTGTTGCAGCTGCCTTTGGTATTTTCTTTATGAAATCTTTGCCCATGCCTATGTGCTCAATAGTATTGCCTAAATTTTCTTCTAGGGTTTTCATAGTTTTGGGTTTTACATTTGAGTCTTTAATCCATCTATATAAACCATATATATATGGTGTAAGAAAGGGGTCCAGTTTCAATTTTCTGCATATGGCTGGCCAGTTCTCCCAGAACCATTTATTAAATAGAGAAACCTTACCCCATTGCTTGTTTTTGTCAGGTTTGTCAAAGATCAGATGGTTGGAGATATGTAGCCTTGTTTCTGAGATCTCTATTCTATTCCGTTGGTCTATGTGTCTGTTTTTGTAACAGTACCATGTTGTTTTGGTTTCTGTAGCCTTGTAGTATAGTTTGAAGTTTGGTAATATGATGCTTCCAGTTTTGTTCTTTTGCTTCAGATTGTCTTGGCTATTCAGGATCTTCTTTGGTTCCATATGAATTTTAAAGCATTTTTTTCTAATTCTGTGAAGAATGTCAGTGATATTTTCATGGGAATAGCATCGATTCTATAAATTACTTTGGGCACTATGGCCATTTTCATGATATTGATTCTTCCTATCCATGAACATGCAAAGAATTTTCATTTGTTTGTGTTCTTTCTTATTTCCTTGAGCAGTGGTTTATAGTTCTCTTTAGGTCTTCTTGTTGATTTGAAGCCTTTATAACTATGTAATGCCTTTCTTTGTCTTTTTTTATCTTTGTTGGCATAAAGTCTATTTTGTCTGAAATTAACATTGCAACTCCTGGTTTGCTCTGTTTTCATTTGCTTTGTAGATTTATCTCCATCTCTTTGTTTTGAGCTTATGGGTGTCATTGCATGTGAGTCGCTTGAAGACAGCATACCAATGGATTTTGATTCTTCATCCAGGTTGCCACTCTGTGTCTTTTAATTTGGGCATTTAGTGCATTTTACATTCAAGCTTAGTACCGGTCATCATGATGTTAGCTGGTTATTACACAGACTTGTTTATGTGGTTGCTTCCTAGTGTCACTGGTGTGTGTACTTCCATGCTTTTTTGTAGTGTCTGGTAATGTTCTTTCTTTTCTATATTTAGTGTTTCTTTCAGTAGCTCTTCTAAGGTAGATCTGTTGGTAATAAATTCTTTCAGCATTTGCTTGTCTGAAAAAAAAAAGAGCTTTCTCCTTTACTTATGAAGCTTAGTTTGGGCAGATATAAAATTCTGGGTTGGAATTTCTTTTATTTACGAATGCTGAATTTTGGCCTCCAATTTATTCTGCCTTGTTTACTGCTGAGATGTCTGCTGTTAGTCTGATGAACTTTTCTTTGCAGGTGACCTGGCCTTTCTCTCTAGAGGCCTTTAATTTTTTCTTTCATTTTGACCTTGGAAAATCTGATGCTTATGTGTCTTCAGGATGATCCTCTTGTGGAGTATCTTACTGGGGTACTATGCATTTCTTGAATTTGAACGTTGGTTTCTCCAGCTAGGTTGGCCAAGTTCTCATGGAAAATATCCTAAAATATGCTTTCCAAATTGTGTACATCCTCTACCTGTCTTTCAGTGACATCAATGAGTCATATATTAGGTCTCTGAATTATTCCATATTCTTGGAAGGTTTTGTTGTTTTTCATTCCTTTTTATTTATTTTTGACTGACTGTTTAATTCAGAAAGGCAGTCTTTAAGTTCTGAGATGCTTTTCTGACCTGGTCCATTCTGCTGTTACTACTTGGGATTGCATTATGAAATTCTGATCGTGTGCTTTTCAGTCTATCAGGTTGGTTGTGTTCTTTTCTCTACTGGTGTCTGCCAGCTCCTGCTTCTTTCATTGTGATTCATAGCTTCCACGGATTGGGTCTCAATGTATTTCCGCATCTCAATAATGTTTTTCTGTCCATAGTCTGAATTCTATTTCCATCATTCCAGCCATCTCAGCCTGGTTCAAAACCCTTACTGGAGTGGTGGTGGCGCTGCCGTCATTTGAAGAAAGGAAGGCACTCTGGCGTTTTGACTTGTCAGGGTTCTTGCACCGGTTCTTTTTTATTTTTGTGGGCTTATATTCCTTCAGTTTTTGAGGTGGCTGGCCTTTGGATGTTTTTTCTCTTTTATTTTATTTGAGGATTCTGAGGGTTTGATTGTGGTATGAGGTGCATTCAGCCAACCAGCTTCATTTTTGGAAAATTTTAGGAGGTCAATGCCCAGTTCCCAGCTCCTGGACTGCATGCTCTAACTCTGGTGGATTTGTATCAGGCCCTAACTTTGTTATTTTCTCCCTGATGTTAGGAATCTACTGCACTGGGTGGGAGGCAAATTGCTCCTGGACTGCTGGTCACTTCACTCTGATGGGTGGTGTCAGCACTGGAGGGTGCATGCTCGTTGGCTGCAGCAGGGTACTAGTGGGTACCAGGGTGCTTGCCTCATTGTGGGTGTTGACCACAGTGGTGAAGGTAATGTGGCTGGGAGGGTGGGGGGCATTTACTGGTGACTGTGCACATGGCTTCACTGGTGGTTGTGTTGGCACAGGGGCAAGGTGCTCGTGGGCAAAGCTCTGTGTGCATCCTATGTGTGCTGCAGGAAGGGGTGGTTTTTCAGGGCTGGGGAGGACCCACTTTCTCTGTGCCTAGTTTCACTCCCATGGCAGTGTTGGCACAAGGGCAGGCCACTGGTGTGGGTGGGACTGGCTGGCTCCCTGCCTCCCAAAGCTTCAACTGCAATGGTAACTGGTAGGGAGAGGGGAGTCGACTGTACCCCCACCACAGCAGTGGCAAGGCAGGGTGCATGCACACACCCATGTTGGTGGGGCAAGAAAAGCAAGACTCACCCATGCACTAATGCACTGGCAAAGTGATGTGGGGGAGTTGCTGTGGGTCCTAGGATACTACAGTGTCGGGAGGGAGTGTGCAGGCTGCTGCATGGCCATAGGGACTGTCCCACTGAGGCTCTCCTCTGGTCAGGCACAAGCTGCCAGCACAAAACCAATGATGCAGGAATCTGAAATGCTTTTCATGCAGTCACGACCATACTGGGATCCCAGGTGCGGCTAGCAGACCAAGGGGAGCTCCAGTCACACTGGCTATGTCTGATGGGCAAGACCTCTCTGCAAAGGTCAAGTACAACAGTTCCCTTAGGACTAACATCTCCTATGGGAGCCAGTTGAGCCTGGGGGATGGCCATCCCTGACCATGCTTTGCTACCCACCCTTCCTTATTAAATTCTCTGGGCTCTACATCGGCTGGCTTGCTAGCCCTACCATTTCTCTAAGCAGCACTCCCTGCCAACTCAGGAGCCTGTGGTGGTCAAGGGGTCTTCTCCTGCCACGATTCCAGAGGCCTCTGGTGAAAGCAGGTTGCTCCCTGACAGTTCAAGTCACCCCTTCCCTCAGAGTCACTGGGGACAGGAAAAGTCCTGGGTGTGCTGTTGCCCCTTGCAGGTTTCTCAGCTTCCTCTCCTTCAGCCTAGCTTCTGTGTCCTTCCTCCCTCTCCTCTTGATGCCTTCCCTCTGAGGATCTGTTAGGTGTGTGCCACTCATCTTGGTCCTGCCGTGGCAGCTCTTCCACTTGACCACGTCTAATCAGCCATCTTCTTCCCACAAAAAAACCAAACCTGTTTTTGTTTTCTTTTACTATTTTTTTTTTTAATTTTAAGGCAGGATCTCATAGTTTCACCCTACCTGGAATGTAGCGGTGTGACCCTAGCTCACTACAGCATCTACCTCCCAGGCTCTAACAATTCTCCCACCTCAGCCTCCCAGGAGGCTGCTACTACAGGCACGTACCACAACACCTAGCTCATTTTTAAATTTTTTGTAGACATGGCCCCACTATGTTTTCAAGGCTGGACTTGAACTCCTGGGCTCAAGTGATCTGCTTGCTTCCACCCCCCCAAAGTGTTGGGATTACAGGCATGAGCCACTGCACCTGGCCTGGGCTTCTTAATACATAAAATGTTGGTGCTAGATTCTTTATGATTTTGCTTCAAGATCAAATTTATGTATAACATGAAAAATATTACATGGAGTGAGACCCTGTTGCCCGGGCTAGAGGGAAGTGGTGTGATTATAGCTCACTGCAGCCTCAAGTTTCTGGGCTCAGTGGACCCACCTCAGCCTCCCAAGTAGCTGGAACTGCAGACATGCACCACCACATCTGGCTATATTTTTAAAATCCTTTTTTGTTGTTACCGTTTGTTTTCTTTTTTATGTTTTGTTGTTGAGACAGGATCTCGCTCTGTTGCTCAGGATGGAGTTTGGTGTCACCATCTCCGTTCCCTGCAGCTTTCACCTTAGGGACTTAAGCAATTCTCCCAACTCAGTCTGCCCAGTAGCTGAGACTACAGATGTGTGCCGCCACACCCAGCTAATTTTTCTATTTTCTATAGAGACAGGTGATACGGTTAGAGTCTGTGTCCCCACCCAAATATCATGTTGAATTGTAATCCCCAGTGTTGGAGGTGGGGTCTGGGGAGCGGTGACTGGATTATGGAGACCGAGTTATCAGGAACGGATTAGCACCATCCCCTCTGTGCTGTTCCTGTGACAGCGAGTGAGTTCTTATGACATCCGGTTGTTTAAAAGTGTGTATAGTACCTTTCCCTCTCTCTTTTGCTGCACCGTGTAAGACACCTGGGTCGCCATTCACATTCCGCCATGTTGGTAAGTTTCCTGAGCCCTTCCCAGAAGCAGAAGTTGCTATGCTTCTTGTACAGTCTGCAGAACCGCGAGCCAATTAAACCAGTCGCAGGTATTTCTTTCTCTTCCTTCCTTCCTTCCTTCCTTCCTTCCTTCCTTTCTTTCTTTCTTTCTTTCTTTCTTTCTTTCTTTCTTTCTTTCTTTCTTTCTTCTTTCCTTCCTTCCTTCCTTCCTTCCTTCCTTCCTTCCTTCCTTCCTTCCTTCCTTCTTTCTTTCTTTCTTTCCTTTCTTTCTTTCTTTCCTTTCTTTCTTTCTCTTTCTTTCTTCTTTCTTTCTTTCTTTCTTTCTTTCTTTCTTTCTTTCTTTCTTTCTTTCTCTTTCTTTCTTTCTTCTCTCACTTTTTTTTATTTGAGACAGAGTTTCGCTCTTGTTACCCAGGCTGGAGTGCAATGGCGCGATCTCGGCTCACCGCAACCTCCGCCTCCTGGGTTCAGGCAATTCTCCTGCCTCAGCCTCCTGAGTAGCTGGGATTACAGGCACAGGCCACCATGCCCAGCTAATTTTTTGTGTTTTTAGTAGAGACGGGGTTTCACCATGTTGACCAGGATGGTCTTGATCTCTTGACCTCGTGATCCACCCGCCTCGGCCTCCCAAAGTGCTGGGATTACAGGAGTAAGCCACCGCGCCCAGCCTCAGGTATTTCTTTATAGCAACGTGAGCAGTGACTAATACAACAGGGTCTCTCTTGTTGCCCAGGCTGGTCTCAAACTCCTGAGCTTAAGTAATCCACCTACCTTGGCCTCCCTAAGTGCTGGCATTATAGGCATAAGTCACCATGCCCACAAAAATGATTAAATTTATTTTTAAATTAGTAAATTTGGAGAACATTTAAGTATATTAAACACAAGTATACAGAAATAACAGTATCAATGTGATGATTTGATTTTTGATATTTGAAATATATGTACATTTTTTCTTTTAAAATAATTTTAGGTTTCTTCAGTTTTAATTCTTTGTGTATGTTTGTGTATATGTGCAGGTGTAAATACTACCTACTTTAATATTTGAATCTGAACCACCAGACAAAGAATTCTTGTTTCATTAGCTGAAAATAAGAATTACAATGTACAGCATAGTACACTACATGCTAAAACAAAATATACTCATAACTACTTCAGACAGTTAAATGTTGTTTGTTTCTTTGTGGAATTTTAATTTGAATGAAGTGAAAACATTGCATCTTTTGCTGTACTTGCACTGACCGTGTCAAAAGAGACCTCAGTCTTCAGTGGCTGTCAGACATTCAGAAGTTAAAGGTCAGTGATAGTGCATAAGTTTGCCAGATGAAAACATTCTTTTCATGTCTATTAAGTTTAATGAAAAATTGCAGCTTTACTTTATATGAATAGAAAGATTCCATTACAATTTCAACTTGCCATATTTAAACCCTTTAATTTAATTGTGCAAAAGGTATATATTGATATACATTGACATTGGAACTTTTTATCAAAGACAGTTATCCTTTCTATTTAAATAGTGTATGTTATAAATTATCAGCAGAAAAGTAGTGACCCTCCCATGGCTAAGCATCATATCTGTCTTTAGTTACTTTCACCGAAAAACTGGAGAAAACGTGTATGGTGCTCGTCACTACTGTGTATTGCTTATTTAAATTTTGCTCATTTGCAGTTTTTGAGCTCAGCCTCACTGCCCTTGAAACATTAGAATAAAATTGTAACTTAATTTCTCTTTCCGTTTCCGCACACAATTTTTTCAGAGCTGCTCTTACAATTCTCTGAAACACAGGAGAATTTAAAATGTAATTGGAAGCACTTTCTGACAACAACATCTGCTCCCATTACCAAGCAGGCTATTATTTCCAGAGCTCTATTTCAAGGGTACAGAACATTTAGCATCCTGCTAAGATAAGCGAGTATTTCTCTGGTGGCGGTTTGCTTTTCTATTTTCAGAAGGTATTCAGGTGTAACGCCAGCTCTGACCTGAGCAGCAGCGAATGTCAAAAAGAACATTCAATTTTGCTCCTCACTCTCTAGCTCTTTCTTCTAGTTCGTTTTCTTAATTTGTTTCCTCGGGGTTTGGTTTTTTAATTCAAAACTTACCATAATCGCACTGTTTCCACTTTGTTCAAAATTGTCTTCCATTGATTGCCTTAGGTGTGCTAGTTCCTGTATGTTGGAGCAATCCACCAAGTTGATCTGCTTAATGCACAAATGACATGGTCAATAAAACATGTCTGGAAAAATTCGATCATTTTATAAAATTTCCTGAAGAAAAGGAACTCACAAACAGATGTAACACATAAGAACACCACCACAATTTATTTTCAGGACTGATACATTTATTTGCCTTCTGTTTATACCCAGAGATCCTTTATCTTCTCTAGACCTCAATTTTCTTAAAAGCAAAGAGGACCGTTTGCTGATTCTTTTAAAACTGTTTTCACCTCACTAATAATAGCCACAAACTCTAGCACGTCCCAGAGCTGTGTGCCAAGTGCTCCTCTGTGTTCTGCATAGGTTAGCTCATTTAGGCTTGGGAGACAGCAGGGTCCACATCACACGTTCCGGATGAGGACAGTGTGGCATGGATGGTGAAGCAGCTGTCCCATCCAGGACCAGGTGAGAAGGGACAGGCACAGAGGAGGAATGTCCCAGTCTTCTGCTCAGAATCACCATGCTATGCTGTGACTATACCCCTTTGCACATTTTGTAATGCTTATTTTCTCAATAAAACTGTAATGTGCTTTTATTTTATTTTTGTAGAGGGTCTAGTGGAAAAAGAAATGACATACCCCAAACTGCAGATTTAATAACTCTCATTAAAGTCATGTTATAATTAGTCACATAAAATGACGTTAGATTTTAAAAGAATATGACGTTTCCACTTACTATTGATGTTTAATGTAAAATAAATTGTTATTATATATTTAATCATTATTTTACCATGTTACCTTTTCATGTATGTTTTTTTGAAAATAGATAATGCTTTGTAATTATCTAATATTTTAGCTTCATGATTTCAGTATACGTACTCTGATTCTGTGCATGATTTGTATGCTTTCTAGCGGTTTTATGGTTCATGTTGATTTTATTACGGAATCTGATACAAAGAAGGATATTGAGGCTGTCTCTGAACTAGCAATCTGAGCGTACTGCATATAAATGATTTCTTTCCTGAACTTTGAAACAAAATACAAGTGGGAAGGAACTGATGAACATGTGAACTGACAGAGTGGAACTATTAATCAGTAGTGCTTTGAATCCAGGTTCCTGACTCTATAATGGCCACTGATTTGAAAGAAGTAAAAGAAAAAGAAACCAGACAGGCTGCCAAACATAAAAATAGTGGTTTATAGTATACAGTAAATATTATCTTCAGTTTTCGAGATATGAAGGTTTTTAGTTGCAATTAAATTTCCTGAGAAAATCTCTTTTGTTATTCAACACAAACTTTCTAATGGCCTCGTTCTATGTTATGGTAGAAGCATTTTATAATGGAAACAGATTTTTACTATTCTTTGCATCTTCTGTAATTTGACATAAAATATAAAATTTTCTTATCCATAAATTGTAAATAGATAATTACGGTGATTTCAGGAAAAAAAACAAACCAAGCCTTATTGCTTGAACAAACCCTGGGCTTTATTGGAAAGAAGTGTTCGCAGCCTGACCACCTTCCTCAGTCACTGAAGGCAGGGTGGACAAGCTTGTGTTCATAGGATGGGACCAGGGTCTGAGTACCAGGTGCGTCAACAGGGCACAGCATCCTACCTGTGACAGCAGAGTCCCCTGGGAAAGTGTCAGAGCGTGAGTTGAAACCAAGGTTTTCAGAGAGAGGATGGAAAAATGAAGTTTAGCAGGTGACGCAAAGGCAGAAGCAAGACCTGAAGAAGAACTAACACCCCAGAGGACTCAAGTGGAACATGAACAAAACCCGGGGTTGTTAGAAGCAACTGTTGCTGCAGATGCAGATGTCCACAGTATGCCCGCTTGGACGGGATGCACTGATTGGAGACACTTTCTGAGCCAACCTGGGAAGTTCTTCCGATTAATTCAGGATTCTTAGCATGAATTCTAAAGCGTTTTAGTTGTCTGTAGTGTCTTGCTCTAGGAACGGGCTGTGTCTGTGTTAATATATCCAGCGAAATTGTTCAACTTATTCATGCAAGCGGCTATCAGATAACTGAAGAAGCCACTTACTAAATGGGATTCTCTAGCATCTATAATACAATGACAACCATATTTTTATTAAAATAATAAAACCAGACAGTAATAGCAGCTAATATTTATGGGATGCTTAATTCTAGGGATTGTGCTGAGAATATCTTATGCATTATTTTCTTTAATTTTCTTAACATGCTTAATAGGGTTATTATTTTTTAATATGTATTTTATTTCATTTTAGGTTTTGGGGTACATGTGAAGAACATGCAAGATTGTTGCATAGGTACACACGTGGCAATGTGGTTTGCTGCCTTCCTCCCTATCACCTATATCTGACATTTCTCCCCATATTATCCCTCCCCAACTCCCCAGCGCTCACTGTCCGTCCTCTAGTTCCACCCTACAGACCTCAGTGTGTGATGCTCCCCTCCCTGTGTCCATGTGTTCTCATTGTTCAACACCCGCCTATGAGTGTTTGATTTTCTGTTCTTGTGTCAGTTTGCTGAGAATGATGGTTTCCAGGTTCATCCATGTCCCTACAAAGGACACAAACTCACCATTTTTTATGGCTGCATAGTATTCCATGGTGTATATGTGCCACATTTTCCCTGTCCAGTTTATCACTGATGGGCATTTGGGTTGGTTCCAAGTCTTTGCTATTGTAAACAGTGCTGCAATGAATATTCGTGTGCATGCGTCTTTATAATAGAATGACTTATAATCATTATTACTATTTTTATTGTTGCTACACTAATAGGGAAGATTTTATTAAAGTTTATGAAATATTCATAACAAACTAAAGGTCACACATATTATAAGCGAGGTGCCCAGCTCTTAAGTCTTGTGACTCAAACATTACAGTTATTATATGGTAAGTACTTTTCATGGATGTCGATAATGATCTCTATTGGGAAGATTGTTATCAGAATGCTCTCTCCTAGTAGAAAGTCCATAAATTATGAAAAGAACAAAGAAAGGAAGGAAGGAGAGAGAGAGGGAAGGGAGGGAAGGAGGGAGGGATGGGAAAGAGAGGGAAGGAGGGTGGGAGGGATGGAGGAAGAGAGTGAAGGAGGGAGGGAGGGAGGAAGGAAGAAAGGAAGGAAGGACCATTACATAGTGACACAGGAGTACGCTCTTCCTGGTTCTCTCTATAGGAAAAACACAAAATTACTCAGAGAAAGCTGAACTTGAGTTTCCTGCTGTTGAATTTGAATAAAGAACGTAGTCATTGCGTTAATAATAAAGGAAAAGTAATTATCCATGATCCAAAGATACGGAACATCTATTTTGCAAAAGCTTTTATTCTTAACTCAGTTTCTTCCTTGAAGATGTCATGTCAATGTTTTCCTGGGCTGAAACAAGGTAATCAAATATTGCTTGTATGTTGCTTAAGAAATATTTTTAATATGTGATAAATTTCCATTTATCATTTAAAACCAATGACTTAATTCAGCTTTGATAAATTTTCATTAATTATTTAACCTCAAAGAAAGCTTGTGAGACACCCCAGAGTGCTTATTTCTAACTAATAGGCAGTGCATGCAATAAACTTTTGTATAAACATTCATACAGCTTATTAATATTTAAGACTATCCTTGTTGCCAACTATCTTTTAATCAAATGTATTATTTCAAATATATCAAAGAAAATTAGAACTTTGTTAAGTGTTACTAGTATTTGAGTCAACTACAAAACTGTCACACTAAAATATAAGCAGTTTATTCTCAGTAGCTTGAAACTGAGGAATCAAATATTTCTTGTCTTCTTAGACCACCCTTGTTAAACTGTTATTCACCAGCAGGCATCCATTGCTATTTTAACAGCGTAGAGGCAGATGTGAGTCCCTAGAAACAATCTCCAGAGCTCATTATAGTTACATTTGGCTATTACACAGGTATTAGCTGAAACAGTAATATGCTTCAGCTCTAAAACAGATCCTTTGAAAGACAGCTGTCTTTAGTTGCTTTAAATATCCGTATTACTTAAAAATACTTCTAATACCAGAATCACCTCTAGATCAACAGACACAAATTCTGCTTACCGCTTTCTTGTGATAAAATTCTGTGCAAACTTGTTGAAAAGTAAAGCCAGGGGTTTTCTCCATAATGACACCTACTTCTCCCGTGAATGAATCTCTGAGGGTAGAACTTCCAAGCTGTTGACATGTTAATTCCACCTCCTCAGGAAATTAATGTACTGGCTATATATTCTGTACCTTTCTTAATTCTTGAATCAGTATATCGCGACGGGTTTCTTAGGAGTTTACAGGCTGGGTTTTCTAGCCCAAAATATTCCAAATGAAGTGGATCAGTATAAAATGAGATTGAAGTTGTGCCTCAGGAAAAATATATGAGTTTACAGTCGTAAGTAACAGGTGAAGCATATCATGGTTACTTACATCCACGTGGTATACTGAATGCTGTTGCACTCCCAATTTACTCCACCTTCCTGCTCTCATCTTCCCCCGTAATTACATGTGGTAGCTTCGAATGTCAACTTCTTGGCCTCCTATTCTCTGATGTCTCATATCTGCCTGGACTCTCCTCCTGAATCTTTCTTTTTGTGCCTTCTCTCTTCCTGTAGCTGAGTTGCTGAGTGCAATGACACCAACACACACACACACACACAAACACACACACACACGTGCCTTTGTATTGGTGGATAGTGCCGACTTATGGGCTGTAATTCCAACTGCACCCTCAGTGCTCTTCTTAAAATCAATCCATAGAATTTGAAAAACCGTTTTCTTTTTTTCTTTAGAAAATAGTATTTTTTAAAACGACTTTCTTGTGAAGGAATGCATGATCCTGATGGGAATCAATAGGAGTGAAAGTAGAGGGTCTCAGTAGCCATGACCAGACCGTAATGAGCCTGAGCCTGAAGGGGCTGCACCAGATGCTTTGCAAACATCTGGCTGGATGCAGATGATGGCAGAAGAAAAGGTCCAAAGGCTCCAACAGAGCAAATCTTCACGCCCCTTGTTTCGGACATTGCATTTTTTTTTCCTTTTTTTTTTTTGAGACAGAGTTTCACTCTTGTTACCCAGGCTGGAATGCAATGGCGTGATCTCGGCTCACCGCAACCTCCGCCTCTTGGGTTCAGGCAATTCTCCTGCCTCAGCCTCCTGAGTAGCTGGGATTACAGGCACGCACCACCATGCACAGCTAATTTTTGTATTTTTAGTAGAGACGGGGTTTCACCATGTTGACCAGGATGGTCTCGATCTCTTGACCTCATGATCCACCCGCCTCGGCCTCCCAAAGTGCTGGGATTACAGGCTTGAGCCACCGCGCCTGGCCCACATTGCATTTTTAACCAGAAAACAAGGCCAACAACAAACTGCGTCTCTCGCTGAAGAGGGCTGGTCACTGGCTTCCCAGTGTCCCTGAGTCCTAGAGGCACATGACCCATGGCCAGCACCAGCCAGTGTCCTCCTAGATGTGGATGCCCATGTTGTGCAAACCTCAGAGAAGGATAATGTGCCTCTGACTGGATTAGGGAGCTGCAGGTCCTTGAGTGTTTCTGACAGGTGAAACATCAAACTCTATTCTAAGGAAGAAGCACAGGAATGCTGGTCAGAATGCGCTGTGGAGTTTTCCGTGCATGGTGTGTGATGAGACTGGGAACAGTAGAACTCTGTGAAAACCTCAGTGGTTCTGTCATTAACTTGTCTATGACATCGGCCCAGATGCTGAATAGTTTAGTTAAATAGTTTCTGTGCCCTTGGGGGGCACATGCCAAGTAAACTCCTAAAACCTTCACCAGAGGACGGTGGAAATGTTTTCTGATTTACACTCTGCTACCTGCAATCTGGGAAGCTTTACACTCCGGAAATGTGGGTCTGGTTTGTTTAAGACTGTGATTAGCAGACACGCAGTTCTCCCTTCCAATCATGGAGGTCCTAGAAATGTCCCCACAGTGAAGTTGATGCTGGTCCAAGCTGCTGCTTGTCTGACCTCTCTCTCCTCTTGCTGGCCCTGAACCTCAGCCTGAGACAGAGCTTTGATATGACTCTCAGACGTGCTTGCTTAGTTTTCATCTTTCCTGTACAGATGCAGAATTTGGCAAATATCCTGGGGCACAGGCCCCAGGCCTCTGTCTCTCGCTGCATTTTTGGGAGAAAGCCAACAGCTTTGCTGGTCTCTTGTCCCCGGCAGCCATCATCTACTGGTGCAAATCTGGATACTCAGTTGTAATCAAGATCTGCAAGTATCAAGGGGGAAATGCAGGGGAGGACTGTGGCCTCACCTAGGCAGCCTTTCTTCCTCTCTAGCCTTGGCTCCTTAGCGCTATTTACTTCCGCAGACTTTGGGCATTCACAGAAACGTGTCTGTGCTTTCGTCTCCTCTTTGAGTTGTTCTTGGCAAGAGGGTTGCTGTGCCACTAGCTTCTCCCTCCAACACCAGTGAAAGTCTACTGTATATATGTACATGAAATAAACTATCGCATGAGCTCGCAATGGCACTTGTAATCCAAATTTAGGACTAGAGTATTTTTACATAACCTTACGTACTTTACATTGACACCTTTACTTCCTTCCTTGCAGGAAATTACAGTCACCAATGACACCAACAAAGTTATTAAATTTGTTTTATCCCATACCCTCATGTTAAAGACAGAAACTAAAAATAAGAATGCCGCCACTACCAGTATGATGACTGCGAAGACTCCTTGTTATCATTAGTATTAGTTCACCATTCAGCTTGTTTGTCACTTTGATCCTCCTGGGGTCAAACAGCTTAATACTCCATTCAGTTCTGGATAAGCTGAATTTAAAGCGAAGTAAAGAGAGACATGGTGAGTGATTCAACAACCCTACTGGTTACAATAGAAATGAGAATATACTTAAATAAATAGAATTATGTTATCCAATAAACTGGGAATAATTTAACTCCATATTTATAATACTATATAAAAAGGGTTAAATTTTATGTTTTCCCTGCATATATATAATCTATATATATAGATATATATAAATTAAAGACATAAATTAGTAAAATAAAACCATTACAAAAAAAACCTGTATCTTGAGTTAGAATGTTTTCTCAAACACTTCAAAATAATCATAAATAATATAGCAAAAAATATTTGCAACTATAATATATAAAATAACATTCAGCACAAAATAGTATTGTATTTGCACATGATAAAAGAAAAATGTAAAACATTTAGACTATGGATATATATGAGCAATTTACATCTAAAGTTGTTTCTTATAACATTTCAAGTTCATCGGACACAATCAAATAAAAACATGTTGAAAAGTGGGCAAGGGACATATATGAGCAGCCCATTCAAAAAGTAGGATTCCCAAAGGGCCAGTGTAGTAATAAGAAGTACTATTCCCAAAGGGCCAGTGTAGTAATAAGAAGTACTATTCCCAAAGGGCCAGTGTAGTAATAAGAAGTACTATTCCCAAAGGGCCAGTGTAGTAATAATAAGTACTATTCCCAAAGGGCCAGTGTAGTAATAAGAAGTACGATTCCCAAAGGGCCAGTGTAGTAATAATAAGTACTATTCCCAAAGGGCCAGTGTAGTAATAAGAAGTACGATTCCCAAAGGGCCAGTGTAGTAATAAAAAGTACTATTCCCAAAGGGCCAGTGTAGTAATAAGAAGTACAATTCCCAAAGGGCCAGTGTAGTAATAAGAAGTACTATTCCCAAAGGGCCAGTGTAGTAATAAGAAGTACGATTCCCAAAGGGCCAGTGTAAGAATAAAAAGTACTATTCCCAAAGGGCCAGTGTAGTAATAAGAAGTACGATTCCCAAAGGGCCAGTGTAGTAATAAGAAGTACTATTCCCAAAGGGCCAGTGTAGTAATAAGAAGTACGATTCCCAAAGGGCCAGTGTAAGAATAAAAAGTAGGATTCCCAAAGGGCCAGTGTAGTAATAAGAAGTACTATTCCCAAAGGGCCAGTGTAGTAATAAGAAGTACTATTCCCAAAGGGCCAGTGTAGTAATAAGAAGTACGATTCCCAAAGGGCCAGTGTAAGAATAAAAAGTAGGATTCCCAAAGGGCCAGTGTAGTAATAAGAAGTACTATTCCCAAAGGGCCAGTGTAGTAATAAGAAGTACGATTCCCAAAGGGCCAGTGTAGTAATAAGAAGTACTATTCCCAAAGGGCCAGTGTAGTAATAATAAGTACTATTCCCAAAGGGCCAGTGTAGTAATAAGAAGTACTATTCCCAAAGGGCCAGTGTAGTAATAAGAAGTACTATTCCCAAAGGGCCAGTGTAGTAATAAGAAGTACGATTCCCAAAGGGCCAGTGTAAGAATAAAAAGTACTATTCCCAAAGGGCCAGTGTAGTAATAAGAAGTACGATTCCCAAAGGGCCAGTGTAGTAATAAGAAGTACGATTCCCAAAGGGCCAGTGTAGTAATAAGAAGTACGATTCCCAAAGGGCCAGTGTAGTAATAAAAAAAGTACGATTCCCAAAGAGCCAGTGTAATAATAAAAAGTACGATTTTATAAGACAAAAGAATACTGGTTAATGAAATTATAATAAACGAATGTGTTCTGTGTAATGCTGACGTTAATGAGCCCTTTAACAATTCTAACTAAACGTTGGGGATAGGGTAGAGGAGGGAAACAGTCATGCTGACCTGCAGTGTAAACTGCTCTATCCCTTTGATGGATCATTTGGAAGAGCTCGGTGAAACTGAAGCCGGACAGACTCCGTGACCCCACACTTACCATTCTAGTATCCACCCAGAGATGCACCAGGGACACAGGAGTGGCAGCAGCATGTATAAGGCTAGTTGTTGGACCAAAAGAAAATGAAGCCAATGATTGACCGGCAGACAAATGGACAGTAAAATGAAAAATAAAATATGGTGCATTTGTATGATGGAGCATTAACTGTAGTGAAGGATATGTATGTGCAGTCTTTAGGAGTTTTAAGAGGAAAAATACTAGAATAAATATAGCTGAAGTAATAGAAATAATAAAAAGTTGCATTTGTTTGGTTTGAATCCTTTTTTTTGTGTGTGTGTGTGACAGGCTGGAGTGAAGTAGCGTGATCTCGGCTCACCGCAACCTCCACCTTCAGGGTTCAGGCAATTATCCTGTCTCAGCCTCCTGAGTAGCTGGATTACAGGTATGTGCCACCATGCCCAGCTAATTTTTTGTATTTTTAATAGAGACGGGATTTCACCATGTTGACCAGGATGGTCTCGATCTCTTGACCTCGTGATCCACCTGCCTCAGCCTCCCAAAGTACTGGGATTACAGGAGTGAGCCACTGTGAATCCTTTAATTAAACAAAAAGTATTTTATATATGTACTTAGAAATATGGTGCTATTTAAAATATAGTTTTGGTATTAAAATATTGACTGTATTGCATTTCTGTAAATTTTATTATCTATGCTCCAAATCCAATCATATTTGTATGAAACAATGCTAAATCTCTAAAGAACAAAAATGACTTCTTTAGATGTATCCTTCAACTCAATTTTTTCAATGACAAGACTATATATCACATGTAACAATAACAGATACATTCTTCTATAAATTCAAGCTGTCCCTCCTGGGTTTCATGAGTAGAAGACTGGGGTTTATTTCTATTTAGAAAAATAAACGGTACAGAAGAGGAGACAATGGGGTAAAGAAAGAAGAGGAGATAGTGAAGAAGCAGGTTTGAGTTAAAGTCCTGAAATAATGTAAGATCTTATTTTATTTATTAGTGTTGTTATTATTTTCTTTGTAGACATGAGGTCTCACTATGTTGCCCAGGCTGGTCTTTAATTCCTAAACTCAAGTGATCCTCTAGCCTCAGGCTTCCAAAGTGCTAAGATTACAGGGGTTAGCCACCACGCCCAGCCCTAGCACAAGAAATAAAATAATGCCATAGTAATTTATAGTATTCAAAACTGAACAAAACACATGTATTCTGGCAATTTATTTTAAGTGACCTACTACTCAACAGAAGAAAGGCAAGATTTACTCATCATATTTCAAGGATGCAGTTGTTGAAAAAAATAGCATTCACCTTTATAACTCAAAAAATAATGATACATTAATTCACTTGTTACATAAACATTGTAGCTTCTCAGTCATACGAATGACTTGTTTGGTTGTTAACGTCTTACGAGTTATACAACAGTACCCTAGTGGATTTGCGTAATTGGGTTGCTTAACAAACCTCATTATTAGAGAGTCCTAAGTGTGCGACTGTCAGCCCATCACACAACTTCAGCATCACTCCCCATCTCCCCACTGTAGACTTCGCTCCCTTGATTTGTAATCATGGCTCCCCTTTTTTAGATTACGTTGTTGGTTTTGGCCACATGCAGCCCTCCCTTCTGGCTGCCTTCTTCACCAACAGTCCCTGTTATCTTTTTGTTGGAAATAATATTCTATGTCAAACCTGGACTGGAAGGCAGCATATGAGATCGGTCCAAATGAGAACTGGGGGTAAGTAAAGTGGAAGGAGAGGAGATGTCACACAGTATGTCAGAGATGGAAGAGGCCTGCGTCAACAACCAGGGTGCACAATTCACACCAATGTCTGTGACTCGCTCTGCACTGTTAAAACATGCTCTCATATTAGTCCTTAGCAATCATTCCTCTATTTTTTTTTTACTGAGTTTTCTATGTCTCCAGCAACTTCTCTTTATCACACTATATTACCATGGGAAATTATGTCTTTGAATTTCAATGCTGCCTATAGAGGTCTCCAGGTCATCTTTCTTCTATACAGTCTTTGTCCCAATTATCTTGAAATTACCCCCAAGTTATGCAGAATAATTGTGCTGTCTTGAAAACAAAGCACTGAAAAGAAAACTTGTTCAAGAATTGTCAAATGTAGCATGTACGATATTACAAATACAGTTCGCAGATACTTCCCGTAAGACGGTAATGAAGAAAAGGACACGGACAAATGTTCTCAAAATCTTGTTCACAGTATTTTGTTAGGCTTGACATTTCTTTCCTGTATTTTTCCTTTTGGCTACGACATTATTCATCTAAAAAATCATGGCCAGGCACAGTGGTTCATGCCTTTAATCACAGCACTTTGGGAGGCCGAGGTAGGTGGACCACAAGGTCAGGAGTTCAAGACCAGCCTGGCAAAGGTGATGAAACCCCATCTCTACTAAAAATACAAAAGTTACTGGGCATGGTGGCGGGCACCTGTAATTCTAGCTACTAGGGAGGGAGGCTGAGGCAGAGAACTGCTTGAACCCAGGAGGCAAAGGTTGCAGTGAGCCGAGATATCGCCACTGCCAGCCTGGGTGACAAAGCAAGACTCTGTCTCAAAAAATATATATGTAAGTGGCATTATTGCTTATTATTTTGTTCCTTCTGCTCAAGACTATTTCATATTTTTTCCACTAATGTTATTTCACTTTTCTATTCTACGGCTGTTTTTCAACATGAGTGTATCCAATAAAACCTTATTACTTTGTTCTGACCTCAGCATAGTTGCCCAAAAAACCTAATGAATAAAGCAAATGTTGTCCTGGTTTGTTTGTTTGTTTGTTTTGGGATAAACAGCTTAGATATAGCAAATGCATATTTTAAAATAGATTTTTAAATATTCGGATATATGTAAAATATATCCGAAAATAATTATTGTCTCAGCTTCAATTTTCGGGATGCCTTAGGTTGCATAAAAATAACTGTTGTGTCAGTGGTATAATATCCTGGATACTCCCCAAACCAAACCACTGAACAATTAGCTCCAAATTAATGCTAAAAAATAAAACAATAGTAAACATATTAAAAGTATAATGCCAAAATTCAGAAAGTTGACCTTTCAAAGTATTTGTTGCTTCTGAAATAAAAACTGCTCCCTAAGGACCAATTCTCCAAAAGCAGAAGTACACAACCCCAATTCCAACCTTACGGTCACATTACATTAGACACCCTATAGCGTCTCCGTAAATAACTCTCAGATATCATTGGTACCTGCCAGGAACATTTGGGAAATGCCTTGATAGCAGATAATGAAAGAAAGACAACATGTATATTCTCAGTTGTCTGTTCAGCAAATATCTATTTTTTGTGCATAGACAAAAAAACACCCTGGGTGTACCTATGGTATAGATCATAACTATGTATTTGTGAATTACATTTTGTGGTAAATCAAGGGACACCAAGGCACTAAATCACAATGTAAAAAGTGAAATCCACAAAAATAATAAACTTGTAACACATCTTTTTTTTCATCAGGAAAAAGCCAGAGGTCAAAGGCATAGAAAGACGTTGGCCTCTCTCTCCAGCACTCGATCGGGGCTGTGGCGTGATCTGAGAGGTGCCAGCATCACGGCTTCCCACCAGGTCCCCATGCATGGAGAGGCTGATGGTTGTTTGAGACAACACAGGTCTACCATAGCAAACACAGGAATTCATATCATGAAAGGAATATTGCTAAAAATAAAAGTTAAAAAAATTAAGCAAGTGTCATTAGCTTAGCAGCACTGGGTATTCAGTTGATAGAAAAGGAATGGATATTCCATCGTGGGAAGCAGTGGATTTTTCCTCTTATGCAGGAGGAAATCTTTGGCTAATCTACAACCTGACACATAATAGCTAAAGGGAGAAACACATGTGGATTGAGGCTATGGTCGTAGGAACAGTGATTAGAAAGAGCGAAAGTCTTTGAAAACACAGAAAACAAGAGAAGTCAGGCAAGCTTTGTGCAGCTTTCATGCAGAGATGGACGAGAAGAAAGAGAGTGCAAAGAACAGGACGCCGCACTGGACTCCACATTGGTTCAGAACAGTTCCTCGGTGACAGAGACCCAGCAACTCAGTTAAGTGACATTCTCCCTGGAAAAGCACCTCACGGAATAAGACAAATATGCTTCTCTAATCATGGTGCCTATATTCTTTGGGGGCAGAGAAACAGTTGAGTCAACAAGAAAGTAATTAATAGTAACAACTGTGTAAGCAATTTTCAATGAAGGATGAAGATTGGCCATCTTTGTGTAGATCATGTAGACCCTCCGGGGATCATAGTTAAAATGCTACCTGAATTGAACATGAGGATTCTTATATGACAAGAGAAATGTTTCTCAGGAAAAAATAAAATCAGGTGCAAAGGGAGAAACTTGTTTGGACTTTTCAAGGAAAAAACAGCCATTGTGCCCTGGGAGAAACAAGCCCAGGGGAGGGGAGTGTTCGTGAGACCCGTTGGGGTCACCTTTTGCAGAGTGACTCTCATTGCTGAGTGAAGTTTCTTCTGCAGTACATACAGAAGAACATGTCAGTCCATGTAAGAGACATAGATAGCCTTGCAATGTCAGACAAAATGCCCAAAGGCATTCTCCGTAACTGGCTAGAATAGAGCTTGTACTCTCTAAAATGTTTTAAATGACTGTGACACATCTCGTACCTGGAACACTGTAAATGAACACTTTACAGGAACTCATGGATGAATAGATCACTTTAATGTATTTCATTCATAGCATAACGGGACATCAGATGAGTTATCCTTTCACATGTTGCCTGATTTATGTTCAGACTTCATCTGTAGACACAGATAAAGTAACCAATCGTGCAAAGTTGTTGAAGAGAATCAAAAAGGAATATCCTTCTGAAAGTACAAAATACTATGATGGGAGTATAAAATTAGGGGTTAGGTAATAAAGCTGATTCAAAGCTTCCTTGGGTCCATTCCCTTTGGTGGGCTGAGGCACAGCTTTGAAATCGAGTAGACAGATGCTGAAGGAAGTGTATTGTTCAATTAGGCTGTATGTCAGATGAGGGTGCAAGCAGAAATAATGCTTTAATTCCACTCCTTGCTTCCAAGCAGACTCCAGCACTCCTGGAGCGTGGAGAAGCCTGTGTAACCCCTGTGCTCACTTCAAGTCACCATTTTTCTCCCTCTCTGCCCCTCTCCACCCCCAGCTCATCTAATGTGGCTGGCTAGTGGGATTATATTTGGTGGACTGAAAACAATTTTGCTTCCTTTTTTTTCCCATTTGAACCATAAATTTTGCTTTCTGCGGGGCCCCAAAATGTCAAAATTACACCAGGTTTATTCCCAGTGCTGTCTTCATTTCCAGCACCATGAGGTTCAGTGTCTGAGGACCAGCAGCTAGCCTGGAGGAAGACAGCCCTACCGCGGGAGAAGCCACGGAGCAGAGCTCGCTGACACGTGACTCTTTCCACATTTGCGAGGTGCCACGGACGGCTGTCAAGACTCCTTTATTTGTAGAAATCGAGAGTGACATCAGTGATATGCAGCTGGGGAGACTCACATCTTCCCTTGAGCACCTAGTGGTCTTAATGCCCCATCCAAATTTTACTATTGGCAGTGGATGCAATTTCCCCACAATGACCCACACTTTTTAACTACAGATCATCAGTCCTACTTTACAGATACATTTACAAGTTTTCAAGAAAAATATCTTAAATGATTTAACTTACGCGAATTTTTTTAAGCATCTAGAGTCATTTACGCTAGCACTTACCATCAAGACACAGTAATCAGCGTGGTGTGCTTGTAACTATTATGAATAATAGATGGACATTTGGACTGCTTGTAAACTGTAAGTGATATGCTTTTGGAAGCACGCATTTATTTTTATATAACTTTTTAGATAAATGCTATGAATATATAAAACTAGGGCATCAAATATTTATCACATAACTGCTAACATTGTTTTTTAATGTAATCCAACACATTCCACGGAGAACCACATGCTGATTACGTTAGCACAGAAAGTGACTGATGTTTTCTGAAGTAATTGCAATTAGAAATGAAGACACTGAAATGTATGAGGCAAGAGTAAACAATGGCAGAATAAAAAACATTGCATTCTGGCTTGGCAGTGGAATAAACAGTTTAATTATTTAATTTGTTACAATTTTTCAAAATTGAGGGCATGAGCTCAAAATTTAGAACTGTAATGTAGCCATTAACCTGACAAAAGAAATTGTATATGGACATTGTGTATTTGGAGAAATCAAATCACATAAAATTGAGGGGAAAATGTACTTCTCTAGACGTCATGCAAACCTCTCAAATTAGAATAGTGTAAATGCCGAAAAACAGGCTACATAGCTTATTTTTATTTTTTAACTTGTGAAGAAAAATTGTTGAAATTTGAAGAGCAGTTTTCCAATGAGAAGATCATATGTATCCAACCTCATTAGTGTTTATTTTCATAAACAAGTATTTAATTTTCAGTTCTGGCTTTGAGAAGTTTTGCTTTGAGGAAGAAATCAGGTGAGCTGTATGCAGCTTCTACAAACTCTGAGGACTTTTATAAATTAATACTTTCTCAATACAGAGTAAAAAGAATTTTTTTCCTGTGTCCTCTATAAAAGTAAATTATTAAGTGAATGTCTGAACAATTCAATATGATGAATTTAAAAATCTAACAATGTGTTTAAGATCATTGTTAAATAGGAAGTGTGAATTCCAAGAAGACTGAGCAAGTAAACAATCACACTCACGTCTGATATTTATTGGAAAATAGTGTGACTAGTTGAAAACTTGAAAAATTTATTACAATAAATAGCTAACTTTAAACAACACTCTGAAACAAAAAGTGTAAAAATACTGAAGAGCTTTCCTTTCTAAAACAAAACATGTGTTTGATTAGGTCGTTTCTTTCTAGAATCAGCACAAGTATTGTTCAAAGTGGGAGGTAAGCCTCAGGGTCCAGAAGTTAAGACAGAAGAAAACAAACAAATTTGAAAACCCACACCTGACAATGGTAATGAGTTTTATGTGGATATAGAGCAGGTACATTGGATGACTTTGCGGGGAGAGTAAGTGGTTGGTGGATGAAACGCAAACCCAGCAATGAGGATGGGAAATTAGATGCATGCAGGAAGTTAGAGTGACAAAGAGTCCTCTGGTGGCTGCTGTGACCTAGGCTAGGAGATAGGAAACTGTCATCACAAGGAGCTCTGCCTGTGATCAGCGTGGTCAGGAACAGGGTGTGGAGTGAGTGTTGTGTATCAGATCAGTGTCAACACGTGCTGACCCCAGTGTCCACATAGCTTGGTCTCGGGTTTCCTCCCTGCATTGACACTGATGATGTGGTATATAGACCTTACTAGGTCTGCAGGTTAAGTTGAAAGGGAAAGTTTTCCTGAGTGAATTTAGATTTTCTGTATAAAAGAGCCAAATTTATGGACCACTTGGTTATATATACTCTGAGACAAATTAAAGGTATGCTGGCATAAGAAGACATTGTTACAGAGGAATAATAAGTGAATACATTTGAGGACCCAAGCTATCTACACTCAGCCTGGACCCTGAGAAGCAAAAGCACATTTTACAGCCTACATTAACATGATTTGGCTATTCGATTCTCTTCAGTGGGTCCCCTTCACAGGGACTGTGCAGCTCCAGCACACGTTTTATTGTTAATTGCAGGAATGTTGAGAGACCCAGCAACCTTTCAATGAGAAGCATCAGTAGTCAATAAATGCCAGAGGATTTTCTTAATCCCTTCTCTCAAAATCCTCACCTTGCTGTTTCCGCCAATCCTGAGCTGTTGTTTTGAAAGTCATACTTTAAATCGCACTTCCAATTCTCAATTAATTATCATCTTGCTGTCTCCCTGCAAACCCAGCCACCAGGCACTGGCATAGCCTCGTGAGGTGGTGTTCCTCCTTACCTGAGTGAGACGTAAACTTGGCTTTGTCTTAGCAGTTCATGTTGGTGATATCTGGGGAGTCAGGTTTGGCAAATGTCTAGAAGTATTGACTTCCACAAAATAACAATAATCCTTTAGTCTAGAACAAAGTTTATTAAATCTAATTTCACAATACTTATTTAATTTCTTCTTCCTGAAAACAACACATCTGTAAAACAATAGGAGCTTTATTGGGTTATTTATTTATGTTGCTATAAAAACATCTGGTAATTGCTTTATTAAATAGAAATAATATTGTAACAAAACATTGGCCATCTTGCTTCTTTAGGTATCTGAAAGCAAAAAATGTAGCAGTCATGAACTATAGAACATGAAAAAAGCTATTTTTGGCTGCCATTGCAATAATGGAGCCTGATTTTAAAATATTTATTTTTAAGAGAGACTGGGTTCTTCAAAATGGCACAAATAAGAAAATTTTGCATTCATGGTGCCAAATTCTTCTTAGTACCCTATACAATCCAACTTTAAAAATAAAACTAATAATTTCATAGTAATTTTTAAATTACTTGGCCTAATTAAAAATATGTTTATTTAAAAATACAACCTCAGATAAATATAGGAACTAAATAAATCCTCATTCTCAGCAAACTGACACAAGAACAGAAAATCAAACACCACAATGTTTTCACTCACAGGCAGGTGTTGAACAGTGAGAACACATGGACACAGGGAGAGGAGCATCACATCACACACTGGGGTCTGTTGAGGAAGAATAGGAGAGGGACAGCGGGAGGCAGGGAGGATGGGGAGGGATAACATGGAGAGAAATGCCAGATACAGGAGACAGGGGGATGGAGGCAGCAAACCACATTGCCGTGTGTGTACCTATGCAACAATCCTGCACGTTCTGCACATGTACCCCAGAACCTAAAGTACAATAAAATATATGTATATATATATTTTTAAAAAGCATCAACCAGGCCGGGTGCGGTGGCTCACGCGTGTAATCCCAGCACTTTGGGAGGCCGAGGTGGGTGGATCACGAGGTCAAGAGATCGAGACCATCCTGGTCAACATGGTGAAACCCGTCTCTACTAAAAATACAAAAAATTAGCTGAGCATGGTGGCGCGTGCCTGTGATCCCAGCTAGTCAGGAGGTGGAAGTAGGAGAATTGCCTGAACCCAGGAGGCGGAGGTTGTGGTGAGCCGAGATCGCGCCATTGCACTCCAGCCTGGGTAACAAGAGTGAAACTCTGTCTCAAAAAAAAAAAAAAAAAAATTATACACAGATATTTGACCCGAAATCCACTGTTTATAATGCAAGTTGCTAATGAGGATAACAGCTGTATGCATCATAGGGTCTGTGTATCCTACCTACCTACCTATCATCTACAGCTATATATACTCATTATGTGTGTATTTCTATAATGTTTGGGGAGGAAAGACATTGAGAACCCTCCCTTTTAATTTTGAGGTTTAACATTATCAAAACTTGTCAGACTTGGTGGAAGGAAAGGGTCCTAAGTTACAATTAAACATGCTATGTAAAGGCATCAGGCTCGAAACTAAGTGTGCGAAGTGAATTTAGTTCCTCGCAGCATCTGCTGTATTTAGCAAACAGACCTGTTTACCCCGGAATGGCAGTTACGCTCTGAACATGTAGCTAAGGGACAGAGCTTGAACACTGGAGGGAAAACAGAGAACCAGGAGACACCACGACCCTCGCAGAATGGACAGATGAGCAAGAACATCCTTGACAGTGGGCATTTAGGACACACTGTACTGTAGAAGGCTCATTTAAAAAAAAAAAAAGCAGGGCAAGCTAGTGCAGAGATCAGATGTTGTAGAATTCCTGCCAACTGCTGTTTGCAAACCAGTTTATAAAACCTTTCGAAGTGGAAACCTGGATTCTGTGCCATATTATACAAATGTGGAAGCTTAAACTATTAATTGGATTAAAAGAAATAAAATTGGCGGGAGGGGAAATAATTATTTAAAAATATTGAATTTGGCCAGGCGTAGGGGCTCATGCCTGTAATCCCAGCACTTTGGGAGGCCAAGGTGGGTGGATCACCTGAGGTCGGGAGTTTGAGACCAGCCTGGACAAGATGGTGAAACCCCCTAAAAATACAAAAATTTAGCTGGGCATTGTGGCAGGTGCCTTTAATCCCAGCTACTCAGGAGACTGAGGCAGGAGAATCCCTTGAACCAGGGAGGTAGAGGTTGCAATGAGCCGAGATCGTGCTATTGCACTTCAACCTGAGCAATAAGAGCAAAACTCTTCTCAAAAATAAATGAAACAAAATATTGAATTTGTCTAAATATACTTATTCTGTTAATATACCTAGGAGCTAGAGTACTACCGTTTTTCATTATAGTAGTAGTAATATGATTAGAGTTCAATTACCTTAACACTGTCCTTCTAAAATAATGTTACGTAAGATTGATTTTCTGTCAAATGAGTAAAGCACAACTTTTAAAAATGCTTAAATTATTAGATATAATTTGTGCAATTTGAAATACTAATTGGTTGAAAATGTAGGTTCCTTATGTATGATGTCTTATGAAGTTCTTGAATTATTAATGTTTTAATATTTTATAAAGTTTTAACAGAACAACATGTAATTTTCCATTGTAGTGGGACAGCTTTTACTCCACAATCCAGCAAAACAGAAGGCAGCAGCTGAACCTCAGAATGAGGAGTTTTGCTTTATTTTGATTTTTCAGTCAAACTGACTGGCAACCTTACAAGCTATGTAACTGTGAATAAACCTGACAGCTTCTCTAGCTTTCGTTAATTTATCCATGGAATGCGTTATGAGGATTTAGTAATGTAAAAAGGGTTAAAGTTCTAACACTACGAGGAATACAATAGACTATTTGTGGTAAGCATTACTCACGGACTGACCTGGATCGAGACCCAAGGCAGCATTACACTTCTGAGTAGGTGCTGCTTGGGACCTCGCTTCCTATCTGTTGGATAATCCATCACTGGCTAGGAGGAGTAAACAGCTGGGATACCTCACTACACTCTAACTTCTCTCCTTCTCTAGTAGTACTAAGTCTGTCGAAAGTGTGGAATCTGCAACCACTGTAGGAGTGTGCAGGCTCAGGTGAGTAATGCCAGCGTGAGGCGTCATAATACTGGGTAAAAAGAAAAACAGAGCAAAACTGCCCTGGGGTTCTGGAGCCATTGGTTCGAGCCACCCCTTTGCCACTATCTTCATGACATTCTATGCGTTTAACTTTCCTGATTTCCATTTTCCTCATACTTAAAATTAAGAATGGTTACCATTGTTGTTATTTTCTATTTTAGGAGTTATAAACTATTATTAGATGAGAAAAATAAAAGATAACAATTTTTAGGGAAAAAGCAAATTGGTTATTATCCCCTGGTGATATAATAGTTTGCCTTGAAGCACCCTGAATGAAAGATGTTGAAAAAAAAAAATGCCACTCTGATTGTTATGCTTTTGTAAGTGAATTTTTCCTTCTTTCCAAAAGATAGTAAAATAATTTCTTTGTCTTTGATATATTTAAAGCTTACTGTATGTGTTTAGGTAGGTTTCTCCTCGGAAACTCTATGAATCTTCTCATGGAGCGAGTGGTCAACTTTGATGTGTCAAAAACAAAATTATAACAAATTTAAAGATATAATTGGCTTTCATTGACAATTCCAGCATCAGGCAACATTGCATTGTATCAAATATAACAGGTATTGTGATGAGCTGAGCAGAGGGGTTTAGCATTGGAGGCAGAGAAGGCTGACGAGAGCAGAAATAAGCTCATTTCAATTACTTGTCTTAGAGGGTTAGAATAGAGGCCACTTCCTTGTCGTGACAGCTCAGGGGAACTGGGCCCCTTTAGATTAGTTGCTATGACTCCTGTTTTTCTTTCATTTTTTTGAAAACTGGTCCATTTCAGTTTGAATACATGCACCTAGCATGAGTGACTCCATTCTGGTCTGGTCTGTAGGGGCCTAGTACAGGAGCCCAGTCTAAAACAATGATATCCTATAAATTTTGTTCAACAACTCCCCTGTTACCCAGACACTCATCTAAGTGAGCATGTGAGTGAAACACAGGACGCTTTGTCACTCTCAGTTGCCATCATTCTGGGTTTCAGCCTCAGCATGTCGTTCACAGGTCGTACGTTATCATGTTTCTTTGAGATGTTGTCACTTCAGGCGGAGGGAGACCCTTTGGTGTTAAGCAGATGGCTGCGTGCAGATATTTAAAATGTTTTGACAGGTAACAGTGCACCAGGGAGACTACTATGACGACCATCAGGAGGGTAATAGCAAGAGTTTAGCATATGCTCCTTAGCCAGGGTCCTCATGAGTAAAACTAAAATTCAACAAAAGAAAAACAAAAGTTAATGGCGAAATCAACTATAAATGGAATCTCTGAGTCCAGAAAGCAGTCAAATGAAATTTTTAGATTTGATGCTGAGGAATATTTTTCTGGTCTGCGGGCTGAATGTCTCTATTACTCTGTTCTCACACTGCTGTAAAGAACTTCTTGAGATTGGGGATTTTATAAGGAAAAAAGGTTTAATTGACTCACAGTTCTACAGGCTATAAGAAGGCATGGTTGGGAGGTCTCAGGAAACCTACAATCATGGCGGAAGGGAAAAGGGACATAAGCATATCTTCACACACCTGAGCAGGCGAGAGAGGGCAGAACGGGGTGTGCTACACGCTTTCAAACAAATGGATCTCATGGGAACTTGTGCACTATCACAAGAATAGCAAGGGGGACACCTGTCCCCATGATCCAATCACCCCTCACCAGGTCCCTCCCCCAACACCGGGGATGACAAGTCATCATGAGACTTGTGTGGGGGGCACAAAGCCAAACCATATCAATCTCCAGTTGTTGTGGCATTGAGCATTTTGAGAAGTCTCTGAGTGAACTGCCCAGGAGGCACAAGCCCCTGAACTTTACTTCAGGCTGTCCAGCTCCAGCTTGTAGGGCTTCAGGGACAGAGGAGTTCTTGCTCTTAGAGATGCCAAGTGGGAGAAAATAGGATTGCAGGAAACCAGAAGGGTTCAAGTCCAGTCCAGTCTACAGGTGAATCATAAAAACTTCAAAACAGTGAACAGGGCTAAATCTAGCAACAGAGGTACTGTTTTCTTCTGAAATATTATCTTTCTCTTCACTGTCACCACCAATCCTACTGAAGATAACGACAGATGACCAATTTGTCCACAAAATAGGACTAATCTCTTTGAACACAGCCTGATTATTAAGTGCAGCAAGAATAGTGACTGCCTACATGGGCACGTGTTAAGTGTGCTTCTCCGGAACTTTTGGTAAGGAATTTCAGATTAGATATTTCAAAGCCTCTTGAGGTTAAGAAGCCAAGTGAAAGACTTGCCATCATACTGTACTTGGAACACCTAAAAATCTGGATTCATTCTCTTCTCAAGGTCCCCAAAATAAAACTTTAAACATGGTCCTTTCCTGTGTCTTTTGACTTCTCTGACTGACCTGCATTAAATAACTTATTTTTGACACCTGAAGATTCGGGTGAATTCTTTGCTTCTCAAGGTCCCCAAAATAAAACTTTAAGCACAGTTTTTCCCTCTGTCTTTTTGCTTCCTTGACTCACATGCATCAAATCATTTATTTTAACTGTGCCTTCCGCTGTTAGGTTGGATTCACAGTTTTATTACCTGAAACATCTAGGAGATACCATAAACTTGTTGACTAGTAATACATTTAGGTAAAAATGCATGTGTGCATGCATTTTTAATGCTGACAGTTTTGAAGACATTTCTATTTAATTTTACTGAAATCGTAAAATCAACTTTTATTTACCAAACATTATCCCAAATCACATGAATTCGGAAAAATATTGAATGAGTTTCTACTTTTCCAAAGGTTTTGTAAATAATTTATGAGAACTCATTTATCCCTAAGCCAATTTGAACAGAACTGCTTCAAAGAATTTAATAAATTAGCTGTACACTGTCTTGAGGCAGAAAAATATCACATATATACAAACAGACATACATAAACGTACAGACAGCTGCAAAGATCTTAAAGTTTTCATTACGATTTCCTATTTGCAGTTTCAATTTTTTCCCCTAACCTTTGAGATGACCAGTTTTTCGATTGTGTGTCCATTGCCCTAAGCAATTGTGAGCTGGACCACCCTAAATTGGCATTTCCGAAGGGATGAGTCTTAGAAAATGTACATTTCAAAGGCAAAGAACTTAGATTTTGGTTCTAAAGATCACAGTTAGGTGGGACAAGGAAAGGCGTAGGCAACGAGCTAAGTTAAGAGGATGGTCGGCGAAGGCAATGTGGTGTGGACTTCCGGGCTTTCCAGACTCAGTGCCTGCGTTTTACCAGACTCTAAAGCCCTGGCAGAGTTCATTAGCAACCATTTACGATGCCTGGGCTCAGCACACAGGGCTCTGAACTCAAGAATTTCGGAGGATGTAGAGAAACAAACCCAGTGAACCTGAGGATTTCACTTCTATAAATGTTTACCTAGCATTCTCTTTTTCTGCAGGGAGGGATGGCAACCGATTAGAAACACTATCAGATTAGATTGTTCTTGTCAATTCTTCAGCACTTCATTTGCCTTCCTAAGGAGTCTTTTAAAGAGGCAGCTTTGAAAAGAATCTTTAGAAGTTTCTGCACATCAATTAAAATAGGCTTCTCTGGGTAGGTCTAATCTGAGGGCTCTTATTTCCAAATGCACTTCGTTAATGAACAGTCTTGTCCATCTGATACGTTCCACACTAGCAGCAGCAACTCCGTGTGAGTCGGCAGCAACCTCAATTCTTGCCTCCTCGGAAGAAATAACTAGCCTAAGGGGCATAAGGCAGGAGAGAGCAAAGTTTTAGAGCAGGAGTGAATGTTTATTAAAAACTTTATAACAGGAAAGAAAGGAAGTAAAGTATACTTGGAGGAGGACTCAAGCTGGTGGCTTGAGAGACTCAAGTGTGCAGACCTTTGACCTGGAGACTTCTATGCTGACAGCCTTCCAGGGTCATTTTCCTTACCCCCAGTTTTCCCTTGGGGCAGGCATCCATCTGTGCAGTGGCCTGTCAGCACCTGGGAAGGGCTGATGTGGAGTGTGCTTACTGGAGTTGTTCCCCTGCTCACTTGAGGCCTTCCTCCCATAACAGTTGAGTGTTTCCAGAGGAAGGTCATACAGCGGTTAAACTCTGCCATTTTGCTTTTCAGGGCGCATGCTTCGACCTACTCGCCCGACTCCTGGATTCCAATTTTTTTTTTTAATTCAGATGGAGTCTCACACTGTCACCCAGGTTAGAGTGCAATGGCGCGATCTCAGCTCACTACAACCTCCGCCTCCTGGGCTCAAGGGATTCTCCGGCCTCAGCCTCCCAAGTAGCTGGGATTACAGGTGCCTGACACCACGCCCAGCTTATTTTTGTATTTTTAGTAGAGATAGGTTTTCACCATGTTGGCCAGGCTGGTCTCAAACTCCGAACCTCAGGTGACCTGCCTGTTTAGGCCTCCCAAAGTGCTGGGATTACAGGCATGAGCCACCACGCCCAGCCCAACTTCTGAGATCTTATTGGGAAGCGGCTTCAGCTGTTTTCTGTCTACTGGGAGACTGCCTTTCCCTGGAGCGGGCTGTGAGCCATTCCTGTTGTAGAGAGACAGACAGTTTAACAACCATGTAATTATCACCTCGTGCTTTCCTGACACTCCTGGTGGTGTGGTGGCCCTCTTCTGCCCTGCTCGTGTCTGACTACCCCCCTACCATAACACACGTAATGGTACAGCAGTTCAAAATTCTTCACTATTTGTGTAAGTATTTGCAGCTTCCAAGTCATAGCCAGAAGATAGAGCATTGGGTTCTTTAGAAACTAAGAATCACATTTTTACATTGAATCGTGGTGATACAGGAGTTAAGAAGAAATTACTTAGGCAGATGGTGAGGGCACGAAAGTCCTTGGTAAGGTTTTCCTTTTCATGAGAAGAAGCCCCAAATCATTTTCCTTTTTTTTTTTTTTTTTTTAGATGGAGTTTCGCTCTTGTTACCCAGGCTGGAGTGCAATGGCGTGATCTTGGCTCACCGCAACCTCCGCCTCCTGGGTTCAGGCAATTCTCCTGCCTCAGCCTCCTGTGTAGCTGGGATTACAGGCACGCGCCACCATGCCCAGCTAATTTTTTTATCTTTAGTAGAGACGGGGTTTCACCATATTGACCAGGATGGTCTCGATCTCTTGACCTCGTGATCCACCCGCCTCGGCCTCCCAAAGTGCTGGGATTACAGGCTTGAGCTTTGTCATTTTCTAACAAAGAGCAGCCTGTAAAGTCAAGCTTCGGACATAGACACGCAAGCTGGGAGTTCCCAGGGGCGAATGCTGCCAGGAAAGAACTACCTGGGGCTGGACATGTTCAGGATGGCAGCTCCATCTTGAAGGTGTACGGTAAGGAGCTAACGAGTTGGCCCGCCTAACCGGAGAGTTCATGTGCATGATAATGTGATACAGCTGGCCTAGAGTTAGAACCAGTACAATGCCATTTTAACATGGGAAAACTGTTTCCTTTCTCCTCACAATGACTGCTAGCCACGGCTTCTGTTAACTACTAAGATTACCTTGCAAAATGCAAAGAGGGGACAAGCTGCACACTTTCTCTTATCTGTAACAGCCAGAATTGCTGGCCTTTGTTTACCAAAGTAAGCACCCCCAGATAATTCCATCCTGGCACCAAGTAACCTAAAATTATGTGGACCCCACACCTGTCCAAATAATGTATAAACTAATGTTTACCTTGACCTCTGTAAACCACTTAAGTGGCAATCGGAATGACAAAAGTCCCCTGGCCCTTGGAATGTCTGGAGCCCCTCACCCTCCTCTCAGCCTAGGAGGTGATTGACAGCTTTCATTCCCATCTCCGTTCCTCACCCGCACTCCCAAGGTGGTTTTGTGGGTATAAAAAGGTCTAGTCACTCTTCTTTCTCTGCCACGGGTTGGAGAGATGTGAGTCCTCTGTGGTCGCCGGCAATAAACCCTGTAATTTGGCATTCTTTTGTTCTGGTGTTGACTGTCTGTGCTGAGTGCGATATAACAATAAGGTTAGGGTGGGGAGACCAGCCTTCCTCCAGACTCTGTGAAGGTCTCATCTGGTTGAACCAATCTGTGAGCCCTACATAAATGAGACACCTCTTCAAGGCGGACTGTAACATCTGGCTCATCCACCTGCAGCCTTCTCCTCTCGGAAGCCCCCTCTCTCTCTTTTCCTTTCTCTTTCTTTTGTCTATTAAACCTCCACTCCTAGACTCCTCGTGTGTGTCAGCATCCTAAATGTTCTTGGCTCAAGATGGCAAACGCTGAGTATCGACCTCCAGCAACGTAACTGCTTCATTGGGTCTCTCAGAGCTAAGATAAGAACCTAAAAGGTAAACACCACTGGGCTGGGTTATGCAATGTTTTCAGTGTTGTTCTTTGCGTGGACATTTTCTTGAGGTTGTCAGGTGACCCAGTATCAGGGAACCTGCTCTGTGACTCAGCTTATGCTTTCAAAAGAGTCCACCTTGGGGGCCCTCTAACAGCTGATAGTGTCCTAATTGTTTTTCTTTTTGAGGCAGAGTCTCGATCCATCGCCAGGCGCCAGATTGGAGTGCAGTTCTGAGACCTCGGCTCACTGCAATCTCCATCCCCCGGGTTCAAGCAATTCTCCTGCCTCAGCCTCCCGAGTAGCTGGGACCACAGGGGCACACCACCATGCCCAGCTAATTTTTGAATTTTTAGTAGAGATGGGGTCTCACCGTGTTGGCCAGGATGGTCTTGATCTCTTGACCTCGTGATCCACCCGCCTCGGCCTCCCAAAGTGCTGGGATTACAGGCGTGAGCCACCGCAGCCAGCTAGTGCCCTTCTCATTTCTGCCACATGGTTAAGGGCTTGACTCTGAGGTTCCCTCCATCAGCATAGCCCATGATTTTCCCTTGTCTTAGTGCACAAGAAAAGGAAATGAAAGGGGACCAGGTTCTGAGTTTGCCTCCCTGCAGGGAGGGGCTGTAACCTTGGCTGAGGCAACTTCCTTTGACAGGTGGCAATTCCTTGGGGCTCCATGAAGACCAGTCAGCCCCCAACTCTGGCAGCACCTGGAAACCCGATCACCTCATTCCCGCAGGGAGATCTTGGGGGTGCACCACAGCAATCTACAAGGATTTTTTTTTTGTCATTTTATTTTATTTTTCCAATATGTGTGTTTCTCAAAAATCTTTTCTACAGTTGCTCATGAGCTCTTAACCATGAGCGTCATCAGTACTTTGTCGGGCAATGAATGAAAGGAAGATGAGGTGACGTCCATTTGAGTCAGCTTACGCAACAGTCATCTGCTCACTGAAAACCGCAGTCCCCATTGTTTCCTCATGCTCTGCACCCAGTGACCCAGGATCAGCAGCCTTAGGACGCGAACTCCTCTGATCATTGTCCTGCCCTGGGAGTTTCCAGTCGACTGAGAATGTGTCATGGACATTGTCAGTGAATGCTGAGCTGTTTTCCCTGAAAAATCTCAGATGAGCCCTAGTGACATCCTTGAGGGCACCCAGATCGGCTTCCAGGTGTCGAAGAAAAGTGTCAAACATTGTAAAATATTTTAAGAGATTTATTCTGAGGCAAATATGAGTCACCATAGCCTGTGACACAGCCCTCGGAAGGTTATGAGAACATGCACCCAAGGTGGCTGGGGTACAGCTGGGTTTTACATATTCTAGGGAGGCATGATATGTCAATCAAATATGTTTAAGAAATACATTGGTTTCATTCAGAAAGGCAGGGCAAGTCGAAGCAGGGGATTCCAGCTATAGGTAAATTTAAACATTTTCTGGTTGACAATTGGTGGAGTTTATCTGAAGATCTGGAGCAAAGGAAATGCTCAGGTTAAGATAAATGATTGTGGAGCCCACGTTTGTTGTGCAGAGGAAGCTCTCAGATAACAGACTTCAGAGAGAGCAGGTTGTAAAATATTTCTTATTGGACTTAAAAGGGTGCCTGGCTCTTAGTTGTATATCTCCTGGATTTGGAAAGGAAGGAAGGAAAACAAAAGGGAAAGGGGATTCTCCATATAATTTGGATTTTTCCCCCAAGAGACTTTGCAGTGTAATTTCATGGAAATATGTTTTGGGGTTCAATAATTTTTCCTTGTAACCTAATATTATGCCAGAGTCAGATTAAAAAGTCACAATATATAGGGTCAAATAAAACCCATTTGATGAGAATTTATGGTTTGCAGCACATGGCTCCCCAGACCCCTTAGGCAGGAATTTGGCCAAGATTAAAAAAAACACACACACACAATCGGAGCTTAGTCCTCGTGGGTTTCTAACAGGTGTGGAAACAAGCATGGCCCCCTCCAAGGCTGGCTGGGGAAGGGAGGCATGGACTGCTGCAGGCATGCTCCTGTTACACATTTGGACAAAGGCAGCGAGTTTCTACAGGATGCCTTCCCTTTCTGAAGGGAGACTCATTCCCCAGTTCAAACATCTTCAGTTTTCTCGTGTGCGCACATACACAGGAATATTCCAGGAGCACTGCTTGTGCTGGCAAATTATTTCAAACGACATAACTGCCTATCAGTCAGGGACTAGTTACACTAATTATGCTACAGCCATACTTGGCCACCTAAAAAGAATGAGGTAGGCTTTTATACACTTATAAGGCAAGACCTCCACGTTACGTGGGAAAAGATCCAAGCTAGTTGGAGAACAGTTTTCAGCGCGTGACCATCTGTGAGGGAAATCACAGAGGAGAGATAAAGTGATTCAAAAACGGAATAGAAAGACTTATTTTCAATACATTGGCCTTTTGAATACTATTTAACACACACTACACAATACAAACACGTGTCCATTTACTATTTAAAATAATGAATTAAACTAACAGATCAGCACAATCAAGTAATTGCATACACATAAAATAACACTAGTAAAAAGCCTTGTATTTAATGAAGTCCAAATTCCTGCCTAACCACTAAAATAAATGATATCACAGGATAAACTAATAAATCAAGATCCTGAAATTTCTAATAATTAAGCCTCTAGCAAGTTGTAAATTGTTTGTTTCGAATGTCTAGAGCGCAAATAAGCAAGTTCGTTTCCCAGCATCCCGAGTGATGCACTCATAACCTTACAGGAATGAACAATTTCAACAGCTGCCTTGTTAACTAACAGTGAGTGCTTTAGGCACTGGGAGTACTGGTTTCATACACTCATTTTTGCTTCTTAGGCACATTTTCAGATTAATTAATGTTGAAAATGAACACTGAATTTTTGTGTTAAGAAGCTTTTCTAAAGTGCTAGGAGTTATTGAGATTTGCTTTAAAATTAATAAATACCTAAAAAATTAGCATTTATATGACATTTTGTGCCATTAGGGAGATTTGCGAATATAAACCTCAATCTCTTCAAAACAGTTTTCTGATTCCAATTGCAGAAAATATTTGTGAAATGAGTTTATAAAAACAAGAAAGCAAATAGCAGTGGTGTATGATTACAGATGTAACACCCTTACATTTACTGAAGCATGCATGATTTTTAAAGGGGATACATACAAAAGCTGTTACATATTTAATTTTGTCTTATTGGTTTCATATCTTATAGGATATATTAGTTTTAGACTCATGAATATTTTATTCAGTTACATACTTAGGATGTGTACTTGTTTGAAAATTGTAATACAAATTTTTGGTTTCAGTATCATATCTAAGAAATTTTTCTTAACCCAAGTTCATAGAGTTTGCCTTTTATGTTTTCTCGTCCATTTCACATTTAGACTCTAATTTATTTAATTTCTATGGTACAATTTATGGATTAAAGTTCATCGTTTTTGCATAGGGATATCTGACGATTGTAGCATGTTTGTTGAGAATTGTGCTATAATCGGAGTTCTTAGCTCTTTTTGAAAATTAGTTGACCCCATATGTATGGTTTATTCTGAAATCTTTATTCTGTTCCCATTGAGATATTAGCAATATGTTATTCTAACAGTGTCTTCATTATTGTAGATTTTTTTCTTTTTATTTGAGACAGAGTTTCGCTCTTGTTACCCAGGCTGGAGTGCAATGGCGCGATCTCGGCTCACCGCAACCTCCACCTCCTGGGCTCAGGCAATTCTCCTGCCTCAGCCTCCCGAGTAGCTGGGATTACAGTCACGCACCACCGTGCCCAGCTAATTTTTTGTATTTTTAGTAGAGACGGGGTTTCACCATGTTGACCAGGATGGTCTCAATCTCTTGACCTCGTGATCCACCCGCCCCGGCCTCCCAAAGTGCTGGGATTACAGGCTTGAGCCACTGCGCCCAGCCACATTACTGTAGATTTATAATAATTCTGACTGCTCCAATTAATGGAATTTTTTTGATTTTGTTCTTTTATATTTAAAGTTGTTATGGTTATTCTAGGTCCTCATCATTTCCGTGTGAATTCTGAATTAGCTTCTCAACTTCCACTAACTATGCCCATTGCCATTTTGTCTAGGGTGGCAATGAATATGTACATTAATTTGGAGAGAACTGGCCTCTTAACAATACTGAGTCCTTTCATGACGTATAAAGGCCGTCTCTCCATTTATTTGGCTCTCCCTACTTTCTCGTAGCAGGGTTTCCAGTTTGTCAGTCTATAGAGCTTCCACTTTTGTCAGATTCAGACTAACAAATATTTAGGCTTTTTGATGTTATTGCAAGTAGTTTTATTTAAAAATTTCTGGGGTCCAAAGTGGCTCCCGCCGGAGGTCATGGTGCTCATGAAGACGAGGTCATCAGTTCAAGGCTAACCTGAGCAACCTCATAAGCTCAAATTGATTGGCAAAAAAAAAAAAAAAAAAAAAATTTCTATGTCTGATGTTTTCTTGCTAAGATCATGGCAATACAATTGAGGTCTGCGTATTGATCTTGTATACTGCAAACTTTCTAAATATGCTTATTAGTTCTACCAATTCTTTTGTAGATTCCAAAACGTACCTTTCTGTTACTCACTAGCAATTTTGAGGCAGCCAAGTAAAAAGGACTCCCTGGCAGAACTTCCAACAGGCCTGTGCACTGGGAGGAGTGAGCCCTGAGGCGGAGCCTCACGAAGTTCACACCATTTGCAGGGGGAGGGGCTTGGCCTCTCCTGTTCCAGGGTTCAAGCAGGGGTCCATATGTTGTATCTGATGGAGCATAGAACGTGAACACCAGGACAAAAGAATGACAAATTGCATGGTTTATTGCCGGCGACCACAGAGGACTCACGTCTCTCCAACCCGTGGCCCAGAAAGAAGGGTGACAAGACCTTTTTATACCCACAAAACCACCTTGGGAGTGGGGGTGAAGAGTGGAGATGGGGATGAAAGGCTGTCAGTCACCTCCTAGGCTAAGACTAGGGTGAGAGGGCTCCGGACATTCCAAGGGCCAGGGGACTTTTGTCATTCCGACTGCCACTTAAGAGGTTTATAGAAGTTAAGATAAACATTAGTTTATACATTATTTGGACAGGTGTGGGGTCCACAGATTTTTAGGTTACTTGGCGCCAGGTTGGAATTATCCTGGGGTGCTTACTCTGGTCAGTACCAGTAAACAAAGGCCAGCAATCCTGAAGGTATGCAGCTTTACCTCTTTGCAAAGTAAATTAGCAGTTGACAAAAGCCAAAGTTAGCAGTCATTGTGAGGAGAATGGAAACAGTTTTGTCTCTTTATAAAATGGCATTGTACAGGTTCTAACTCTAGGCCAGCTACATCACACATATGTACCTGGGATTCAATCCCCAAGGCAAGAAACCTGCTAGCAAGAGTCTTGCTTTGCTGAGAGTCCTTGTTTTCGTTTTCTTTTTGTGTGGCTCATTCTGGCTTAAATTATCTTGATGCTAGGTCTGCTGTCATTCTTATGTTTGTTCTGTGTGCATAATATCATTTTTCCAGGTCACTTTATTGCTTAATTTTTTTTTTATTTATTGCTGTGTTTAAGTAGTGAGATTACAGTTTCCTTTGATTTAGCGCCCCCCCCCCACCCCAGCTCCTGCCAATTTTCTTGTGCCTAAGTTGTGTTGTGTTGAATTTCCTGGATTTGTGGGTTTACAGCCTTCATCAAATTTGCAAAATATTGACCCTTATATTTTCAAATAGCTTCGCATCCCTCCTTCTTTCTTATGTTCTTTGGAACATTCATTTACACAAATGTTAGTCTGCTTGGTCTTGTCTCACAACGCACTGATGCTTTATCTAATTTTTAAATTTTTTGAGACTGAGTTTCACTCGTTGCCCGGGCTGGAGTGCAATGGCCTGATCTCGGCTCACTGCAACCTCTGCCTCCCGGGTTCAAGTGATTCTCCCACCTCAGCCTTCCGAGTAGCTGGGACTACAGGTATGAGCCACCACTCCTGGCTAATTTGTTGTATTTGTAGTAGCAAGGAGGTTTCTCCATGCTGTTCAAGTTGGTCTCAAACTCCTGACCTCAAGTGATCCACCCACCTCAGCCCCCCAAAGTGATGGAATTACAGGCACAAGCCACCATGCCTGGTTGCTCTCTTGATCTATTTTCAGAATTGTTATTCATTTCAAATACTTTCTATTACTGTATCCTATTACGATATCCTCAAGGTCACTACTCTTTACTATGACTAATCTACTGATTATTCTATTTACCTTGTGTATTTTCTTATTTTAACGATGTTTGTTTTTGTCTCTTGAACTGTATTCGAGTTTTTTATACATCTTATCTTCTCAGGTAACATGACAATATTTCATCCAAACCCGTGAGTGTATATAATGCAGTTACAATAACTCTTTTAATGACTTTGCCAACTGTTTCAATCATGTGTGCCACTTTTTAATCATTTTCTATTGATTGATTTTTCTTCCAATTTTTGGTTGTGTTTTTCAGCTTTTTTTCTTGTCTGACTGCAATTCACTGTTATCAGCTAAGACGAACCTTATGGTTAAAATAAATTGTTTTGACCTGGAACAAGTAAACTCAGTGAATATTTATAGAATTCTTCACCCCAGGTTCACAGAACATACATTTTTCTGAGTATCACCTTACACCTATTTTGAAAGTGACCACATAATTGGAAGTAAATCACTCTTCAGCATTTGCATAGCATTTCACAGACTTAAATGAAATATTGGTTGGCTGTTTGTTTGTTTTTTTCTTCCCTCATTCCTTCCTGTCTCCTCTGTTAAGCACAATTATCGGCATAAAAGAGGTTTTTAATACCTATTTTTAGATTGCATTCCAGCCGGGGCAATAAAGCAAGACTCCTATTCTCTCTACCCCTTTCTCTTTCTCTTTCTTTCTAAACAAAGTAAAATAAAATTTTTTTTTAAAGATCACTTGTGAGTTAAGGACACAGGGCCTGGCTGGCATGGCAAATTTCTAAATTCCTACAGCTACAAGAAACAAACAAATAAACAAAAACACACTCTTGCTGAAATCCCTAAGAGGAACTATCAGACTCCTCCTATCTGATTTAGAACCCAGACCACCACAGCTCTGATTGGGTGGAGGACTGGCCTTAACAAACCTTCTTTTCTGATAAGCAACTCAAAGCTTACATAAGTTTCAGTAGGTTGTAGACACTACGCACAGACTCTGTCCTGTGCTTCACCTTTTGATATAAAGAGCCAAATTCCACTTCATTTTAGCACTAAAACCCTGCCCCAAGCTGAACATGGAATGTATATTATGTATATGTTCACTCATTGCACATTCACTCGGTTCCTCTCAGAAATATGGAGCTTTTCTCCTTACCTGCAAAACACGTATGACTGAATTGTATGATATGAACTTTATGAGGCATAACACTGATAAATTAACCCATCCCCTCACTCTGTGAGTGAGGGGATGAAAGTGAAATAACACTTTCAATCCATGCCAGATACTGTCTTTCTTGTTTGTAAATGAAAATTTCCAACAAAGCTTTCCTTTCTACGAGTTAGCCATCCTGGTGGTCTTTTGGGTGACATATGCCTAGTCATTTTTGCTTGCATCTCAGACACTGTTGATTTAAATTTGGAGGGTGCCAGATATTTCTGTATTTCTACAAATGTTCTTGATGATTTGGCTTAGGTTTGTTTCTGTCGTCTGTGAGCTAAAATAATTTTTACATTTTTAAAGGCTTGTGTAAAATAAAGTACCGCATGTAGTCCTCAAAACCTAATATATTTACTCTCTGGCTCTTTAGAGAAAAAGTTTGCTGAGGTTAGTGTTAGCAGAGGCATCATAAGTGATAAGGTTTAGGATAGTCCCACGTAAGCTCCTGCTATTGCTCCTTCTAATCCTCTTAGGGGGTTCTTTCTCTGACTTCAGGTGGTTTCCTCATATACATTCACTTCCACAAGTGAAGACTTAGCCAGGGGCAGCTGGTCGGGACAGGGGGATGATTCTACAGATTCCCAGGGCTGGCTCTCTTTCTAGCTTCTCCTTGCTGGTGCCTGGCCCTGTAAGTCTAGCGAGACTCACTTTTACCTGGTTTTCCCCTTCCTGCATCTTAGGAGGAAGAGTACCGGGGCTCACATAGTACTCCTGCATCCGGAAGGGGCTGCCATCATAGTGCTCAACACGAACACGTAGATTCCCATATCTCAGGGGTAACTGTCCTTCCTTGCTTTATGTTCAGCATATTGAAAAGCCAGTATTTTCTGTATTTTATATGGCTTTTCTGTTGTTTTAGTTGGGCAGGCACAGCTAATCCTGTAATTTCGTCTATCATGATCAGAAGCAAGAATCTTAAGATGGTGTTAAGTCACTCTGACTCTTTACTATTTCCCATTTTAGAAGTAATTTTACAACAGTGATAAATGCCAAAATTTTCTCTGTGCAGCATGATGTTTCTCTACATAGTAGAGGTTTACTGACTTATGTCTTAGAAGTCAGTAAACTATTCCCTTTATCCTAAATCCACCCCATGACCTTTCTTTTTGTATGACTCATGAATCAAGAATAATTTTTACAGTTTAAAAAATTGTTTAAAAAGCAGAAAACAGATTTGTTTTTCAACAGAAGCTGACATTGTCCAAAAGGCATAAATTATTCTTTGGTCTTTTTTAGAAAAACTTATATCTCTAGATTTGTGTACCTTTAAATCTTTAAAAGACATTAGAGATTATTATAGAGAGGATCTTGTGGTGTATGGCTTTAGATCATACAGTATATATTTTTCTCTATGTCTCAAGGTATGCCACACTAGTCACTTCATCTGAATTCGTGAGCAAATAATCCCAATTTTATAAAATTTGTAAGTATTAACTAAAATAATCTATATAAATACTGATTATTGTGTCACATACAGTAAATGCTCAGTATTTTAAAATATTTGGAATTATCAGCATTCAAGCACTTTTGTAAAGGTTACAAAGCCAAAAGTATTATAAGAACATATGGGAATCTATATCTAAATCTTCTTATCATCACATTGTGATATCCGTGTGCTTTCCAGTAGCATGTGCTAATATTCCAATTAACTATTTTAGGTACTTTTTAAATTGTTTTATCTCACATGTAGGAATGTCTCTATCAATGAATATGGTTGATTCTGTTTCTTAACGTTTTTGAAATTACTGATGACATTTAACTGTGATTAATCGATCTGTGTTAGTAGCAAATGCTCTGTAGGACTGCTTGCTTACCCCATAAAAATTATGATCTGTTGCAGCCGATCCACTAATCAGAATTGTAACAATAATAGCAAGAGGAAATAATGCTCGTTAAAAGATTTTGCACTAGAAATCCAAATGTCTTCAGCATAACATGCACCGTAGCTTGCCATTCACTGACTTTGGTGCTGGTTTGCTGTAACCACAATATACTTACTCACTGAGGTACTTATCACTTCACAATATGAACAAACATACACATAAAGTAAAACTTAAGATACTTATCGTAACATGAAATTTACTATTTTTCTTTCATAGATTTTTATTATTAAAAAAATACTTTTTGTTGCAATTCACTATAAAACATTGTTTAAAAAATTTTGCTAAGCTGTTAGGTTAACTGCCTTGGATTCTACAATAACAGTGAATTTTCATTGTTCCTTTTTGCATTATTAACTGTTTGCTGACACATGACACACACACATGCACAGACACACACAGAGAACTTTACATATAGTGAACTTTTGTGCCCATATAATAAAGAAAATGTTAACTCCATGAGGGAAAGACTGGTAGATTTTTAATGTTCAGCAGATTTTGGTTGAATAAAGAAGCTGCAGAATAGAACTGGAAATCTCTGCTGTTGTACATTTGGTGATGCTGCTTCTCTGCCTCTCCTTCGTTTGTTTATTTGCGTGCATGCCTCTCTCCTCATGCATGCCTCTTTATATTACCATAGAGTGTCCCTCCTACATCCCTAAATTGGTGAAATCTCCCAGGCCTGGTAAAGATACAAAGAGAAACAAAGAAAGAAGCTAGTCTTGAAGAAAACTAAGCATGTCATGTTCAGAAAACCTGAAAAGGGAAGTCAGTTAAGATAACAAAAGAGAAAACGATTGATTTACTGTAAGCATGGTAGTATACCTTCTTATAACAGTATTATAACAAAAATCACAAGAACAATTACATTTTCTATTTGAAATGTTTTCATGTCTGTTTCTATTGTGCGTGGAGGAACATTGCTCCTGGGGTTCTGAGCCCTGATCCCGCCTTCAGACTGATCAGGTGTTGCCTCTTCTGTGGTTGATTTAACAAACTAGCTAGAAACATAAGAAAGAAAAATGAACTTGGAAATGTTATAAAGCATTCATTTTCTATCTTCTAATTTATGTCCCACATCACATTTACAGAAAATCGGATTTGGCAGTTCTATTTTATCGGACTTATTTTGTGTGGCAAATAACTCAGATATGAAGGGTCATAAAAAGTATGTGTGTACCGAATAAGAATTTCATTATTCCAATGATAAAACGTTATAGACATGGTCGAGCAAGACTAAGTGCTGATATTTACAGATAAGAAAATCTTCTTGCATTTCAACAGTACAAAGTCTGAATCCTTGTAAGTGGTAAGAAATGTTGTCTTGTAATATCCCCTGCTCCTTTTCCCTAACCTCATTTTTGTCCACACAAAAATGACAGTATGAAGCTGCAGATTTTAATGCGCTGTTGGATGTGACCTCCTCATTCTCTATGCCCCAAATCCATCAGGTGGATCACTGGGACTCAGGCTGTCACACCAGCTTAGGCATAGTGCCCCCAAGAATCATGCCCCATCAGAGAGAAGTAAGGAGTCATCACACGAGTATAGCTAGTGCCGAGAGAAAGACATGAAGCAGAATGAACAAAATGGAGAATGTATAAAAGGAGCTGAGAAGTCAGGAAGAAACGTTAATTAAAAGACATCACTGAGGGACAAAATAAGAAATGGAAAAAACTGTAAAGATGGAAATCGAATGTCGACATCTTTTTTAATACTAGTCTCATAAAAACACAAAACTAAGCAGGAAAAAATATCTGACAAAATAATAACTCAGTATAAAGTTATATTCTCAATTGAAGAAAAATAACTCTGAATTTATATTTTTATGCTGAGCTAACATAAACTTTAAATAGAAAGGCAAAACAAATGTATCCTTAGGCATGGAAGGCTGCAAAAGTTTTACTTTCCAAAACTCTCTTGCAAGTGAGGGATTTCGTCAACTTCTTTTCTGGGGTCCTCAAGGGGCGTGGTTTCAAAGGCAAGAAATTCCCAGCGCCATTCCTCTATCCACCCCGCCCATCTGGGAGCCTACAGTTTCTTGTCTGACTTTCCCATGTGCTCTGGAAGGTAGGCAGCCCAGGTGAGCTTCCTTTGTTTAAAAAGATCACCAAAAGCCTTGGAAGGAGGGGCTCTATTGTGAGCCCGGCAGCCATCCAGCATCAGAGTCGAAGCTTAATCACTCCAGAGGAAGTTTGGAAAAGCTCCTCTCACTGGAGGAGAACTTGAATGGGTGGGAGTAACCCCCAGGGTTAAATTCCCCCTACTTCCTTATCTATGGGGATTTCCCTCTCTGGAATTTCCTCCCATGACAGCGTGGGAGCCCTGTCTCTCTCTCTCTCTCTCTCTCTTTACCTGTGCAGACTCCATCTCTGGATCCCCTCCCATGACAGTGTGGGAGCTCACTCTCTCTATCTATCTGCCTAATAAATCGCTTTTCTGCAAAACTCGTTGGGTCCGATATTGACTTGAACAGGCTCACCACACTACCAGGGCCCTCTCCCATTCTTGGTGAATGAGGCCCAAGGACCTGGGAAAACAGTGAGCATCTTTAGGACCCCTGCAGCCCAGCTCCTGTCCCCCAGTTACACAAGCAGCAATCAAACAAATAGAGAAGCAAATCTAGATGGAGTTTACAAGATGCAGGAAATACAGCAAGTAAAAACAAACAAACAAAGAGGTTTGGAAGATTTACTCCTGTAGATGTTTATGGAAAAAGCAAAATTAATAAAGAATATTAATGCTGAGAAACAACTCTAACTCAGCAGTTTAACATCTTGCACCCTAACAGAAGCTTTTGGGAAACAAGAGTGTTTAACTTCATTAAAGTCTAATTTGTCATCTTTTTCCTTTATGGATTATGCTTTTGGTGTCAAGTTTAAGAATTCTGAATAGGCCTAGATTCCTGAAGAACTTCTGTGTCTTTCCTTAATGTTAAAGATTTTTATATTTTACGTAAAAACTGATTTGTTTTAATTTCGATGAGGTGTGAATACGTGTTGTGCTTTCTATTTTTGCCTGTGGATGTCCAATTGCTCTGACATCATTTGATGCAAACGCTCTCATGTCTCCTCTGATGGTTTTGTACCACTGTCAAAATTCTATTCGTTGTCTTTGTGTGGAGCTGTTTCTAGTATCTGAGTTCCATTTCATTGATCTGAACGTGTACGTATGTATATATAGGACTATCCCTTTGCAATACCATATTACTTTGGTTATTTTTGCTACATGTAGGACTAGTATTGAATACAGTGACTCTTTACACTGTATTCTTCTTTTCCATTATTGTTTTAGTTATTCCAGAGCTATTCCTTAGTATTTCCACATACATTTTGGATTAATGTGTCTATCTTTAAAAAAGTCTTACTGGCATATTGGTAGTGTACCAGCGTTGCTGATATTAAAGCTGTTTATCAGACTGGGGGGAATGGATAGCTTTACTAGGCTTAGTCTTCCAATAAGACAGAATGTCTCTATTTACTTAAGATTTTAAACATCAACATTCTGTGATTTTCAACATATAGTTTCTACACATGCTGTATTGTTTACACCTAAGTACTTAATTTTCTTTGGAGGAATTATAAATGACATTATATATTTAATTTTCATTTTCACAGGTTTATTATTAGTGTATAGAAATGTTGAAGATTCATTTTTGTCTTTCTTTTTCTGTCTTCTTGAGGCAGATAAGAGCTTAAATTATATATCACATATGTTTTGATATCTTACATTTTCATTTTCAACCAATTATTTGCATTTTTAAAATTAACTCTGAGACTTTCTTTTTAACCCATGGGCTGTTTAGAAGTCTGTTACTTGGTCACCAATTGTATGGAGATTTTCCTTCTGTCTTTCTTACATGGATTTTTAGTCTGATTTCATTGCATTTAGAGAATATACTCTGAATCCAAGTCTTTTAAAGTTGATGAGCTATATATTATGCCCAACTTATGGTCTCTCTTGACACATGATCCATAAGTGCTTGTAAAAATGTGAACTCTCCTGTTGGGGAAGACTGTACTACATGTGTCAGGTCCTGTTGGCCAACCCTAACAAACCGTTCAGTTCCTAGCCATCCTTGCTGATTTTCTGCTGCTGAGAATAGCGTGCTGAATTCCCTATGAAATTGTGGATCTATTTATTTATTCAGCTCTATTATTTTTGCTTCATTTTAGCCCAGTGTTTGGAATATACACATTTACATAATTATGTGTTCCTGGAGGAGTAACACTTTTACTATTATATAAAGTCTTTATGTCTAGTCATTGCCTTTGTTCTGAATTCTACTTTATTTCATATTCATATAATCACACCAGCCTTTTCAGAGAATTGATGTTTATACAGCATATGTTTTTCTGGTTCACTTACTTTCAACCTACCTTCTTATATTTGATGTTAGCTTCTTCTTGATAGCGGATGATGGATAGTGATTTTTTTTTTTTTTTTTTTTGAGATGGAGTTTCGCTCTTGTTTCCCAGGCTGGAGTGCAATGGTGCGATCTCGGCTCACCGCTACCTCCGCCTCCTGGGTTCAGACAATTCTGCCTCAGCCTCCTGAGTAGCTGGGATTACAGGCACATGCCACCATGCCCAGCTAATTTTTTGTATTTTTAGTAGAGAAGGGGTTTCACCATATTGGCCAGGATGGTCTTGATCTCTTGACCGCGTGATCCACCTGCCTCGGCCTCCCAAAGTGCTGGGATTACAGGCGTGAGCCACCACGCCTGGCCCGATAGTGATCTTTATACTCACTCATAATATCTGTCTAATTCCTGTATTTAGACCCTTAAGTGTAAGGTAATTATTGATATGCTACAGTTTATGTGTGTGATATATTTGTTTTCTGTTTGATTCCTCTCATTCACTTTCCCCACCTTCCTTTGGTATTTGAACACTGTATTTAGAATTATATCTTGATTTATGTAGTTTTTTTTTAGTATGGATTCTCTTCAACTTACCATACAGATATCAACAAGCAACCCCACTGTAAGTTGAGGAGTGTACTTATATATGTCGCTCTCACATCACTGTAAAGTCAAAAAGTGATTAAGTCCAACGTCATAAATTGGGGACCATCCAACTGTGTGTCACATGCTGTTACTTGTTTGGTGTTTGATATGGTATTCAAATCTACTTGTATGATTTATCACAGTCTACAGTATTGATATTTTACCACTTTGAAATAGAAGCCTTATTTCTACTGATTTCTTTTCACCTCCCAGCACCATATATACTTTTTAAACATCATTCCACAAGTATTCTGTATACATTGAGCAACACGTGAGATGTACTATAATTCTTGCTTCTATGGTCAAATAAAATTTAAATAACTAGTAAGAAATAAATTATTTGATTACATTTAACTCTATTTTTTAAAACATTAACCTGTTCTTTTCTACCTGAAGTTCTAAGTTTTCATTCATTAATATTATTCCTTTTCTAGTTAGAAAACTTCCTTTAACCATTTTTTTCTTTTCTTTATTTTATTTTATTTGAGACAAGGTCAGGCTGGAGTGCAGTGGCACGATCTCCATTCACTGCAACCTCCGCCTCCTGGGTTCAAGCGATTTTCCTGCCTCAGCCTCCCATTCTCCTGCTTCACCCTCCCGAGTAGCTGGGACTACAGATGCATGCCACCATGCCCAGCTAATTTTTTGTACTTTTAGTAGAGATGGGATTTCACCATGTTAACCAGAATGGTCTCGATCTCCTGACCTCATGATCCACCTGCCTCAGCCTCCCAAAGTGCTGGGATTATAAGTGTGAGCCACCGCACCTGGCCCCTTTAACCAATTTTATAAGTATCAAATTGCTTGCAACAAGTTCTCTTATTTTTATTGGTCTATTTTGATTTTGGGGAGGACATTTTTCACAGATACAGAATTTGTGTTTGAAATTATTTGTTTTGAAAAATCATTTTTATTTTCCTAGTATTTGAAAAACACTACACTGCTTTTTTATAGCCTTCATGGTTTCAGTTGGCAAATGTTCTATGTCATTCAACATGGTCTTCCCTAAAAGTAATGTATTATTTTTTCTAATTTTTACTCTGTTTTTATTTTTAGATGTGTCTTGGTGTGGATTTATTTTAAATGTGTCTTGGTGTGGATTTATTTGAGTTTACTTGGTGTTTACTCAACTTCATGAATCTGTAAGTGTATGTCTTTCTCCAGTTTCTGGAAGTTTCTACCATTATTTCTTCCATTTTTTAAAGTAGCATTCTCTTTCTCCTCTCCTTCTGTGATGGCGAAAATACTGAAGTTAACTGTACTGCTGTTACCTGAAAGGTGTCTGAGACTGTTCTTCATCATTTAAAAGAGTCTATTTTGTCTCTTGATCAGATCAAATAGATTCGTCTACACATTTACTAATTCTACTTCTGTGATCTCCCCTCTACACTTGAGATCATGCAGTGAAATTCTCATTTTAGTTATAAAACAACTAGTTTTAGTTATTTTAGTTTCAGTTCTGTAATTTTCGTTTATGTTTTCTACAGCTTTATTGAAGTATACTTTTAATATCATAAAGTTTATTTTAAAATACAACCCAATCATTTTAATACAATAACAGAGCTGTTCAACCACTACTGCAACCTAATCAGAGAACATGTTTATGACTCTAACATTTACTCGTAATTCTCCTTATCCTCCTCACCCCGCTTACTCTCCCACTGGCTCTTCCCTGAAGTCAGGCTCTGGCTGGCTCTTCGCTGAAGTCAAGCCATCTCTCTGAAGTTAAGCCATCTATCCTCCGAAGTCCAACTGTCCCCTGAAGTCAGTTTGCCTTTCTCTAGTCAAGCCATTTTTTTCCGTCTACTGACCGAGTCTGGGTCTTTATAGGCACAGCATTTGGAGATGGGATGGGCCATAGGTAGTTTTGGAAAAGGCAATATTTGACTAGTAAAAAGACATTATTTAGAAATACCCAATCAAGAGAGAGTAGGCAAACAGGGTGAAAGTTCTCACTTTGGGCCGTGAGTTTCAGGCTTTTTGACTTTTTGTCTGCCTAGAATTTCTGTCTCCTGCCTCCACCAACACTGACATAATCCCAGAAAAATGTGAGGTCCGATTCACATGTCTTGATTGTAAACAGCTGGAGTGAGAGCAACTCCCCCAGCCTGACTGACACATTTCTCGTAGAAGTGGGGCTCCTATTCTCACTGTCTCCTGGTCTCTAAGCCACAGTATAAGATCTCTCTGTGTTAAACTCTCTCTGTGTTCTTTCCCTCTGCCTCTGGGAAGAAGAGGACAGAATGCTGTCACACCCCTGTGACAACATCATTAAGGCATAACCTAAGCTCCCTTCAGGCGTCTCTGACACCAAGGGAGTGGAGATGGGGCAGCCGGCCACCAAGAGCCCTGCCTCTGACCCCACATTTTGCCTGACTCATGCTTTAGGGATGTAGGGGCTCCACACACCACTGTGCCCTGCTGACAATAGAGAAAGGGGTAGCCCAGTGTTAATGCTTCCACTCTGCACCAGTGCTGTGCACTTCATGCTATGTTGAGTACTCTGGGAATAAAGTAATAAACTGGATTTCTAGCTGCAGGCATCTTAATTTCATTGAACAGATGAAACTAAAAAGGCAAAATATTGAAACATATCCTCAAAGCGGCATACATTGCTAACACGACTTAGCACCAGTGTTACCGTCTTCATGAAGCAGGAAAGAAAGTGCGAACAGGCAGGGCGTGATGACGAATGTGGCAAAGAAGGCAACACTGAGGAAGTAATTTGAGAAGGAGCTGGGGAAGGATGAGCTCTGCCCGGAAACACTGGAGTATCATCTGTATCTGGAAGCGCCTTCTTTGCTTCTTCCAGCCTCTATTCCTAATGTAGCCACTGTTCTGAGTTTTATTAATTTAATAATTGTTACACTTTATAAACTGAAATAGTACAGTATAAAGTTAGTGTGTGAATTGTTTAATCCACATGATGCTGTGGTAATCATCAGCGTTACTGCAATTAGCAGCAGTTCCTTCACACTCATTGTGCCACAGCATGCCATTGGTTGGATGTACCACCATTTATTAATGCTCTCTACTGCTTTATTTATTTATTTATTTATTTATTTATTTATTTATTTATTTATTTGAGACTGAGTCTCACTCTGTCGCCAGGCACCAGGCTGGAGTGCAGTGGCATAGTCTCGGCTCACTGCAACCTCCGCCTCCCGGGTTCAAGCAATTCTCCAGCCTCAGCCTCGGGAGTAGCTGGGACTACAGGCACGCGCCACCACGCCCAGCTAATTTTTTGTATTTTTAGTAGAGACGCGGTTTCACCATATTGGCCAGGATGGTCTTGATCTCTTGACCTCGTGATCCGCCCGCCTCGGCCTCCCAAAGTGCTGGGATTACAGGCTTGAGCCACCGCGCCCTGTCTTATTTTTTATTTTTTAATTGATATAAAATTGTGTATATTTTTGCTGTACAACATGATGATTTAGTATATGTATCTATTGTGGAATGGCTAAATAAAATGATTTACTTCTCTATTCTATGTTTCTATGAAATCAACTTTTATATAAGCTGCATATGAGTGAGTTTATGCAGTGTTTGTCTTTCTGTTCCTGGCTTATTTTCACTTAGCATAACGACCTCCAGTTCCATCCATGATGTCAAAAAGAACAAAATTTCCTACTTGTTAAAGGCTGTATAGTACTCCATTGCATTTTTAGATATATCTCACATTTTGTTTATCAGTGGACATTTAGGTGCTTCCACATCTTGCCTGCTATGAATAGTGCTGCAATGAATATGGGTCCAGCATGGGGAAAGGTAAATGAGGTTGGTCTGGAAAATGATTTCTTCGATAGGGCTCCAAAAGCACAGGCAACAAAAGCAAATACAGACAAGTGAAATTATGTGAAATTAAACAGCTTCTTCACAGCACAGGAAACAACAGAGTGAATAAACAACTCATGAATTGGGAAAAAATATTTGCAAAGCATACAACTGATGAGGGGGTAATATGCAAAAGATAAAAGGAGCTCAAAAAAGTCAATCAAGAAAGCAAAAAAAACAAAAAACCAAAACAAAAAACTAGTAAAAAGTGGCAAGAATCTAAACAAACACTTCTCAAAAGAAACATAAAAATGGCAGTTGTATGAAAAAATACTCAATATCACTAATCATCAGGAAAATGCAAATTAAAACCACAATGAGATATCACCTCACACCTGTCAGAATGGCTATTATCAAAAAGACTAATGATAGTAAGTGTTGGTGAGGATGCAGTGGAAAGCGAGCTCTTGTACCCTGCTGGTAGGAATGTAAATCAGTACAGATATTTTGGAAAATAGCATAGGGGTTCCTCAACAAACAAACAAAAAAAGAGAACCACCATGTGATCTAGCAATCTCACTTCTGGGTATGAATGCCTAAAAATTTGTTATAAAATTATACAAAATTGGGTATATCCAGAGGAATTGAAATTAGTATTTCAACAGTATGTCAAAGGGATTTCTGCATTCCCATGCTCATTTCAGCATTACGTGCGTGTGTGTGTGTGTGTGTGCGTGTGTGTGTGTGTGTGTGTGTGTGTGTGTGTGTGGTCAGAACACTTAAAATCTACTCCCTGAGCAATTTTTCAAGCATAAAATACTTTTTTATTACTTATAGCCACCATGATGTACAACGGATTGCATGCTGCTCTTACTGTGCATTTGAGTGGTTTCCAGTTTGGAGGTGTTCTGAACAGAAATAATACAAATATTATAGATCATGGGGTTTTGTCCCACTATGTAATTACCCATAAATATTTGAGAAATATGGAGTACATATGTTTAGTTATTTTTCAGACAATCAACTTGATTGATGTTAAATTTTTAAACAATTATAAAGCATTTTAAGTACATTTCTGTCGATTCTGACAAATACATGTATCCTATAAACACAACTTCCATTGAGATGACAAACGTTTCTGTGATCCCAGAAGCTTTCCTCCTGACTCTTTCAATAATTACACCTATGCCTAGCCCTGGAAACCACTGCTCTGTTTTCAACCATAGTGTGTAAGTGTGCCTTCTGGAGACACAACACCAATATACAGTTTTGCACATCCTCTGTTGTGTCTGGCTTCTTTTACACAGCACGGCGTTTAGAGGGCCATTCTCATATCAGGGATTTGTTACCTCGCATTGCTAAGCAGATTTCGTGGCAGGGCTATGGGCCACTGTGTGTTTATTCATCTGGGTATGCACATATGCACATTGGCGTTACTCCAAATTTGGGGTTTTATGAATGAAATCTTCACACTTTCATGCACAAGTCTCTTTTAGACATATGTTTCCGTTTATCTTCATTAAAGTCCTCAGAGTGGATATAATGGGTCAGATGGCAACTGAATGCTTAATTTTATAAGAAATAGTTAACACGTTTTGTAAAGAAGACGATCTTTTCCCTATTGAATTATCTTGGCTCTTTGGAGAAAAATCAATAGACACTATATGTTCAGATCTATTTCTGGACTGTATATTCTGCTCCATTAAAAATGCATCTCCCTTTATATCCCTATTTGAGTCTCTTCATTATTGCAGCTTTAGAAAGTTCTTGAAATCAGTAAGTGTAAGCCCTTCAACTTAATTCTTTTCAAAATTATTTTCTAGAGATTAATTTCAGGTTCTTTCATGAAGAATCACACTGTGAACTTCTACCATGAAAATAAAACATAAAAAGCCTGTAAGGACTTTGATTAATGCTGCATTGATTTTAAAGTAAATTTGGGTGCATTAGACAATTCAGCAATATTGAATCTTCTGATCTATAAAAAAAATCCTTTTTAAATTTAGATAAATTAGTTGATGCTTTCAGTATAGAGATATACAAAATTTTACAAAATTAATGACTACTGGGCTAGGCTTTTCATGCTATTGTAAATGGTATCTTTTAAAATTTAATTTTCTTATTTGTTGTTGCTGCTATATAAATACAACTGAATTTGTGATTTTGACAATGTAAGCGGTCAACTTGCGAAACAGTGGTTTTCTCTCTCTCTCTCTCAATTTCTTAAGATTTTCTATGTAGACAATCATGTCTATTAATGACATTTTTCTAATGTCTGTCTTCCTTGACACTGATGGACAGGGACGAGAGTGGGCATCCTCACCTTATTTTTGCTCCTGGGGTGAAATAGCTCAGTGTTTCAACATTAAATATTATCTTATTTAGAGAATTGTGTACCTGCCCTTCATCAGCTTGAGGAAGTTATCTTAATGCACTGGGCATTTTTCATCATGGATGCCTATCGAATTCAGTCAAATGACTTTTTACATCTGTTGCGTTGATTATGTTTCTTCTTTTTTACTCTGCTATGATGGTTATTAATTTTATTAATGTCCAATGTTGGACAAGAAACCTTGTGTTGTTGGAATTAATCTCACTAAATTTTTATGTATTTTTCTGTTTTTATATTGTGTGATTTAATCTGGTATTTTTCTGTTTTTACATTGTGTGATTTAATCTGGTATTTTTCTGTTTTTATATTGTGTGATTTAATCTGGTAGGATTTGGTTCACGATATTTGATTGTATATTTGTAAAAATTTTGTCCTATGCCTCTCATTTCTTGTATCTGTCAGGGTTTGGCCTCAGGGCATTGCTGACTTCATTAAAATATGCTGGGATGGGTTCTTTTCTCCCCTATTTTGTTAGTTCAGGGCCTCTGAGATGTAAAGGCATCAAGACAGTTCTTAACAGGAAATGAATGTATTATGGAAAAGGTATGTAAGAAAAAATGGGAGGAAGCTGGTGGAGCTCCATCTATATGTCCTTAGAGGAGGAATGTGATCCCAGCAGAATGTAGCTAACTTACAATCAGGAGGCCAGCCGGTGTCCTCAAGAGCTGTGTCACACTGGAGACCCAATGTTGGTCTCTGTTGCAGGAAGGTTAACACTCAAGGCAGCACTGGGCTGGGTGCTTATACAGCTCCATCCTTGTGCTCAGCTCCTGTTTTCACAGTGCCTGGTCTGGCGAGGGTGATGACAAGGGCTGGCTAATATCAGCTGGTCAGGTTGTAGTGTCCATTTGGTCATTCGGTGCCTCTTCTAAGTAGATGCTTTCTAGCAAACATCCTGGAAAGGATATGAGCTCTTTTCCCCTTTGTATTCCACCTCCCACCTTCTATCTTCCACATTCCTTTATCCCAGACTCTTGTTCTCTAGTAATTTCTTTTTTGTTTTGTTTTGTTTTGTTTTTGCCGGCCCCGTATCACATGGCCAGGTAATTGGCTACTGTCCAGAAATGTCCGCGGAGTCTTTGGCTACTTCACTTTCCACAAAAGTGTATGACCAGCGGCATTGCTCACAGTTCCACGCATGAGAAGGTTTCCCCCTTTCCTCTTTTTCAAGGTCACTTCTGCATGTGTCTGCAATGTATCCCTATCTATTTTCGTTTACATCTACACAAAATTCAGCCCATCTTCAAACCAAGTGCAGGGCGTTTTCCGTCTCTTCTGACCTACTGTATGAGAACTCTGCCCTGCATGGCCACAGGTATTAGCTGGGCTAGGGGCACTGGGTAGAAGGACTGAAGTTCATGCAGTGTGTCTGTTTACCCACATCTGGGCTATGCCATCTTTTACTTAAAATGGACTGCTTCTGGGCCTGACAACTTACCGGGTTTGACAGGACCCAGCTCAAAATGGGCAGCTCTACATGCTTGGGTACATTGTACTACAAGGTCAATTGACTTATTTCTACAAGGGCCTAGGAACTTACCCAAAGATGTTTTCTGAAGCATGTGATTCTGGATGGACGTAATGCCTGCACTGTGACTCTCCCACTGGGGCCTAAGTAAGGTCCGCTATTTTCTCCTCCAATGCCATGGCGTTGGCTAGGTCACCTGTCTCAAGAAGCAGATAGCATCAACAGTGCCCTTCCCTCCTTCAGGTCCCATACAAGGCTGGCAGCCCTCTCTGGCCAGAGCAGCATTTCTAGAGCTACAATGTGCTGCCCCTAGAATCCACAAAGCCCTGTGGTAGTGTGCTTCCTTCTCTATCTTATGGGTAAAAAAATACAACATATTGTCCTTTACTGTGAAGGGAACATCCTGGCATACTGCTGACCCCTAGGGCCCTTAAATCTTCATTGACGATGTCCTCAAATCCTTGCCGGGCTTGTCTCTACCCTCTGGACACAGGTTTTTCACCAGGGCCTCCAGGGAACTATTCAGGTCTTGTTCCTTCTCTGCAATTGATGCTTTCAATACAATGGATCTTAGAGCTGCCTTTGGGAAGACCAGATGGCCAAAGCACTTCAGACTACATTATGATGGCGGTAGAAGACTAAATCTAGCCCTGAGTTAAATGAACAATGTTTTTCATCTCTCATGGATGAAAACCACTTTGAATCATCTTTTCTAATTGAAAGAGAAAGGAGAACATTTGCTGAACTAATGGCCAAAGACCCGGTACCTGACCTTATTAAAGTACTCTGCTGAGGAGACTCCATCTGGCCCCAAAGCCTCTTTGCTGAAGTCTGCCAGGATCTACAACAGCACCAAATCTGGTCCACCACCTGCTTTTGTGCGGCCTGTGAGATAGAATGGCTTCTACATGCTTTCAAAAAATTATTTTAAAAGCAGTTTTAGGTTTACAGAACAATGAGTAAAAAATACAGATAATTTCAATTCAACTTGTATTTTTCCCCAAGTTTTCTTTTTTGTTAACGTCATGCATTAGTATGCTACATTAGTTATAATTTACAAGACAATATTGATAGATTATCAACTAAAGCTCTTGAGTTTATAGGAAGGTTTATGCTTGGTGTTGCACATTCTGACTGTTGACAATGTATAATTGTTATATCACAGTCAGCACAGAAAGTCAACACCAGAACAAAAGAATGCCAAATTACAGGGTTTATTGCCGGTGACCACGGAGGACTCACGTCTCTCCAACCCGTGGCAGAGAAAGAAGAGTGACAAGACCTTTTTATACCCACAAAACCACCTTGGGAGTGGGGGTGAGGAACGGAGATGGGAATGAAAGCTGTCAATCGCCTCCAAGGCTGAGACGAGGGTGAGGGGGCTCCAGATATTCCAAGGGCCAGGGGACTTTTGTCATTCCGATTGCCACCTAAGTGGTTTACAGAGATCAAGGTAAACATTAGTTTATACATTATTTGGACAGGTGTGGGGTCCACATAATTTTAGGTTACTTGGCGCCAGGATGGAATTATCTGGGGGTGCTTACTTTGGTAAACAAAGGCCAGCAATTCTGGCAGTTACAGGTAAGAGAAAGTGTGCAGCTTGTCCTCTCTTTGCATTTTGCAAGGCAATCTTAGTAGTTTACAGAAGCTGTGGCTAGCAGTCACTGTGAGGAGAATGGAAACAGTTTTCCCATTTTAAAATGGCATTGTACTTGTCCGACCTACCCTCTACGGGAAGACAGAGCTCGTTCAAAAAAAACTGGGCCACAGGTTAGAAGAAAGTCTTAAGTTCAGGCTTTATTGAGAGGAAAGAGCCTCCAGGCGGGCCAGCCGGGAAGAGCAGGAAAATGGCCGCGTGCTCAGAGGAGCAGGGTTTTTTTATAGGGGGCTGAAGGGCCGAGGGAGTGGGAAGGCCGGGAGAGCAGAGGTGGCGGGCAACGGTTGGTCAGTTTAAACTGCCGGGCGGGGAAGCCGGGCGGCGGGAAGCTGGGGAGAGCTGATGAGGCAGGTGGTGATTGGTCAGCCGGTTGCCGGACGGGAGGTGGCTGCAGAATGGTATGTAGAGTGAGAGATAAGGGAGCCTCTTTGTGTGTGTGGGGGGGGAGGGGGGGTGAAGAGCTTTCACGACAGGGACAGAGTTTTCCAAACACTACTGGTTCTAATTCTAGGCCAGCTATATCACATTATGACATCTCTTAATCATCAGAGTATTGTACAGAATAATATCACCACCTTAAAAACCCTCTGTGTTTCACTGTTCATCCCTCTCTCACCCCCAGCCCCTGGCAATCACTGATTCTTTTACTATCTCCATAGTTTTGCCTTTTCCATAATGTCATAGATGGACTCCTGTAGTATGTAGCTGTTCAGATTGTTCTTTTTTTCACTTAGTAACATGGATTAATGTTTCTCGGTGACTTTTCATGGCTTGATGAATTATTTTCGTTTCAGATAATATCCACTTGTCTGGATGAAGCACAGTTTATCTGTTCACCTGCTGAAGGATATCTTAATTGCTTCCAGTTTTTGGCAATTATGAATAAAGCAGCTATAAATATCCCAGTGCAGGTTTTTGTATGGCTAATGCAGGAGTTTTGCTCCTTACTTCAGCTAAATCCAGGTTCCTGTCTCATGACCAGGAAAAATTAGGTACATGACACATAGAAGATGAGGAAGATGGAATTTATTATGAAGATGGAATGCATTAGTCCCAAGTTTTAGGGTATCAGGTTTTCCCCCTAGGCCCTGCTCTGTTCATAATACACCTGTCATGGCTGGGCATTCAAAGAGAGGGGTTCCCCACACAGGTATCCCCCTCACAATGGAATACCAGGACTTCCACACACAAGCTGAAGAGGCCAGGCTCCTCCCTTGCCTAAGGAGCAAATTCCTGGTGATGCCGCCCCATCCTTCTGGTGCACAGGCAGGTCCTTAATGTGAGTCACTCCGCATTGATTTATTTCCCTTACTATGCATGTGTTAAAGGATGGAATCTTTCACTGTGGGCATGTTTAGGAAAACACCTCTGCACAGTGACCTGGGTGGGGCAGAGATTCTCCAGGGACCCTCCCCTATCTGTCTAGGAAAGTTCTGTACCTCCTGCCTATATCATGGACATAACTTTTCAGTTCTTTTGGTCAAATATCAAGGAGCATGATTGCTAGATCCTATGGCAAGTTTGTGTTGAGTTGTGTAAGAGACTGCTGAACTGTCTTCCAAAGTGAAGAGTGTTCATTCCCACCAGCAATGAATGAGCATTCCTGTGGCTCCACATCCTTGCCAGCATTTTGTGTCATCAGTGTTCTGGATTTGGACTAGTCTAATGGGTGGGTAGTGGTATTTCATTCTTTTATTTAATTATTTATAGATCTACGGGGTACAAGTGTCACTTTGTTACATGGATATGTAGCATGGGGTGAAGTCTGGGCTTTTGGTATAACTATCACCCTAATAGTGTACATTATAACCATTAAGGTAATTTCTTACCTGTCCCCACCCTTCCCAGTCACCAGTGTCCATTTTTCCACTCCATATTGCATGTGTACACATTATTTAGCTCCCTGTTATAAGCTGGAACATGTACTATTTGACTCTCTGTTTCTGACCTCCACTTAAGATAATGGCTTCCAGTTTAACTCTGATTTGAATTTACATTTTCCTGGTGACATCGTGATGTTGAGTGCCTCTTTGTATGCTTATCTGCCATTTGCACGTGCTCTCTGATGGGGTGCCTGTCATGCCTTTGGCTTAAGTTTCTGCTGGGTTGTTTGTATTCTTATTGTTGAGTTGTAAGGGTTCTTTGCATACTTTGAAATGGCATTCTTCATTTATGTTGCAGTGCTATTGATCTCTCACATTGCATTTTTAATTATTCCTTAGAGTTTCTGTGTCCCGGCTTCACCACCCATCTGCTTTTCCATGCTGTCTATGTTATTCATTAAAGCCTTTAACATATTTATCATAGTTGTTCTCAATATCTGGTCTTGTAACACTAACATCTCTATCATTCCTGAGCCTCATTCTGATGCTTACTGTCTCTTCAAACTGTGTTTTTGTTTTATAGCATTGTTTGAAGTTTTTGTTGAAATCTGGAAGTGATGTACTATGTAATAGAAACCGAGGTAAACAGGCTGTTTGTGAGGTTTTGTGTTTCTCTGGCTAGAGTTGAGGCTGTGTTTGCAGGAACTGCGAATGTCAACGGCTAAAATTTCCTGCATTCCTGTTTTTGTCCGCATCCCCCTACCATCACAGTGGTAATGCCAGCTCGCACTAGGTGATAGGGGTGGCCTCTACATTTCTTGGGGATCCAGAAGGGAATAGCTGAATCAATGCTCAGAGGACATCCATCCAAGTGTCCAAAGTTTTTGGGTATCATGTTTTTCCCTCGGGCCCTGCTCTGTCCATAACACACCTGTCATTGCTGGGCATTCAAATGTCCTGAAGCCTGAGACCCTAACCGCATGCTGTCCAGCTGTCTCTGCCTGTCATATGCAGGGAACAGAGGCTCTTGGTGAGTTGCTACTGATGCCCTATAGCTTCCAGACTTAGACCTTATTGTTCTTAGCAGACTTCAGTGTCTCCGTTTTCCTCCAGAACATTCATACTCCCTGGCAAAGCCCACCCAGTTCTGCTCTTTCTGTTCATGTTCCCTGGGTAATTTGTCAAGTAAAAATTATTTTACCTGCCACCATATTCTCCTTCACTAGGATGTTTTCCCAGCTCATTTTCAGTTAAATCTTTAGCAGTTAAATGACCAAATTGTTCCAGGGACTGTCTCTTTCCCATTTATCACACACAGCACCATCCTCTTTGTGTGTTAGGCAATAGGTGAGCCCAGGTTGTCAGCACACAACTACCCCTGCTTCCTCAGACTACTGCCAGTGCTACCCATTTTAGTTCTAGTGTTTTAGCCTCTTTAAGGCAAGAAGCAGAAGGGATTAAACACACAAGCGGTTTATTAGGGGAAATTCCTGTGAGAGAAAATGCTGAAAAACCTGGCAAATGTTGGGAGAGCCCTCAAACTGTAATGCACATCTGAGTTTGAGTGGGGAAGAGTGAAAAAGGAAGGATGGTGAGGGAAAGCTTCTTAGACCATGGTGACATTCTAAAGAGTTTCAGTGAGGACCCTGGGGTCTCACCCTCCATCAGAGAGTCCTCGAGTCTTTTCGCAATGCATCTCCCTCAGCACCCTTCCACATTCAGGCGCTAGTTTGGAAGTGCCCATGGGAAAGAACCTTTCCACAGGTGCAGCAATGGATTTCATAGTGCAGTAGCCCAGTCAATTACACACCTGCATCCAGAGAGCTGAAAAGTGCAATCTCATGAACTTTTCTATATTCTGGCACATTTTGCATAAAATTTTTGCTATTTCTCCTTATAACGTTTAATTGCATTCACAGTGCAAGTGTCTAGACCTCGACTTCTTTGTAAGATTATATATTACACATTTATAGTCTTTACCACTAATTATTGACTTCCTATTTTAAAAACCATTTATCAATTTTATCTGCACTGTTTACTATATACAACTTATTATACACAATTATTCTAGTATTTCCTTGTTATCTTTCTAGTATCTGAAATCTCTTGCACTGTGTCTTAGTTGGGTCTTGATTTTGGAAATTTTTGTTTTATCTCTGTGTTTCATTATTCTTGTTAGGTGGTTTTTTTTTTTTTTTTTTTTTTTTAAAGACGGGGTTTCACCATGTTGGTCAGGCTGGTCTTAAACTCCCAACCTCAGGTGATCTGACCGCCTTGGCCTCCAAAGTGCTTGGATTACAGGCGTGAGCCACCATGCCTTGCCTTACTAGGTGCTTTTTAATTTAATCCATATTTCCACAAAACTAAGTGGTTTCTTTTTAAATTTGCTCAATTCTTTTTCTTATTTTTATTTTATTGATTTTTTTGCTTAGTTTTCCCATTATTTTACTGTGATATTAGCATAAACACATTTGAGACGGAATACAGAGTCCATGAAAAGACTTACATATATGGTCCTCTGATTTTCTACAGAGGTCAAATGCAAGTAGTTGGAGAAATTGTAGCATTTTCAACAAATAGTACTGAAGTAATTGTATATTTATAAACAAAAAAAGGGATTTATTCTCCCCATCAATTACAAAAGCTAAGTGGTTCATAGACCTAGAGACAAAACCACTTGGAAAACACATAGGAGAATATATTTATGCCTTTATGTTAGGCAAAAGTTTTCCTTGTATTCCACCAAAATAATAATCCATAATAGACAATAATTGGTGAACTGGGCTTTATAAGAACTTATTGTTTGAAAGGTACTGCTAAAAGAATAAACAACAAGACACATGGGAGAATATATTTGCAATTCAAGTATATGGTAAGGACATGTTCTGTATATATATTAAAAAAAAACAAAATGAAAATAGAAGAAACCCTAAAAGCCAAAATTTAATAATAAAGCAAGCAATACACTTGAATAGACATTTCACAAAAGAAAACATATAGATGGTTAACAAATACATGAAAAGATTCTTACCACAGTTATGTATTACAAAAATGCAAATGAAAAACAATAGGCCACAATGTAGTGTACAATGACACTATTTTAAAATGTAACTTTTAAATATTGGCCATTGCGAGTGCTGGCAAGGATGTGAAGTGACTGAAATTCTCACCCGTGAAAACTATAACCACTTCTTAAAACAGTGGGGCAATTTCTTAAAATGATAACTTACACTTACCCAACTGTATGAGCAGTCAATCCCACTCCTAATTATTTACCCAAGAGAAATAAAAACGTATGTTTTTCCAATGTTTTGGAGACAAATATTCTACTCAAAAACTGGACACAACCCAAATATTCATCACTAGATAAATGAATAAGGAAGTGAAAGTAAATAAACTACTGGTCCATGCAGGAGGATGTGATTCCATTTTCTGCTGGGCCACTGTAACTTCTGCCAAGAAATCATGTAGAATATGCATACTTGTTCCTCTGCATATAATGTATCTTTCATCCCCTGCTGGGCCACTGTAACTTCTGCCAAGAAATCACATGGAATATGCATACTTGTTCCTCTGCATATAATGTATCATCTTTCATCCCCAGTGAGGTTAACATTTTCTATCTTTGTCTTTAGCAGTTCTACTCTTATGTTCCTTGATGAGACTTTTCTCCTTCCTTCCTTCCTTCCTTCTTTCCTTCCTTCATTCCTTCCTTCCTTTCTTTTATTTCTTTCTTCATCTCTCTTTCTACTTATCTGCCTCCTTCCCACTCCCATCACTCTTCCATAACACATAATATTTAGCTTGAGATTTGGTGAGATTAATGAACTTTTAACTTCATGTTTATCACCAAAATTGAAGTTTTATCCCATGATTTTTTTCATTTATTTTCTCCCTTTGTTGTTGAGGAGCTCTGTGTTCCATGGCATTGCTCCACACATTCCTGAGGCTCTGCTCTTTTTTCATAAATATTTTTCTCTGCTCTTCAGATTGTATGATTTATATTGATCTATCTTTAGATATTTTCTTCTCTTATCAAATATATTCCGTTAACAACACCCTGAGAAATATTTTCAGTACTACTCTGTTCTAAATTTTCATTTAGTTTTTTTATGTTTTCTTGCTGATATTTTTGACTTGCTAATTCTCTAAGATTAAGCTTATCTTTATATCCTCAAACATCTTTACATTATCTGCTTTAACAATTTTTTCGTACTTAATGCAAGATTTGGGTGTTTAATTCTGTGGTTTTGTTGTACTTTTATTTCTTGATTGTCAATTCTTTTTTGTTTCCTTTGTATTACATATACAGCAAATGTTATTGTACATTAGACATTTTGAACATTATATATTCGTCCAAGAGATTTGCTGTTTTGTTTTTGTAGACATGTCAATTACTAGCTAATAATCTACAACTTTTGTGGGCTTGATTTTAATTTTTGTTGGTGGAGACATTTGGTACTGTGTGAACTCAAAACTTCATATCCCCTGATGATTTTCTTGGGGCCTAATGTTAGCCTTTGTTAGGGCAAGCTTTTTGAACTCCTTAATCTGGTGCATTGTCCTTAAGCCTAAACTGTGGCCTTTAAAATGGTGTCTCAAATGTGACATGGGGTATTAAAAAGGTTTCTTTACTCTGCAGAGGCTGTAACGTTAATGGTGTCTGTCAATCCTTGATTTCTGAAGTCTTCGTTCTGGTCTCGACCCACTTGTAAACACTCTCGGGAAGCCTCACATAGTCTTGTCATGCACATGCATTGGCCACTGTTAGCCCAGGGCTTGCAGTGTCTAGCCCCAGAGACACCTGGCTTCTACTCTGTATCCTGCCACTTGCGGTGTATCTGGCAGAGGTCCCCTTATTTGCCACCTTTTATTGATGGAGCTCCCCCTTCCTATGCCGTGGTAAGGAAATGTCCTCAGAAAGATCGCTCTCTTCTGCAATCTGTCGTCCAATTCCTGGAAAGTTGCCTCATGTATTTTGTCCACTATTGCTATTAATAGCAGGAAGGCTGTTCCTTTTCATTTGCTCATCTACTCTGTTGGCTGATTTCTAAATAAACTAATAATTTTTGTTGATAAACACAAGTTACTAATTTGAATATGGCCCAGTTTAGACACTTTTCCTTTACATTTGGCATTCTTTGAAACTCTTCTTAAGAAATCTTATTATATTCTGTGATCAAGATAATTGTCTGTTTCCTTCCAAAAACATTCTCTCTTTACCTTTCACATTTGAGTATCCAAAATGTGTGGAATTGATTGTTTTTAGTATGAAGTGATATAATAATCAAGATCCATAGAAATTTCTTTCCATATGGATATCCCAACAATTTAGCAATTAGTTAAAAGGACAATCTGTCCCTCACGGCACTCCCATATCACATGTTATAAATCAGATTTCTGTAAATGTATGACTCTCTTCCTTGGCTGCTTTCATATTATCCTCATTACTGTTACTTTAGATGAGAGTTTTATATCTGCTACTTCAAGTCCTATTTTTCATTAAAAAATTATTTACATGCGATCAATTCTGATAACTGCAAACTTTTCTGGATTTTCTTCAGAAAACATTATGTCATATATTAATAAAAAGATTTTTTTCAGTGCTTTTGATTGTATTATTGTGTTCTGGTTGTCATCCTATATGGTAAGGGATATCCAGTAAAATGATAAACATGATATTAGACATCTGTTATCACAAATAAAACTTTTAGAAGGTACCTGCTAAACACTATTTGCTGTAAGTTTTGGTTTCTCTTGATATATTGTTTGTGATTAAGAAAATGTGTTTTAATTCTGCTTTGTTAGAATTTTTAGCATGAATGTTTGCTGAACTCTGTTGTTTTCTTTCACTGTATCTTCTAATATTTTCATTTTATTTTTCTCAATTTTTCTATTAATATGCTGTATTGGTAATTTCTAAAAGTTTCTTTTTCTTTACTGTGGTACAAATAAAACATATAACATAAAACCTGTTATTTTAATCATTTTAAGTGTTAGTTCCAGTGACATTAATGACATTTGTAATGTTCTGTAACCATCACTGTGCGACCTACCCTCTGCGGGAAGACTGAGCTCGTTCGGAAAAAACTGGACCGCAGGCAAGAAGAAAGTTCTTAAGTTCAGGCTTTATTGAGAGGAAAGAGCCTCCGGGCGTGCCAGCCGGGACGAAAAGGAAAAATGGCCGCGCCGCCCAGAGGGGCAGGGTTGTCTTATAAGGGTAGAAGGGCTGAAGGAGAGGAAGAGTTGGGGGCTAGGTGGTGGGCAACTGTTGGCCAGTTTGAACCGCTAGGCGGGAAGCAGGGCGGCAGGAAGCCGGGGAGAGCTGATGAGGCAGAAGCGGCGGGGGGAGTGCTGATAAGGCAGAAGTGGCGGGAGGTGGCTGCGGCGGCGAGAAGGCCAGGGCAGTTTGTAAAAATAGGAGAGCCTCTTTGTGGGGGGCGGGGGAAGAGAGAGAGAGAGAGCTTTCAAGGTAGAGGCAGAGTTTTCCAAACATTCCCGACTCCTTAAAGAAAAGAAAAAGAGGGGTCAGGGGCGTCGGTTGTCTCTCTGGCTACTTCCTGCTGACAAGGGTCGATGGGGGTTCTGAAGAGGTCTCTTTTCCTAAGGAGCCTGGATGTTCAGGGAGAGATCTGTTTCTTGCACTCGTTCAGGGCAGGGTTGGAGCAGCATCTGGTGGATGGTGACTCGAGTCAGTTCCTGAAAGCGCCGCTGTATGAACTGTAGAAAGCAAGGAGCAATAAGTAAGATTAGGCAAATGGCTACTAGGGGCCCAAGCAATGGGGACAAGAGGGTATACATAGAGGAAGACCACCACGCTGTGGCTTCAGCCGAGAACTTCTGACTCTGCAGGTTAGTTTTGAGTTTCTGGAGGCTCTCGATTAGGGTTTCTACTAGGCCGGATTCATTGATGTAGTAACAGCACTCCTCTTGTAGGAAGATACAGGTCCCTCCTCGTTCAGCAGTGAGCAGGTCTAGGGCTCTTCGGTTCTGCAAGGCAACTTGGGCAACTGAGGTGATCTATTGTTGGAGTGATGCTAAAGACTCAGTAGAGTCATCAATAGCTGCTTGGAGTTGTGAGGTCAGTCAGGCTATGGCCAGGTGAGAGTGGACTAGTGCCCCTCCTCCCAATCCTGCTGCAAGTGCTGAACCAGCAAGGGAGACTCCAACGGCAATGGGTAGGAAGGCAGCTTGTCGGGTGTGGTGATGGGGAGCTTGCAGCATCTGGAATTCGGCTGAAGAATATATAGTGAGTCGAGGGACTAGGGTTACTGGGAGGCATAAAAGCGATGAGGAAAGACCGATGTAGAGAGTTTTTGTTAAGGTCCTGTTACACCAGAAAAACGTTCCTCGTGGGGCTGTTATATTAGTGGTTACCTGTATAGTTCTGTTACAGCTAGGGAAGTTTCGGCCTAGGGAATAGCACACAGGTAGCTGTTCAAAATCAGGTGGAGTGTAGAGATTGACTTCCCTGATGGGGGAGAAGGAAGAAGTTGAGGCTGAAAGGTTGAGAGGGATGGGGTAGGGGACTGCAACGAAGGGAGTCTGTCCTAAGAAGGCACACATGAGGCATGAGGTTAGGTCAGTTAGTCCTGAGAGGTTAGCTAACTTGATTCCTTCTTGGAGAAAAGTTAACCAGGAAAACGGAGACGAATGTGGTTGTAATTGGTCATTCAGAGATTTTTTTTGTAGGCTAATATCAGAGTGGACTTGGTGGACTGTACGTACGTATGTCCGCCAGATGTACAGGTGGGAAGAGGGATATTTGATATCTATGTGGTCATACACGGCAGCTTTCTGGGGGCTTTTCCACTGGTTGTCCCAGGGGTCAGGTATGAGAATGGAATACCGTGTAGAACCGATAATGGTGTTTCCTTCTCCATCTATGTCTGGGATGATTTTGAGCTGAGATTGGGCAGGTACTGTGGACTTGACGGCTATATGTAGTCGACAGTTCATCCAAGTACATCCCATGCAGGAGCACCAAGGAGTATTATTGCATGCTCCTGATGGTTGGTCATGGTTGAAGCACATGAGAGGTATATTAGTATGGATGTTGTGGAATTTGGTGAAGTTCAGATATATGGCCCTTTGGCATCCGGCTGTGGGGCAGTCGGAAGTTGCAAGAAGATGGTTGTGGCTGTATGGGGGGGTATTACAAATGAAGGTGGTTTTGGTATAGTTTTCAGTTAGGAAGAATCTCCATCTATAGGGGGTGTGGCTGCTAGGCCCTGGTAAGTTTGACAGATAAAGGGCCAGTAGGAACAGCCTTCCAGCATAGGGAGGGTCCATGAGGGGCCTTTTTTACCCGAGACAGGTGGACCCAAGATGGGATTTCAGCAACTCTTATAGCTGATGGAGTGGTAAGGAGGACTGTGTATGGTCCTTCCCACTTGGGGGTGAGGGGCTTTGGGGAGAGGGTCCTGATAAGGACTGAGTCCCCGGGGGAGACTTTCTGTGTATTTTCAGATGGCTGGGTGGGTTGGGGAAGAGAAGCGTTGGCGTGTTCTCGGAGAAGGCTGCGAAGGAGAGTAAAGTAGGGGAGGTAGCTGTCTAGAGGAGTGGTCTCTGGTGGTGGGGGAGTTGAAAGTAGGAAGGGGCGACCATACAGCAGCTCAAACGGGCTAAGCTGTGATGGGCCCCGGGGGCATGCTCTTACCCTGGTGAGGGCGATAGGAAGCAAGGTTACCCAGGATTGGCGGAGCTCAAGCATGAGCTTGGTCAGATGCTCCTTTATTAGGCCATTGGCCCGTTCCACCTTACCAGAGGACTGAGGATGGTAGGCGGCGTGTAGCTTCCACTGAATTCCTAGAGAGGTAGAAACGGCATTAATGACTTTGGAGATAAAGGCTGGGCCGTTGTCTGACTGTATGGTAGCCGGGAGTCCAAAGCGTGGGATGATGTCTTGAATGAGATGAGTGGCTACTGTCCCGGCAGACTCAGAGGCTGTGGGGTAAGCTTCAATCCAGCCTGAAAAAGTGTCAACAATGGTTAGCAGATACCGGTACTGTTTGTGCTTTGGCATATGGGTAAAATCAATTTGCCAGTCTTGGCCAGGTAGGAACCCGCATAGCTGATGAAGCTGGCGCCGGGGATGACAGGAACCCTGGGAATTAGTTTTTGCGCAGACAGTACATGAGGACTGGACTTCCTGTATGGTACTGAGGAGATGGTGAGGGTGAAAAAGTGGGTTGAGGAACCGGTATAAGGCTTTAGGCCCAATGCGGAGTGAATTGTGGATGTCTTGGATTATCTGGTACTTTTGCTTTTCGGGGAGGATGAGGAGGTTATGCTTGAAGGCCCAGTCATCCCTGAACCGTACCCCAGGGGTAGACTGGAGGGCCTGGAGTTCTGAGGTAGAGTATTGAGGGCTATATGATTTGGACAAGAAACAGAGAGTGGAGGTGGGTGGCGGATGGTTTCTTGCCGTGTCTTTAGCTACCCTGTCTGCAAAGGCATTCCCTGCGGCTATGGGTGAGTTCAGGGACTGATGCCCTTTACAGTGGACGATGGCTACCTTGCTAGGGAGTTGAACGGCTTGAATAAGGGCAGCAATGAGTTTTCCATTGAGAACGGGCGTGCCTTTAGTGGTGAGGAAGCCTCGTTCCTTCCAGATCATGCAGTGTGAGTGAGCTATGAGAAAGGCATACTTGGAGTCAGTATATATATTTACTTCTTTGTTCTGGGACCAGGATAGGGCCCGAGTGAGGGCGACTAATTCAGCCTGTTGTGAAGTGGTCCCAAGAGGAAGGGGGCGGGTCTCTATGATTTCAGAGTGAGTTACTACAGCATAGGCCGCTCTCCGTGGGCCGGTGGGATGAGGTATAGAGCTGCCATCAACGAATAGGGTAATGGAGGCAGATGGTAGGGGTTGAGGTAGCAAGTCGGGACGAGGAGACTGGGCTAATTTGAGGATTTCAGTACAGGAATGTAGGGGGCCGGAGAACGGAGGGCAAGGGAGGAGGGTAGCTGGGTTTAATGAGGAGCAGTGAGAAAGAGTGATGTTGGGGTTCTCAATAAACAGTAGGTGAAGCAGTTGAATACGGGAGGGCCCGAGGTGGGGCAGAGAGTGTTGACTGAGCAGTTCAGTCAACCTGTGTGGAGAAAAGACTTGGAGTGGGAGTTGTAAATTGATCTTAAGAGCTTCTGTGGTTAGGGTGACGGCTGCAGCTAGGGCTCTAAGACATGGCTGCCATCCTCGCTCAGTTGGGTCAAGCTGTCTAGACAGGTAGGCTATAGGCAGGAGGGTCTTTCCTACTGGTTGGACTAGCACTCCTACAGCTGTATGTTGTTTCTCGTCTGTATATAGTTGGAAGGGTAAGTTGGGACTAGGCAGGGCTAGGCTGGTGGAAGTACATAGGGCACTAAGCAGTGACTTGAATGCCCGGTTGACAGAACCTGGTGAGGAGAGTGGTCCCTCGGGGGCTTCTGCAGCAGCATGGTATAGAGGTTTTGCTAGCAAAGCATAATTAGGTACCCAATGGCGGAAAAAACCTACCAGTCCTAGGAAGGAGAGGATTTCTTTTGCTGACTCAGGGGCCTGGAGCACCTTTAAGGCTTGTAGTCGGTCGATTGTAATGGACCGTCGCCCAGGTGTGAGCTGTATGCCTAGGTAGGTGACAGTGGGTGAGGCTATTTGTGCTTTGGTTGGTGACACCCGGTATCCCTTATCTCCTAGGAAATTGAGCAGGGCGGTGGTGGCCTGGATGCACTCCTGGCGGGTGGGGGAGCAGATAAGAAGGTCATCTACATACTGGAGGAGGTGAGAGGGCTTGAGGTTGCAGTGCAGTAGGTCAGTGGCGAGTGCCTGGCCGAATAGGTGCGGGCTATCTTGGAAGCCCTGTGGAAGGACTGTCCAGGCCAGTTGTTGGGACATGTTCATGAGGGGATCATCCCAAGTGAAGGCAAAGATAAAGTAGGAGTTGGGGTGTAGAGGTATAGTAAAGAAGGCATCCTTTAGGTCTAAGACTGAGAAACAGGTGGCCTCTGGGGGAATGTTAGAGAGAATGGTGTACGGGTTGGGGACAACTGGATGTATGGGAATTACAGCTTCATTGACTAAGCGCAAGTCCTGGACTAGCCTATATTGTCCTGATGGTTTTCGTACTGGCAGGATGGGGGTGTTACATGGGGAGTTAATGGGAATTAGGAGGCCTTGACCTTTTAGTTTCTCTATGATGGGTCGGATACCCATACGGTGGGCTTTAGAGATAGGAAATTGGGGGCGGCAGAGAAAATGAGGCGAGGAGTCTTTAAGGCTGACTTGAACTGGCTGGTGGTGTGTAGCTACAGATGGGTTGTTAATGTCCCAGACCTGAGGGTGGACTCCGGGGAGTAGTTCTGACAGGGCTTTTTGGGGTTCAGTGTCTGAGGTGAGGGCTAGGAGAAAGAGACTGTGTGGGTTGGCAGAGGGGAAGGTTATGACGGCCTTCAGCTTTGAAAGGATGTCTCGCCCCAGAAGGGGAACTGGGCAGGTGGGGATTACTAAAAAGGAGTGGGTGAAGGGAGTGGAGTTATATGAGCACATGAGTGGTGGGGTTTGGTAGGGGATACTCGGGGTCCCGTCGATTCCCATGACCGAGACCTGGGAAGGAGTGAGACGACCAGAATAAGAAGGAAGTGCGGAGTAGGTAGCCCCCGTGTCGAGCAAGAACGAGACACTTTTACCCGCTACCTGAATTTTGACCCTTGGCTCAGCGAGGGTAACTGGAGTCAGTAAGCCAGGGCCCCGCTAGTCGTCTAGCAACCCTAGTAGACTGGGGAACGGAGTTCCCTCGGAGGTCGGCTCCTGGCAAGCAGGCTCCTCCCTACTGAGGGTGACCGCCGGCTGTGTAATGCCAGTGTGTCTGTTTTGAGGAACCGGCACCCTGGGGAAGCTGGGGCAGTCTGACTTCCAGTGTCCCAGGAGCTGACAGATAGGGCAAGGCTTAGTTGGTGGCCGTGGTTGTGGACAGGCTCAGGACCAGTGTCCTTCCCTTCCACATTTGAAACATGCTCCCGGAGGGGCATGGGTTTCGGCCTTGGGCCTCTGGTTCCCTGCTGGCCTTAGAGCCGCCACTAGGGCTTGGGTCTGGAAGGCAGCCTTTTGCTTCATGCAAGTTTGGCGGGCAGCCTCAGCCGCATCCTCCCTGGCATTGAATACTTTAAAGGCCATTTTTACCAGGTCTTGGATGGGAGTCTCTGGCCCCTCTTCTGCTTTCTTTAGTTTCTTTCTTATGTCGGGTGCTGATTGGGAGATAAAATGGGAGGCTAATACAGTGGCCCCGTTTTGGGAGGCTGGATCTAGTCGAGTATACCGGACTAGGGCTTCTTGCAAGTGGGCGAGAAAGAGGGCGGGGTTCTCATCAGGTAGTTGGGTGATTTCTCTCAGTTTATCATAGTTTACAACTTTGTTAGATACAGCATCCATTCCCCTGAGGAGGTATCTAATCATGTGGTCCCTCTTGGGTATATCAGACCCTCGATTAGCCTGATAGTCCCATTGGGGGTCTTCACCTGGGATTACTTCAGGGCCTAGGGGGATCTGGTTATCTATAGCATGGTCTTTATCTGCTTGGTTTCTGGCTGCAGCGAGGATGCGCTCGTGCTCCTCCACTGTGAGGGTGGAGGAACAGACAACGCGAATATCATGCCAAGTGAGGCTGTAGGCTTGAGTGAGGTATTGGAATTCCTTAATATAGGTGGACGGGTTGGCTGAGAAGGATCCTAAACGTCTCTCAATTTGGGACAGGTCTTGAAGTGAGAAAGGAACATGGACCCTGACTAAACCTTCCACGCCTGCTACTTCTCGGAGTGGGGCCAGGATAGCTGGCTGGTGAGAGCGGGTGTGGGCTGCCACTGGAGAGGCAAGAGGAAGTGCAGCCTCTGAGGGAGGGGGCTCGGAGGGAGTAGAGGAAGAGCAAGGCATGGCCTCTGAGGCAGGAGGTGCAGAGGGAGTAGAGGAAGAGCGTGCTGTTGATGGCGACTGGTTGCTGAGATTGGCAGGAGTGGACAGATGTTCAGGCAGATCCTCTGGTGAGGAGTAGGGAGGGGGAAAGGTAGTGGAGGAAGATTTATGGGGGGTTCGAGCCAAGAGGATTTGATAGGTGGAGCAGGAAGAACATAGGTAGGGTTGGTGCGGAGGTCCCAAAAAGCCTGGACGTAAGGAATTTCATTGTCCTTGCCTGCGCGGCGATAAAAATCGTCAAGATCTCGGAGGGTGTTGAAATCAAAAGTGCCAGTCGGGGGCCAATGTGACTGGTTACTGAGTTTGTATTGGGGCCAAGCCACCTGGGACAGGAAAACAAGCTTTTTCTTTCTGAGGGTTTGGGAATATCCCAATTTGGTAAAATTTCGCAGCAAGCACCCAAGGGGGGTGCTCAGAGGTATTTTGGACTCCGAATTTCCCATGGCAGGTGCAGCTACAGACTCTCCAGCGCGGAAGGGCAGATGCAACGAAAAGGCATCCCCGTTCGCTGCAAATTCCCCGGAGTACAATTAAGTACGGAAAGGGAAGTGGTCAGAGGGGCGTCCCCCGTCTGGCGACTGTCCCTCGGAAGGCTCCTGGAGCCGGAACGGAAGACTACCTTGGCTCGGCCGAGACTAGGCAAGGAGTCCGTGCGGAACGCCGGAGGGGAGCAACTGCACCGTGCCGTAGGAAGAGGAGACGGGAAGCGGGGGAAGGCAAAACAAGAAAAACTTGGCTTACCTTAATCGGAGCGTGGTGGCAAGGCCAGTGTTGGGTAGGTCGGGGAGGGGGGCCGTGGCAGGGCCAATGGCCCCTCCCGTCCCGGGTTTCAGCACCACTTGTGCGACCTACCCTCTGCGGGAAGACTGAGCTCGTTCGGAAAAAACCGGACCGCAGGCAAGAAGAAAGTTCTTAAGTTCAGGCTTTATTGAGAGGAAAGAGCCTCCGGGCGTGCCAGCCGGGACGAAAAGGAAAAATGGCCGTGCCGCCCAGAGGGGCAGGGTTGTCTTATAAGGGTAGAAGGGCTGGAGGAGAGGAAGAGTTGGGGGCTAGGTGGTGGGCAACTGTTGGCCAGTTTGAACCGCTAGGCGGGAAGCCGGGCGGCGGGAAGCCGGGGAGAGCTGATGAGGCAGAAACCGGGCGGGCGGCGGAAAACTGGGGAGTGCTGATGAGGCAGAAGCGGCGGGGGGAGTGCTGATAAGGCAGAAGTGGTGGGAGGTGGCTGTGGCGGCGAGAAGGCCAGGGCAGTTTGTAAAAATAGGAGAGCCTCTTTGTGGGGGGCGGGGGAAGAGAGAGAGAGAGAGCTTTCAAGGTAGAGGCAGAGTTTTCCAAACAATCACTACTATCTATTACCAAAATGTTTCATTACCCCTAATGGAAACCCTGCTCCCATTAAGTAATACCTCTTTGTTTCACCCTCCATTTACCTCAAGACTTTCTAATATATTTAGTTCATAATTTGCTTACTCCAGACATTTCATAGGAGCAGACTCATACAATATTTAAACTTTTGCATCAGGCTTATTTCATCTAGCATCATGTTTTTAAGATTCACTCATATTGTAGTATACATCAGAACTTCATTTTTTTTTTATAGTCAAATATTAGACTCTTGCATTTATCTGTTCTATTTTGCATTTATCTGTTCTATTTTGTTTATTGATTGATCTGTTCAGGGACATGAGTTTTTCCCACCATTTGGCATCTGCAAATAATGCTACATACAAGCATCTGTTGCAGTCCCTGTTTTCGATTCTTTTGAGTATACCCCTGGAGCGGAATTGCTAGGTCATATGGCAATTTTATATTTATGGAGATTACCAAACTGTTTGTCAGAGCAGCTCCATTTGACATTTCCATCCGCAATGTATGAGTTCCCATTTCTCCACATTTTTACTAACACTTATTTTTTTCTTTTTCCTTTTAGTTCCTTTCTGATTTTTTTTTTAACTATAACTGTCTGCATAGAGTGCAGTGGGATCTCATGGTCATAATGTGACTTTAATGATTAAAGATGCTGAGCATTATTTTTCTATCCTATTGAATCATTTGTATTTTGAGAAATGTCTATTCCAGCCTTTTGCCCATTTTTAAATTGGGCTGCTTATCTTTTTGTTATTGACTTGTAGGTTGTTTTGCTATTTTTCACTTTTTAAAAATAAGATTATTTGTTACATAAAAGGCTCTTTTAAAAAAATTGTGCAGTTCTATTTATCCAATATTTATTTATTTATTTATTTTGTTTTTGGTATCATATCTAAAAATCCACTCGCAAATCCAAGGTCATAAAGATTCATTTACCACTATATTTTCTCCTAAGCATCATATGGTATTAGCTCATATGTAGGTCATCTATTTTTAGTTAATTATTATATATGACATGAAGTAGACGTCCAGCTTCATTCATTTGCGTGTGGAATACAGTTGTGCCAGCACCATCTGTTGAATATGCTATGCTTTACCCACTGAGTGTTCACGATACCCTTATCAAAAATAAATTGGTCACAGATGTATGGGATTATTTCTGGGTTTACAATGCTGTTCAATGGGTCTCGTGTCTCTGTTTGTGCCAGTATCACACTGCTATGATTCCTTTCCCTTTGTAGTAAGTTTTGAAATCAAGGAATTAAGTCATTCAACTTCATTCGTTTTACAAAACTTCATGTAAATTTAAGCAATGGCTTTTCTATTTTTGCAAAAGAAAAGCCATAGGAAATTTGATAGGTATTCTGTATCTTAATAGTAATTCTTCCTACTCATGAACACAGGATGCCTTTCCATTTTCTTAGGCTTCTTAAATCTATTTCAGTAATGTTTTGCCATTTTCAGTGTACATGTACTGCACTTCCCTGGTGAAATTTATTCCCAGGTATAATCTTTTAGATACTATTATGAATGTGATTACTTTCTTAATACCTTTGCAGACTGTTCATGGCAGTTGAATAAAATCACAGCTGATGTTTGCGTGTTGATTTTGTACTCTGAAACATTACATTACTGAATTTTTTAAATTAGTTCTAGCAGTTTTCTTGTGGTATCTTTGGAATTTTCCACATGTAGGATCATTTACCTGTAAATAGAGATAGTTTCACTTCTTCCTTTCCAAATTTTATTATATTTATTTATTTTCTTTGCCCAGTTGCTCTAGCTAGAACTTCCAGTAAAATGTTGAATAACGTTAGTGAAAGCGGGCATCTTCATCTTGTTCCTGATCAGGGGAAAGCTTGCAGACTTTCACCATTGAGAATGATGCTAGCTGTAGGTTTCTACAAATGTTGTTTATCATGTTGAGATCATTCTCTTTGGGTCTCAGTTCTGTTTTCTCTGGTGGAGTGGGGAGGAGGCTTGACTATTTTTAATATAAAGGATTTTGTGAAATGACTATTCTTGGTTAATTGAGATGATGTGTGCTTTTTTCCCCTCTGTTCTATAAATACGGTGCATTAAAATGATTGATTTTCGTATGTTGAACGCTTGCACTCCTGGGACAGATTCCACCTGGTCGTGGTTTATAATCATTTGAATATACTATTGAATTCAGTTTACCGGTATTTTGTTGAGGAATTTTGCATTTACATTCATATGAAATATTGATCTCTGATTTTATTTTTAATATATCCTTTTTTTGGGTTAGTATCAGCGTCTTATAGATTGTGTGAGAAAGTGTTTCCTCCTTTTGTATTTTTTGAAAGAGTTTGAGAAAGATTGTTGCTAATTCTTTAAGTATCTGGTAAAATTCACCAGTAAAGCCACCTGGTCTTTTCTTTGTTTGCTATTTTTCATTATGGATTCAATCTGTGTACTTGTTATAGATCAATTCAGACTTTCTATTCCTTCTTGAGTCTGTTTTGGTAATTTACATACTTTAAAAAATGTGTCCATGCCATTTTGGCTGCGAAATTTGATGTATATAATTTCTTATAGTATTCTCTTATAATCCTTTTTAAAAGTATCTGACCATCACTGTTCCACTTCTATTTCCGATTTTAGTTATTTGTGTATTCTACATTTCTTTCTTTCTTTTTTTGTTTTTAGTCAGTTAAGCTAAAGTTTGTAATTTTGCTAATCTTCTCAGGAAACCAACTTTTAGGCTCATTAACCCTCTCACTGCTTTTCTTTTTTCTGTTTTGTTTACCTTTGCTCTCATCTTTATTATTTCCTTCCTTCTGTTAGCATTGGGTTTAGTTTGTATTTTTTTTAAATGTTATTTCCTTTAGGTGTAAAGTTAGTTATTAATTTAAATTTGTCTTTCTTTTTTAAGATATGGCTGTTTACTGCTATAAATTTCTCTCCAAGCACTACCGCCTTTGCTACAGCTCAGAACCTTGGCATGCTATATGTCATCACTTTCTCTCATCTATTTTCTAATTTCCTTTGTGATTTTTTTCTTTGACCCATTGGTTGTTTACGAGCATGTTGTGTAATTTTCAAATATTTGTGAATTCTCCATCCTTATGTTACTGATTTCAAGCTTCATTACATTAGTCAGATAAGATGTTTTGTATTGGTTCATTCTTTTAAATTTATTGAGACTTGTTATGTAGCCGTAAAATATGGCTACCTCAGACAATGTCAAATTTACTGCTCTTTTTAAATAAATGATTTTAACTTTGCTCTTTTTCTCTATCACTATTTTTAGATTCCTAATATAGTATACAGGTGTACTATATACCTGTATTATGTTTAGTACTTTAGTAGAAATATATTTATATATTTTATTTCATTATTTTCTCAATTGTTTATTTCCTTCAGTCTACATTCTTTAGTTTTTATTTCCAATTGTTATTTTTAAAAATTTTCTTTAGGTGAGAACTTTACTTGATTCCCATTCACATTTTTCTTTTTCTAAATTTCAAGATTTAAAATTCTTTATACTGTAAAAAGTAAATAAAAAATTTATTGTCTATCATTCTATCAATATATTTTAAAAATCTGTGAATTTTGTATTTGAATTATGAATTTTTTAAGAATACTTTGGGATGGGTACAGTGGCTCACACCTGTAATCCCAGCACTTTGGGAGGCAGAGAGAGGTGGATTGCCTGAGCTTAGGAGTTCAAGACTACCCTGGGCAACATGGTGAAACCCCATATCTATTAAAATACAAAAAATAATAGCTGGGCATGGTGGCAAGCACCTGTAGTCCCAGCTACTTGGGAGGCTGAGGCAGGAGAATCGCTTGAGCCCTGGAGGCAGAGGTTGTAGTGAGCCCAGATTGCACCACTGCACTCCAGCCTGGGTGACAGAGTGAGACTCCATCTCAAAAAAAAAAAACAAAAAAAAAACTTTTTAAAGTCATGGTTTTTTAAAACTATTAATTTCTATATTAATTTAATTGTGCTAAAAAGATACAATAATGCTTCTGATTCTTTGAACTTCACAGATATTTTATGTGATAAATTTCTTGTTTGAACTTTAAAAGTGTGAATTCATTTCCATTTTGTGTTAAACATATCAATTATTTTTTAATTCTGATACTAAAAATTCCTATGTCCTTACTCAAATATTTTCTGTTGATCTGGTGTGCTATAAGTTACATGAAAGTTTTCACAATGATTTCAGATGTATTTTTCTCAATTTGGGAATTTTTCAACAGTTTCAAAGTCAAGGTTTTGAGTGAAAATTATTCTAGGTTGTCTTAGTTTCTGTTGAACTGTTCTCTGTACTTTATATATTAAATGCCCATTTCTGAACTTAGTTTTATTATTGGCAATACTTGGCAAACTATTTATATCTCACTTTTGTTTCTTTCTTGACTTCTTTTACACTGAAAAAACATTCTTAGCATTCCCTTTAGCTCTACATTCTTTAATCTTCTTTTAGTAACTATCTTAGTAACTTTGATCCTTAACTAATAAAAATTATTTTTATCATTTCTCCATTCTTCTAGGATCTTCGATCACTTTAACTCTTTTCCTTGTCCTTATTAACTTTTAAAAGTCTTTGCTTTACAGTTTGCCAAAGGTTTTGATGGTTCTCTTTTGCTCCTTTTCTCTACTTTGTATAAATACGACTTTACTTCTAGTATTTTGTTCTCATTCTCTGTGATTTGCTAGCTGTATTCGCTTCCTCCTCAATTGATTATCTACAGGTGACAGCACTGATTCTTGAATTGTTTAAAACAAGTCACTTATTTTACCATATATTGCTTCTACTTGAATTTATATTCATACCATTTGCTTTATCTCCCTTTCAATGCTGTTGCCAACTTTAGTTATCAATGAATTTCAGCCTACACAGAACATTACTTTTTTTGTTTGGTAAAATCAGTGCTCATTTACACATACACATCTTCTCATTCTTTCATTACGTCCTTTATTTCATCCCGCATTTTCGCGTTTCTACCTGGCGCTTTTTTCTCTTGTCTGATAAACTCTATTTGCTTTTTAGTGCTTATATAAAGTTGCTTCAGTTTTGGTTCCTGAAATCAATCAGCTTTATTTTGGAGGATACTTTTGCTCAGTGAGGAATTTTAAACTGACAATTTTTTTGTCCAGGTCTCCCTACTTTTCATTCCATTTTCCTATTGTTACAGGCTCTTTTGGGTGTCACTTTTCTGGCTGGGATCCTGTGGCCAGCAAGTTTGGCTTGGGCCCACTGGGTTTGTTCCACTCAGTCGGCCTGGCAGGCTGTGTTCAGTTCATGCTACCAGCCTGGATCCCACATCACCAAGGGAGAGTGAAGTCAGGCATGCAGTGTCGAGGGGTGTGTGTGAGCAGAGGTAAGGTCTGGCTACTGCACAGTCAGACACTCTGGCTGCTATCAGGGGGCAGGCAGCACCAGATGCTGGCATGGGTGCCAGCTTTCTGTGAGTCTGTGTCCGTACTAGGTGCACTGCAAGCAGTTTCCCTGGCTGGCACCAGGGAATGCGGTAGTACCTGGGAGGTTGGAGATGCCAGAAACTACAGAGTCCCAAAGAGGTAATCACAGCTTTGATTTGGAGAGCTCCCAGGTCTGGGCTCCCCAAAGGGCTCTAGCTCTTCACTCCTCTTCACTTAAAACGTGGCAAGCAAGGGGCATATGTCAGTCCTGTCTGTGTTACAGCAGCTCTTTCAGTCTTGCCATTCGGCAGGTCCTGAGTTCTTGTCCTGCAACCGGAAGAATGAGGTACATTCTTGTCCTGTGACCAGGAAGAATGAGGAGACAAATGGTGGGTGAGCAAGACAAAGAGGAGCTATATTAAGCAATAGAACACCTCAGAGAAGACCTTCAGGGGGGAGCTCCTCTCTGTAACTAGTGTGTCCTGACAAGAGTTTAGCTCCTAGCAGACAGAGTTATTGCTCTCTGCAGGCAGATCATCCCAACAAGTGTTCAGTTCTCAGCAGAGAGAGTAGCACCTCTTGGCAGCTGGTCCTTCCACAGGCTTGGCAGAGAGGAGGCCCTAGATTGGGTGGCTCTTCCCTGCAGGCAGGTCATCCTGTCTGCAACTATCTGCTGAGAGGGTAGTTGCTCTCTACAGCTGATTTCTTACTTCTCTATCACCTGCTCTGGCTGAGCCCCCGGCTTTTCTAGGCCTCAGAGGGGAGGAAGCTTGCAGTGATTGGTTCATGGGTGGCCACGGGCACCCTAGAGAAGGTACTACAAGTCCCTCCACTGTTCCGTGGACTGGTAGCCTGGTCTGCAACCCTCAGGCCCTCTCTGGCCTGAAGGAGGGGCTTCGCTGGGGAGCCACCCGCGTCTGCCCAGGAACCCATCTGCCCTTGCCACCATCCATGGTGCCTAGGCTGCTCACATCAAAGGGTACCTGCAGGCCAGCAAGGAGCTGCCCTCAGTCCCCCACTTTCCCCCCCGACCCCGGTCCACCCCCACCATATTTGTCAGTGCTCAATGTCTGGAGGGGGCTGAGGCAGCAGAGCCCAAGTGTGCACACACCCAGCTGGGCTGTGATAGCACCAAGGGTCAGTCCCAACACTGCCCAGATATTGGAGTGGGCTCCAGGAAAGGGGAGAAACTAGGCAGCAGGAGCAGACACCTCTGAGCCTGCAAGGGCAAGGGGGGTTGGTTTCTAGGCCGCCAAGAGTGCAGAGAGGCCCAATGCCACAGCCCTGATTTGGGCATCTGCTGCCATGTCTAGGAGGTCAGGGCTGTGACCTGCTTCTAGCTCCAGCCGGGTCCTTCAGTGTGCAGCCGCTTATGACCCCTTGCAGCTTGGGACAGGAGCTCTAGGTGGCCCCAGGCTGGTGTCCTGGGCAGGGGCAACGTCTATGTGAGCTCACATGTCTCCAGGCAAACAACTCCCCCTGTCCCCGCCTTACTCAGTTTGCGGCCCTGTCAAGGAGTCTCGGAGTAGACTGTGGGCCCCGGGGCCTTGCCATGGAGACTATCAAGCGTGGTGGTCACCCGACGCGGGGCGGACCTGGAGACATAACCCTTAGGATCCCTGCGCAGAGGCCTCCCTGAGGTCCAGCAACCTGGCACTGTAGCATGGGCCAGGTTCCGGAAGTGGTGCTACTCCCACTTCCTGCTGCTGCTCCCACTTCCTGCCGCTGCCCCCACTTCCTGCCCCTCCTGGAAGTGGTGCAGCTCCCACTTCCTGCCCCTCCCGGAAGCGGGGAGCCCGCTCCTCCTCCTCCCTGCACCCTCCCTTCAGCAGAAGCCAGTGAGAAGAGTGAGGGGGAGCCAGAGCCGGGACTCTGAGGCCAAGGGCGGGTCTGGGTCCTGCCACCAGCGCCGGTCCTCTCCGCCGTGCAGGGCCCGCAGGGCCATCACCGTGGCCGGTCAGTCCGTCATCTGTAAGTCTCATTTGTGTGTCTTTGGAGGTCGCGGGCTCAACATGCCGGTTTCCTCATGGGCTTTTTTGCTTTTCGTCTTAGTCTTTGACGAGAAGAAATATGTGTTTTTGTCGTTATTCTGGTTGGGATTGTTGAGGTTGCTGACTCTGTGAGTTTTTCTTGTATTTTGGAAAACTATCGGTTACACTTTTAATCTTATTTCTTTCACTATTTTCAACCTTTTGCAGTTCTACTCACAAATATGTTTGACCCTTTGAGCGTGAGTTGTAATGTCTCTGACAATCTACTCTGTTATGCATTTTGTTATTTCTTCTATTTCAGATTCAGTGACAGCGTTTTCTATAATCTTACCTTCCAGTTAAATTGTTTGTTTAAGGCATGTTCAGTTACCTTTCAGAGTCACTCATTAGCACACTGTTTCTAACCTTGTATTTCTTTCTAGATTTAAGTGTACTTTCCATGGATTAAAATTGTTATTTCATTTGCTATTGTTTTATTCACATTGTGAATGAAATTTTTTTTATTTGTTGTTTTGAGACAGAGTCTTGCTCTTGTCACCCAGCCTGGAGTGCAATGGCGCAATCTCAGTGAACTGCAACCTCCGCCTCCCAAGTAGCTGGGATTACAGGCATGTGCCACCACACCCGGCTAATTTTTGTATTTTTTGTGTTTTTTGTTTTTTTTTTTTTGAAACGGAGTTTCGCTCTTGTTACCCAGGCTGGAGTGCAATGGCGTGATCTGGGCTCACCGCAACCTCCGCCTCCTGGGTTCAGGCAGTTCTCCTGCCTCAGCCTCCCGAGTAGCTGGGATTACAGGCACGCGCCACCATGCCCAGCTAATTTTTTGTATTTTTAGTAGAGACGGGGTTTCACCATATTGACCAGGATGGTCTCGATCTTTTGACCTCGTGATCCACCCGTCTCGGCCTCCCAAAGTGCTGGGATTACAGGCGTGAATTTTTGTATTTTTATAGAATCAGGCTTTCACCACGTTGGCCAGGGTGTTCTCGAACTTTTGACCTCAGTGATCTGCCCACCTCAGCTTCCCAAAGCGCTGGGATTACAGACATGAGCCACCGCACCTGGCCGGCATTGTCTATCTTTTATATTTTCTTGAAGCTGTTAATTATAGTGAAATTTCTTATTTGCTAATTTAAATGTCCAAATTACCTGTGGCTCTGCTCCTGTTTTCTGTTTTGTTTCTCTTACTATTGATCACATGATCTTCCCTTTAATGCAATACTTCTTTTTTTCACTACATTCTAGAAAGTATATAAAAATCATAGCCTTTTAGTTTGATGCAATCCCATTTGTTTATTTTTGCTTTTGTTGCCTGTGCTTTTCAAGTCACATCTAAAAAAATTTTTGCTTAGTCTAATGTTATGTAATTTTTCTCTTGTGTTTCCTTCTAGTAGTTTTCCAGTTTCAGCTCCTATGTTTGTCTTTAATCCATTTCGAGTTGATTTTTTGTATATGGGCTGAGATAAAGATACAATTTCATTTTTGTGCCTGTGGCTATCTAGTTTTCCCAATGTTTATTAAAGAGATTGTTCTTTTCCCAATGTTTATACTTGGCACCTTTATGAAAAACTATACATGTGAGGGTTCATTTCTGTGCTCCCCATGCCATTCCCCATTGTTCAAAGAGCTTTTTAATGCCAGTACCAGGCTTTTTAAATTACTATAACTTTGCTGTATATCTATACCTAATTGGATGAGTGTTTTTATTTTGAAAAGATGTTAAATTTTACCTAATGCTTTTTCTTCACCTGAGATGATTGTATGGTTTTTGGCCTTCATTCTCTTAGTGTGGTATATCACACTTATTTGTTTGTTTATGTTGGACCATCCTTGCATCTATGGAATGAATCCCACTTGATTATAGTGAATTAATTTTTTTTTTGAGATGGATTCTCACTCTCTCAGCTAGTCAGTGGCACTATCTTGGCTCACTTCAGCCTCTGCCTCCCAGGTTCAAGCGAGTCTCCTGCCTCAGCCTCCCAAATAGCTGGGATTACAGGCACACACCACCATGCCCAGATAATTTGTATGTTTTTCAAAGAGATGGGTTTTACTTTGTTGGCCAGGCTGGTCTTGAGCACCTGACCTCAGGTGATCTACCTGCCTTGGCCTTCCAAAGTGCTGGGATTACAGGTGTGAGTCACCGTGTCCTGCCTCGGAATAATTTTTTTTAATGTGTTGTTAAATTTGGTTTGCTAATATTTTCTGAGGATTTTTTTTGCATCTGTATTCATTGTAGATACTGGCCTGTGTTGTTATTTTCTGGTGATGTCTTTGTCTAGCTGTGGTATCCAATTAGAAATGGGGCTGGATCAAGACACAGTAGTAATTTTGCTAAAATTCAGTCTGCATTTAATTAATTCTTGCTGCTAAGTGGTAGCCTTCTAGGTCTTTCAGTTTGGCAGTTTTGTCTCTTGAGTCTTAAAAGACAATGGAGTGGGGGGGAGGTGGGGAGGGAATAGCCTGGGGAGAAATGCCAAATGTGGGTGAAGGGGAGAAGAAAAGCAAAGCACACTGCCATGTGTGTACCTACGCAACTGTCTTGCATGCTCTGCTCATGTGCCCCAAAACCTATAATCCAATAAAAAATTAAAAAAAAAAAAAAAAGACAATGGAAAAATCAATTCTTCCTTTGGAGAATTTAACATTAACTCTTTATGATTCCACTTTACAAAGCTTCTAATTTTGCAATTACATTGAGTAGAAAACTGACTACTTGTGAGCTTAAGTCTCTGACTTCCTGACCTTGGCCCAGGCAAATACGAATATATCTGTTCTTAATCTGTCCTGCATCAGTGCCATTTTCCAGGATTTGGGGACCCAGTCTTGCATCTTCTAGCTATCCCCAGAATTCAAGTTCCTTGGTCAAAGTGACTACAGGTCCCAATGCCAGTTCACCACTCCCACTATGATTCGCCCATTTTCTTTCGGGACAGTGCTTGTCTTTCTTGTCTTTGTTTTTTGAACATCATGGGAACACAGGATTCTCTGATTTCTGGGAGTTTTCAGGCCGGTTTTGAAGCCTCTTGCACAATGGTAAGAGTTCTGTAGTGTCTTGTGGTGAGAATTATTCATGTGATAGTGGCTCCTTAAATCTCCATACTCAGCCCATCTAACCTCAAGCAGTTTGGTATTTTATTCTAGTAATTATCTTTTTTCTTTGCCAGCTTTTGATCCATGTCATATAGCCCAGGCCCTGTCATTGGAACAACTGCTTTTTCCTCCGCTCATCTTGGAACATTTCTCCTATTTCTAGAATTTTAGTCTATCTCGTTTTCACAACTTTGACAGCTCATTGCAGCCTTCAGTATATGATTTCTAAATTTGTCTGGCTTTTCCCTTGCTGTTTGTGGGTACATGAATCTTGCTACGTATTATCCTGAAGCAAAAGTCCCTTATCTGGAATGTATTTTATTTTGAAATTAGTACTGATATTAAAATTGTCATGATCAGCTGAACTTAGAGGAAAAAATGCAGTTTGCAAAATGTCTTTGTTTGCCCTGATACTTGTACTCTCCCATTAAGCCCTCTGCAGAGAACTATGAGAAGGCACAACTAACTCCCATTAATTTTCAAAATTGAGGCCCATTACACTAATTTTGTTTGGGAGACAGAAGGTCAAAAGTGATTCATGGTTGTTTATTTTGAAGACTAGGTTAGAATAGCTCCTTTACTTTTGGAAAGACAATGGGAAAGATCAGGTTATACCATTGCGGGCAATGAAACATCTTTCCGTTTGGTGATCGGTTTACATAAGACAATGGCTTTGCAATCACCAAAGGGATCACCCAACAAAAAGATGTTTGAACGGTTGGAAGTGGTTTGAAAACATTTCGTCTGTCTATCTGTCTATCTATCCATCCGTGTGTCTACTCTATCATCCACCAAACAAAATGTTCAAAACAAAGCACTTTTTGAGCAGATGGCAAAAGTGGTGCAGCCTGAGCTTGTACATCCGGTTTCTTTCTTACTTTTTGCTCATGTTATCTTTGATGGGGTTCTCCCCAGTTTGAAAAATGCTGCCTAAAACTATTTTGATTTATGTGTTATTTTCTCTTTTTATTTTACTGGGCATTAAGCAGCTAATGGTTGTACCCTGTTTCACTCTAGGTTCAATCCATGTGAACTTCTGATTTCAGAGATAACTTTTCTTTCTCCTCCTCCACATTCCTTTTGATGTAAAGCAATTTAGAACAGATTTTAATTTATATGTTAATAAGATTAGTTTATGGGTTAATAAAGGCACAGGCAATCATGGTTACCTACTGGTTTCAAAAGAATCACACGTTTACTCAAACTGTCTTTTACTTCAGGTTATAAATTTCAAGGTGACAAGAGATGGCTTTTACAATTCCTTTACTAACAGTTTAAAAATCCTTCAAGACAGATGTGGTGCGGCGGCTCATACCTATAATCCCAGTCCTTTGGGAGGCCGAAGTGGGCGGATCACAGGTCAGGAGTTCAATACCAACCCGACCAACATGGCAAAACCTTGTCTCTACTAAAAATACAAAAATTAGCTGGGAATGGTGGCATGCGCAGGTAATCCCAGCTACTCAGGAAGCTCAAGCAGGGGAATCACTTGAACCCAGGAGGCAGAGGTTGCAGTGAGCCCACATGGTGCCACTGCACTCCAGTTTGGCAGCAGAGTGAGACTCTGTCCCAACATAAATAAATAAATAAATAAATAATTCAAGGCAAATACTAGAGACAGTTGACTAATTTCACTTATTAATCTTACATTATGTTTGAACAGGGCTTTTTAGTTTTTTTGTTTGTTTGTTTTCCTAATAAGTCACTTTAGCTGAGGCTAAAGGCCGCCTTGAAATGTTGTTTTCCTTGTTTGTCAGAATCCTGAATATCCTGGATGTTACGTTTCTCTGCCGCTGGAGAAGTCCCAGGAGGAATGTATCATGGGCACAGGCATTCCATGAAAACTTTGTCTTACATTATTGGGTATTCTCCTGGTTAATCAGAATGAATCAGAAATAGGTAAATTAGGGCGTGCAATGGATATTCATCAAATATTTTCACTTACCTTTCCTCTTACCCAGCCATCCAATAACAAGAAAGGTAATCTATCAAAATCAACACCATTCCATGCAAGAGAAACTTAGAGGACCCAGGTGACTCTCCCTGAGGCTTAGGAGCAACAAAGCTTTGTTTCCCTTTCCAGGCTCCTTAGGGTCAGAGAAGCATTCAAGGAGTGGCTCAAACCTCATTTGCAGTAAAAAAGCAACCTCTGGAGGTAAAAGCTGAGGATTGGGAGGGAAGGAGGGAGAGAGAAAGAGAAAGAGAGCCCAAGGAAAGAGAGAGAGAGGAGAGAGAGAGGAGAGGGAGAGAGAGAGGAGAGAGAGAGGAGGGAGAGAGAGAGAGAAGAAAAAGAGAGGAAAGAGAGAGAGACAGAGAGAGAGAGAGAGAGAGAGAGAGAGAGAGAGAAGCCAGCATCACCTTCTGTAGTAATCCTGATGAGGTTTGGATCTAGAATTTCTGTGGCTTCAGGTACTGATTTGTGATTTCTGCAATCAACATGAGCCAATGGCATGGGGAACTAAACTCTAATTTCCACACCCCACTGCGCTGTTTTTCAACACCTTCTTAAGTCTGAACCAGCTGGGATTGGAGGTCCAAGCAGTTCTTTTTCAGCCATTCTGTGGGATAGATTCTGAATCCTCCAGCTTTTGTCATTGTTTCTATGGAGGATTTATTATCCACAGAGACTCAGAGCCATACTATTGGACCCAGTGCTCAAGCTAGATGAAATGTGCTTCCTGCACCTTCCTGCCTTTAATCCAAATCCCCCCTGTGTGCCCTTTTGGACACTGCATTTTTCTGGTAGGGGTTTTGAGTGAAGAGCTTCAGCATTTCAAATGTTTAAATAAAGTAAGTCTCAGAAACTGAAAAAATAAGCAGATATTTATATGAGCAAAATAAGTGCTATAATTAGCAATTTTAACCTCCAAACTGACAACTATTTCAGTCACTAATATACAATTATTTTTGCTAGTTCACTATAGCAGAAGTCCCCCCAGGTGTCCTTTCTACAGCTTCTACTGTTTTTCTCATTAATAATCTACTGTAAAATACAACACTTTGCTTCGCAAACAAAATCTCCAAACAGTGGGCTTTCTATGATAATTAAAATAAAAAATTTATAAATCTTTTATCAATTTTATAAATTACACAATGCAATAACCATATGACTTCAGCAAGCAATCTTTGATATATGTAAGCAAATAAAGAGAATAAATCCAAGACATAATTATGCAAATGCTGTTTAATTCTAACCTAGACCATTGCATATATCATAGTATTCATCTATCCTATCATCCAAAACATGTAGGTCAGAGGTCATGCCTGGATTTACGTTTCCACTCTGCACACAGCATTCAGTGTGCATTTCGTTAGTTATTTAGGCACAGATTATGATATACCTAATCATTGCGTCTTTTGCAAAGCAGGGGTCTAAAACACATTGATTAATTGCAATAAGCATTTGTTTTAATAAAGTTCTGTCAAAGGGTCTAAGTGAAATTTAGGAGTCTTTTTCTTGGAGCATACTTAGTTGTATTTCTATGAGGACTTTTTCCACTTTGGTTGCTATATTTAGACTGAATACCAATAAGACACCCTTCTGGTAGGATATCTTATTCCAAGAATAAAATTACAGGAGCGAGATCAATACGTGAAAACTTCTGAAGGTTTCTGCCTGAAGGTATTAGAACACAAAAGAAGTTTTATCTTGCTGACTTTGCATGACATGGAAAGTTACGTTATTTCAAGAGGAAAATAGCCGTGGTTTCCGTGTAGCCTAAACATAGTTTGAGGCTAAGAGAGTGTTGATAAAATCTGTTCCTAATTGGGCTCTACATCCTTTCTAATTTTCCCATAAAATTGTTTTCCAGTAAGTAATCATAACCTGTGTATTACATGTTTAAGGACTTTAAAAAGTATTTCCTCACATGTCTAGAAATTAGTAGCTAATTGGATTATGATATGAAGCATAATAATACAAATATTTAATATGAAATGATCAGACTCTTATGGGTCAACTGTACCATATACAATTATCACACCCAAACACAGATGTTCTGGAGACAAAGAATTCATGGCATATGTCCCGAAGCAGGTGCCAATATGAATATCCTACTGTATGAGGCTTTCCACTTGCCCTCAGCAAAAAGCACTCAACTGTGTCACTTCTTGTGTTGGTAAACATGTCCTCAAGACCATGACAGTGTGTCAGGTTTTACTAACACTTTTGAAGAGTGCTGGTCAGGTCTTCTATAGAATGTCGTTGAACTGAGAATTGTCCAGTGTTTTTCTCATGATGGGGCTAAGGATGACTTTTTCTTTTTTTGGAATGAAGATCTCACAGGCACAGTGCTGTTTTCATCACGACATATCAATGGTATGTGCTGTCAACATGGCTTGTCCCTGTGATGTTAACCTTTTCTGTCTGGTTGAAATAGTGCTGGTTAGGTTTTTCCACTGCAAAGTTGCCCTTGTTTTTTTCCCGTTACATACTGTACTCTTTGGAAGGGGTAATTATGTGCAGTCCACACTTAGGGAGCGAGGAGCTATAATCTCTCTCTGTGACAGTGAAGTAAATTATTTGGAATTATTCTGCATAAAAATGTGTCTCTCTTCTCCATTTATTTATTCAATTATTTACACAAGTTTGGAGCTAAAAATATTTATATTATACTTGGCTTTATAATTTAACACTACAGCATTTCAGAGTGTATCTTCCAGTTGCACCTGAATCTCTGACGTAGCACATCGTTTCCTTTTGGCGTTTCCTGACTTGGGCTGGTTCAAGGTGCTCCAGGTTTTCTTATATATCACTTGTTCCAACTGTAGAATCAACCATTTCTCCAAAGAGAGTGACAGTAGAAACTGAGAGAAGTGTAGTAAGTGTGTTCATTTACTGATGTGTTTTTGCTTCTAAGTCCTCCAAGCAGAGCACCGATATACCTGTATTTCCTAACTTGTGCTTACATACATGTCTAGATGCACCCTAATATATATCTACCACATCTATAGATAGGTCAACACGTGAGTTCCTGTGGATAGGCTGCTCTAATTTTATACCTCAGAGGCAATTTCAGTCTCCTCCCCTCGCTTGTCTATAACCTCCCACACAGCAGTGAGAACTCTGCCTCACACCATCTGCCGTCCATTTATTTAATTGTTCCATTCCAGTATGCAGAGTAACATGTCAGTCCAGGACACACCACATATACAAAATGTTCCATAAGATTATAATACCATATTTTTACTGGACCTTTTCTATGTTTTGATATATTTAAGTGCACAAATACTTACCATGTGTTACAGTCACCTACAGGATTCAGTGCAGTGACATGCTGTGCAGCTGTATAGCCCAGGAGCAATAGACTCTACCATGTAGCCAAAATGTGAAACAGGCAATGCCGTCTGGGGTTTTGTGAGCACACTCTATGGTTTCAAAGAATGATGAGATAACCTAGCAATGCATTTCTCAGAATGCATCCTTGTCATTAAACCGTGCATGACTGTATACCGGCAATTGAGTAGTTAATCTATACACCATGGGAGGTAACTGCCAACTGTAGTATAGTGATTATGGGCAGCTTTTTAGACTCCACTCATGTCTAAAAATTACTTAGGTCAGCACCTGTCACTCATCAACTTTGGTGATTGATTCACAAATGTGTAATAAAGTTTATTTTGTGACTGTCATTCCAAACTGGTATTCCTCAACATTCTAAATGATGTTTAAAAAATTGTACACGTGTTAGGTTGCAGTCTTTGTGCTGTAAATTTCTATAGGTTTTGAGAGATGCATAGTTGCCTGTATTCGCTATGACTTCTGCTGGATTTTTATCCTTCTTCATGCAGATGTAGAGTGTGTCCATGTGCTCGGAATGCCTGTCATTCCTCTCGGCAATGAAACCCCATGTCGAACACTCCTCATAGTGGTGAACATGCCGCGGGTTTTATTGATGGAGATTCATGTACTAGACAGAGTCCTCCATAGGGACATAACAAATAGGATATATACATATAAGGAAGCTTATTAAGTAGAACTGGTCCGTAGGACTAAAAGGCGAAGTCCCATGATAGCACGTCTGCAAGCTGGGGAAAGAAAGAAGACGGTTGCAGGGTGGCTCAGTCCAATTTTGAAAGCCTCAAAACCAAGGAAGCAGACAGGGCAGCCCTGTCTTAGGCTGAAGGCCCAAGAGCCCCCAGGAGACTGCAAGTGCAAGTCCTAGAGTCCAAAGGCCAAATAACCTGGAGTCTGATGTCCAAGGCGGGAGGAGCGGAAGCACATGGCTAGCATGGGAAAGAGAGAGTGAGCCCCAAGACTGTGAGCTGCTCCTCACCTTTCTTCCATCTGCTTTGTTTTGGTGGCAATGGCAGCACATTGGATGGTGCCCACCCACACTGAAGGGAGAGCTACCCCTACCAGTCCACTAACTCAAACGTCAGTCTCCTCTGGCAATCCCTCACACACACACACCAGAAACAACGCCTCGCCGGCCATCTAGGCATCCCTCCATCCAGTCAAGTCGGCACCTCATGTAAACCACCACAGTCCATATCTGAAAATCAGTTTTACTTTAGCCAGGTGCCAAGTGTTGACTGGTAGATTCTTTACCAGTTTCATCTAGATTCTAGATGATCTGCACAGTTTCCTGCAATATATTGACCCGTTCTGTACTGTGAGTTTTTGAATGGAAGAATTGACTTACCTTAGGTTGAAGCCAATTAATTGACAAATTCCTAACATTACATAATCTAGTGCAGAAGTATTCTAAATAAGTACTTGAGAATACATATCTTTTGCTATTTATACAGACTTTCTTCCAAGCTAGACGTTTTCATGAATTTTGCAAAGGTTTACTGTAATCAATGTACGTCATAGTCCTTAAAATATTTTACAGCAAATGAGTTTATTGAAAATTGGTGGCCTTAACTAAATGCAACATTGCAATTGCTCATCAGTGGCTGGTGCTACCTCAGTAGGGGATTCTATTCGGTAACCACAGCATATTTGCTGTCATAGAAACCTGGAATGCTCTTTCAGAAAAAGAATAGATAGATGCAACAATTCACTCTCCATTTAAAACTCTAACCTCTAAATATAGTGGCGATTCCTTTTTAGTTTCATGAGAGGCAGGTTGACGGGCACTGACATTCCAGTGAAGGAAATATTTTTGTGGTATTTTTCTCTTTAGTTATTGCAGAATGATATTTGAGAAGTTTAGATGGAATGTTGCATCCTGGACTTATTTTAAGATGATTTCAGTTTTTTAGATAAAAAATGTGGGAAATTCGAAGAAGATAAAAATGTTTATCAGTTAGGTTTGGAACCTATGCTGTATGTAGAAATCACTTCAAGTATTTTAAGATCCTCCCAAACAAGGCCATGGTTCTTGAAGCCAGTCTTATCTGATGTTTAAAGATTGCCATCTTTTATACATACTAATAGCCTAGAGGAGGTGAGAAAGTTAAGAATATTTAAATGTGCCACATTTTTTAGTTTCTTTTTTTTTTTACGCAGTCTCCCCAGCCATAGGAGTCCATAGTAGGAGAAACAATCAGAAGATTGTTTTATTTGGTCAAGAAAATATTATCAAGTAGATTTCACACAGTGTTTGGATTGTGGACCAGGGAGCTGGAGGCAAGAAAGGTCAGAAACTTGTGTTTTCTCATCACTGAATGTTGTCAGATACATATCAATATGCATCTTTTCAAAAACATTTATTAAATCACTGCTTTAAAAAAATTGACAAGTCATGGTTGTAAAACTTGTAGGATACAATGTGATGTTTCTATACATATATAGACAATGTGCCATCACTAAATGAAGCTAGTTACCGTGTCTACCACCTTGCTTATCTACCATTATTTTATGATATGACATTTAAATTTTACCCTCTTGGTTATTTTGGAGAATATGATACATTGTGATTAGCTATAGCCACCCTGGCATGTACGGTGAATCTCACAACCTACTCTTCTTGTCTATCTGAGCTTTGTACCTCTTGAGGATGACAGGTGGGTGGGGAGGGAGGGAGATCACTGCTTTTTTGTTGCCTTGGAGAGTCAGCAAATGGGTGAAAATACATCAGACTACAGTCTGCATTGTCTGAAGTATGGAAATATATCACACAGCCCCTTTAAGAGGAAAAAAGAAAAATCAACATGTACTGAATTGCCACACATGACTTTTCAATTATGTCAACCTAGAATTAGAATTGAGAAATTGCACCAATTTAAATAACCAGAAATAAACCAGCCAAGGAACAGTTTTTGAATTGTTTTATTGTTAACAATACATTCTGCATGTACATTGTAGCTGCAAAATTGCTAGCTCCCATTAATAAAATGAGACTGTTAATGTGAATGTTTTTTAATGAGGCATTTTAACCCTTGGCTTCAGAAATGTATGCAATACTTAATTATATAAAAAGGCCAGATTATGAATTCTGCAGACTGAAAACTGAAAAGCACAGTATGAATACTTTAAGAGAGATCTCCTTTATAAGGTACCTGAGAATTTAAAGTGTAAATTATAAGAGCATTCCCTCCTACACTTTAATCAAAACACTGCTGTGAGGGAAGAATTTGTAGCACAGAAAAAGCTTAGAAAGGAACATGATGTTACTGAATTATCTCACTACTTAAAAATTGATATGAAATAGGTGGGAATCAGGATGAAATATGTGGGTGGCATTATTTCAAGAGAATGAGGTAGATTCACAAAGCTGTAACAGTCCAAGAAGGATGGAAAGAATCTTAGAAACAAGGCATAGACTGTTCAAATTGGGAGAAAATCGTGAGCAGATGGTTCCCTAGTCAACTGGTACATTCTACACATCAGTTTTTGTCGTGTGACCTTGTTCTTGTGTTGAACTAAGTGCAAGCCAGCAATTTCAAATGCAGGACGTTTCACAACCCAGGTGCTTTAAAGGTCAGTGGTCTCCCAGTTATCCTCGAGCGCCAGAACAGGAATACATAGGTACGTGGCCTTGTTAGGAAGACAGCTGGCAATGCAGATCTAATGAGAATGGGAAAACCAATCGTCTAGAAAGCTGCATCTGAGAGCGGTCCTGAGAGGAGGAATGTAACCAAATCTTCTCTTCCGTCAGGATTCACAGCAATGCAACGCCGTATTTTATGATCGGTGACGCAGAAAAACGTTTCATATTGACAGTCGGCAGTAACTGTGGAAATCAGATGCCAGCGAGAAACACAGATTGCAGCCAGAAGAAACTAGAATGATAGAAAAGCTTGAACAACATGACGGAAAAGGGATTTAAAGAAAACCAAAGTATTGGACAAAAAAATTCAGTATCTTTGCCTTTACGTTGTTTATTTTTAAATTTTAGAATAATTATTGCTTCAAAGGAAGCTGCAAAGATGATAGACAGAGGTCTCCTCCATCCTCCACCCAGGTTCTCAGTATGATTGCACCATCCATAATTACATCAGAACCGTGAATCTGGAATTGGTACAATATATGTGTCCAGTTTTACTAATTTTATCACCTGCGTGGAAGTGTGTAACCGCCAGTGCAATTAAGACACAGAACTCTTCCACCAGCACCAAAGTCTCCTTCATGTTACCCATTTATAGCCACACCCAGTTCTTCTCTCCAGCCTAAATCCCTGACCACTGGCAACCACTGATGTGTTCCCCTTCTCTCTAATTTCGTCATTTCAAGAACGTTTTATCAGTAGAGTCACACATAGCACAGGTGCATATTTACTTATACAGTTAAAATCAAACCTTTATGTTGACTTTTGTCTCAGCATAAATGGCCTTGACATCCATTCAAATTTGCATATTGATAGCTTGATACATTTTATTGCTGAATAGTATTCCATGCTATGAATGTGCCATAGCTTTTTTGTTCCCCTATTGGAGAAATTTCAGGTGTTTCTACTTTTGGCTATCGCAAACAAAGCTGAGATGAACAATAGTGTGAATGTTTTTGTTTGTAGATACGTTTTCATGTCTCTAGGATAACCCAAGATTATGATAACTGGATCATATGGTAAGAATAGTTTTTTAAGAAACTGCCTAAATTAACTTCTAGATTGTCTTTACCATTTTACATTCCTATCAGCAATGTACAAGAGATTGTTTCTCTGCATCTTTGCCACATTTTGATGTTTGCAACATTTTTGTATTTCAGCTGTTCTCATAGGTATTATTAATATCTTGTTGTTGTGTTAAATTATATTTCCTTCATGGCTAATAATTTTGTGCATTGATGTGCTTATTTGTTATCTGTATATGTTCTTTGGTTCATGACTTTTGCCCATTTGTAATTGGATTACTTATTTTCTTAATGTTGAGTTTTGAGAGTTCTTCATGCATTCTACATAGATATTCTTTGGCATATATGTGGATTGCAAATATTTTCTCCCTAAACTTATCCTGAATTTTTATTTTTTTAACAGATTTTTTAAAGCGAAATTTTAATTTTTATGCAGTCCAATTTATCCAATTTTTTCTATTACACCCTGTCATTTTTGTGTCATACTGAAGAACTCGTTACTAAATCTAAATACTAGGTTCAGAAGACTGTCCTCTGTGTTTTCTCTGAAAAGTTGCAGAGTTTTACATTTCATAATCATATATACGATTTGTGCTAATTATTTATGCTAATTGTTGTACAGGCATAAAAATTAGTTTGAGGCTTTTTGTGATATTTCTTTTGTCAGTGGATATCTAATTGCATATTTAAATTGAAAACTACTTGAGAAATGGAAATATAAGTTACTTTTAAAAAACAGGTCATGCTATATGTGAGAACATATATGCAATTTGTTATACATTGCTTAAATATTTTTCAAGCTTAGGTAAGCCAATTGCTTTCCATCCTATGAAAAAAGTCTAACATCTAAATACCCATTTAAAATATTAAAAAAAATTTAACATTTATAATTTGTAAGATTTATCACATAATATTATCCTTTTCCACCTTAAATATATACACCAAATTTGGGAAGAATTTTAATGTAGAACTTGCACTAGAAGCTTTTTTACTGAATCGTAAAGCTAATGTTACCCTGTGATCACAAGCTATATGCTATTACTGTTAAATAACTACCTAAAATGATTATTTTAGGGACTTATTGTTATTAGCATCTGTACTTGTAGCATTATTTGATGAATTTTCAGGATCATTTGCCTAAATAGGGAGTGTCATTTGGTCACAATTGTAGCTTCTCTCAAGAAAACTTATTTTTAAAACTTTTACTGGTTACTAAAAACATTATAAACATAATTCTTAGGTATTCAAACACAAAGTTCAATCTAGCTAAATTCCTCTTAACATTAGAAGAGACACTGCTCAATAGGGGAGAAAGAAGAAGACGCTTTCCCACTTTTACCAGCCTTCTTTCAGGTGAAGAATGTGGGATTCAGACTCAAAAGACTGAGATTTAACTTGCAGTACTGTGCATTTTTCAAATTATTGTCCGTTTTGCAAATTAAATGATCTTTTAGAATTTCCACTATAGCGTCTGTAAAATAGGGATTTGAAGACTTCATAAAAGGTTTTGGGAATAATAAATCCAAAAAGACCTCAAATGTCATTGTCAGCAACACTGAGTAAAGTAACAAAGAGAATGTGATTGGACTTGGGCCCTGACTCTGCCTTTCGTTAACTGCCTGGCCTTAGGAATTGCTTAATATCTCATTTTCCTACCTGTAAAGTAGTTAAAATGATAGCTGTTTTCTCATTGATATTTTGCAAGAATGGAATAAAGAAATTATACAAAAAGCCAAGGTGTTTATGGTCACTGAATATCAGCTGTCATTGGAAGAAGAGCTGAAAAAGGATGAATGTATTTTTCTTTTCTTTATCAGAGCAATGGACACTGTGCCTGGCACATCCTATAAAGAAGCAAAATAAGTTCATATTTTTCTTCACTGAGCTGTGAGCAATAGTTTAAACACGTCTTTCTTTTTTTCATCATACTGAAGTATAAGTGAAAAAATTTTAAACATAACACGTTTTATATACTTAAGATACACAATGTGATTTTTTTGTTTTTAATGGTAAAATGATCAATTATAATTGGATGCATTTACGAGACACAAAATGATGTTATGATTTATGAACATCGTGTGGAAGAATTGAATGAAGGTATTTAAGTTAGCAAGTGCCTCCGATATTCGCCAGTTTTGGTGGTGAATGTTTTCTCCTGATCTGTGGGTTGTCTCCTCACTGGGTTGGTTGTTGCTTCGTTGTACAGAGCCTTTAGTTTGATGCAGTTCTGTTTGTTCATTTTGGCTTTTGTTGCCTGCGCTTTTGGAGTCAAATCTGAGAAAATTTTGCTTAATGTGTATTTTTCGCCTGTGTTTTCTTCTGGTTGTTTTCCAGTTTCAGGCCTTATGTTTAAGTCTTTCATTCATTTTGAGTTGACTTTTGTTTATGGTATAACATAAAGATCCAATTTCGTTCTTCTGCTTGTGAGTATCCAGTTTTCTCAATACTTCTGAGAGAGACTGTTCTTTTCTCAATGTGTATACTTCATACTCTAGTCAAAAATCAGTTGACTCTAATGTGTGGATTATTTACAGGCTCCCCCTTCTCTCCCATTGTTCAATTAGTATATTTTTAGGCCAGTACTATGCTGTTTTAATTACCATCACTTTGTTATATTTCTATGTGTAGTTTGTTGCGTCTTTTTATTATGATAGGATGCTGAATTTTGTCAAATGCATTTTCTTCACTAAGTACGATGATCATCTGATTTTCATCCATCATTCTGTTAATGTGGTATATCACACTTACTGATTTGTGTATGTTGAAAAAACTTCTTTGGATCTCTGGGATGCATCCCACTTGATCACAGTTAATGATTTTTTAATGTGTTGTTAACTTGATTTGTTAGTATTTAGTTGAGGGTTTTTGCATCTGTATTCATCAAGGAATTTGACCTGTAGCGTTATTTTCTTTTAGCTATGTATCTAGCTATGGTATAAGGGTAATTCTAGCCTCATAAAACATGTTTGGAAGTACTCTCTCCTCTTCAATTTTTAGGAAAAGTTTGTGTAGAATTAGTTTTTTTTTTTTTTCATGCTAGGTAGAATTCAGCAGTGAAGCCATTGGGTCCGGGGTTTTCCTTTGATGTGAAATTTTTTATTACTAACTCAATCTTCGTATTCATGATTAGTCTGTACAAATTTTCCATTTCTTTGTGATTTCATCTCAGCACGTTGTATGTGTCTAGAAATTTACACTTTTTTTAGATTATCCAATTTTTGGCAAATAATTGTTTATTATAGCATTTTATAATTCTTAGTATTCCTACAGATTCAGTCATTTCCCTGCTTTCATTTCTGATTTTATTTCAGTCTTCACTCTTTTCTCTTAGTCCATCTGAAAGTTTTGTCTATTTTGTTTATTTTTCAAATAACCAACTGCTAGTTTTATTGGTCTTTTGTGTTACTTTTTTAGTCTCTATTTAATTTATTTTTGCTCTGATCTTTATTATTTCATACTGTCTGCTAACTTTGTTCTTTGTAGGTACTTCTTAACTATTATTTGAACTCACCTATGTATTACTTCATTATATATTTAAGAAAAGACTAGTTCTTCTAAAACTACAAGCTTAAAGTTTTAAAAATGTAATAATGATTTATAATCCTTTGGTACATAATGGGATTGCCAGGTCAAATTATATTTCTATTTCTAGATCCTTAAGAATTGCCACATTGTCTTCCACAATGGTTTAATTAATTTACGCTCCCACCAACAATGTAAAAGCATTCCTACACATGCACACATGTTTATTGCCAGACTGTTCACAATAGCAAAGACTTGGAACCAACCCAAATGCCATCAATGATAGACTGGATAAAGAAAATGTGGCACACATACACCATGGAATACTATGCAGCCATAAACAAGGATGAGTTCATATCCTTTGCAGGGACATAGATGAAACTGGAAACCATCATTCTCAGCAAACTGACACAAGAACAGAAAACCAAACACCACATGTTCTCACTCATAAGTGAGTGTTGAATAATGAGAACACATGGACACAGGGAGGGGAACATCACACACTGGGGTCTGGGGGGTGGGGAGCTAGGGGAGGAATGGTGGGGGGCAGGGGTTGGGGAAGGATAGCATTAGGAGAAATACCTAATGTAGATGTCGGGTAATGTAATGTGGATGGCATGTGTACCTATGTAACAGATCTGCATAATCTGCACATGTGCCCCAGAACTTAAAGTATAATTTTTTTTAAAAAATGTGATAATGAAACTTGTTACATAAATTTGCAAAATTGCTGACTTTGAAAGGTAGCAAGAAGTTGGCCAAATAACTTATTATACAATTTAATAAATGTGTACATGGTTTTCATTTTCGTAATTGTGGGGCAGGTTTACTTGCCACAAGAAAAGGTTTTACTGAATTGGCTTTTATTATCAAATAACTTACACAGTCATAAAGTTCTATGGAAATTCTCAATATTTATTACAGAACATATTAAACAGTAAAATGTATACTCATAATTATATCATATAACCTAGAAATAATGAAAGCAAGTTGACTTGGAAGGAAATGTAAAATGGTAAAATGTACTCACTTTTTGAGAAATTTAAAATAACATACCTATGGCTAAGTTATAAATTGCAACAGAGAGTGATGGTAACATTCCAACTATGTTGATCAACACTGAAAGATTTGGATAATGGTTGCAATTACATATTCCTTTTCTCAGTCTTAAAGATTGTCTTAAGAAATGACAATTTGATTGGAAGATACTGAAAATATATTGCAGAGTTTACAGATAACCTTCAAACAACAATAAATCACGAGTCCATGTTGTATGTTGTTTTGGTGGCTTCTTTTTTCCACAGTGAAATATAAATATTAATGGGTTATATATTTTTACATGGATACATATGTACTACACATGTAAAAGCTTAAAGTAATACAAATGCTCCAGAACATAATATACAGGTTAGTGCTTTGTCCTTCAACCTGGTCACATCAGAAACATGCAGTGTGACTCACTTCCTGGAACAAAACTGCCTGTATCCAAACATGTTTGAACCTTTCTTTTGGAAATTATTCTTCGAGTCTGTGGAAGATTATGTGATTATGCTAATTAAGGAAAGCTTTTAATGTTTTGTGGATGAATTCTTTTTTTGGAAATATATACATTTAAGAAAAACATTTGGTGTCTTCCTTAGCTAAATGATCAAGATGAACAGATATGAAGATCAAATACTTAACGCGCAATTAAGTTTTTTTGTTTTATGACAGCCTGAAGGCAACTTCAAGCACGAAGCTAATACAATTATTCCGTTAATTGTTTCCCCCAACAAATGCACACTTATTGTTTTCTGTATGCTAGATTGGATTTGGTGCTGAATATGAGGCACAGCCATACCCTCACTGAGTCTATACTCCTGTGGGTACAGCAGCTATTTGACAAATTATTCACACAACAAAAAACATATATTTACAAAATAAGATAATTACTATGAAATCAAATTTAGATTGGAAAATCATTAAGCTACTCTTTGAAGATAGAACATATTATTTAAGAGACAAAATAACTGATAGAGCTTAGTCCTGTGTAAAGATAGGAAAGCCTTTCCTTTGAAAAAATAATAGCATGTGTGAAATATTAAAGGTAAGAAATCGCTGGTTTTAGTTTCTGAAGTGTACTGCTGATGGTGAGAAGGAGCTACGGAACTGGTGGGAGGCATCAGATCGGTCGCAGCTCCAACACCATGATGAGGATTTTGAACACAGACTCAATTCATTGGGAAGTTAATGTTACTGTAACAAATCTCCATTGGTCAACAGCCATAAATCTAAAGAAGTATTTTAAACTTATTTTTACTTATTAATTTAGACATGTACATTTTCTTTAGGCATATTATACAAGTGTAATTCTAGAGCATGTGCGTGTGCACACATACTTTATAAAACAAATAGGACTGCAGATTAAAAAAACCCTTTAAAATTATAAATAATCCTTTGCTCAACAAAACCTCTCTCTCTCTTGCACTGTCTTGATAAATATATAAACACACATATATATATACACAAACTTGCACAATTATATAAACACAAATACACACATTTCTGTATATATGCCTGTGTATGTGTATGTGTTATGTTAGACTATATAGTATGAGAGTATTAAGTGTTTCTTTTTAGCATGTCTTAATTTTATAATAAACATCCTAAGATATTTTATAAATGTACATATATTTTCATTTTACTGAGTGCAAGGTAATCTATTACATAGAGATACTTATTGTGTATAGTTTTTTAATTAGCCTATCCTCTACTTTGGAAACAGTTCTTTTAGTTTTGCATTCTAAAAACAGTATGATGACTGGGCTCCATGGCCCACTCTTATAATTCCAGCACTTTGGGAGGCTGGGGTGGGAGGAACATTTGAGGTCAGGAGTTCAAAACCAGCATGGCCAACATGGTTAAACCTGTCTCTACCAAAAAATTACCTGGGTGTGGTGGTGTACTACTAATTCCAGCTATTTGGGAGACTGAGGCAGGGGATCGCTTGAATTTGGGAGGCGGAGGTTGCAGTGAGGCGATCTTGGCTCACTGCACTCCAGCCTGGGCAACAGAGTGAGCTCCTGTATCAGAAAACAAAAACAAAACAAACACAAAACATATTGTGGCAAAATCTCTCCGTTCCTGTCTATTATCTATGTATCTATCTATCTGTCATCTATGTACCTATCATCTATTCATCCACACACTTGCATGAGACTTCTGCAGGGTGATTCTTCTGCTGGAATTTCTTGATCTAAGCATATGCCAATTTTAATAATTTTGATAATTGCCCTACAGAGGGCACAGAGACGGTGCCAATGTACATTTTTATTTCACAGTAAAGAAGAAGAGCATTTCCTCACCCCATCACAGGGAACACTGATCGTTCTTTTCAGTTTATGACAAATTAACTTTTAAAAGAACAAGAAGTCCTTTAACATTTACGGTGCAGTTAAATACAGAATTTAGTATTTAATTGAATCAATTGTACCAAGACAACGTGCATGAAATAAAAGCAGTATCTATCTGTAGAGATAATCTCACTAGGAATTTGACTAGCTTTGTAGGCTGGCTTAAAGGAGAAAGCATTAGAGTGCTTGTTAAGATTCTTGTTTCTCTGATATTATAAAGCATATATCATTTTTAAAAAGATGCTATTAACACGGCAAAGATTAAGCTTCAGTCATTAGGTTCTGTTTGTCTTCAGAGAAACATAGATCCAGTCCTTAATGATAAATTCCAAATTACTGAGTGTGATGTCTATAATTGTTTAATATTTATCAGATTTTTTAAAACATAAGGAAAATAAGATCAATTAAAATAAAATAATCATCTAGCCATCTGTAATACCATTTGCATAGTAGGGTGAAGATTTTATAGCCTGCCTTCTAGCAAAGTTTACATTGTTTTGAGACATTTTCAGTCTAGCAGTTGCTAATGGATTTCAGTTCAGGGTTTGTGTAGGTACAGATAATTTACACACATTCACACATGACTTTATGTTATATATGTGCTTGTATAATTCATGCATTTAAACTTTAGTTTAAAAGATGCATATGTCATTGTTGTTTCCCCCAAAATTTATACATTGAAATCTAATGCCCAGTACTTAAGAATGTTACAGTGTTTGGAGATACGGTACTTAAAGAGGTCATTAAAATGAGGTCATTAGCATGGGTTCTTATTCAAAATAAACGGTGTTCTTATTGGAAGGAAAAGTTAGGACACTAGCATTTACAGAGGAAAGACTTTACAAAGACACAGCGTAAAGTGGCCATCTACAGGTCAAGGAGAGGCCTCAGAAAAAACCAACCCTGCCCACTCCTTGATTTCAGACTTCTAGCCCACAGAATTTGAGAAAATGCATTTCTGTTGTTGTAGCCACTGAGTCTGAGGGACTTTGTTATGACAGCCTTAGTAAACTTATACGGATTTTATTAGAAATAAAATTTAAAGAGAAGATTCAAAATGAAGCATCTTTCCTGAAAGTGAGGTAATTGGATTGAAAACTATTTGAGAGCCATCATTGGTACAACAGTAGTGTTTATACTACACTTCTATTTAAATCACCAAACTTGCATTTGGCTTATAGGTATTTATATGCTGTATTGAAATTATCTAACTGTATTGGAATTTTACTAGCCAATCTCAATTTCCTTTATGAGTAGAAAAGCACAAAACAATACTAAAAAAATAAGCTCTCTGGCAATCAGCTATTTCCAAATTCGTTTTCTTCTTCATACATCCCCAGAAAAAACTGGATTTGTCTAATCTGATATAAATATATTGGTGTGCTCAGATAATGTTGCAATGCAAATATACCAAATCCATTATTTTGGATCGTTATACTCTTCGACATTTTTCTATGCCTGGGCTCTTCTATGAGATAAAGATTTAGCAACTATATAATTGATAACATTATTCCAAAGATACAGAGTACAAATCAGCAATACGAATTAGAAGAATAAAAGACAACATGGTAACACCATGGCTGGTGTCCACGCAGATACAGATGAGTCTCAGGTCACATCGGTTCTTCCAAATCAACTACATGCATGGACGGTAGCCTTCAAGGTGTTTGCTTCATGGTGACCTTATAAGATTCATGAAAAACAGGGATTTGATGGTTTCAAAGAAATCTTTTAAAATATATTAAGAACTTAGTTGATCATGGGTATCTGCTTTGAAACATATGAGTTTAGTTGAAAAAATTTTGAACCAAGAGGCACAGGGAATCAAGGCATAGCTAACTTACCAGTTACCATTGAAGGAATCAGAAACTGCAGCTGTGGAGAAGATGGCAGAAGAATGTGGCAGAGTGTGAATAAAATTAACCAAGGCAAAAAGTTAATAAAAGCCCACTATCGTGTGGCAGAAAGACAAAGCGAGATGGAGATGTGGGTCAGATGCAGAGTATACGTAGTAGAGATGAGAAGGTCCTTTTGCCAGTCTTTGTAACACATTTGCACACAAAATATCTTGCTACAGCTGTAAAAGGTAGTGCACAGCAGAGTGGTCTTTAATGCAAACCCAACTTTCCTCATATTTTGAGGTCTTAATGTCAACTTATATGGCAAGACAAAAGTAGGACTTTTGAAGTTACTAACTACTGAATTAGTAACTCCTCTGCAGCAACCTAGGCTGTCTCTGCTCTGTTGCTGTCTACTTCTAAGAACGAGCTGCTCTCACTCATTTGTTTTCCAAACGCTGCACCTCCGCCGCCCAGGTCTCCACTGTGTGTTCCTGCGGTCTGGCATCATCAGCCAGTGGTAAAAACCGCTGCCCCCAGATTCCTTATCTCTGCATCCACTGTTTTCTGAGACCAACTCTGCCTTCATTAACAAGATGTTCGGTTGGACATTTCCTTTTGGGCCCTCACTGACTGAATTCCATAGCAGTAAATTATTGGCACACATGATAAGACTGCCACCCATAGCCACACAATGTGGAGATCCACTTTAGTTTATCAGGACACCTCAGAAATAGCAATGTTGCCGCAGTAAGTCCACCCCCAACCATGCCTCCCCTATATATGGCATCCAGATATGAGATATGAGTTGCCTCTGTAGCACAAAGCATCCCAGGCACACTTCTGCACACATCAGGTGGGATGAGATTGAAGGAGACCTTCTACTTCAAAAGAAATTCATGGCATCAATTTGGCAGCCAAATTGGCTGGCTGGATCTTGTCTGCTTTCTTCAAATTTAAACAATGATGTTTACATGGTAATTTTGCATAGTCTGCTCTTTATAAATATTTGTGGATTCATGAAGAAAAATGGATTTATGATAATATTCCTCCATATAGTTTTACATGTGAAAGTATAATGAAAACCATTTTCATCACTAGAGACAGTTCTAACTTCACATACTTACCTTGAGAGCTGTAACAGCAGAACTTTGCATATTTAGTCAATCAGAAGGGTTTCACTGATGTTCCGTCATGAAAATCGCAATACAGTTTTTATGAGGAGAAAGTGCACAACCTCCTATTTTGCCGTGTCTGAAATACTCTTAGTCATCACAAGTCTATTGAAAGAAGGCTTGTTTTCTCTACACAAGCTTTATCGCTAGAAGATAAGTTGTATAACCTATTTGGTGTATGTTTGTCTTTTGAATTCCGTATATTGGTTATATAAGTTCAGAACAATACATGACCAGCATTTATGCTAAAACAATTTCTGACTATTGGTTCCGATTAATATTCTCAATGAGAAGTAAGATTCCTTTTGAAAATTAAAATGAGGCAGCATTTAATATTTGTTGAGTCCATTAAAAATCAAGGAATGAATGAATATCTGAATTAATTATCTACTGCCACTTACAATTTTTTCAGTTGAGAAAAATGTCCTGATTTCTCAAGCATAAAATAATTCTTTAATCTCTTACATCAATATCCAATTCAAATATTATTTTTGCTAATACCAAATGTGAATTAATTAGACTGCTCTATTAATATAAAAGAATTTCAGAGAAAAACTGCAGTAAAAAAGGAGATACATATTAATTATAAGCAGAACTTAAAAATATCTTTTATCCACGTTTTGAATAATATTTAAAATCTAAATATTTTGCTGATATGTTATTCAAACTTTAAGAAGTAAATCTGGAAGCAAGCGTCCTCAGAAACCTTCAAGAGAGGACACTTGTCACATGAATAATGGGATCCCCCTTTGGCACATCCAGCTCTGCTAACCCACTGCAGGCATGTTGCTGTCCGTGTCCTCCAGATGTTTTTAGCTCATTAATTTAAAAGTATAATTCACTTCGGTAAAAATAAAGACATAACTTAAAAATATGATTTCAAGGTTCGTTGCAAGGAAGAACTAGGTTACTGAAGAAGAATCACAATTTATATGCAGTAGCAGCGGTGACCTAGTATAAAGGCCCACTTTTCTGACTTTCCCGATAGGAAACTCCTTTTGGATAAGCCAAACGTATCAGATAATAGATGCCTCTTGTAACAAAAATTTCAGAAAACCAGATTTTCTACCATTTCCTGTGTAAATGGGATCTTATTTTGCATACACATGGCATGGATAGGCACGCGTTTAACCACGCACTCTGACAGGGAAAGCGTCGTTCATATCTAAGCCGTGTTAACAAGGAATTGGATTTCTCAAAACAGCAGCAGTCAAATTATAATGTTTTAATATATTTTTGTAGTTTAAATGTGTGATTCTACATTTTAGGGGGTAATACAGATCACTAAATACATTTTTGAAAATCAGGAAAAGGAGTGAGAAAGTTTCCAATATTTTCAAAATAGAATGAAACTTTACATTTATTTTATTTTCCAGTGTTTTGTTTTATTTTCAAACGAATGGCTCTTTACTGCTGTGGTTTTAACACAAATTCTTTTTGGAATGGGATTCCTCAATGTTATCTAAAACAGCCATGTAATTTTATTTCTTTATATGCTTGGTACATAGTGAAATTAACTTTTAAAATTTAATTGCTTATTCTCTCTCTCTCTCTCCTACTAATGCAGTAGGTCCAGACAAGGATTTTATCTGACAATCGCTGTGATATCACAGGTGTATCTAAACAAAGATGAGAAAAGAAACAAAGAGCTTCATGGCATTCCTCACCAAAAATCTTCAAAAGTCAGAGCATGGAGGATATTTTGTGAAGGATGCATGTCGTTTTTGGTGAACATTAGTTACCTTGAGAAAAGTTTGTTGTTGTTGTTCTTAGTTTTCCTGACAATTTCTGTTTACAGTGTTGGTAACTAAATGCTTTTCGCAGCACCTAAAGCCAGTAACATAAATAACTTGATCAACTTGCATTTGTAAAGGATTGCAAAAGGGAGTGTGAAATAGTAAGGACACAATTCAGAAGTGGGAGCTTTGAAACTCTGCATGATTAAGATAGTCAAATAAGTAAGAGGAATTCTATGTATAGTATAAGAGGTTTGACAGTCTATTCTTAATAGATTTAGAGAATTGCCTGGTCTAACAGTGTAACTTCCAAACGTAGAACAGTGCTTGACACCTGATAGGTAACAATCAGATTCTTCTGGATGAAGTGACAGTTATGATGGTGATCCATCCAACACAAACCTCAGAGAGAAGCCACCTGGGGAGACCACAGGTACTGCGGAACCCAGGGATATACTCCATCATGCCGAAACCGCAAGTGTGGCTGTTGTTTTAATTGTGGTGAAAACTCCAGTAACGTTCACTATATTCACATTGCTGTGCAAAAGATCTCTAGAACTCTTTCATCTTGCAAGAGTGATTCTCTACACTACTGAACACCAGCTTCCCATTTTCCCCTTTCCCAGCACCCTGCAACGATCATTCTACCTTATGTTTCTGTAAGTTCGATTACTTTACCTGCCTCATGTAAGTGCAGTCATGCAGTGTTTATCTTTTTGTGTGTGACTTATTTCACTTAGCTTGCTGTCTTTTCCTTGACTACGGTGAATAATACTGCAATGAAAATTGTTGCACGAATGATCTTGAGATTCTGTTTTCAACTCTTCTGGATATATACCCAGAAATAATATTACCAGATCATATGATAATTCTACCTTTAATTTTTAAAGGAGCTTCCAATCTGTTTGCCACAGCAGATACTGCACCATTTTACATTTCCACAGTGTGCCTGTCTTCCAATTTCTCCACATCCTGGTAACCAATTGCTATTTTCTGTTTATTTGATGGTGTCCATCCTAATGAGTGAGAGGTAGTATCTCATGTTTTGATTTGCATTTATCTAATGATTCATAATTGTTAGCATCTCATCATGTGATTGTTGGTCTTTTGAAAACTTTGGACAAATGCTCATTTTTGAATCTGGTTATCTGCTTTTGTTGGTGTTGAGTTGCTTATATATATTTCAGACTACTTTATATATTCTGGATATTAAGTCTTCGTCAGACATATGATTTGCAAATATTTTCTTTCATTCTGTGGGTTCTCTGTTCATTCTGTTGATTATTTCCTTTGATGCATAGACATTTTTTAAGTTTGGTGTAGTGCCATTTATCTGTTTGCTTTTGTTGTTTGTGCTTTCAGTGTCATTATTCGAAAGATCATTGCCAAATCCAATGTTGAAAAGTTTTTCTTCTGTGTTTTCTTCTAGGAGTTTTATAACTTAAATTTTACAAGTAGGAAGTGCAAAAAAATTTACAGGTAGGTCTTCAATACATTTTGAGTTTATTTTTGTATAAGGTGTAAGATAAGAATCCAGTTTCTTTCTTTTGCATGTGAAATTCCAGTTTTCCCAGCATCATCTTTTGAAGACTCTCCTTTTAAAAAGCGAGATTGTGAAATTGTGACACTTCTGTGGAGGTTGATTTGAAAGACAGGTGCTATGGCTCTGTTTTGCTTATGGCTGGGTTCTTTGAAATTCCCCTATGGCATTCAGAAAAAGAGCTTCTGGACTTTCTAATTACTATGCTGACTTATGGGGTGCAAAAGGGAAACTAGAAGTGGAGCTTGGAATATCTCAGTAGTCAAGCATCAAAAATAGAATCAAATTCTTATTACATCTATTTTTCTGTGAATTTTTCTCTGTTCTGGATAAATGCTTTTGGTCTATGTTCCATTCTAGTGGTTTTTCTCCTCAGCAGTATCATATTTAATGTGTAAATGCTTGCAAATTCAGTCCAGCAGTTAACTATAACTTTGAAGAAATGTTTCCTGAAACGTTTAGTATTTTCTGTCCAAGATGTCAAAAGGCCATGTGATAGTTTTTAAAGGGACTTCCCCCTAATAAAAGGCATGTGGTTTTCCCACTTGGCCTGTTACTAGAGTACTGGGCTTTCCTAATTCTGGGACATTTATTAGCAAGTTTAGTGACTTATAGATTTAAATCCATATTCCCCAGCATAGGCTCCATCAGTTAAAAAGTGACACATTACTCTCTTTAATCTTCTTCTATTTCTTTTTTCTTTTCTTTTCTTTTTCTTTTTCTTTTTTTGAGATGGAGTCTCACTCTGTCACCCAAGCTGGAGTGCAGTGGCACCATCTTGAATTACTGCAACTTTCGCCTCCTGGGTTCAAGCAATTCTCATGCCTCAGCCTTCTGAGTAGCTGGGAATACAAGCACATGCAACCATGCCCAGCTCCTTTTTATATTTTTAGTAGAGATGGTCTCACCATGTTGGCCAGTCTGCTCTAAAACTTCTGACCTCAAGTGATCCACCTGCCATGGATGTCCAAAGTGCTGGGATTACAGGTGTGCGCCACCATGGCCAACTAATTTTTGTATTTTTTGTGGAGACAGGATTTCACCATGTTGGCCAGGCTGGTCTCAAATTCCTGACATCAAGTGATCTGCCTGTCTCAGCCTCCCAAAGTGCTGGGAATACAGGCATGAGCCAACATGCCTGGCCTCCTTGTATTTCTTTATGTATTCAGAATCCAGGTAAGAAAGAAAAGGCTATTCACTGAAACTTCCTAAGCACCTAAAGCTGTGTGTGGGCTGGTTATGCTAAATGACAGAAAAATCCTGTCAGTTGGAAACAAAGTGCATGAAGAACGATGGAAGTTTTAGTGCAGTCAAAATTAGTATCATGAATCTTGGCTGGTATGCACTATGAGGATGCCTTGCAGAACCATATCATTCCAATCAATTTTCCAGTTAGAAAAATAACTAAACAGAAAAAAATTGTGAATTCTGAAAATAAAAGAGAAAATTAAAAATTGAAGTTAATTAGAGGAAAATGGAAATAGTGAGTTTCCCTTTAAATGCATTTGTTAATCAATGACAAAAATTTCTATAACGCCTACATATTAGTTGATAGTATTATATAAATGTTAGTTTCCTGATTTTGATAATTGTATTGTTTTATTTTAAAAAGTTCATATTCTTAGGTATACATATACTAGAGTGTTTAAGGTAAACAGAAAGTGGGCCTACAACTTATTCTCTGATGGTTTAGAAAAAACAAAAAAATATAAATTATTAATGAGAGGGAGAGAGAGATATGACCGACGGATGGATGGATGGATGGATGGATGGATGGATGGATGGATTGAATAATAAAGCACATGCAGTAAAATATTCACATTGGAGGATCTGGGTAAATGGTATGTGGAAAATCGCGGGGATATTCTCGCACCTTTTCTGTGACTATGAACTACGTGAACACGGAAAGGGTAAAATAAGAGCAGTGTCACAAGAGCTGCTGACTTTTTTGCTATGAATTCGAAAGATTACTCTGAGAAATATTGAAATGAGGCAGTTGTTTTCTTTTTACTGTAGCATTTATCATCACAATATTATGCTCCAAGAATCTTTTGACTTACTGCACAAGTATGAAAACTGTAAATCAATTAAATAAAAATAAAATAAACCAAATCTAAAGTTGTACTGAATTTTATTTTCTCCCTCAAATGGGTAATATTGCAGTCACTTGTAGACTCCCCCACCCATAACCGCCCCCTTGGTCCTCCTTCCTGTGGATATTTTACTGCATATGAAGCTAGCAAGATATCATTCCACATAACTCTCCACAGCTGCATCCATTTTCAAGATAACCACATTTATTATGTGTCATATTTGTTGTTGAAATTATTTGTGCCCTGATCTAACAGGTTCTTTTCAATCTAGTTGGCTTCCAGCATTTTTAACTTACAGAATGAGGTAAAGTACAATCATACATTTAAATTAAACAGAAATAATAAAATGCTGCCTCTCCCATTGGATATTTCAGTTGAATATTATTTACTTTACTGTATTTTTCTTCTCTATTTTTATGTACAGTAAGCCATTGGGGCTTATGTAGAGAAAAAAAAAGACCCTTATTATATAACTTGTGGAGGCTTAATATTTACAGATCACTTTTCCGATTAATTTTACATTTCCTGTGCTTTAAACTCAGTTTAATAAATAATTCATGCATGAATTTGAAATAAAATAGTAGATATTTTTATAAATATTTGAATCACCATATAACTGTCACTCAGATTTTCCTTCCCCTGTATAATTCTTAACTTATTTATGCTACAGACTGCAAATTTTATTTGTGAAAAATCAGACCTTGGTGATGACCTTGAGCAGTAGGTTATAAATAACTACCACAAGCTTAGTGTTCCAATAACGGAACACTAGACATAAATGGATTTCAAGGCAAAATAAATGACATTGTAAAATAAAGCCCTAGTAATCATTCTCCTACTTCATTTAAAAGTGAGGCTGGAGTTGATATACATACCTTCATTTTGTTTTGTCTAATTTAAAAGTAAAGGAAACCATAGCGTTAAGAATATGACACAGATGTTCATTAATAACTCACCTTGCTTTCTACATATCACTTGATTATTAATATTTGATTTTGATATAGAGACCATGGATGATAGCTGGATATATGCCTACTCACACACACATGATTTTATTCTAAAAGAAAATTATAAGCCCTTTATTGAGATGGATTAAATGTTTCCATCTCCCAGAAATCCATCTGCTGACATCTTAACCCTTAAGGTTAGGATGTGATTAAGTTATGAAGTGGAGCCCTGATAAAGGAGATCAATGCCTTCACAAGAGAGACCCGGAGAGACTCCGTGCCAGTTCTGCCGTGTGTGGTCACTGTGGAAAGACAGGTGTCTTTGAGGAAGTGGGCATTACAAGAACACAGGCAGGACCTTGATCTTGAAATTCCCCTCAGAAACATGAGATGTAAATTTCTACTGTTTATAAGCCTTCCAGTTAATGGTGTTTTTGTTAAAGCTGTCTGAATGGCCTAAGACAGTGACCCACCATCTGACAGAAATAAGCCAATTAGAAGGATGTAAGGTGTGGATACTATATTTCTATAAGACTTAGGCTATCCTGTCACTGGCATGAAACAATCTTTCACTTCTCTTGATCTCCTGTATCCCATTTGCAGTTGATATTTGCTGTGAGAGAAGGTCAGAAACAGCTGCTTCCTAATTATAAGGAGCATGAACAGGTAGATGCAGGAGTGTACACTGAGTGATCTTGGGGCTGGTAGGAGTCTGATTGTGGTGTTAGACTCCAACAGCCAACTAATGTTTTCATAAAATACTTCTTAAACAGGTTCATCTTTGCATGAAGAATCTGCTGCCCATACCTGTTCTAGGAGTATATTTGAATATTCTTCAAAATGTTCAGTAGGCATAGCCAGTTTATAAAAAGTTTTAGTTAGAAATTGAGGTTTAACTAGAAATTCATGACCTCTAACCAAAGATTTTAGAAAATATTTGCTTTCTGGATTGTTCACTTATTCAATTTTAAAATAATGCATTGAACATACTGTATTTCAACAAGGCACTGGTTGCTGATATATTTTGGTACCTCTAACAAAAAAATTTTTTCCAAGGCCTTGCCTTCTAGTTCTTTCTATATTTTACTATTTATCTTTTCACTGTCACTTTTGAAATATAAATAGGCTTTTCAGAAAGTACATTCAATTCTTGCATATTACTAGTGGTAATGGAAAATTGTACATGAATCACCAACAATGGTATGCACTGGGGAACAAGAAACAGGAGAACAGGAGTCTACCTCTGTGTACAGCAAAACATGCAAAAGTGAACCTTTTTGAAGTACAGTCTTTTAGAGAAAACTTAAAGCAGAGATTGAGACAGCAACACTTGATAAAGCAAAACTCTTACAACCAAACAGTGCCCTGAATACAGGTAACACTAGAGGAATGAGAGGCCTTGTACACAGCTCTTTCAGAAAAAAAGAACTTTTACATCTCTCATGAGACTAGTCTCTTATACAAAGACCTCACATTACAGGTGAACAGAATTACAGACTCAAAAAGTTAACAATTCATACATATATATGAAGTTTACTAATAAAATATTAGGATATTGGTTCACATTTTTTATAAAGTATAATACATTATGACAGAATTTAATCAAGTGCAAATTTAGTTGAATGTTTGAAACTGTTCAATATTAATATACTGACGGATTACAGGAGAAAATCATGATTCTCTTATGAACAAAGAAGAAACATATTTAAACATTTTATATCCGTGATTGTTTAAAGTCTTGATTAACCAAAACTAGAAGGTAAGTTCCTTAATATAGTAGAAGATATCCACAAGCAAACCTGCAGCTGATGTGTTACTAAATGATAAGTCATAAAAACATTTTTCCTAAGACTGATGTAGGGTCATATTGTCCTCCATCACCACTAATTTTCACCATTTTATTGGAGTTCTTGGCAAGTACAATTATGTAGGAAAAGGAAAACCTGTTACTGAAATCACAGGGGTTTGGTCTAGGTACTGCTGCTAGCCACACAGAAAACCAATCACGATGACAGCAAGTGTTTCCATAGAAGAAAACGTTAATTGGGCACTGTGGCTGAGGAGATGGGAGATCAATCTAAAATCCATCTCCCTAACTAAAACCAGAAGTTTATATAACAGGGGAGAATTGTAACAATGTGTAAGAAAACAGGAATTGGGAGGGGCAAGGAAGCAATCATGGTGAATGAGGGAACCAGCATCTGGTGCAGTGATCTGCTTTCAGTTCTTTGGTACTTTTTTTGAGAGAACTGAAGGTTGTTTCCTGAGAAAGAAACTCAGATAAAACATATATAAGTTTCAAGCCTTAAGACCAGAAATCCCATTTTCTATGTTTATAGAAAAGAACAGTCTATTAGACTATGGGGTTGGTTTCAAATCAGCCATCACAAGAGTGACACAAAGCTAGGCAGTGAGCCTGGAGACATAATCAACAAATGATGTTAGCCCTGAGTGGCTGGTTTATTGTTTTGATAGCATTTTCATGCACAGGCTGGGCGAATTCACACACAACCTGGCAAATTTCCTGACTTTGGGTGATAGAGAGCTGGACATCTGGGGAAACCAGGCTGCCAAAAGATTTTAAGACAAAACTCTAGAGAAGAGGGCACAGCACAGTTAGAGAACCTGAAGATTTGTAGATTCCTTACTCAAGTATTTAGCAGAAAATTGATGAGTAAATGCATTTGAGAAAAATACCTTATGTCTGGAAAAGAGCCAAGCAAAATAAAAGTAGCATCTGCCACTCTCACAGGGCCAGGAATAGTGCCTATTCCCAGTGGCTATAAGGAGAAAACTCATAATTTACAAAAGTGTGGGTTGGTGAAGTATACAGGTAAGTCTTGTTTTAATAAAAGGGAATAAGTAGTCCTAGACTGAGATATGCCCCAGACCTGTGTAACAGATCAAAAAAACTAATACCACGTAGAATCATACTATCTCCAATAAATCAATAATTAAAAATATATGCACCTAACATATATGAAGCACACAAAATATGTTAAACAAAAATGACAAAATTGAAAGTAGAAATAAGACAATTAGATTTTGTGCTTTTAATACTTGTTTCTCAAAAAGTGATACAAGTAGACACAAAATAAGTACATATTGAAGATTTAAACAACATAATCAAACAACTTGACCCAGTTGTCTTTATAGAACACTGCAAAAAACAATAGCAAAATAAATAGTCTGGCACAAAAAAAATTAAAAAGACCATATTATTGGATGAAATATATTTCAGAGAATTAAAGATGATTTTTCATGCAGATTATGTTCTCTTTCCACAATAGAATTAAATTAGAAATAAAAAGAAAAATCCCTGGAAGATGTGCTAATATTTGGGAACTACTGACTCCTAATAACCCACTTCTAATAATCAAATGTAGATGACTGGGGGATAGATGAAGCCAACCACCATGGCATGTGTATACCTATGTAACAAACCTGAATGTTATACACCTGTTCCCCAGACCTTAAAGTACAATAAAAAATAACATAACCCATGGATTAAATTTAAAAAATAACAGTATTTTGAACTGAGGAGAAATGAAGACAAAACATTTCAGAAACCAATGGCAGCCATTAAAGCGGGACTTAGAAAAAAATGTGTAACACTTATATTAGAAAGGAAGAAATATAAAAATGTAATGACCTCAGCTTCTCCTTTAAATAACTGTATTAAAAAGAGAGAATCAAACCCAAATAAAGCAAGAGAAAGAAAATCATATGGACCAAAGTAGAAAAAATAAATACAAAACAAAAATAGAGAAAATCAAGACAACTGAGAACTTATTCTTTTAGAAGATCAATAGAATCAATAAACTTCTAGACAGACTGTATAGGCATAAAAATAGAAGACCAAAAAAAAAAAAAGACAGTATTAGGGATAGAGGTGATATCACAACAGATTCTAAAGGTATTAAAACTATAATAAGAACATATTATGAAAGCTATTTGCGTACATATTGAATAATTTAGGTGAAAAGTACAAATGCATTGAAAGACACAAACTACCAAAGATAACTGAAGAAGAAACAGATAATCTGAAACCCAAAATCTATGAAAGAAACTGCAGTAAAAAGTGACAAAGAAAGTTTCAGGTCTACGTAGTTTTACTGGTGAATTCTACCTAATACTTAAGAAAGAAATAATACAAATTCTGTGGTAACCTTTGCAGAAAATGGAAGAGGATGGAATGCATCCTAAACTCATTCTTTAAGGCATAATTACCCTCCTATCACTATTGCAAAACATTACTGAAAACTGCAGAACAATATTTCTCATGTACAGAGATGCAAATGTACTAATCAAATTTTTAACAATGTGAATTTAATAATTATATATGAAGAATAATGTATTGCAACTAATTGGAGGTTATTATACAAATATCAATATGATGTGCCATAGTTAAAAACCAAAAATGAGAATACAGCTATGCTCATCTTGATATATGTAGAATAATCATTTGAAAAAAGTTATCATTTCATGATAAAAACTCACAACAAAATAAGAATAGAATACATCTTCCTCAACTTTATAGAAGGCATCTTCAAAAACTTGCAACTAAGAATTCTTCCAACTATGAAAAAAACAAATATTTAATTCCTAAGGTCAGGAATGAATAGAGACATTTTTTTCTCTCACCCCTTCTAAGAGGTTCCGATCAGTCTAATAAGGCAAAGAAAGAAATGTTAACACATTTAGAAAGGAGTAAAACTGTGGGCTGGGCACGGTGGCTCATGCCTATAATCCCAGCACTTTGGGAGGCCGAGGCGGACATATCACAAGATGAGATTGAGACTATCCTGTCCAACATGGTGAAGCATTTGCAGAGAATTTGCTTAAAAAAAAAATAGCTGGGCACAGTCGCAGGCACCTGCAATCCCAGCTACTCAGGAGGATGAGGCAGGAGAATAGCTTGAATTAGGGAGTCAGAGGTTGCATTGAGCTGAGATCGTGCCACTGCACTCTAGCTTGGTGACAGAGCGATACTCCATCTCAAAAAAAAAAAAAAGAAAGAAAGAAAGGAGTAAAATTGTGCTTGTTTGCAGATGACTTGCTCACCTAAGTAGAAAATCCAATGTAATACACCAAAAAAAGCTACTAGAATAATAAGTGATTTTCACAAGGTTGCAAGATGTTTGATTTCAAGGCTTTTTTTTTTTTTAAATAAAGCTGTAGTCTTCAAGACTGAGTGACAAATAGCACAAAGATATTTAAACAAAGATGAAGAAAAAATAGAATATTCAGAAGATCCATATGTATAAAAATATATGCACACAACTATATCATTAAGTATCTATATGCAATCCAAATCTTAATCCACATGTAAAAATTAACTTAAAATATTTATAGGTCTAAGTGTGACACCTAAAACTGAAACTGACCCATTAGTCCCATAGGTAGTTGGGTTTTTTTTAAATAAACATAGACATTGACACTTTTGTTTTTAAAGGTCAAAATTTATATTTGCTTTATCTGAGTTCCTTCCTCAGGAAAGGACCTTCAGGCCTCTATAAAAAGTATCAAAGGACTAAAACTCACCACATCACTACCTCCAAACAATGAGGCGGTGGATCTCTCATTCATCATGACTGCTTCCTTGCCGCCCCTCCCCACAACTTTCTGTTTTCTTACACATTGTTACATTTCTTCTCTGTTATATAAACTCCTAGTTACAGTCCATCAGGGAAATTGATTTGAAACTGAGCTCTCATTTCCTTGGCTGCACCACCTGATTAAAGCCTTCTTCCTTGGAAATACTCATTGTCTTAGTCATTGGCTTTCTCTGCAGGGAGCAGCAGGACCTGGACCAAAGCCCTGGTGTTTTGGTAACAAAATTATGAAACTTCTAGAACAAAATATTTTTGACATTAGTTTCAGCAACTGTTTCTTAGATAAAGCATCAAAGCATGATTTATAAAGCAACAAGCAGATAAATTAGGTTCATCAAAACAAGAAACTTGTCTTCAAAAAGCACTACTAAGATAAAGAAAACAGTGAGCAGACTGGGAGAAAATTTTTTCAAACTAGATGTTAGACAAAAATGCCAAAGTTGCAACTGAAGGAAAAGAAATATTTTGATTACATTGGAGTAGATAGAACACAATACTTATGAACAGTAAAAAAGTAGATAGAAGATAGATAGATAGATGTAGATAGATATGTAGATAGAGATGCATTAGGCTTTGAGGTACGGGATCAGCAAACCTTGTTTTTCTAGCACTGGCCCCAACCCTGGTGGCTCACTGATCCCGGCAGGATTTGAGCAAAACAGGGTGCAGTGAAGATGAGACAAAAATGACCTCTAGTGACCCTCACTGCTTATGAACATAAAGACGCTCCAATGGGCCAGGCGTGGTGGTTCATGCCTGTAATCTCAGCACTTTAGGAGGCTGAGGCAGATGGAACACTTAAGGTCAGAAATTGCAGACCAGCCTGGGCAACATGGCAAAACCCCGTCTCTATTAAAAACATAAAAAAATCAGCAAAGTGTTGGTGCACGCCCATAGTCCCACTTACTCAGCTGGCTGAGGCACAAGAATCACCTGTGAAGCAGATGTTGCAGTGAGCTGATTGTGCCACCGCATTCCAGCCTGGGTAACAGAGACAGACCCTGTCTCAAAAAAACAGAAGAAAAAAAAAAAAAAAAAAAACGACACTCCAATGGGCACCATGACAGTTTACAAATGTCATAGCAACGCACCATGGCAAAAACCAGAAAGTTATCTTAGATGGTTTCTTCTGTCTCCTGCTTCAGAGCCTAAATGTCCATCAGTATGTGTTGTGAACTGAACTGTGTCCCTTCAAAATTCATATGTTCATGCCCTACCCCCTAGTATGACTGTGTTTGGAGATAGGGCCTTAAAGAGGTAATTAAGGTTGAACGAGGTCATAATTGTGGGGCCCTGATTCCATATGATTCTTGTCTTTATGAAAGAGACACCAAAGTGCTTCCTCTCTTTCCATTATTCAGAGTCATTAAAAAAGTATTTTTTTTTTTTTTGGCACAAAAAAAACCAGTTAAAATTCTGGTAATGCCACAGGGCATATTGCTATTTTACTTTAACAAATCAATTTCTCTTAACCTACTTTCTCATGTGTAACTTAAAACTATTGATGCTAATATTCTAGAACAATTTAATTATTAAATGAGAAAATATCTTGAGGTGCATAAAATATTAGTCAATCAATATACAGAAGGTTTCTTCTCAATCCTTTCGTTTTTCATACCAGACAAATAAAAAATACTACTGAAATATTAACATAAATGCAGCAGTGATAGTACAAGTGAAAAAAAATTGTAGCTGGAAAAATACAAAGTGAAGTGACTGCTAAAAGAAATCTACACTGCATCATATGCACCCCCAAAGTGAAGAGCGTCTCCTCAGCCTCCCATTCCTTCCAGTGTTAATGGCTCTCAGGGGGAATCATCTAGACCTGTAGCAACATAATCAAGGTTGAAAACCTTGAAAAGAAAAAAAGTCAAGGATTAAAACAATTGATACCAGCTATTAAAAAAATAAGATTTTAAAATAATATGAAACAATTGCAAAAGGATTTCAGTGTTTGCTTAGCGCTAAACACAACTGAGGTTTGTTGAGTTACCCACAAGTGGAACACTGGAAAGAAAGTAGGCAATTACACAGAGGATGCTGAAGTCCAGCGCAGCTTCACTAAGTGCTCCCAATCACACACCTGCCATTTACAAAGCTAGAGCCAGAACTACACTTCCCTGACGTCAAGATCAGCGCTAGATACCAATATAGCCAGATGCATAAACCATCGTGATGACGTCATCATTAAACAGGTAGAGATGTGGAATCAATGAAATGCACACACATGCTAGAGGGAGTCAGTTTCGCTACAGTACTTGAATGGAAGGTTAAGAGTCTTACTGGTCTGGTTAGCATTCATGACCTCTTGTTATTTTTCTTGATAACAGTTTTTCTTTTGTATAATAATTGCTGAGGAGTATAGTTAATGGAGTTTGTTTTGTTTCATTTTTGTTTGTTTTATAATATTAGTGCTACCATCAGTATAGACCCCCCTGAACGGCTTCGTTAGGCACTGGTTAAACTCCTACAGAAAGAAAACTTCTTTCACCACATAGGAAGTTAGCAAATAAAGTGAATAAAGGCTCAGTTGATCTATTACCTTGATCCCTTTTGAAAAACAGTGCCCATTGGGTATGTTTATTGACACATTTTCATTTGAATGGTTAATCTGTCATAAAGACAGAAGACAAGGCCATTTTTATTTATTGCACGTGGTTGCGATGGAACAGCAGGCAACTCTATAATTTATATCTCGAGTTCACTTCTACACAGCCCGTATTTCCAAATATTGATCCTGCTGGCTACTCCTAGGATGTGGGAGGGAGAGGATCTTTGGAGAAGGGACCACACAGTACCATTGTGGAAGCATGTTCAGAAGTTCTGTGACTAACCATGTAAAAGATGATCTGTAACTAGAAGCGGTTGAATGGGGAGGTATCAGTTTAGTAGATCTGGAGCCACGTGGATTCACTTACAACCGTGTGAAAGTAGCGATACAGTGATAGAAGAGAGTGCTGCTTAGTTGTTTTTGTAATTTGTGTTGTTGTAATTGTAGAACTAGGTGAATTGTGTTGTCATTGACTGAGATGAGAAAGACCAACATGGGAAAACATATAAAATTTTAGATTTATTAAGTTAGATTTGCCTATTATTTAATTTTCTAGATGTTGCCTTCTCAATGCCCAAATCCCTTGCCTTCTTAAGCATCCCGACTGGTGGTCAGCTCCCTGCCTCCCTGACATAGCTCTTGTTGTTCTGAGAGGCTGGTTTTATGTCTGCATCTACCCGGAAGTTAAATGTAGACTAACCCTACTCCAATCAGAAAATCCCATTTCTTACTACAATTTATTGTTCTGCTGTTGGACATATGACTCATTCTTGACTAATTAATGAAGGTTTATGCAAACTGAACTTCCTTTATTTCTCTCAAAAAGCTACAAAAAGCAACTCTTTCTCTCTCTGGATGGGAAAAAGTATCACTCATGTGAATCAGTTAAGTCCTGTCAAAAGAGAAGGTGGTCCACAGTCAGTCTTCACCATCACAGAATTTGCTGGAAAAGACTAGAAAACAGTCTTGATGCTTTTAATCAAAGTACCTGAAAATCGTCATTAGTAGCAAGTGAGAGTGAGAAGACACTCTGTTTCAGGAATGTGATGCTTCCATTTTTCCCAGAGCGCAGCCATCAGAAGACAGGGAGTCTGTCCCAGCGTCCCTGATATAGGAATGAAGTCAAGCTGCGACAACCTTGGCACTTTCCTGCTCCTCTGCAAGAGAATAAACTCAAGCTTTTCTCCCAAAATACAGAGCAGAGCACCATGATTCCTTGCCAGCATTTATCTGGGGATCATGAGAGAAAGCCAGCTTAGGATGGAAAGCTGAGCAAGAAACAGAAAGAAACTAGGTGTCTAATGTGACTACTGAACTGCCGAATCAAGCCAACCCTGAAGCTGTCCCTACCTCTTGATTTGCAGTCCTTTATTTTAAACTGTTTATGGTTGTGTGTTTTGCAGTTCTTAAGAAAATGCAGTCTAACTTAAGCAGTGTACAAAAGAAGATATCATGTGGTCAGCTGGATACAGAAACTGAACCAGTCAGAAGACAGGTATAAGGTGTGACAGTTATCCACTGTCAACTTAGGACAGTATTAAAGACGTGGACTTGAAGAAGACACAACATGATAGTGCACAGACATGGAGTTGCAGAATGCTTTTTCCACAAGCGGGATGTGAGAGTCACTCTGCTGCTTCCAAAGGCTACACAGCCCTAACCCCACAGGCAGATAAAGAGATAACAAAAACAGTTAGCTTGGGATCAGAAGTATTGCTAAAAATGTGACTAAGAAGAAGTCATGAAGACTTGTTTATTGGACAGTGCCCCGTTTTCATGGGAAAGCTTGGGATGCTGACATACTTCCTTGCCTATGATGCTCAGAGACTTAAAAATTGTTTGTTTGTTGTTTTTATGCTGTAGTTCCATCATAATTATATAATTGCATCACATTTTATATAACTGAACAAAACCCACCATCTCTTACACCCTGTACCCCCTCCTCCACCATGGTCTCCAGCTTAGTTTGTTTAGAAAAAAAAGAAATTCAAGCTGTGTTTTTTCTCTGCTTTCACACTACCATGTCTTCAACATGAGAACACTTTTGGGACCAAATGTGTGTGTGTTTTCCCCTGCACCAAGAAACGGACACCAGCTGGGCATCCTCCAACTTAATTCCAATATTATCTACTTAGAAAAGCATCAGATCTCACAGGGTGAGGACTCAGACCCCAAGACCATCCCCACTTCAGGCCCAGGTCACAAATCCAGGCCTCCAGAACGACCTGGCTTCAAGTTAGGGTTTCCTTGACTCCAACTCTGGAGTTAAATAATTGACTGGAACAGCTCACAAAACTCAGGGAAACAAGTTTACTGGTTATTACAAAGGATATTACAAAGGATACAGAGGAAGTAGGGTGAGGTATGGAGAAAGCGGTGCAGAGCTTCTGTGCCCTCGGATATGGTTTGGCTGTGTCCCCACCCAAATCTCATCTAGAATTCCCACATGTTGTGAAAGGGATCCGGTGGGAGGTAATTGAATCATGGAGACAAGTCTTTCCCATGCTGTTTTCGTGATAGTGAATAAGTCTCATCTGATGGTTTCACAAAGAGGAGTTCCCCTGCATGAGCTCTTTCTCTTTGCCAGCTGCCATCTGTGTAAGAGGTGACTTGCTCCTCCTTATCTTCTGCCATAATTGTGAAGCCTCTCCAGCCATGTGGAACGGTAAGTCCACTGAACCTTTTTTTCTTTGCAGTCTCAGGTATGTCTTTATCAGCAGCATGAAAATGAACTAATACACCCTCCTTAGGCACCCCACATCAAACCCTGTCTTCTTTGTCCTTTTGTGCAGACTTCACAGAAAGAAGCATGATTAGCAACTGTTTAGAGAAGTGTGCTTTGGAGGGAGAGAAAAGTTTTATTTTTTTTGAGACAGAATCTCGTTGTGTTACCCAGGCTGGAGTGAAGTGGCATGATCGTGGCTCACTGCAGTCTCTTCCTCCCAGATTTAAGCAATTCTCCTGTGTCAGCATCCCAAGGAGCTGAGATTACAGGTACGTACCACCACACCTAGCTAATTTTTGTATTTTTAGTAGTCATGGGGTTTCACCATGTTGGCCAGGCTGGTCTTGAACTCCTGACCTCAGGTGATCTGCCTGCCTCGGCCTCCCAAAGTGCTGGGATTACAGGCATGGGCTACCACATATGGCCTGAAAGGGTATGTTCTAAACTTGGCAAGGCTTGTCTGTTCAGATTCTTCTTGGCCTCTGTGAATTATTCCTCCCTTCAGAGTATGGGGCAGGATCTCCTGTGAAATGAGGGTCTTAGGGCCCACAGTCAAATGACAGTTGCCTCGGGCAGGTGAAAGGAGAGCAAGAGAAGGTCAGAGAGAAAAATTCTGTTTCCTGAGGCCTAAAGCACCCCAACACTATAACTAGGGATAGAGGACTTGAGAACTGGGAATCAATATATATGTGATACATATGTAATGTGTATGTCTATAATACATACATAATATGTTACATATATATGAAAATATATAATGGCATATTTTCTATATGTATTTGTGTGTACATATATGTGTATATATATTATTATGTGTGTATGTGTGTGTGTGCATCACAGGGTTAAAAGTGGCAGTTGCTCAAATTGGAAAGAGTAATCCTCACATTACTGCAGCTACCAAGCCTGCCCACTTCACTCCCTTGATTTCGCGGGGGCTCTGTCTCCTCCTCCCCATCACCCCATCACTGTCCATCCGAGTGTCACTGCTTCCTGACAGGTGCTGTGGCTGCTGTTCCTCTTCCTGTCGAACTTTTTAAAGAATCACTAACATTATTTTTCTAATTCCTGTAATTCTTCTGCCTTGAGACATTGTTCTCTAACACTTGTAATATAAAAATCTAAATTTCTTAGAATTGAAAGAAAAAATGATGAACTCATGGGTCCAGTCATGCAACTACATCCCAGTAGGAAGGAACACCTTCTGGTTGATGTATGCAAGATACCGTTACCTGAAATGCACTCAGTACCCATTAGCAGCCCTTTTTGCTATATTTTCTCGCTGAACAATCTTAGGTAATTTCTGCGCCAGCCCCCCTTCAAGTGCACTTTCCTCTGTTGAGGGTTCCCTCCCACTAATCCCCACAAGCAAAGTTCCAACAGTGCGATGGCCTTGCTGTTCCGAGCACACAGCCCCCCTTAATCTTTTATCCATCTTATTCTAGTTATGTGACCCCCTCTCCTACAGTGAGGGGCAGGTCGGGCTGCAAGTCACTGTGGCCCCAAGAATTGAATGACAGGTGGTGAACTTAGTCCGTTTAAATTATGATTAACAACAACTTCATTTAAAAATAGCTCATTTTGGGAGGCTGATGCGGGTGGATCACGAGGTCAAGAGATCGAGACCATCCTGGTCAACGTGGTGAAACCCCGTCTCTACTGAAAAAAAATACAAAAAATTAGCTGGGCATGGTGGCATGTGCCTGTAATCCCAGCTACTCAGGAGGCTGAGGCAGGAGAATTGCCTGAACCCAGGAGGCGGAGGTTGTGGTGAGCAGAGATCGTGCCACTGCACTCCAGTCTGGGTAACAAGAGCGAAACTCCATCTCGGAAAAAAAAAAAAAAGCTCATTTTAAGATTTCATTTTTTCTGAAAGATGAAAATCTCATATAGAAATAAAGATGTCAAAGTTACTTAGAGTAATTTTTTTTCTCTGAAAGGAAGATACACCTAAGATTGTTCAGCAAGAAAAAGATAGGAAGAAGGGCTGGTCGTGGGTACTGAGTGCATTTCACATAACAGAATCTTGCATATGTAAACCAGAAGGTGTTTCTTACACCTGGCCATTCCGTATGTAGAGACTGGCCAACTTCATAACAGCTATCACTTTGAAAGTCCACTTTGAGCATACGTCACTGATATTGTAACCAGCCCATGTATGGCTTCATCATAAATTCAGACTAGTGAGGGGACAGTCTACTTAGAGTTTATAAAAGTTCTGATTTGAAGAATATTATAAAAACAGATTTAGTAGCAAATTAATAAAAGCGAATCGGAATGAACAAAGCGTTCCCTGTGGCGTTTTGTTACAAGCGGTTTTTACAGACATAAGGGAGCACGGAGTGAGCTGTGCAGAGTTGTTTGTCAGGAATGCCCATTGGCTTACAGAAATGGCGTTGATTAGTGGCTGGCTGTGTACCACTCACCATACAGTGTGAATTACAGTGTTCAACATATGGCGCTGTTAGGTTGGTCTTATGACTGCTTGCTGTCAGTCAGTGCAGAGCTCTCAAAGCATGTGGCCTCAAAAGGTTATACTTAGTTCAAGGGGAGGTGAGATGTGACTGTGGCCACATTTCAACGCCTGTCTGGGCCTGATAATTTAAAGGGGCCCACGCTCCTGAGATAAAAAGTTTCTCTTCTTTCTCAACGTTCCATGTCAAGGGAGAAGATTATATAAAAAATGTGATGAAAATGTTGCTTTATAACTTTCCTTCCCGAAACCCATAAATGCAGTCTAACCATGAGAAAAACATCAAGCAAATAAAAAAAGTGAGGAACATTCTATAAAATGCCTGCTCAGTCTCCTCAAACCATTAGGGCCATCAGAAACAAGGAAAGCCTGAAAAATTGTGACAGCCAAGAGGAGCCTAAGAGACAGGAAGAAATATAACCTGCTCTCCTGGATGGTATTCTGGGACTAAAAGAAATGCTAAATTATAAACCATAATAAAAACAGACTTTAGTTGATAATAATGCATCAATAATGATTCATTAATTATAACATATGTACATACTAAAGTAACATCTTACTAATTAGGGAAACTGTGGGGAATAGGAACACTGTCTGTGCTGTCTGAATTTTTTCTGTCAATATAAAACTGTTCTACAAAAAACATTTACTTTAAAAGTCTTCTGTTAGAATTATAGGTTAGTAATTAAAGAATATATATATATATGTATGTATGTATGTATGTATATGTGTGTGTTTGTGTTTGTATGTGTGTGTGTACTTAAAACCTTACCTCAGACCACACATCATACAAAGTGTTTGAGTTTTAAAACCTTACCTCAGACGTATTATTTTAATTTTTATAGGGTTGAATATAAAACCAAACAATCACAATTAATTCCTCCACTTCAAGTTACAAAAAAGTTGGAATAGATAAGAAGTATAAATTACAAAAGAAAAAAATCAATTCCCATTAATTTACAAAAATCAAAAAGTCAATCATCAATTTAAAAATCTCTATTTACTAGAATTAGAGAAATCTAAATGAAAACAATGAGTTATTTTGTCAAAGACATCAATTATTAAAAGAGCTATGAAGGAAAAGTAAAAACAGCAAAGATGTGGAATCTACTTAAATCCCCATCAATGATAGACTGGATATAGAAAATATAGTACATACACACCATGGAATACTATACAGCCATGAAAAGAATGAGATCATGCCCTTTGCAGTAACATGGATGAAGCTGGAGGTCATTATCCTTAGCAAACTAACGCAGGAACAGTAAGCCAAATACCACATGTTCTCACTTATAAGTGGGAGCTAAATGATGAGAACACATGGACACACACCTAGAAGGGAATGACAGAGACTGGGGTATTCAGGAGGGTAAAGGACGGAGGAGGGAGAAGATCAGGAAAAATAGCTAATGGGTATCAGGCTTCTAGTCTTAATACTTGAGTGATGAAATAATCTGCACAACAGCCCCCATGGCATATTTTACCTATGTAACAAACTTGCACGTGCACCATGAACTTAAAACACAAGTTAAAAAAAGAAAAGTAAAAATTGTTATCAGTTTTTCATGTGGTTATTTGTTCAATGTGTTTCCCATTAGAATTTAGCATCTGTAAAATGTCATAGCAATTTTATTTATTGATACATTCAGAAAGTTTTGCACATAATACGACTAATAATAATTGGAACAAATCAAATGAACAATAAAATGGTACATAATGTTTGTACCAAATTAATATATACAAGGTAGCACCCTCCAAGCTTAGCAGAAATCATTAATTCAACAATGCTTTGCAAGCAGCAAACCTCATTTTCTTCTGTTAAAGGGCAAGTGGGCTCATGATAGGCATAGCCTAGTGCGGAAACACCAAAATTTTTTTTTTTTTTTGAGACGGAGTTTCACTCTTGTTACCCAGGCTGGAGTGCAATCTCGGCTCACCGCAACCTCTGCCTCCTGGGTTCAGGCAATGCTCCTGCCTCAGCCTCCTGAGTAGCTGGGATTACAGGCATGCGCCACCGTGCCCAGCTAATTTTTTGTATCTTTAGTAGAGATGGGGTTTCACCATTTTGACCAGGATGGTCTCGATCTCATGACCCCGTGATCCACCCGCCTCGGCCTCCCAAAGTGCTGGGATTACAGGCTTGAGCCACCGCACCCGGCCGGAAACACCAAATTTTAAAAATAAAGTCTTAAGAACAGTTAAGACAGTGGATTGGTTGAAACGGCCCAGTGTTTTTTGTGGAGTCATTTGAGTTAAGTACATTGTGTACAGATAATAACTGGCCTAAACTTCAGTTTCAGTAATTTTGAGCAAATCATGAAAACAATAGGAAATCACAGAGAAACGTTGACAAGGTTCTTTTCCCCAGCCGCCCGATTTGGCAAATGAAAATAATTGTTTCTTCCCTGTGGAAATGTATAGCTTAAGTGCTGTAGTAAGTAGAAAGATGTGCAAGACACAGTTCCTAAGTTAGATTCCGAAGACAACTCTCAGCTGCAAAAGTCTACAATGAAAATATTCTTCATGGAAAATTTTTCTGCTCTGAGGTGTTGCGTGGCTTAAATGTGAGAAGGGTGAGAGCAGAACTATAAATGTACACAAAGTAGGTGACTAGAGAGCTGTGGCCCATAAAATTGAAAGTACATGATGAAAATAAAGGATGTTTTGAGAGAACACATTCTAACTTTCCACACAGTTCATTTATCCTTTATAGTTTACGGGATGAACATTATTTCTTTTTTTTGTTGAGATGGAGTCTTGCCTTAGTTGCCCAGGCTGGGATCTGCCTCACCGCAACCTCCGCCTCCCAGGTTCAAACGATTCTCCTGCCGCAGCCTCCCCAGTAGCTGGGATTACCGGTGCCTACCACCATGCCTGGCTAACTTTTGTATTTTTAGTAGAGATGAGGTATTGTCATGTTGGCCAGGCTTGTCTCAAACTCCTGACCTCAAACCACCCGCCTCGGCCTCCCAAAATGCTGGGATTACAGGTGTGAGCCACTGCACCTGGCCTGATCATTAATTTTTTCTCGTGTACATATCTTTTATTTCTCCCACTAAACTATAAGACTACCTGAAGGATGGACATTATATTTTAAACAACACATCCCTTACAATGCCTTTCTCAGTAATTTGTAAATAGGAGATGTTGAAAAGCATTATTTGGCTCATTTATAAACATATTTTAGTGTTTTTAACTGAGACAAATGTAGACTCTGACAAACATGGTGCTTGTTATGAGAAGAAATATTTAGAGAATTATTTATTTGGTTAGTTTTGAGAGAGATGTTATTTTTTAAAAAGGAAAAAATAAAGAGAAAGAAGATGACTGTGAACTTCTACATTTAATATATAATTCTGATACCTTAAATATGATTATTTAACATATGAATTTAACTTTTTCTTGATTATTGGTAATTTTGTTTAATGAGTTGTTTTAAAATAAAGACCAACTTCCTTTCATTAAATCTCTTTAATAATTGTGAGAGCAATTTTACTTTTAAATTTTTCATGTTATTTTAAATAACAATCATTTAATATCCTTCAGGCTAAGCACAAGGGGCTCACACCTGTAATCCCAGCACTTTGGGAAGCTAAGGCTGGCAGATCACAAGGTCAGGAGTTCAAGATCAGCCTGGTCAATATGGTGAAACCCCATCTCTGCTAAAAATACAAAAATTTGTCTGGTGTGGTGGCGTGTGCCTGTAGTCCGAGCTACTCAAGAGGCTGAGGCAAGAGAACTGCTTGAACCCAGAAGGCAGAGATTGCAGTGGGCTGAGATCACACCACTGATGCCGGCCTCGGCAATAGAGCGAGACTGTCTAAAACAACCAAACAAACAAAAAGCCCTTCAAATGCACACACTAAACAATATTAACAGTTAAGGTGGTTTTTCGTTAAGCAGGCTCAGGAAGAGAAATACACAACATTTTAGTAGAACTCTTCCGTGGCTTCAGAGCTTCAGACGCGTTTCTTTCCTGGAGCTTGAGCTGCCCCTTAGGGCTGACAGCAGGGGTGTAAAGGCAATGCCTATACTGGCATTATCTTTATCACACATACTGCAAATTTGTAGATAAAGGAAGTTGCAACATAAATGGCTTTAAGGAGAAGAATTGACAAGGACAGAGTCCAGGATTTATTTGCAATCAGACCCGAAGGAGATGCGTGCTAAAAGATGTAGACCACTGATCTTGATCGAAATGAATGTATACCTAATCACCCACACCATTTTGTTCATAGGTAATGCTTCCAATGAATCATACACAGACACGTACACACACAGGGTACTTAGAGGCAGCTATTTCACCTTTCGAATAAATGGCGTTGTCGAGAGCAGCAATGTATGACATATACATCATGTATCTGTGTTATACTCTGAGAGATCAAGGCAAGTTGCATTTACAATGTGATTTGAATGATCCTTGGAAGGTTACAAGCTGCTGAAATTACATCAGAACATTTGTTTCCAAATAAAAAAAAATACTGGGAATGTATGACATTTTGGTTTTTATTTCTCTGTATTATGCTTTCGTATGAAAACGTCATCTCTAGAACTTCCACTACTGTTTGATGTCTGTGATGTCCTGGACAGCCGCCCTCTCTTTCTTTTCTACTTATTCATGGCAATCTTCAAACTCTAAAGTGTGCTTTCGGTTTATTATTTTCAGAAGCTCCAAAACACATTTTTCTTAGTCCAATCCTGAAAAAAATCTCCTTTTTTACTTCTTATATTTTTGTTTCCAATCTACGCAATTCCTAAAAGATAAAAATTTCTATTTTTTTCTAATTTACACACGACAGTCTATGAAATACACTCTTTTTTTCTTATTCAGCTAATAACATTTTCACTATTATATCCAGTTCACCTTTTATTCTAATAACAAAAGAGGCAGCAGAGGAGAAAGCTAATACAAAATAAACCAGTTAGAACAGCTTCCCCCATCTTTAAATAGAGCTATATTTCTCTTTAAACAGCTTGTCTTTAGAAGGAATAAAATGGACTCTAAATGGATGTGCAAAAATAAAAACAAATAAATTTAGTTTTACACAGTGGCTACTTCTCCTGCAGATAAAATATACGTTGAGCTGACAAGACGATCAGCCGATTTCCAAATCCGACCAAGAGTACTGGGGAAAACTTGTCTTACATTGAAGTTATAGGATCTTAACATGTATTCAGAGCAGTGGATTTCATATCTTTTCCAAAAGTGTGTAATGATCGGTTACATTTGTATTTATCTCTCCAAACAGGCTAAGAAAATTAATTACCCTTGACAGGATTTAAATCTTCAATGGTAGACTGGCTAATCTACTCCTCCGCTCCTGTATAGGCATGTTCTGTTGAAATTAAAGAGGTTACTTCACTAGTATGAAGATCAAAGTTTAATTATTTGCATCATAAAAGTTCTCAAACTATTATTCTAGAGAACCAGAGTAGTTATTTCTTCCTGCTTAAAAGCAAGCCTCCAGAGTCAAACACGACAGTATCCAAATATTTACTCTGCAACACACGAACTCAAGACTAGTGAGTTCCCAGAAGTAGCTTAACTTCTCTGTGCTTCAGTGCCCTTATAGTTAGCATTGAATAAAGATAATTACATTGATGATTTTATGGAGTGCTAAAAAACACAACTGACACGCCAAAAAAAGGTATTTGGCTATTATGATCCAGTATAAATTCACACATCTTTTTTTGGTAATGGAGTCATTACAGAAATATATCTTTCTTACACTCATATAATTCATGTAATGTATATCATGTCATTTTTACACTAAGAAGTCAAGATCAGTTGCATTTATGACATGATTTGAATGATCCTTGGAAGGCAGAAGCTGTCAAAATTATATCAGAACATTTGTTTACAAATAAAAAAATATACTGGGAATGTGTGACATTTTGTTTTTTATCCCTCTGTATTATGCTTTCATTCAAATGTTATCTCTGGAACTTAACTATGAATTCATTTTATTATGTCTTTTTCTATGTCCTGAGAAACACGGTAGCATGTTAAAAGTTGGTTTTGGCAAACTGTGATAAGACGATCCTCATAAAGGAACGTGAAGGAGAAAGAGAATCTCAGGACCCCAAACCCACTACGCCAACGGGAGAGTTAAGCTTGGGAACTGAGTCACATAAAACTGCCTTTCTTTTGTTCCCAAACATATAGTTGTAATTTCACGTGCTTATTTTATCTAATGTAAATTGTGGATTTACTGAGTGCTAATGAGAGCCTCAACCAAGAATGTGACCACTTGCCTCAGTGCCCACACTCCGTCTTTTTCTTGTTTCTTCCCCTCCTGCTTGCTCTTTCTTCTTTAAATATCGAAGTTCCCAAAACCCTCTTTGGGGAACGACACACATCACAGATCCTGCTGGACACTTTCTCTTTTTCTTAAATGTGTCCCCAATCTTAGTAAAATAAATCTCTAATTCATTGATATCTGCCTAAGTCACTTTCAGTCATGGGAAGTTTAAGGCAGATGAAAGAATGCAGAAATCAACTCAACAGAGAGTCTCAGACTCTTCCACTGGAGTCCTCCTAAAGGAATCCTGAAATTCAAGATGAGCCTGGGGTATGTGGGAGCATGGCCAGATGCATCTCTCCACAAGGGCCAATGTAAAGTGCTCCTCTGTTGTGTCCTCTGAAAGATACAAACTTCACTTTTGCTTTTTTTGATTCATGATTATATTAATAAAAATAACTTTATTACATGGTAATTCATAGTCTTTCACATATTTTCCAAAGTCAGAAACCACTATTCATGTTGTAGAAGCTACTCAAAGCATACGCCCGGGGGAAACATTGATCCTGTGCAAGACTGCCTTTTCCAGCTCAAACTTGCAAAGTGACAGCAACATTGCACCGTATAAATGCAGCCATTCTGTTACAATGATAAATTCCAAGATCTCCAGCCTGCAGATTCAAGGAAAAGATGGTTTGGATGAGAGTAAGTTATTTCAGTCCATCAGGTTCCATGAGGCTATCCTAAAAACAGTACAGAATGTGGTGATGTGGTTTGTAATCACACGACAGGTTCTTCCTGCTCGCTACACAGACAAAATCAACTCACCAAGACCACAGCACTTCAGTAGACAAAGAGTTTAATCGGAGTGGACGGTGGGCACGGGTCTAGGGAATGGGTGCTGCTGATAGGTTGAGGGTGAAATCATAGGGGTATAGAAAATGGTCCTCATGCACTGAATCCACCTCTGGTTGGGGTCATTACCAGTTGAGTCATGAGTCATAAATCTTAGTGGGTCAGTTTGAAAAATATCTCTAAAAACCATCCTTAGGTTCTACAATAGTGATGTTATTTATAGGCACAATCGGAGAAGTCACAAATCTTGTGGCCTCTTCCCATATGACTCCTGAGCAGTAAGGGCTATGGAAAGCTTGCCTACATTTTAGCAGAGTTCAGGTCCTTCCTACAATCCTAATGTTTTGGCCCCTCATCCATCTTACAAAAACAGTTTTTGGTCCCTAAGCAAGGAGGAGGTTGGTTTCAGGGAGGGACTATTATCCTTCATTTCAAATCAAACTATTAACTAAATTCCTCTCAAAGTTAGGGTTGGCTTATACCCAGAAATGATCAAGGACAGCTTGGGGTTCAGAAGCGAGATGGAGTCAACTGTGCCCAATTTTTCTTACTGTCATAATTTTGCAAATTGTTTCAGTGTTCCTGGTGTAACCTCTGTGAAATGAAGCTATGAAGACTCTTGACCACCAGTGAGAGGTGAGGCTCACACATTAGAGAGGAGATCTGCACAGTTCTTTTGATGATGGTCTCGGCTTGATAGTTTTTGTACTCTTGGCCAGTCTGTCTAGGAAAAATTATGTATAAAATATTATACTTATGAAATCTTATTTATTTGGACAGAAAATAACAAATATATAGTTTTCATGCCTTTGTTATGTATTTAAATTTGTTTTTTTAAAATATGCAATGAATGAGAGTTCATTTTGTCTACATAAACAGATAGAACTCAGGTAATTATTTGAATTAATATATTATTGGGTAAAAGTAGGTGAACAAATAGTGAATAGAGTCTGCTCTTCTGTCTGTCACTTAAGGGTAAATGAGCTCATTGCATTTATTTACACTCTTCCAATGTAACATTTTTAATGGAGAAGAAACAATCAGAAGCAGGTCAGGAATAGAAGACAAAAGCACTCCTCCTCCTCCTCCTCCTCCTCCTCCTCCTCCTCCCCCTCCCCTCCTCCCCCTCCTCCCCCCTCCCCCTCCCCCTCCTCCTCCTCCCCCTCCCCTCCTCCTCCTCCCCCTCCCCCCCTCCTCCTCCCCTCCCCTCCTCCCCCCTCCCCCTCCTCCCCCTCCCTCCTCCCCCTCCTCCTCCCCCCCCCTCCCCCTCCTCCTCCTCCTCCTCCTCCTCCCCCTCCCCTCTCCCCTCCCCCTCCCTCCTCCTCCTCCTACCCCCTCCTCCTCCTCCCCTACTCCTCCCCCTCCCCCTCCTCCCCCTCCCCCTATTCCTCCTCCCCCCTCCTCCTCCCCCTCCTCCCCCTCCCCTCCTCCTCCTCCCCCCCTCCTCCCCCCCCCCTCCTCCTCCCCCTCCTCCTCCTCCTCCTCCTCCTCCCCCTCCTCCCCCTCCCCCTCCTCCCCCTCCCCTCCTCCTCCTCCTCCCCCCCTCCTCCTCTCCCCTCCCTCCTCCTCCCCCCCTCCTCCTCCTCCTCCTCCCCCTCCTCCCCCTCCCCCCTCCTCCTCCTCCTCCCCCTCCTCCTCCCCCTCCCCCCTCCTCCTCCCCCTCCTCCTCCTCCTCCCCCCTCCTCCCCCCCTCCTCCTTCCCCTACTCCTCCCCCTCCCCCTCCTCCCCCTCCCCCTATTCCTCCTCCCCCTCCTCCTCCCCCTCCTCCTCCCCCTTCCCCTCCTCCTCCTCCCCCTCCTCCTCCCCCTCCCCTCTTCCCCCTCCCCCCTCCCCCCTCCTCCTCCTCCTCCTCCCCCTCCTCCCCCCCTCCTCCTTCCCCTACTCCTCCCCCTCCCCCTCCTCCCCCTTCCCCCTTCTCCTCCCCCTCCTCCTCCCCCTTCCCCTCCTCCTCCTCCCCCTCCTCCCCCCCTCCTCCTTCCCCTACTCCTCCCCCTCCCCCTCCTCCCCCTTCCCCCTTCTCCTCCCCCTCCTCCTCCCCCTTCCCCTCCTCCTCCTCCTCCTCCCCCTCCTCCTCCTCCCCCTCCTCCCCCTCCCCCTCCTCCTCCCCCCCCTCCTCCTCCTCCTCCCCCTCCTCCTCCTCCCCCTACTCCTCCCCCTCCCCCTATTCCTCCTCCCCCCTCCTCCTCCCCCTCCTCCTCCCCCTTCCCCTCCTCCTCCTCCCCCTCCTCCTCCCCCTCCTCCTCCTCCTCCCCCCCTCCTCCCCCCTCCTCCTTCCCCTACTCCTCCCCCTCCCCCTCCTCCCCCTCCCCCTATTCCTCCTCCCCCCTCCTCCTCCCCCTCCTCCTCCTCCTCCTCCTCCTCCCCCTCCTCCTCCTCCTCCTCCTCCCCCTCCTCCTCCTCCTCCCCCTCCTCCTCCTCCTCCTCCTCCTCCCCCTCCTCCTCCTCCTCCCCCTCCTCCTCCTCCTCCTTCCCCTCCTCCTCCTCCTCCCCCTCCTCCTCCTCCCCCCTCCTCCTCCCCCTCCCCTCCTCCCCCTCCCCCTCCTCCTCCTCCCCCCTCCTCCTCCCCCTCCCCTCCTCCCCCTCCCCCTCTTCCTCCTCCCGTTCCTCCTCCTCCTCCTGTTTCTGTTGTTTTTGATTCTTAATGATCAGCTTGGTTGAACAGGGCTTAAGAGGATAAAGATGAACAGAAGCCCTCATTTCCTAGGATAAAATTGCACCCACTTTGCCACAAACAGCACCTCATTTAACTATATCATGATTAGAGTAACTGTGACCTTCCAATGAATTTGTGAAAAGAAAATTTTAGGACTTTTCAAGTTTATTACGCCAAGGGGAAAAGTTAGCCCTGGAAACTGTTAAGCCCTGGAGTCATGTGACTCAGCTGTTTTTCTTCTCTGGAGCATGACTTTTGCTTCCTGACCTTTGTGTTGGGATGTTATATATTAACCAGGCACCTTAGTCTTCACACAAACCTAGACCAAGTGATGTTGGAGATAGAGACCCTTGTGACTGTTACATCTTCACAATGTTGAGAAGCCCCTTAGGTGTAATTTATAGTAGCCAATCAAATCTTTTATCTACAGGTTAGTATTGTATGAAAACGTGATTCTGTTCCAGATCCTGTTTTTGTCTATATAAACCATCCTCACCTTTCCCCACACCGGAGCCCTAATCACTATTCTTACCACCATTCTTTGGTGTCTGTGTTTCCCTGGACAGCCCCCCTCACACTTTCTTTCCTACCTATTCATAGCAGTTTTCACACTCGAGTGTCCTTTTGGTTTACTATTTTCAGAAGCTCCAAAACACATTTCCTTTTGTCCAACCCTGAAAAATATCCTCCTTTTTATATTTTATTTTTGTTTCCAGTCTACACAATTCCTAAAAGATGAAATTTCTAATTTTCTCTAATTTATACAAGAGACAGTTTATAAAATACACCCTCTTTCTTTTTTATTCACTTAATATTTTTGTTATTATATCCAATTCGCCATTATTCTAATAACAAAATAATATGTCTATTAACTAATAATATATCCTCACATATTATATTTGTATTTAAAATTATTTTTCTGTATATGTAATATTAAAATTTCTGTTTGTTACTATTGTCTTTTATTCTTGAAACATAGCTGATAGTAGGTTTTAAATGGCAGAAGACGGTTTCGACAAAAAATAATTTCTGATCATATTTAACACTCTCAATATCAATCCTGGTTGCCTATTCTAAATTAATATGTCAAATGAAATATCATTCCCACACACTGATAATTTAGACATTACCTTAGGGAAGAGAAGGTACGGTGGAGGGCGGTCTATTTGTTGTATTGATTTAGTGTTTTTTAATACTGCATAGTCCAAAATTAAATATGCTTTTAATTGCAGAATTAGAAACAACAGTAAGATTGTTAAAATTTCACACAGAGGCTACAATGTATGTTCTATAATTCAATAACCTGTTTGTGAAATTAAGGCTCTACTGTAACTTCTCTGTGTTTAATAAACAGGGTAGAAACAAGCCAGAGCAGTTCAGTGCTGCTGCTGCTACTGCCAGGGCCATAGTCCTCCCAGGATTGTCACTATTGCTACTGCCACTCCCAATGCTTAGTCAAGTACATAGTCATTAACTTCTGAAAAGAGATTACCTCTTAAAGCAAAGCAAATATTTTATTGAGCATAAATGGAAGTGTTAACAATCATACTTCAGAGATGAATTAGAATAATGAACAATTTATATTAGAGATGTTTGCAGTGTTCAAATGTTTCTCTTTTTAGTGTTTATATTTTATGTAGCTTTCATTTCCTGAAATACATCATTATTGATACTGCATTATTTCTCTTAAGTTTAAATTTCTCAAAATATTTTACATTACTTTATACAACTGATAGACATTATGTAATATTCTGTTTCCAAATTTTGTTTCCAATATAAACTGAATTTACGCTGCATATGTTCAAGGAAATTGACCTAAGAATAAAGTTTCTTTATGCTGGTAACCAGAATAACATGGATGGCTTTGAATTGGATGCCTTTGCGAGAAATGTTGCACAAGAACTTTTCAGTAAGAAGGAAGAGGGTTGTATATGCTGTGAAGTCTTTAGGGCTTCTAGACATTTTCCACCATGTTATAAACTTGTCCCTCTCTCTTTAAATGCCCTTCCTATCATGAACTGATAGATGTGGCCACACTGTCACTGTGCATTTCTTCCATGTTCTGGCATTCTGTCAGTTTACAGTATTTATTTTGCTTAGATGAGATGTAATTGGCAAAACAGGGAGAGTTCTAGGCTTACACAGAGCATCTCTGGGCATGGTGTTTGAAGTGTTTCCAATACACCTTGCCAAGATGTTCATAGTGGTCAGTTAGATACAAGCATTAGGGTATCTACTTGGAAATAAGGTCTTTGCTTCCATTTCTCAAATTCTAATCTGCCCTGACTCTGTTTCATAGATTCTGTATCTCCTGCTTGTGTACTTGTAATAATTAGTTCATAGTTCATTTTTTATCATTCCAACCATCACATAAGGTATTTTATGTATTCTAGTTAATGATGGTATATGTCACACCGAAGATTCATAATTATGTTCAAGTTTGTCAGAAAGATAGCAAAATTATATAACTACCCTTTTTGGAGTATTTAGTCAGATTTAATCTTATCTAGAATGATATGCAGATATTTTTTTCCTCTGGGGGTGACTCAGAATATTTTTGATACACTAGACTTAAAGAAGATATTTATGAAATAAATAGTCAAAAAGGACTCATGTCCAGAATATGTAATGGGCTTCAACAAAATAATGAGGAAAACAGGAATTCAATTAAAAAGGCAAAAGGCTTAAATAGGTACTCCCAAAACAGCACATCAAAATGGCCCTTTAATGTACTAAAAAGTGGGTAATGTCATTGCACATTAGAGAAATGCAAATTAAAGCTATAATGATTTACCATGGCTAACTCATAAGAAGGGCTAAAAGTAGAAAGAGTAAAAACATTTTTGCTTGTGGAATGATAACTTAGGGAAAAAACAATAGTTACCATTCCATGAATACACTCAACAAAAATACATGCATACCAAAAATATGTACGAATATAGTCATTGTTGCATTATTTGTAAAAACCAATGTAGGAAACAATTCAAATACTAAGAGCAGAATTCCTGCAAACCTGTGATGCTACCTTTGGGGCTACTCCGCCCCTATGAAAAAGAAAACACTACCCTTCTCTGCATCTAAATGGGAGGTATTCACAGACCTGATACTGACTGAAGAAGGCAGACATGGAATAAGACACATTGCGTGATTGATTCTACTCGTCTACTTTTCAAAACAAACAATGTTACTCTCTACTGCTAGAAGTCAGGGCAATGTTCGTCTTTGAGTTGGGAGGGGTTAATCATTAACAGGGGCCTGAGTCGGGATTCTGGGCAACTGATAATGTTTTGCCTAGTTTCACACGTATATTCCCTTTGCAATAATGCATCCAGCAGGATGTTTATGTTTTGTACACTTTCTGTGTCATTTATAACGTTATTATAAAATAATTAATAGAGCAAAGCATAACATTTATTTTGCCACGTGGTTCGCTTTCTTGAATCTTAAATACACCAAACCATTCTTACGCTGGATGTTTGCAAAGATGGTTTATCTTTTGTAATACATCTCGATTTTTACAGACTTAGAACATATCTCAAACAAAATTAAAGACAAAAATGCAATCGATGTAATACTCCAGAAATTTCCAAACATCAAAGAGGGAAAAAACAAATATCAATATACAAAATGATGTTTCTTAGTTTCCCTCTGACCTTGTTATCTTTTTTTTTTTTTTGAGACGGAGTTTCGCTCTTGTTACCCAGGCTGGAGTGCAATGGCACGATCTTGGCTCACCGCAACCTCCGCCTCCTGGGTTCAGGCAATTCTCCTGCTTCAGCCTCCTGAGTAGCTGGGATTACAGGCAGACGCCACCATGCCCAGCTAATTTTTTTGTATTTTTAGTAGAGACGGGGTTTCACCATGTTGACCTGGATGTTCTCAATCTCTTGACCTTGTGACCCACCCACCTCGGCCTCCCAGAGTGCTGGGATTACAGGCGTGAGCCACTGCGCCCAGCCCTGACCTTGTTATCTTACTGCTTCATTGGAGACTGTTTCATTTGCCTCACTTGCTGTACATGCCAGAAATATTTTCTCCCAAAATGTGAACTCATTTCTATGTGTCTTTTAAAACCTATTCGAAAATATACTTCAGTTTGAGGGGGATATCTTATTAACCTCTCTGCCTAGTTAATTATTAATAAAACAATTAATAAATTATTAATAATAAAATATTAATAAAATAATTAATTGATAATTAATAAAATAATTAACTTCAGCTGACAGAGGAAGCCATAAGAGGACTGGCATTTAAGGCAGAGCATGTGTGTATTCACTTACACTCACTGGGGACTTTTAAAGTGTACATTCAACCACTTATCTTGCAAAGAAGATACCTTAGTCCATTCCTTCTGCTATAATAAATTACCTGAGACTGGGTAATTTATAAGCAATATAAATTTATTTCTCACTGTCTGAAGGCTGGAAGTACAAAATCGAGGTGCTGGCAGGTTTGGTGTCTGGTGAAGGAGGCCTCTTCCTTGTGAATGACTTTGTCTGAGTGTCCTCATGTGGTGGAAGGAATGGAAAGAGCAAAAGGGCATGACCACTCTGTCCTCGAATGGCAGAGAGCAAACCGCTCCATGCAGCTCTTCTAGGGGCCCTCATCCCATCCATGAGGGCTGCACTCATGATTCAGTCACCTTCTAAAAGTACCGTAATATCACATTGGCCATTAACTTTTCACGTATAAATTTAGGGTGAACATTCAGACCACAGCAAAGCCAATAACATGAACTATAATTTTGTTTAGCATACTTAGAGAATTTTATATTATTAGGCTAAATAAATTTAACAGGAAGTTGATTAGAAAAATTGAATGACTGACTTACTATGTACGCTTTTAGGGAGCAGATACTGTATTTTCTGTATATACAAAGAAGGGGTACTCAGTAGATGTTTAAAGATAATAAGCCCTTCATATCCTACTTCAATAAACCTCATTTACTGCTTCTTCTTCTTTTTTCTAAGAACATTCATATTGGAGGTGCTCCATAAAAGGGGATTGTTTAAGATAAGTCAGCAGGAGAACTAGTGCTACAGCATCTAAAAACAGGACAATACTGGAGGATTTCGTAGATGATCCACTTTTTTATTCTACTCAAATTCTAGTGAATCTTGCCTTTACAATAATTTCCAAAGTGGAGCTTGGGGAAAAGAAAGTAGAGAATTCATAAACCTTCATCCGTTTTCCGATGTAGATATTAGATGAATAATCCAAGGGTAGGTGGTGGCTTTTTCTCTTACTTGAATAAGAAAAGGCTTGGCTCTAGCTACACAAATCTGTTGCTGAAAGCCATTTCCTGACAGCTTCCCCTTGGTTTTCTGATCATTTTTATGCCATCGTTGATTGCAGGCAAGACTAGAATCATGCTTAATCAGGACTTGGCTTGGCCGGCTGGCTCTGGGACTGCAGGATGAAAGGGTGGCTGATAGGTCAGGACAATGAGCACTTACAAGGTGCTGGCTCCTCTGGCCACAGAAGGAGCCTAGCCAGTTTCTCCGGGACAGTCGTATGAGTCAGAGCATAAAAATACTCTTGAAAAAAGCAAACATATTTATCTGAAAAGCTCTACAGACAGCAGACGATGACCACCGCCTCTTGGCGTTTTAAATTAGGCCATGAGGACCTTAGAAATCCTTCCATGTTGCTGAGCCTCTTTTTGGGGCCTGCTCTGAGTTTCATTTTACTGTTTGCCTGCCATAAAGTAACGTACACATCTTCCTGTGTCTCTCAATCATATCATATCATGTTTAAGAAAATCCTGAATATAGCCAAAAGCTAATACTTAATACATTACCTAAGGGTTTAAACATAGATTAATTTTATTTCTGGGTATTGATGAGTTGACACATTTAATGTATCAGAGGTGCATATCTAATTTATTTTCTGTTATCCTGGTTTTGATCAAGGTTATATTTCTAAACATGTATTTTAGGCTACAAAGTTTTAGATCTCATCATAAAAAGAGGCTTGGAATATTAAATTGTACATTGTATCTGTTTTCCAAATTGGGTAAAACGTTACAATTTATTATCCCTAGTGCATTTTCTTTGGCAATTAAAACAATAAAGGGCTGTGAGAATATCGTGGACCGTTTATTGAACAATATGCTAATTGCCTACAAAGAAACTCCAAAGACAAGATCCAAACACGACAACCATGTCAAAGCAACTCAATAATTAGCAGAAGAAACAAAACGAAGTGCTTTCCAGACTTGGTTCTAGTCACATTCGCTCAGGAAAACCTAGCAGAAGACAGGGTGCACTCACACTGCCCTTCAGCTGTGGCCTGGCTCTCCTGCATGAGGCTGTGTCCTTGCTGTCCTGGCAGAGCCCTGTCCCTGCAAGGCCAGGTCAAACGGCTGGGCCACACAGGGCTGCATGGATGGGTTTGCCTTTTTTGAATATCAGAAGAAAAATATGAGTTGATGGTGTCATATGAAAGGATATCACCAAGTCTTACTGTCAGGTTGCCTCATGCATCTAGTTCTCACCATTTTAGAAAAATACCTTTTCCCTTGTTGGTAATATCAACTACACATCTGAATGTAAGCTGTCATACAACCTGGACCATACATGCCTCACACATTCTCTGGAGGTGAAAAATATTTAAACTTGTAAAAGATGATCTCTTTATTATATCCTGCCCCATTCACTACCATCCAGTGATTGCATATAATATGAATAGTATGGGAATTATGGTAATGTTTGAGGGCATGTTTTATAAAAGATAATTCTATTGGAAATTAATAAGAAATTCCAGTATATCCTTTCTACAATAATTAGATTATATTCACTGTCTACACTTTGTTTTGCATAGTTTACTTTCCAGAGACATGTCTACCAATCAACCGCAGCTGAGAGAGATAAAGCGCCACTAGTCTTATTTAAATATATTTAAACATCCCAAGTTTTCCCTTATAAACTACATGAAGGTGTGTATTACAAGTGAAATGCTCCCCAGCAAATATCATTCTATGGTGGCAAATAAAGGTATGTTTTGTACCACAGACAATTATATTAAAATAATTTCTGCAGAATAGAAAATATTGTCACATTTCCTTCTTATAAAACTTATTCAGAATCGCCTTATTTCCTGAAATTAAATTAAATTTTAAATTAAAAAATCAAGTTATCAATTTGAGTCCATTTGCTCATTAAATTGGTTTATTTTGTTGTCTACTAATAAAGAGCTTTCTTTTGGTAATTGTTACAGAAAGCAATAGAAATGTTTTAAAAGCCTGATACTCTTGAAACACTAATATATTTGTTGTTTTGTATTTTCTTTTTTTAAAAAATAAATCCTGATCTTTTTTGTGTTCAATCTACTGTAATATCACAATGTTTCCCTAAGCTACATTTCAAACTAAGGTGTATATAGTGAGCTCTATAACTGCATATGCATTCAACTGCTCCCATAATTAGCCAGTAATTTCCCAAAGGATCATGGTCGAAATATTCCACGATGTCTTCCGAAGTAGAAAAAAATGCCTATTCAAGAGCTGTTTACAGATTTGGCAATAATAGGTGCCCTCCCGTTCCCAGAGACTTTTCAATGCTACTCTCAGTCATGATTAAATATGCATTAACATTGCATTTCCACTCTTTATAACGATTTTTAAAATAGTGACCTTAAAATTATAATGCTCACGTTATTGTATTATTCTAGAAAATGATGTTGAAGAGGTAGCAAATTATTTTTAATAACATTTAAAATGTTAGTTGATTCTGGATGAAGAATAAGCTGAGTCACAGAGCTTGGGAAATTTGAGAATGAAATTTGATATGAAATATCTATATCCTAAATTCTCTTTAACTTAGTTATAGATGTTCTTTCAATAAAGAGACCTAGAAAGAAATACATGACTGAACAACTATAAAAACAACTGTTTCAAGACAAGACAAAAAGCCAGAAAATGCAGAAAGGCATAAAAAAGACACAGATCATAAAGAACAAAATCCTAAGCATGATATATACAAACACATGTATACATTATAAATAAATATACACATATTGTGTGTGTGTGCGTGTGTGTGTGTGTACACATTGGAGTTCTAGAAAAGTAGGCAGAAATAATAACTCAAAGGAATAGATTGAGGAAATAGAGGAGGAGAACCTTCCAAAACGAATGAGAACTATCAAGCACAAATTTAAGAAGGCATCCGAACCACAGCAGAACGTATTCAAGGAGAACCACACCTCGGGATCTCATAGTTAAATTGCTAAAAAAGGAAATTAGAGGAACTGTCAAGAAAGGCAAGAAGAAATAAAAATCATGTTCAAAAGAAAAAATTAGACTAATTGCTGGATTTTCATAAATGTAAGCCAGAAGAGAATAAAAATATATTTCAAATACTAATGGAAAAGTAGGACAAACTAGAATTAGACACGGGGACATAGTCTGTGATCATGACGGTTAAATCCTCACAATGTCAGACAAATTAAAACTTGCAAAATTGGTTACCAGTAATAAAAACACACTCAATTTGGGAGAACTTTAAAAAAATGCAAAATAAATTATTTATGATACCATGTTTATACATTAGATATTTCAATAGCTGTTTTTTTCCCAGTGGGTCCACAGAGTTAATGCAATCCTCATCAAAATTCTAACAGTTCAGCACAAAAGTTTTTTTTAACTTGACAATATGATTTCAGATTTATGAATATATAAAAATGTTACAATATAAGCAAAGCTGTGTATTAATTTCCTATCGCTGCTGTAACAGATTAACACATGTAACAGAATGAAATGATGTCAGTTTATTAACCTCTGGCAGTAAGATGCCCTAAAATCACGGTATCCTCAGGGTTGCCATTTGTCCAGAGGTACAGAGGGAGAATGCACTCTTTGGCTTTTCCAAATTCTAGAGGCTTCCCACACTCCTTGGCTCATGGTCCCACAGCACTCCAATGTCCTCTTCCACTGTCACTTGTCCTTTTATGACCCGAATCTCTTGCCTCTCTTTTGTAAGGATCGCCGTGATTACATTGTGCCAACCCAGATAATTCTTTCTCAGAAACATAATTCAGTTACATCCAGAAAGTCCCATTTTGTTATGTAAAATAACATAGTTACAAGTTATGGAAGTGAGGAGTGGGACATGTTTGGTGGAGTCCCTTATTCTGTCCATCTTAGTGCCATTAAAAGTAAAAAAAGTTCAGAAGGTTGCTTTCTGGCTTTCTACTTACCAAGATTTTATTATAGAACTGTGGAATGCTCTATAGTACAGGATTGGTGTGAAGATTTTAAAACGAAGAACAATAAGATAGAGAGTCCACAAACAGAAGCACAGAGAGGTGAACACTTCGCCTTCAACAGAGGAAGCTGTACAGAGCAGTGTGGCAAGGGCTGGCCCTCACAAACGTGTGGTATCAATAGTATGCCTTTCTGAAAAGAAATGAAATCACTCCCCCATCACAATATACAGAGAATGAAATACCAGTAGACTGAAGATTTAATTCTGACATGAAAAATGATAAAGTTTTCAGAAGATAATACACTGAAAGAACTTCATGATCTTAGGTTAGAATTGCTTTTTCTTAAATTAGACACAAACAGAACTAAAAATAAAGGAACATATTAATGAATTAATAATAAGAACTTTAATATTTCTCAAACTCTTTAGTAATCAGGAAAATGTCAGTTACACCTACAATTAGGCATAATGGTATATTCCTTAAAATGTATAAATTAAATAACAAGAATAGGAAAGGCTGTTCATTAAATTGAAATACTCATATGCTACCAGTAGAAATGTAAATCAGTACAAGCAGGTGGGCATTGTAGCTCACGCCTGTAATCCCAGCACTTTGGGAGGCAGAGGACAGTGGATCACTTGAGTCCAGGAGTTGGAGACAGCCTGGCCAACATGGTGAAACCCCGTCTCTACAAAAAATACAAAAATTAGCAGGCCTGGTGGTGCATACCTGTAATCCCGGGTACCTGGAAGGCCGAGGCACTAGAATCACTTGAGACGGGACATTGCAGTGAGCTAAGATTGTGCCACTGCACTCTAGCTTGGGCAACAGAGCAAGAATCTATCAAAAAAAAAAATAAAGAAAGAAGAGAGAGAGAGAGAAGAAAGGAAGAAAGAAAGAAAGAAAAGAAAGAAGGAAGGAAGGCAGGAAAAGAAAAATCGGTATAACCTAGTGTAAGGTAGAATTTATACATAGCAAATGTTTCAATAACCTCTCTCCTAGTTACATAACCAAGAAAAATGCACATATAAATTTGCCAACCAACATGGCTTACAAGATTGCTATTGGCATTTTTTTTGTAAAATCTGAAACTTAAAATAATCCAAATATTTATTAACTGTACATAGTTTAAGTAAATTGTGGTAAAATTATACAACTGAATTCTATACAGCAATGAAAATGAACTCCAGCTATACATACAGTGTGTATGAATTTCAAGAAACATTTTATTGAGTGAAATAAGACAGAAACAAAAGACTGTATGTTATGTGTTCTCATTTCTATGAAGCCTAAAACTAGTAGGCCAGAGTTTTATAAATTATTCTGGTGGGTACTCTCTCTAAGGGAGGAGAAAGGTACTGTGACTGCAACCGTAATGTACTGAGTTACCCAGTTTCTTAGACTGGATGCTGGTTTCACGGGGCGATGAGTCATCAAGATAAACAGCTGCTTTTTCTGCTGCTTTTAAAAAATGTATTAGATACTTTTGTTCAAAAAGATTTTTAAGATGATTTTTTTAGAATGGGAGACTGTAATTTCTTTTCATTTATATTTTGTAATAGAGAACTATGCTTTTGTGAAATTAATTAAATTTAGAGAAAAATGCACGGCCTTGAGGTTTATACACAGCCAACCCTGCTCACATTATACCCACTAAATACGGTAATATTCCAGATGAAACGTAACTGTGCCATGGCAGAATTCTAGACATTTCTCTCTGGCTTGGGAAATGTTATGCATAGGCAAACAGAATATTTTCCGTAATTATATTGTTTCACAGGTAATGAAAAAAGGAATGACACTGTATGTATAACAATTCTGCCAGCACTCTCTAGTACTAAAACAAAAATTCATCCGTCATGCTGAAATTCGTGTCTGTTGTGAACTCAATGGAAAGTGTTTTTGACAGACTTTTCTAAAAATAATCAAATTCATTTAACTTTTATTAAAATAAGCATTCATAATAGCAATCTATCATTTACTATTATGTTAATGTGGCCCCAGTAAGGAAAACCTCTATTTTACTTTATAATTGGTTGACAAATAAGGTGAGAAGTAGATTAAATAACAGCAAAGATAAAAAAGATTTTTCTGCCAAGAATGTCAGCAGAAAGGCAGAATGAGATCCGCCTACAGAGCAGGACAATGATAAACTGCGACATGGGAACACTGGCTGGGCTTGGTGGCTCATGTCTGTAATCCCAGCACTTTGGGAGGCCAGGGTGAGAGGACGGCTTGAGCCCAGGGGTTCAAGGCTGCAATGAGCATCCACTGCACTGCAGCCTGAGCAACAGAGCAAGACCCTGTCTCAAGAATAAAACAAAGCAAAAGAAATAAAGAAAATACGAATATGAAGAAAGATAAAATGACAAAACTGCGTAATCGGAACGCAAATGTCTTCCAGGCGTCATTATAGTTCTCAGGCCTTTCGTCAGGTTGTTACTGTTGTTTACTCTACTCCGTGGGACTTTGTGTAACAGGGCAAACTGTAGGGATCCTTCGTGACTTTGTGTAACAGGGCAAACTGTAGGGATCCTTCGTGACTTTGTGTAACAGGGTAAACTGTAGGGATCCTCCGTGGGACTTTGTGTAACAGGGCAAACTGTAGGGATCCTTCCTGACTTTGTGTAACAGGGCAAACTGTAGGGATCCTTCGTGACTTTGTGTAACAGGGCAAACTGTAGGGATCCTTCCTGACTTTGTGTAACAGGGCAAACTGTAGGGATCCTTCGTGACTTTGTGTAACAGGGCAAACTGTAGGGATCCTCCGTGGGACTTTGTGTAACAGGGCAAACTGTAGGGATCCTTCGTGACTTTGTGTAACAGGGCAAACTGTAGGGATCCTTCGTGACTTTGTGTAACAGGGCAAACTGTAGGGATCCTTCGTGACTTTGTGTAACAGGGCAAACTGTAGGGATCCTTCGTGACTTTGTGTAACAGGGCAAACTGTAGGGATCCTTCCTGCAGCTTTGTGTAACAGGGCAAACTGTAGGGATCCTTCGTGACTCTGTGTAACAGGGCAAACTGTAGGGATCCTTCGTGACTTTGTGTAACAGGGCAAACTGTAGGGATCCTTCGTGACTTTGTGTAACAGGGCAAACTGTAGGGATCCTTCGTGACTTTGTGTAACAGGGCAAACTGTAGGGATCCTTCGTGACTTTGTGTAACAGGGCAAACTGTAGGGATCCTCCGTGGGACTTTGTGTAACAGGGCAAACTGTAGGGATCCTTCGTGACTTTGTGTAACAGGGCAAACTGTAGGGATCCTCCGTGGGACTTTGTGTAACAGGGCAAACTGTAGGGATCCTCCGTGGGACTTTGTGTAACAGGGCAAACTGTAGGGATCCTTCGTGACTTTGTGTAACAGGGCAAACTGTAGGGATCCTCCGTGGGACTTTGTGTAACAGGGCAAACTGTAGGGATCCTTCGTGACTTTGTGTAACAGGGCAAACTGTAGGGATCCTCCGTGGGACTTTGTGTAACAGGGCAAACTGTAGGGATCCTTCGTGACTTTGTGTAACAGGGCAAACTGTAGGGATCCTTCGTGACTTTGTGTAACAGGGCAAACTGTAGGGATCCTCCGTGGGACTTTGTGTAACAGGGCAAACTGTAGGGATCCTTCCTGACTTTGTGTAACAGGGCAAACTGTAGGGATCCTTCGTGACTTTGTGTAACAGGGCAAACTGTAGGGATCCTCCGTGGGACTTTGTGTAACAGGGCAAACTGTAGGGATCCTTCATGACTTTGTGTAACAGGGCAAACTGTAGGGATCCTTCGTGACTTTGTGTAACAGGGCAAACTGTAGGGATCCTTCGTGACTTTGTGTAACAGGGCAAACTGTAGGGATCCTTCGTGACTTTGTGTAACAGGGCAAACTGTAGGGATCCTTCGTGACTTTGTGTAACAGGGCAAACTGTAGGGATCCTCCGTGGGACTTTGTGTAACAGGGCAAACTGTAGGGATCCTTCGTGACTTTGTGTAACAGGGCAAACTGTAGGGATCCTTCGTGACTTTGTGTAACAGGGTAAACTGTAGGGATCCTCCGTGGGACTTTGTGTAACAGGGCAAACTGTAGGGATCCTTCGTGACTTTGTGTAACAGGGCAAACTGTAGGGATCCTTCGTGACTTTGTGTAACAGGGCAAACTGTAGGGATCCTTCGTGACTTTGTGTAACAGGGCAAACTGTAGGGATCCTTCGTGACTTTGTGTAACAGGGCAAACTGTAGGGATCCTTCGTGACTTTGTGTAACAGGGCAAACTGTAGGGATCCTCCGTGGGACTTTGTGTAACAGGGCAAACTGTAGGGATCCTTCGTGACTTTGTGTAACAGGGCAAACTGTAGGGATCCTTCGTGACTTTGTGTAACAGGGCAAACTGTAGGGATCCTCCGTGGGACTTTGTGTAACAGGGCAAACTGTAGGGATCCTTCGTGACTTTGTGTAACAGGGCAAACTGTAGGGATCCTCCGTGAGTTTGTGTAACAGGGCAAACTGTAGGGATCCTTCGTGACTCTGTGTAACAGGGCAAACTGTAGGGATCCTTCGTGACTCTGTGTAACAGGGCAAACTGTAGGGATCCTCCGTGGGACTTTGTGTAACAGGGCAAACTGTAGGGATCCTCCGTGAGTTTGTGTAACAGGGCAAACTGTAGGGATCCTTCGTGACTTTGTGTAACAGGGCAAACTGTAGGGATCCTCCGTGAGTTTGTGTAACAGGGCAAACTGTAGGGATCCTTCGTGACTTTGTGTAACAGGGCAAACTGTAGGGATCCTTCGTGACTTTGTGTAACAGGGTAAACTGTAGGGATCCTTCGTGACTTTGTGTAACAGGGCAAACTGTAGGGATCCTTCGTGACTTTGTGTAACAGGGCAAACTGTAGGGATCCTCCGTGGGACTTTGTGTAACAGGGCAAACTGTAGGGATCCTCCGTGGGACTTTGTGTAACAGGGCAAACTGTAGGGATCCTCCGTGGGACTTTGTGTAACAGGGCAAACTGTAGGGATCCTTCCTGACTTTGTGTAACAGGGCAAACTGTAGGGATCCTCCGTGACTTTGTGTAACAGGGTAAACTGTAGGGATCCTTCGTGACTCTGTGTAACAGGGCAAACTGTAGGGATCCTTCCTGCAGCTTTGTGGGCTTCTTTCCTTGCAGGGTTCCCTTCCTTTGTTACTCTGCCGCTCACATTACAACCACCTCCTCTTCCCTAACTGCACCCCCACCTCTCTTTCAGGTCTAGGCACCCGGCCTCCCTGGGCTGGGTCCTTTTCCTGCACAGAGGCCAGAGCAACGTGCCTCCTAAAAGCAGCAAGTAGTCTGAGTTGCCTCATTTCTTTACCCAGTTCCACGCATGAGGACCCTGTACCACTTGCTGTCCCGTTCCTGCAAACAGTGCTGTGATCCGTTTCATCCAGGGCTCCAGTGTTTAGAGTGAGAGTTAATATCAGCATAGTTAAAAACCAGAAACTCTAAGGTTTTTAAACAGTAGAAAATTGAAACTAAAAGTTTATATATTCATACTTTAAAAAATCGCTTAATTTTATGGATTTAGGTATAAAATGCCGTTGTGTTATGTGGATGTGTCACGTAGTGATGAAACATGAGCTTTTAGTGTACTCCGCCCCCCATAGTGCACTCGGCACCCAATAGGAGGTATTTTATCACTCACACCTGCAATCCTACCACCATTTGGAGTCTTCAGTGGCCATTCTACCCTGTATGTCCACGTGTACCCCTTGTTTAGCTCCCACTTACAAGTGGTTTTTAGTTTTCTGTTTCTGAGTCATTTTAGTAAGCACAATGCCCTCCAGCTTCATTCATGTTGATGCAAAAGACATGATTTCATTCTTTTTCATGGCTGTGTGATATTCCACAGCATATAAGCACCACACTTTCTTTTCCAATCGTTGTTGAGGGACACCTAAACTGACTCCATGACTTTGCTATTGTGACTAGTGCTGTGATACACACACAGGTTCAGGTGTCTTTGTTATGTAGTGATTTCTATTTCCTTTGGGTAGATACCCAGTGGTGGATGGCTGGGTAAAGGGAGAGTCCTATTTTTAGTTATCTGAGAAATCTCCATTCTGTTTTCCACAAAGGCTGGACATATTCCTACCATTAGAAAATAATTGCTCCCTTTTCCCACATCCTTGCCAGTATCTGTTGTGTCTTTTTTTTCTTTCTTTCTTTCTTTTTTTTTTTTTTTTTTTTTTGAGACGGAGTTTCGCTCGTGTTACCCAGGCTGGAGTGCAATGGGGCGATCTCGGCTCACCACAACCTCTGCCTCCTGGGTTCAGGCAATTCTCCTGCCTCAGCCTCCTGAGTAGCTGGGATTACAGGCACGTGCCACCATGCCCAGCTAATTTTTTGTATCTTTAGTAGAGACGGGGTTTCACCATGTTGACCAGGATGGTCTCGATCTCTTGACCTCGTGATCCACCCGCCTCGGCCTCCCAAAGTGCTGGGATTATATGCGTGAGCCACCGTGCCCGGCCAAAAAATGTCTTTTTAGATTCTTTCCTTACTTTTTCATGGAGTTATTTGTTTTTTCTTGTTGTTTGAGATCCCTGCAGATTCCGGATATTAGCCTTTTGTAGGACACCCTATTCAGTGGATGGTGCTGGGATAATTGGGTATCCATATGTGAAGAGTGGAAGTGGACCCTTTTCTCTCACTATAAACAAAAATTAACTCAAGCTGGATTAAATATTTAAATATAAGACCTGCAACTATTACGATCCTATGAAAAACTCTTCTGGGCTTTGGTTTAGGCAAAAAAAATAAGAAGTCCTCAAAAGGAAATGTAAAAAAATAAACAACTGAATCAGATTAAACTAAAATGTTCTGCACAGCAGAAGAATCAACAGAGCAAACAGACAACCCCACAGAATGGGAGAAAATATTTATAGCGCACATTTTAAAATTTAACGTAAGTTCTATTGCGGTGGTATGCATTAAAATTCTCGTACTAATTATTTGTTGTTTATTTTGTTTTGTATACTTTTTGCTTATTTATTTTGACACAATAACAGGGTGCGTATTAGTGGTTGCTGGCAGCATTGCTTACGTGGATCTGTGGTTAGTACTTGAACCCTATGGCAGGCCTCAGCCAAAAACTTGGAATCAGTTTTTCCCTTTGAATGTTAAGTTGTAAAACTAAAAGACATTCAGTGATACGTTAAAACTGTAGGATAAATTCCTCACCTGATAAACTTGGCTAATTCTGATTTAAATTATTGACAGTCACAAAGGTAGAACAAGTTAATCTGGAGAAGACTGATTTTTGTAAAAAGAAAGACAGAAAAAGAGGAAGAGAAAGGAAAGAAAAAAGAGAAACAGAAAGAAAGAGAAATAACAGTTATATATAATCACAAAGGCAAGTGTTTTCAAAATTTATCCAGATTTTTTCAGAAGTAGGGAAACATTGGCAACTAGCTCTTTAAATATGCTTCCCTTACGGGAAAAACCATTCTTTCTATACATACTGGTGTCTTGAGCTCTCAGCCGCAATGTATTAAATGATCTAGTCTTTAATGAAAACTTTCGTTGTAATGTTTTTGTTTTACAATCTTACCACCATGATTTAGCTTTCCACACATGTCTGTGGGCTAACAATGTTGGTAGTCTGTCCAGATACTGCTGAGTTCTTTTTAAACATTTTGTACATTCTCAAAACTTTGATGTAGATTTGCTTCCAGCAGCATGTAGCTGTAATTTGTTTTTGAAAGACTGCCCAGCAGCCCCTGGACTGGTCCTTAACTGCATGCGTGGAAAACAAAATTGCCTGAGTTTTTTTGTCCCTAGAATTGAGTCTGGGGACAAACATCCCTAGAGGAGGGAGTCTGAGTGATTAGCAGGTGCAGAAGCATGGAAGCCTTGCCTACTCTGCTTGGGATGAGACAATTTTCAGGTTCAACTTATAAAATCTAGTTTGGGATCCTCAAGACTAAATAAAGGCAACACCATGGGCAACAGCATGTTCCCAAAGAAGAATTATATTCAATTTTAAAAGCTTAGAGGGAAACTCAAATGATCTGAAAAATTCCCCTATCCCCCAAACCAGGAATTTAATTCTTTCTGTGTTTTTATTTTTCTATACTAAATTATTCTAGTTTACAACCTTTTTTTTTTTTTTAGATGGAATGTTGTTGCTTCCTTGTGCAGGATGAAATGCAGTGGTGCAATCTCGGCTCATTGCAACCTCTGTCTCCTGGGTTCAAAGAATTCATCTCCCTTAGTGTCCCAAGTAGCCAGGCTTACAGGATTCTACCACACACCTGGCTAAACATTTGTGAATTTTTAGTAAAGATGGATTCACCATGTTGGCCAGGCTGGTGTGGAACTCCTAACCTCAATTGATCCACCTGCCTCGGCTTCCCAAAGTCCTGGGATTACAGGTGTAAGCCACCACACCAACCATTACATCCTATTTTTAAGCTTTAGATGACTAAACTGCTACATGTATAGACAGAGGAAATTAATACAAACTATTTGCTCAACAATATTAGAGGAAATTATTGCTGCATTATATGTTAAGTTACCACAGCATTTGTGTGTTATGAAATTGAATTGTTTCTATGAATCACCACACACTCATCATCATCACCATCATCATCATCACCATCATCATCATCACCATCACCATCATCATCACCACCATCACCATCATCATCATCACCATCATCATCACCACCATCCTCATCATCATCATCACCATCACCATCACCATCATCATCATCACCATCATCATCATCACCATCACCATCATCATCACCATCATCGTCACCACCATCCTCATCATCATCATCACCATCATCACCACCACCATCATCGTCACCACCATCATCATCATCATCATCACCATCATCACCATCACCATCATCATCATCACCATCACCATCATCATCATCACCATCATCATCATCACCATCATCATCATCACCATCACCATCATCATCACCATCATCGTCACCACCATCCTCATCATCATCATCACCATCATCACCACCACCATCATCGTCACCACCATCCTCATCATCATCATCACCATCATCACCACCACCATCATCGTCACCACCATCATCATCATCATCATCACCATCATCACCATCACCATCATCATCATCACCATCACCATCATCATCATCATCACCACCATCATCATCATCACCATCACAATCATCATCATCACCATCACCATCATCATCACCATCATCATTATCGTCACCACCATCATTATCACCATCATCACCACCATCACCATCATCATCATCATCACCATCACCATCATCATCACCATCATCATTATCGTCACCACCATCATCATCACCATCATCACCACCATCACCATCACCATCATCATCATCACCATCACCATCATCACCACCACCATCATCGTCACCACCATCATCATCATCATCATCACCATCATCACCATCACCATCATCATCATCACCATCACCATCATCACCACCACCATCATCGTCACCACCATCATCATCATCATCATCACCATCATCACCATCACCATCATCATCATCACCATCACCATCATCATCATCATCATCACCACCATCATCATCATCACCATCACAATCATCATCATCACCATCACCATCATCATCACCATCATCATTATCGTCACCACCATCATCATCACCATCATCACCACCATCACCATCATCATCATCATCACCATCACCATCATCATCACCATCATCATTATCGTCACCACCATCATCACCATCATCACCACCATCACCATCACCATCATCATCATCACCATCATCATCATCACCACCATCACCATCACCATCATCATCATCACAATCATCATCATCACCATCACCATCATCATCACCGTCACCATCACTATCATCATCACCATCATCATCATCACATTTATTGTCATCACCAACTTTGTTGTCCTCATCATTGGTCAAATCAAACAATACAGGAAACAACAAATAGAAAACCTGGATATAGCTCAGTCAGTCTTTACATGGACAATTCAGATAATATGGGTATATTAACACTTATATTTCTTCCCAGTTCTTTCTGGGACCTGTTCAATTCTGATATTCTCACTTTTGGTCTAATATCCAAGATGCAGTTTCATCAGTTACACTGGGTGGTCCCTATATCTTGGGGTGGACGTAAGTAATGTTTTTCACACAATGTTGTAACATCTTCCCAAATCAGAAGCCTAGAACTCTCAAAAGAATACTTTAAATTCTGCCAATTCTCCTTGATTATGTATTTGTAAATCACTTATTTCCAATTGGCCGATGCTTATTGTTTCAGTAGAAAATGTGTCTAGCAGAACATTAACTTACTTATTCATAAATACTGATTGAATATGCATTATGTGTCAGCCATTGCATAATGGGCCATAAGGAAAAAAAATGGAAAACAACATGCAGACCTTGTCCTCAAATAGCACAAAATCTTGTGAGGAATACAGAAGTGAGAAACCAAAATGCCATAGGATGAATGCTGTGGTAGAGCCACAGAAAGAAACAATTTCATTCCTTTTGGTGATTTAAATTGATGTCGTGCAATAAGTCTGTTTAGGGAGTCATCAGCAATCTTTCTTCATTGTTCGCGTTTTGACAGAGGCTTCTGATCACCTGGTCACATTCTTCATGTTCTCAGATGTCCTGCTTAACTTTATTGTCCTCATTGTTAAGGACCTGATATTGTTCCTGAAGGAGCGCTAAATATTCTACATTTTGTATCTGCCAGGCTGCAGCTAACAAAAAGAACAGCAGTATAAAGACAATAAGACACATTAACATGCAGATGCTACAAAGAAGTTTCACCTTTGTAATAAAAGTCTTTAATTCCCAAAGCATTTTGTCTGGTTTGCAAAGGAATATTTGCATTATCTCTGTACTTCTTTGGTATTGAGGGAATTTGAGGAGTCAAGGTTATTTATTACTCCTACTTTATTTCTCTATTATTAATTTGGAAATTATCCATTTTAATTGATTATCAAGTAATGAATATTATCTAGAGACATGTATATATAATTAAGCCATTTGTAAACCTAAATAATGGAATTCTAACTAAAATGCCTACCAAATTTAAATATGATTTTAATATTGCTAGTGCCTAAAACATTAGTAGAGAATGAGAAATAATTCCTCTCTTATTCTTATTCCACAAGTCAATTTTATTGACAGTCGCAATGATCTCCATACATATGCATATTAATTAATGTAACAAAAATTGTAAGATGTATTTTTAGGACCTTGTAAATCGTATCAAATGCTATATACCATAATGTTTTAATGGAAGATTCTATTTACCTAGTCTTAACTACTGCTCTACACATGTTGTAAACTCAGTAAAAATAATCAAAATAAGAATAAAGAATTTCCATGAATTAGCATCACTGTGTTTATTTAAAAGCAGTTTAAGTTCTTTAGTGTCAAAGCTGATTAATTAGCCAATAATTAATATATTTTAACCCAATTTAAACCACTTTAACTTATTTTGATCACCTCCAGTTACGACACTGTGTTAGGACATGAAGGAAGAACAAAAACCTAAGAAAAATATTTAGACGGGCTATGGAGGTTAGTTACAGCAGATGGACTCTGCATAATGAAGAAAACAGGCGAGCCACGGTTGCTTACACCTGTAATCTAAGCACTTTGTGGGGCTAAGGCAGGAGGATTGCTTGAGACCAGGAGTTTGAGACCAGGCTGGGCAACATCTTCAAAAAATTAGCCAGGGATGGTGGTGCATACCTGTGGTCCCAGTTACTTAAGAGGCCAAGGTAGGAGGATCACTTGAACCCAGGAGGTCAAGGCTGCAGTGAGCTATGATTGTGCCACTATGTGCCAGCCTGGGTGACAGAGTAAGTAAGACTCTGTGTCTTAAAAACCCTGGGTGACAGAGTAAGACTGTCTCTTAAAAACAAAAAGTAAAATAAAATCCTAACTTCCACAGCTAAAATCAGAAAGGACTCTGAACCTGCCTTGATCTTGCACCTATGATGACTCCAACATGAGTATAATTCATCAGAGGTAGCAGAGGTAAATTTTGCCAATTCGTTATAGGCCATAAAAAAGCGTTTTCTCTTTTCTTCAATATACGATAATTATAATCAGAGTACATTTTGCATTATAAAAGGTTATGTACAATAGTAAACGGTGCCAAGCATTGTTCATTATAATCTCAAGGTCAGAACATTTTTATGTTCATATACTAAAAGCATTACATCAACCTATGATCATTTAGTCATCAAGGCGATAAAACCGAAATAGCTGGAGTACATGAAAATGTTAACAGAGGGAGGCTTTGTCAACACATGTTATGTATAATAAATGGGAAGAAATCTCAGAATTCACTGGGTTTGCCTACAACTGAGATTGAAACATGTTGGTTAACACAGAGGAAGGCAATGGTGTGTGAGAGGGAGTGACTCATGGTGGAAGACAGCACAGTTGGAAAGAGGAAGGGAATAATATTTGTTGATTCCTTAACATTTTGTGGTATTTTATTTAACCAAAGAATGTAATAATGAGTAAAGTAATATATTAAGTACATAGCTCTACAACATTCTGTAAGGAAATAGTACATTTTTTTCAGTTTATAAAATTTAAGATCTTAGCAAAACACATTGCCATGTGTGTACCTATGCAACTGTCTTGCATGTTCTGCTCATGTACCCCAAAACCTAAAATGCAATAAAAAATAAAAAAAACATTTAAGATCTTATCTTCTTTTTTTTATTATGCTTTAAGTTCTGGGGCACATGTGCAGACTGTGCAGGATTGTTACATAGGTATACACATGCCATGGTGGTTTGCTGCCTCCATCCCGCCATCACCTACAGTAGGTATTTCTCCTAACGTTATCCCTCCCCAATGTCCCCACTCTCGGCTATCGCTACCCTAGCCCCCCCAACAGACCCTGGTGTGTGATGTTCCCCTCCCTGTGTCCATGAGTTCCATTGTTTAACACCAAATTATGAGTGAGAACATGTGGTGTTCGGTTTTCTGTTCTTGTGTTAGTTTGCTGAGAATGATGGTTTCCACCTTCATCCATGTCCCTGCAAAGGACATGAACTCATCCTTTTTTATGGCTGCATAGTATTCCATGGTGTGTATGTGCCACATTTTCTTTATCTGGTCTATTATTGATGGGCATTTGGATTGGTTCCGGGTCTTTGCTATTGTAAACAATGCCACAATGAACATACTTGTGCATACGTCTTTATAATAGAACAATTTATAGTCCTTTGGATATATACCCAGTAATGGGATTGCTGGGTCAAATGGTATTTCTATTTCTAGATCCTTAAGGAATCGCCACACTGTCTTCCACAAATGGTTGCACTAATTTACACACCCCCAACAGTGTAAAAATGTTCCTATTTCTCCACACCCTGTCCAGCATCTGTTGTCTCCAGATTTTTTAATGATCGCCATTTTAACTGGTATGAGATGATATCTCAATGTGGTTTTGATTTGCATTTCTCTAATGACCAGTGATGATGAGCTTTTTCTCATGTTTGCTGGCTGCATAAATGTCTTCTTCTGAAAAGTGTCTCTTCATTTCCTTGCCCATTTTTTGATGGGGTTGTTTATTTCTTGTAAATTTGTTTTAGTTTTTGTAGATTCTGGATATTAGTTGAATCAACAAAGTGAATGCCAAGAGAAACAGCCACAATAACAATGGCAGAATATTTTGCAGTATTTTTGCCTGTTCTTGCTCCATTCCTTCCTTGGAGCAGCGTGAGGCAGTCAAGAGACAGTTGCCCAATTCCTACTTCATCTGGAAGGAAATTAGTGGAACTTGCAGAATTTGGGCTTGTCTAGGGGCTGCAAGGGGACTGCTCTCTGTGTCACCTGACTTGGAGAGCTGATTGTAATGGTGGCATTGTTAGGTCATCAGGTTGGAGGCCACTGAAAGCAGCAGTGATTACCATGGTAACGAGAGCCGCAAGGCAACTGGAGACCTGCAGACACCTCAAGGCAAGAGATCAAGGAAGAGGAACACAATAAAATGCTTGCAGCTTCAATAAGAAATAGGCTGAGACACTTCAGGAAATTAAGACATTTAAAAGCAATCGTGTAAATGATTAAACTGGGACAACAGCGCACTCACAGACCCAGTGAAGAGTCATTTCTAGAAGAGGCTTAAAGAACACTGCACATGCACACTGGGCTGATTAGTATTTTCCCTTGCATGGAGCCAGGCTGCAAAGGGTCGGAGAAGTGGTTGGCTTTGTTGTTGCTTTGTTCTGTTTTTCTCTTGGCTTTTTAAAGGCCCAGTTTTCGAGAAAGAAAGGCATATAAAGAAACAGTGAATATGGCCCATTCAAAGGAACAGCATTAGTGTCCAGAAATTGACCCTAAAGAACCATAGGCCTTGACAAAGACTTTAAAACAACTGTCCTAAGTATGCACAATGAGCTAAAGAGCAGGGAAACACAACTATATGAAAGCAAGAAGACAATATATGAACAAAATTATATCAACAAAGACATTGAAATTATAAGAATGAATCAAACAGAAATTCTGGAACTGAGAAAATATGATAACAGAATTAGGAAACTAACTAGAAAGATTCAATAGCAGAATTAAACAGACAAAAGGAATAATCAGTAAATTTAAAGATAGGTCATTTGACATTATAGGGTCAAAGAGGCAGAAAAGGATGGAATGAACTGAGAAATACCACGGGGGACTTATGGGACACCATCAAGCCAACCAACATGTACATTAGGGAAGTACAAATAAAATAAAGCCCAAAAGACCCAGAGAGATGTGTTTTTAAATAAACCCCAAAAGACCCAGAGAGATGTGTTTTTAAATAAACCCCAAAAGACCCACAGAGATGTGCTTTTAAATAAACCCCAAAAGACCCAGAGAGATGTGTTTTTAAATAAACCCCAAAAGACCCACACTGAGATACGTTATGGTCAAACTCCAAAAATGAAGACAGAGCATCTTAAAAGCAGCCAGAGAAAAATGGCCTACCTGTACGTGGTAGCTCTATAAGATTATTATGAATTTTTTAGGAGAAATTTTGTAGGCCAGAAGGTAATGGTAACTAATATAAAATATACTCAAAATTACAGGAAAAAAATTCTGAGGATACTATGTCTGGCAACACTGCTCTTCAAAAATGAGAGAAAATTAAGACATTTCCAGGTAAACAAAAGCTGAGGCAATTCATTACCACCAGATCTACTGTCCAAGGGAGTCCTTCAAGTTTAAATGAAAGAATTCCAGAGAGTAACTTAAAGCAATAGAAAAAAATGAAGTTCTTAGGTAAAGGCAATTCTCATGACAAAAATATTTTATTATCTTAGTTTTGGTTTGTGATACCACTTTTAATTTTTTCATAAGATAGAGAGGACAAAGGCACAAATAGATGCTAACGGGTACAAAATATATAAAAATGTGATTTTTGACATCAACAACAAAAAGAGGAAACTGAGTTAAGAATTAGAGTTTTATATGCAATTGAAGTTAAATTGTTATGAGAATTAACAAGCATTCTGTAACTTTGGAATGTTTTATGTAATCCATGGTAACAGAAAGAAATATCTGTAGACTATACACGAAAGGAAATAAGATGGAAATCAAATCATAATGGATCACTACACAAAGTTACATTTAAACAAAAGTTAACACAAAGAACGTCAACAAGGAAGGAAATGAGGGACGAAAAGTTCAAACTTAAAGATATGCTGAAAACAACTAACAGAATTGCAAGAGCAAATTCTTTCCCTAAGGAATTACAGAAAATATAGAAGAATTAAATTCTCTATCAAAAGATGCACATTTGCAGAATAGATATTCGCACAGAATCTAACCATGCGCTGTCTACAATTGACTCACTTTAGATCTGAGAACACTCCTAATTACAAGTAAAAGGATGAAAAAATGTATTCTATGCAAATAGCCATCAAAAGAGAGCAGGGGTGGCTGTACTAATATCAGGCAAAGGACACTTTGAGCCAGAAACTGTTAGAGGGGATAAAGAACATTATATAGTGATAAAATAATCAAATCACTAAGAAAATGTAACAATTATATATGCACCCAACATCAGAGCTCCTAAATATATGAAAGAAACATCGACAGAACAAGAAAAAATAGACAACTCTATAAAATAGTAGAAAATTTTTATATCTCACTTTCAGTAATTTAAAGGACAGATCGATAAAGAAATAGAAGGCTTGAAAACAGTATTAATAAATTAGACATAATAGATATACATAAAACATTCCAAACAATATCAAAATGCTCATTTTTTCAAGTACATGTAGAATATCCTCTATGATAGATTAAACATTAGGTCAAAAAGCAAGTCTTAACACATTTTTAAAAAATGAAATGATACGAGGTTTCTTTGCTACTTGCAATGGGATGAAACTAGACATAAGTGTCCAATGGAACTGGAAAATTTATTAAATTATGGAAATCAAACAAGACACTCTTAGTCAACCAGTGGGCAGATAAGATATCACATGGGAAACCTGAGGCAGATGAGCTCAAAATACGCGATTCCAAAACGTGTGGAATCTGTGAAAGCAGTGACAGGGAAAAGTACACAGCTGCAAAAGCTGACACTAAATACATTGTAAATTCTCAAATTAAAAGCCTTATTTATGTTAAGGAACAAGAAAAAGAAGAAAAACCAAATCTACAGCTAGCATAAGAAAGGGATAATAAAGATTAGGACAGCGGAAAGGAGAATACAGAATATAAAACTATAGAAATGTTTTAATTCTAGTAGATTTGGAGTAAATATTAAAATCAGAAAGCATAAGACCTGTAAATTTGCTTTTAATTTGATTGTTCTGGCTATTCAGAGTCTCTTGAGATTCCATGTGAATTTTAGGATGTTTTTCTATTTAGGCAAAAAAATAATATCTTTGGGATTTTGACATGGATCATTTTGGGATTTTGATATGAATTATATTGAATCTGCTGATGAATTAGAGTAGTATTGAAAAAAACTGATTTTTGCTTGTTTATTTTGTATCCTGTAACTATTCCTTTTGGTTCAAACAATTTTGTATTAGATTATTTAGGATTTTCCACATATACAACCACGTCATCTGCAAAGAGAAAAAAAGGTTTTCACTTTCCTTTTTGCTTTGAATGCCTTTCATTTCCTTTTCTTGACTAACTTCCCTGGGTAGAAGTTCCTGTACTGGGTTAGACAGAAGTGGTAAAAGTGGGCACCCTTGTCTTGTCCTTTCTGATATTACAGGAAAGGATTCCAGTGTCCTATCATCGAGTGTGGTGTTAGCTGTGTGTTAGTCATAAATGGCTAAAACTGTTAGATGGCAAAAGTGAAGTTTCATACATTAGATTTGGTAAGGGGTTATTGGACGCAACACCAAAAACACAAGCAACAGAGAAAAATAGGGAAATTGCTTTACGTAAAATTTAAAACTGTGTGTGAATCAAAGAACACAATCAACAGAATGATAAGGCAGCTGACAGAATGAGGATGAATGTTTGTACATCACACTTTGGAGAAAAGGAAAACATCTAAAACATAGAAAGAACTCCTACAACTAAATGATACGAAGAAACCCCAAAACAACCCAATTCAAAAAGTGGCAAAGAACTTGAATAAACATTTCACCGAAGAAGACATTTAAATAACCAACAAGCAGGTGAAAACGTGTTCAGCACCCCTAATTACTAGGAAAATGCAAATCGAAACCTCAATGAGCTAACCACCTTGCTTTCTCTAAGATGGCTACTATTTACAAGTAGAAAGTAACCCATTTTGGCAATGATATGGAGCAATTAGAGCACTTGTGCACTGCTGGTGGGTGTGTAAAATGGTGCATATGCTAGAGAAAACAATATGCTTGTTTCTCACAAAATGGAAAGTAGAATTCCTATGTGACTCAGCTTTTTCATATGTGGATATATACCCAAAATAATTGAAAGCAGGGCTCAAAGTAATGGTCGTACAGCCATGATCACAAGCGTCCATCTATGGATGAAACGCAATGATGAAAAAGCACAATGTCAGAATCCATTATTGGGGTAGTTTTCAGTCTGAAAACAGATGAAAAATCTGATAGATGCTACAACATGAATGAACCTTGAGAACATTATGCTAAATGAAATGAGCCAATCACAAACAGACAGATACTTTGTGATTCCACTTCCATGAGGGGCCTAGAGCAGTGAAATTTATGGAGACAAAGTAGAATGGTGGTTGCCAGGGGCTGCAGGGAGGGAGGAATGGGGAGTTGTTGCTTAATGAGAGGAGTTTTAGTTTCAAGATGAAAAGTTTAGAAGAGTGGGTGTGGAGCAATGTTATTGTCCTTAACACCACAAACTGTACAATTAAAAATGATTAGGATGGTAAATTTAAATTTTACTACAACTAAAAATATACAATATATTTGTTATGATTCACATTCAAATTTCAGAATGAAGTAAGTTAATAAAATTTATACATTTTACTAGTTTTTAAAAGCACGATCCTTAGAATAATGACAAAGCTGATTTCTACTGTATGGTAAAAAAGAATTCTAGACTTAAAATATTAAATTGTTAATATTTATTAGTATAGTTTCTTATAAATAAAACTTTCTAAATAAAACATAATTAAAAAATCTTAAATTTGTTAATAAATCAGTAAATCTTTGCTCTTAACTGTAATTTAGGTAATTCATATTAATATAATTTATTTGCTTGTGTTTTCAACGTTAACTAGACTTTTAACATATTGCTTCCATCATAGTGATATTTCACATAAATAATACCAACAAGTTAAAATTACATGTGTAACACTTGATTCATATACCAAGTCATATTTCTGAAATGCCCATGTACATATTCACTTTGCAGTTTATAAGATAATTATTTCCTTGAAGTATACATAATTTCACACAAAAATTCCCTGATGTAAGGTTAAATGGAGTTTAGAAACTAATTTTTATTACAGCTGGTATGTATTACCAGGAGATGTAACAGAAATCCTATTATTTCAATTACGGTGCATCTGAGTATTTTCTTTGCACGATTTAAATTGATTTGTAGGTTTGATGTGTGCTTTCTTTCATTAAATTTTCTACTAAATATCCCTTTGCAACAAAATTCCCTCATAGGAAATAGCCTTGGCTGGACACAGTGGCTCATGCCTGTAATCCCAGCACTTTGCAAGGCCGAGGCTGGAGAATCGCTCAAGCACAGGAGTTAAAGACCAGCATGGGCAGAGTGGCAACATGAGTCTGATTATAATTTGGCTGTGTCCCCACTGAAATCTCATCTTCAATTGTAATCCTCATGTGTCAAGGGAGAGACCGGGTGAGAGGTGATTGGATTATGGGGCAGGTTTCCCCCATGCTGTTCTCATGGCAGTGAGTTCTCATGAGATCTGATGGTTTCAAAGTGTAGCACTTCCCCTCCTCCCCTCCTGCTGCCATGTAAGATGTGCCTTGCTTCTTCTTTGCCTTCTGCCATGATTATGAATTTTCTGAGGCCTCCCCAGCTGTAAGACCATTAAACTGTGAATCTTTCTTTATTAATTACCCAGTCTCAGGTAGTTCTTTACAGCAGTTTAGAAGCAGACGAATACACTATCTCTACAAAAAAGTACAAAAATTAGCTGGACATGATGACATATACCTATAGTCCCAGATACTAGGGATGCTGGAGTTGAGGGATCACCTGAGCTAAGAAGGTCAAGGTTTGCAGGGAGCTGAGATCATGCCACTGCACTCCAGCCTGGGAAAGACAGCAAGACCCTATATCAAAAAAAAAGAAAAGAAAAGTAAAAAGAAATAACCCTTAAAATAGCATCAGAGTGAAAAACAAGGTTACATAAGCAATAGAAAATAATCACTGAAAATGGGCATAATTGAATGCAAAAAAAAAATGTGTCCATGTATTTGCGATCCAACACTGCTATTTCTTTGTTAGTAACAACAAGTTACTTCTTCATGGACACAGGGTATGCCCACGGCAATTATGTCAACACGGAAACTTCTTATTACACTTTATTTTTATAATTTCTTAACAGTATGGCAAAATTGTAAGTTATCTGAGAAAGATGAAATACCAAATCAAATGAAAACAAAGATAAAACATTTTTCCAATTATACTAGCAACTTTATTATATTTCATATTGCATTCCAGCCAATTTTTCTCTCTGGAGTTTATTCTATATATATATATAAAATTTAAGTTTACTTTTGGTTTTCTAAACTGCAGTAAAATAAGTTTTTAGGGAAATGAGCTTTGTAAATGTCAGCTTCCCAATTATAATTATATATATATATATCTTTTGCTTGCTTTCCCATCTTTTTAAAATTTTAGTCCATAAAATTATTTGATTTTTAAAAAATATTTAAGTCAGGCTTAAAAGAAACCTAATGATGTGAATTAAAAATGATTATTCTATTACTTACAATATATTAATGCTTTGTATGTGCCAGGCCACATAAAAGATGTATTATTTAACAGAAAAGAAAAAAAGACGCAGAGAGGTTAATTACTTATCATTCTTGCCTAAATGACTCAGCTCATAATTAGCATTGCTAATTTCAAACCCAGGTCTGTTTGACTTCAAAGGCTAAGTATTCAATCAATCTGGCATATTCAGGTGCTAGTTCTGAACCACTGGAAAGGGACTGGGAAACTTGAACAATCTGAGGCAACACACTAGAACATTTGGCAGGCTGATTTTAGGTCAGGGTCTTTTCAGCTCTGACATCCACTCAAGATCCTTTGCATTACCTCGTCTTCCAAAACGTAGAGTGCGTCATTTGCTTTCAGTAAATGCTGGTTCCTCACTGCATCCCCACCTCCACAAACCTCTTCTCCCTAAACAATACAAATCATAAGTACATGCGGTGTCCTACAGCAGATCTCATGGAGTTTAACAGCAAGTACATTTAAGGAAGAATAACAAATATTGAGAAGGACAAAGGAAGAAATTATAGAGAAGGAAAAAATACAAGACAAATTAAAAAATATAATTTTCTGTTTTCCCCTGTAAAATTGGTGATCACTATGCATAGTTTCTTAGATCTGTGTGAAGTCTTACAATCTGTATCCTCTTATGATTTCAGTGAGCCAATAAATAATATTCTTCTGTCCTCTTTAATAGGAAATTCAGAAGTCAGGGGAAAATTAGGTCTTAATGTGTTTGGGCTGCTATAACAAAAATATCCTAGACTGCACGGCTTGTAAACAACAAAAATTTATTTCTCACAGTTCCAGAGACTGGGGAGTCCAAGGCTGAAGTGCCAGCTGATTCAGTGTCTGGGGAGGACAGCTTCCTGGGGCATTGGCAGCCATGTTCTAGCTGTGTTCTCACATGGTAGGAGGGGCAAGGGGTCTCTCTGGAGTTTATTCTCTAAGGGCACTAATCCTATTCATGATGGATTTGTCTTCACGACCTAATTTCCTTCAGCCAGCTCCATGCCGTGACACTATCACCACAAGGGTGAGATGTCAGCATGTGAATTTGGGGAGGACATAACATCCAGTCTGCAGCAGCAGATTGAAAGAACAGCATCAGTTTTACTGGTGTGATTTTGGAACCTTGCTGAGAATTCTGTCCTTGGTGGGGTTCCTCAAACTCTGAGTTTGAATCAGGCCCACGACCCTCCCCAATTCCTGACAGGAATAGAAAATTGTGGACCTTCACTGTGAGGGACACACTGCTCACAGCATTAATGCTAACAGAGGAGAAATAACACTCTGGAGGCAAGAAAAGGAGAGACAAGAGAAAATGGACCACACCCAGCAGGCTTAGACTTTTCTCTGAGTGAACGAGCCAGTGGACGCATGGAGACGCACCATATGACTCGGCAAACGAGCCCGTTCATTACTAACCTTCCATTCACACCCTCCTGTCAATTCCCTATAGAGCTGTAGTAATGCCACTTCCATTTTCAAATTTTCTATTCTAAGTTAGAATCATATCATCTTCATATATAAAGGAACTGGAAATGTTATGTGATTTACAATTATTTAGAGAAACTCCTTAGTTCTTTTTGATGAACCAAGCCAATTAGGTCCAAATAATTATCATTGAGTTATTTTTCATGAGGAAGTTTCAGGAGCATAACTTGTAACTTCTGTTAAGCGTTTCTTTAATTTATGAGAAGCTCTCTTAAACAGGCCTTCAAGTATCAAGATTATAAGTCCTTTGGAACTTTTTAAAATTCTTATATCTTTATTAAGCAGAGTGCTGTTCCCTTTCCATGAGACAGAACTAGACAGAAAATCTATTTTAATGTTCAAAGAGGCTTCAGAACTGTAGACAAATCAAATTTTCTGGTAATAACATATAAATATGTGCTAACCTGTCTTCATATAACAAGATGTGATGGACGTCTCAGTGATTCGGTTGTTAGAACACCTGCATCAACAATTGCTGTTTTCCAGGTACTGAATTAAAAACATTTACTGCCAACTGTGACCTGAGGCTGCACACCACTGACTAGCTGTTCTTTACCTGCCAGGTCTGAGTAAAGGAATATGGGTGTCTTAGTTCGACTTCCCTTAAAGTGGACAGGGAGACAGGGATCTGGAGATCGTGACACATGACAGGAGAAGTCAGAAGGAGTGCCGGGAAGTGGGGTGAGTGTCGGTGGTTAAGCTCATGGAAGGAGCAGGTAGAAAGACAAATTGGACTAGCTCCTATTCATTCTGCCCCCAGATCAATAGACTTGGCCTTTTAATGTGTTATTTGTACCCACTTGCCTTCGACCATTAGAATCAAAGAACAAGAGAACTTAGAATCTTCCACTGTGGCCTTTATTTACTTTTCCCACACACTATTGAGCTATAATTAAGACCAGAAACAGCATCATGATATTTCATGATACTTGCATGTAGGTATGTTTCGATGGTGTTGTTCTTGTCTCTTTGTATATTTATTTTCTTTTCCTCCAAGGCAATGGTTGGCAAACATTTCCTTGCAAATAATGAGAGAGCAAATAGTAAATTTTGTAGGCTTTGCAGCCAATAAAGACCTCTGTTGCCTATTCTTAAAAAATACCTTTAAACATGTAAACATCATTTTTATTTTATGAGCTGTACAAATACAGGCCATGGGTTGATTGCTATAAGGAAAGAGATGTTTGATTAAGTGAATTTTTTAAAAAGTGTAAATGTCTCAACTCCTCTGCTAAGGTGGTCTCAAAGAGGGCCTGGGAAGGGGCCAGAACTTTCATCCCTGCTGGGTAAAGCAAGCCCCACCCCCACGGTGTTAGTGGAGATCACATGGGTAGTGTATTAGTTCGTTCTCACACTGCTATAAATAACTATCTGAGACTGGGAAGTTTGTAAAGAAAATAGGCTTAATTGACTGACAGTCCCACAGGCTGCACAGGAAGCATGGCTGGTAAACCTCGGAAAACTTACAATCAAGACAGAAGGCAAAAGGGGAGCAAGCACATCTTACCACGATGGAGCAGGAAAGAGAGAACATGCTACACACTCTTAACCCATGTATGCCTGAGGTTGCAACTTTTTGAGTTTAAAAAATCAGACTTTGGCAACGACCTTTAACAGCAGGATATAAATAAGTCCAACATGCTTAGCATTCTAATCATGGAACATTAGGCATAAATGTGTTTAAATAAGCAGAACTCATGAGAATTCCATCACAACATAGCCCTAGGGGGACGGTGCTAAATCACTGGAAACAGCCCCCATGAGCCAGTCATCTCCCACCAGGCCCCAGCTCCAGCACTCAGGATAACAGTTCAACATGAGATTTGGGTGGGGACACAGAGGCAAAGTGTATCAAGTAGTGTGGACTTTCACCTTTACCTCTTGCCATGAGCATCCCCTCCACTTTCCAAGGTCAGTGTCAGAGGAATGCAAGCAGAGTCAGGATTTTCACCACTGCAGAGAGGTATTAAGACCACCTTCCCCTTCGGTGGATGCCACATGGAGAGAAGTAACAAGAAGCACTCCTACCAAAGGGTAGCATTGGAGAAGGCCTGTAGGAAACCCAGAACTCACACCCCCAACCAGCAACAAAAAGGTTGACACGTGGATGTCAGCAGAATTTAGTAGGGAATCTGGACTACTATCCGACCTGACTCTGAGGCAGTGCCCACCTTGTATCCAGGGCCGTGTCTGACAAAGCCAATGAAGCAGGTTTAAGTGAGACCCGAAGGCCATAAATAATACTCCAATGTCCAGATCCCCATCAAAAAACACTTGTCATACTACAAACCAGAAATGTCTCAGTTTGTATAACAGAAAATACTCAACAGATGCCAACACCAAAATAATACAGATGATGATTAGGCAATGATTTTAAGTCAGCCATCATACAAATGCTTCAATAGCAATTACAAACAAGCTTGAAACAAATTAGAAAATAAAAATCAGATAAAGATATAGAATGTTTCAGCAACGAAATGGAGTAAAAAAATAAGCAAATGGAAATTTTATAACTGAAATTCACTATAATCAAAAAAGTTTTAATATGCCTCAGTATATAAGCTCAACAGCAGAATAAAAAGGACAGAAAAAGAAAGTATCACAAAAATCTAAAGAAATAACTATAGAAATTGCCATATTTGAACAAAAAAATAAAACAGACTGGAAAAAGAAATGAACAGAGCTTTCTGGACCTATTGAACTATAACAAAATATCAAATATTTGTGTCATCAGAGTCCCCAAAGTGAATGGGTCAGGGCAAGTGTTCAAAGAAATCATGGATAAAAGTTTTTCAAGTTGGTGCAAACCATATGCCTGAAAAGTCAAGAGGCTAAGCAAACTCCGTACAAGATAAACACCAAGAAACACATGCCAAGATATATCATAGTCAAGCTTTTGAATACCAGATATAGGAAATCGTTAAAAGTAGTAAGAAGGGGCCATGCACAGTGGCTCATGCCTGTAATCTCAGCACTTTGGGAGACTGAGGTGGGTGGGCTGCCTGAGCTCAGGAGTTCGAGACCACCCTGGGGTAACATGATGAAACCCTGTCACTACTAAAATACAGAAAATTAGCCAGGCATGGTGGCCCACGCCTGTAGTTCCAGCTACTTGGGAGGCTGAGGCAGGATAATTGTCTGAGACCAGGAGATGGAGGTTACAGTGAGCTAAGACCATGCCACTGCACTCAAGCTTGGGCTACAGAAAAAGACTCCATCTAACAACAAAAAAAGAGTAGTAAAAAGGAAATGACACCTTACCTATAATGGGAACAATTCAAATGACAGCATGTTTCTTATTAGAAAACACAGAGGCCAGAAACAACTACCATAGTGAGATTCCAATACTGAAAGGAAAGAACTCTATATCCAGAATTCATGCCCAGTGAAAATATCCTTTAGGAATGAAGGGGAAATCAAGATATTCTGAGATTCAGTAAAAAAACAGAATTCGTCATCAGTATACCCATCCTTCAAGAACTGCCAACATTCTTCAAAGCAAATGATTAAAAGAAATTTTGAAACACTGGGAGTGAGGAAAAAACAATGGAAAGAATAAAGGTAATGGTAAATACAGTAAACTTTTCTTCTCATAATGAGTTTCCTTAAAGAAAAAAGTTAGATATTGCTTCAAATTATAACTAAAATTAAAATGGTGACATTACAAAACACTTGTGAAGATGTGTATTACTCCATTTTTATACTGTTATAAGAAATACCTGAGGCTGGGTAATACATAAAGCAAAAGAAGTTTAATGTATTCACAGTTCCAAATGGCTGGGGAGGTCTCACAGTAATGGCAGAAGGTGAAGGGGGAGCAAATCCCGTCTTATGTGGCAGCAGGGAAGAGAGCATATGCAGGGGAACTGTGGTTTATAAAACCATCAGATCTTGTGAGACTTATTTACTACCATGAGAATAGCATGGGGAAAAGCCCACCCACATGATTCAACTACCTCCCACTCGGTCCCTCCCGTGATATGTGGGAATTATGGGAGCCTCAATTCAAGATGAGATTTGGGTGAGGACACAGCCAAACCATATCAGGATGCAAAGAAAACTGATTACTTGCATATTGCTGGTGGGAGTGTAAAATCGTGCAGAACCTCAGAAAATGAAACATGATGGCATAAAGACCAAAAGGGAAAAACACGGTAGTAAGTATATATTGTTATTAAGTTGTTATATAATATGTGAAATAGCATGCTATCGCTTAAAGGCAGATGGTGATAAATTAAAGATATATATTATCAACTCTAAACTTATGATTAAAACATAGCAATAAGTTATATAGTTAATATATATTAGTAAGTCAATGAAATCAAAAAAAGAAATCAGAAACGTTCAATTAATTCAAAAGTATGTAGATAAAGACAAAGATATTAACACAGAACAAAATGGAGAAAGAGAAAACAAACAGCACGATCTTATAAAATAATCGCATTACATTTAAATGTTCCAAATACCAATTATAAGGCAGAAGTTGTAGTTTAGATCAAAAGCTAACAGGTGCTTCCTACAGGAAAGCCATTTTGGATGATAAATGGATTAAAAGTAAAAGGAAAGACAACCCACATATCATCCTAATCCATAAAAGCTAGACTATGTTAATATCAGTGAAGTAGATTCCAGAGTAACAAATGTTACCAGCTCCAAACATGATCATAGTATAATATTAAAATTATAAGTTTATAAATAGGACATCATGATCCTAAATTGTTATGTAGCTAATATGAGAGCTTCAAAACATGAGACAAAAACTGAGAGACTATAGAAAAATAGACAGATTCACAGATATAAGTCAGATACTTTCAATGTGTCTCTCTAAACAATTGGTTGGATAAATATACAAAAATAATATGCAGCAAGTTTATTTTTGTGCCAAAAGCTATATGTAACTTAAGTGGCCATCAACAGGTAGTATGTTAATACAATGAAATACTACTCAACAATGAGAATGACTATTGAGATATGAGGCATATATCAACGCAATTATGCTGCACTATCTATATTGACAGAAAGTAGGTCAGTGACTCCGCAGCAGTGGGATTGTGGGGAAGGAAAGGAAGGATCAGGAAGGCGGATGAGGAAACTGGAGACGGGTTTTGGTGGTGGCTTCACAAGGGTATACACATGCCAACACTTAGCCCACTACACACTCTGCATATGTGCAATTTACTGTCTATTATATTTCAACAAAGCTAAGTATTTTTGGTAGAGAGGTGAATTCTGTAACCCATTATTGGAGAAGGAAATGTTTGTTTTCCCGCCTCTTTTTTGTAGGTGAGAAATAGGACCACTAGTTGTTTACTCGTTTTCATCAGTAAACACATCCTGCAAAGTCAATCCGTCTTTCAGTTCTGCACCTCCTGAGTTGTTTCCGTCACCCTCCAGTCATTCTCAACCACCAATGAGATTTGTGACATTTGGAAAATTGCCACATGGTGCCTTCCTTTTCTAATCCGCTGGATGAAGTTAATAATCTACATTGCCAACATTTGTTTTGGGGATTAGTGGGTTAGGTGATAGTTAATATTAACTATGGAAAGTGTTTGAACAATCTTTTATGGATAGTTGTCAAAAACGTATTTTGAGGGTTTTTTCTAATATTGCCATTCAAACAGAAAAAAATCTTCTGCTTCTCTGTATATAAAACCTTATCACGTGATGCATCTGCATCTTATCAGCATAGAAACTACAAGAGTTACCTATAAACTGTTACTTCATCTCCTCATTTTCTGTTTTGTCCACCACCAACGTGATGCCAGTTAGGTTTATCTCACCACTCCTCCGATTTTGCTTTCAAAATCGCAGTGACTTCCATTTGCCATACTCCGTGGTTCTTCCTTATCCTCATCTTAACAGATGTGTCAGAACCCGTTGAGGCTGTGATCACTTCCTCCTTCTCAAAACATCCTGTGTTTCTCTTTACTCACTGACTCTATTCTCCACTTTGTTACAAGTGTCTACTGTTTCTAATCTGTAAATGTTGAAACCTCCCCACACAGTCCTCAGCTGCAGTCTGCTCTCCATGTTCACTCACTCAGTGTCCTCACACCGTACCATGGTCACCCATAGCGAATGACTTCTGTATTTACACCTTCAGGCCTGATGTTCCTCACATGTTTCCACTCATATCCTAAATTGCTTAGTCAAAATTTCACTGCAGGTGTTGATTAAACATCTAAAAGCACACAAGTCAAGAAGACACTCTTAACACCCATCTCACCTTCAGCATTTCCTTTATCAAGACAAAATCCAGGAGTGATCGCAGAGGCACCAATGGTGTTGCTGCAGTCTCGCCTCTGGTTACTAATGCAAGTAATGGAGGTCATAAACGATATAAATGAGTTTTCTAAATTTTACTGTAGGAGGAGGGGTGAGTACATAATTCCAATGAGGTGCTCATGGATAGCTTAAAGCAAATGAACTTTCAACTCAACTTTGAAGAAGCAGAAGCAATCGATAGCAGTAATATTCATAGATTTTTAAAAATGTTCTAAAATAGGCAAATTGGAGAGCGATGATATGTTAGCAGAACACTGTGTTCAGAGAGACAAAGAAGGGTGTAAATGCAGGTGGGTCAGATTCTAAATAACTTTCAATACCCCACTAAGGAGACTTGACTAATTGAACACTGTGCAGCACCGCAGCGAAAGTTAGGGGGGAAAATCTAGAACCACATGGAAAAGAGGCTGGTTGAGAAGTAACCTGAGGTCAGATAAGACTAGTTATTCTTCCACTTTGGTAGTCTAAATGCGAGGTGGAAACAAAAACTAGGACGGTGGCATTGGACAGGAGACAGAATGATTTAGAAATTATTGAGAAGGATCTAGTGCTAACCTTGCATTCAGGACATTAGTTTCTTACAGTTGATGTGGATGAAGTCACTAATTCGAATTTTCACATGTAAAAAGGGAGTAATAAATGTGAGCTAGATCGATGAGTTCATTTAAGACATTACTGTATCACTAGTAGCATAATGTTCAAACGGTTTGGAATTGAAAACATTTTTTAAATGCCCATTCTCACCACATCCTGTAATTACGATTGGGGATTTTAAAGATAAATAAAATGATAATTGTCATTGAGAAATGTGTAGATTCCAGAAAACTCAAGAAATCTTTATTCTTCTCAGTTTATCCATTCATCTATTGGTGGATGTATTGGTTGCTGACAATTTGAGGAAATTATGAATAAACTGAATAAATAATTATCAGTAAAACTGTTACAAACACTCATGCATAGAAGTTTATATTGGCATAGTTTTAAAATCAATTGTGTAAATAACTAGAGATTCAAATGCTGGATCATATGGTGAGACTATGTTTTGTAAGAAACTGTCAAAATGTCTTCCAATGACTGGACCAATTTACAGTCTCACTGGCAGTAAATGAGGGTTTCTAATGATTTGCAGACTTGCCAGTAGCAGTTATCATCAGACCTTTGCATTTGAACATTCCAATAAAAATGTAGTGATATCTCATTGTTGGTTTAATTTGCATTTCTCTAATGGTGAGTGATGCTGAGTGTCTTCTCATATGCCTACTTGCTATCTTCTTTAAAGTTTTTTGGAGAGATATCTTCTCAAACCTTTTTGTCTATTTATTAATTAGGGTATTTATTTTGTTATTGTTGAGTTTTTGCATATTCTGGAGATATTGTTTTTAAATCAGATATATGATTTATAAAGATTTCAAACTGACCTCATCGCTTATATAACAACTTTAACCTGAGAAACAATCTAATGTTTACAAAATAGGCACTTGATAATTTTCTTGTCTTTTGATGAAATAAACTGGTAATTTCATGCTTATTTTCAATAGCTTTGGTTTCAACATAAGGGTTTAAGTGGTTTTAAAATGATCTTATATTACTTCTATTTATCTCAAGATAAAATTTAAAACTTTAATATTAGTTATTCCCTGATGTATCTAAATTGTTTCTAAGATAAACACAGGAACAAATATTCTTTTAGTTATAGTTTCAAATACTCTTAATATTTTATATTGAGATTGGTTGTGCATGTTTTTCTAAAAAGTCTCTGCCAAAAATATGAATATAATGAAATAAAAGTATATGATGCATCTACGATTATAAAATTTTTAAATCATTTTCAGAAGTGTTGAAATAATAATTTCATTTATTTAATTTAATTTATAGATCTGTTATAATATTTCTTTAATAATCAAAAGTAAATGTTTTCTGGTGTCTTTTCTAATAAAATTTTACTTTTAATTGGTATAAATGTTTGTATTTGACTAAAATGATTTTTAATTTTTTTCACTTGAAAACTATAAAATAATATGAACACATGCTATCTTCAAAAGCATATGAAACAAATAAGCATTCCTTTATGCAAAGCTACAAAAAGAATTACATGTGAGGTAAAATCACTTCTGTCATTCATAACCTGGGAACAAAACTAATAAATGTGAATGGACACAGTGGCTCACACCTCACACCTGTAATCTCAGTCCTTTGGGCAGCTGAGGCAGGATGATTACTTGAAACCAGGAGTTCAAGACTAGCCTGGGCAACACAGTGAGACCCTGTTTCTGCAAAAATAAATAAAATGTCTATAAAAACTTAAAAGAATAGCCAGGCATGCATGCCTTTGGTCCCAGCTACTTGGGAAGCTAAGGTGAGAGGATTGCTTGAACCCAGGAGGTGGAGGCTGCAGTGAGCTTCTATTGCACCACTGCACTCCAGCCAGGGAGACTGAGTGAGACCTGTATAAAGAAGGAAGAAAATAGAATAGAAGGTCAGATTTTAAAAAAGGAAAGAAAAAAGAAACTTACAAATGTTACTATAACAAAATCGTGAGGGAGAAATATGTTCTCTTTGTTCATTTCATGCAGTAAATCTGTGCACATTGGGTGGAGGCAACATTCCTGCTTCTCATGGAGTCACGGCCAACATTAATTTTCTCCTGCTGCTTCGGAAAAGAAGAGCTGTAGCGCAGATTTGCTGCTGCTCCTGGGAGCATCCCAGCATTGCAGTTGTATTCAACACCTAGTGGTGTCTCCCTCTCCAGATATTTTCCTGAGCCAAGTGCACTGCCATTTGGCACGTGTAGAACACATTGTTCAGGGTTCTTGGAAGTTTGGGTTAGATGCAGTTCAGATAGCACATTACAAGGAAAATCAAAGAATTACTTACAAATGCCTCCATCTCTAATTTAGAGCTAGCCGGTATTTGGCAATTAACTGAAATGCAAATAACCATGGATACATTGCTTTTCTCACTAAAACAGCTATACCAATATCATCTACTTCTGTAACCACATAATTTCCTATGGTCTACATACCTTTTTAGGTGATTAGTGAAGATTGTGACTCTGAATGCCTCAGGTCAGCACCTGAACTCTCTCGATAATACCTTTTCTCCTGATGTCTGAATGAATGTATTATGACTTTCTGTGTTACCAAGCCCCATAGCTTACGATATTCTCAACACAGTGCTCCAGTGATGTGATAACATTACCTAACTTTCATATAATATACCAGATTCAATTTGTGATCTTAAATTTTTCTAACCACAGGAAATCATAGATATTCCTTTTTTTTTTAGGTGGAGTCTCACTCTGTCACCCAGTCTCAGCTCACTGCACGCTCCACCAACCAGGGTCAAACAATTCTCCTGCCTCAGCCTCCCGAATAGCTGGGATGACAGGCATGTGCCACCACGCCTGGCTAATTTTTGTATTTTTAGTAGAGACTGGGTTTCACCATGTTGCCTAGGCTGATCTTGAACTCCTGGCCTCAACCTATCCACCCACTTTAGCCTTCCAAAGTGCTGGAATTACAGGCGTGAGCAACCACACCCTGCAAGAAATCACAGATATAACTCGTGACTTCAAGAAACTTGCTATTAATTTGTACAAATGACAAGAATATTGATGGCAATACCAGAAAATGAATCAATAATCCATCAGTGTGGTAAAATGTAATTTAAAAATAACGAGACAATTCTGCTTACACTCACGTTATCTTTTACAAAGATGTGTAACCAATAAAAGTATGATGAGTTCTGCTGCCTCTGCAGAATGCAACCAGGACATTAAGAGAAGACAGTGAATCAGAAAATGAAATACAACGCAGGTCAGTGTGGTGGTCCTTCACTTATAAGCTGTATGACTGTTAAGAAATCCTTAGTAACCTTTTTGAAAATTCAGATTTTAAAATTAGAAATGGTAATGCAAGGATAGAGGGATTATGTGAAAACAAATAAGAATGGAGGAATGAATGCTAAGTACCTCTGTAATGGCATTACGTACATAAAGGTTCCTGTTGCCTAGGGAAAAAGAGGCAGTTAACTTTCTATTCTTGCTTCACCTATGTCTTATTAAGTGATATAAAATAGATCATTGTTCTCTCCCTATGATACAGTTTCTCAGAATAGAAGAACAAAATTAATGGACTTGACCTTCCTTCTAATGATATTGTAGAGACTTATGAGTTAAGTTTAATAAAACACTTGCAAGAATATAGTGACATTCTCATTAATTATAAATACACACATTGTAGAAGACCCTGCTCCACGAAATCATTCTTTTAAGTTCCACATTGGCTCCTATGCGAGCAGCAGTCTGAGCATATACTCACTAGCCCACTACATAAAACTGCACCACATATACAAGAGAAATGGTTGGGCCATTGTAGTATCGTAATTATATTAATGAAGTAATTTTGGAGAACGGTGACTATTATTAATATGTTCGTTCCTGCAGTTACCCGTGTGGCTTTGGGCACCTCTTCCCACGTGTCTGGTGGACGTTTTCTTGGACTGCCCAGATTCTTTCTTCAAGTCCAAGTACTTGCTTCCCCAACTGCTAAAATGTTAACTGCTGGGGGCTCACAGCACAATCTTTCCAAAAATCTAAAACACATCATTGCAAATATTTTCTTTCAGCATATCGATAGCCTGTATTTTATTACTGGTGTATTTCATTGTACAGATTATTCTTAGCTTTCTTGTAGTGAAATTGATTAATCTTGTATTGAAGAACTTGTCTTTAGGTATGTTATTTGATTTAAAAATGTTCATTCTCTATTTTTATGATGCTTATACCACTGTATTTTTTTAGTATTTAAATATAACAAAAATATTATCTTGAGTGATGACAGTTTATATTTTTAAATATCTGGTTTTCCCAAAATCATTTCTTAAATAATTTTTCTCACTTATTTGAAATGTCTCATCATAATGTTAATTTGTTTGCTTTTACGTGTTTCACTGATTTATTTCATCCTGTTATAATATCAAGGTGTTTGCTTTAAGTACCTTAATCTTTATAACCTTACTTGATTTCTGGTGGGGGAACTCAATCTATTTAACCATACCTCGGTTAAAATATAAATTACTTCCAGCAACCCAGAACTCCCTCCTGCCCCATTTTAGTGAACACCTCCAGGTCAGAGTTTACCTCTATTTTTACCTGTCAACTTCTTTTGCTGGCTCGTAAATACAGAATAAATGGAATTATCAATGTATTTAATTGTCTAATTCCTTTGGCTTAACATAGTATTATTAAAATCAACCTTATTGATGCATTTATCAGCAGATTGCATAGTATTAGAGTAACCAAATATATCACAATTTGTTTTATACCTTTTTTAGGTATTTAGAACTTTCCCAATTTCTTCATATTATGAAGAAGCCACTTGGGGCATTATTATAAAGACCTTTTGGGAGGTACTTATTCCATTTCTGTGTATGTGTGGGAATGGGCATAAAATAGGCATATATTTTTCTCTAATAGATGATACTGTCAAACAGGTTTCCAATCTGCTGTACTAGTTTGCCATCCGACTGACAATACAGAAGACCTCCAGCTCCTCCTGGCCATCCACAGAGAGTCTCAGTTTCCTCTGGGTATGTTTGTTTTAGTCACAATGTATTTGCAGTGGTATTTCATCAAGGTTTCAACTCAGTTTTCCTGGTTATTCATGATGTTGGACACCTATTCAAATGCCTATTGAAAAATTTTATATTCTCTTTAGATGCCTATTTAAGTCTTGCAATGATCACATGGGTCAGATAATTTAAAAAAAGAACTCATGTAATTCCACAGAACGTACTCGCAGTAAAATTTTATTAAAATAAAGGCAAAAGATAACAAAATGGCAGAAAAAAAGCCAACAAACAAATGAACAAGTGAAAAAGCATGCTGGCAAATTGGAAATGTAATAGGTGTCCGCTCTCAGCTCCCCAGAAATTTCTCTTATGCCATTTAGTACTTGTTTTATCTCTGCACAGGGGCCATTATTTATATTATTTATGTATTATGTTATACATAAGTTGTGAAGTATACTGTAATTTCTTCAAATTTGTTATTGTTCATATTTTTCAATATTTTATGTGTTATTCTAGATCATTTGCATTTTCATGCAAATTTTAGAAACAGTTTGTCAACTTCCAAATTAAGATGGAGTTTAGTTTGGGTCTCATTGAATTTATAAGTACATTTTGGGGAATTGACATCCTAACAAGATTGAATATTCCAATCCATCAAGAAGATGATAGCTTCTTTAACATCGCCCAGTGATGTTTTGTAGTTTTCGATATATAAATCTTGCATATCATTGCTAGGTTGAATCATAGGTATTTAAAATTTTAATGCTATAATAAATGGTATTTTTTTAAATTCCCATTATTTTTGCTAGTTAGAATGACCTTTTATATATTGACTGTGAATCTAGTACCCTGCTGAATTGACTCATTTAGTGAATTTACAGGTGCTTACTAAGTATAACCAGTTTTCTGAAGATTAATTTGTATTTTCCAGGTGAACAACTGTATCAACTACAAATAAAGATTTATTTAGTGATTTCTCACCCACCTTTATGCTGCTTAATTATTTTGCATGTCCTACTGCTTTGCTTAGGACCTCAAGTGCAATGTGTAATATAAGCCATGGTAGTCATCCTTTTACCAGAATTTCACATTTATGATAGCTGTGGCTTCTGTAGATACCTTCTATCAAATAAGAAAGTCTGTTTCCATCTCTATTTTCCTATGGGAGTTTATTAATAATGTGTGTTAAATTTAGCAAATGATTTCAGAACCCGTTGAGTGTTTTTCTTTATACGCTGTTCGTGTGGTGCGTTGCACTGATTTTTTTTTTATTTTTTTTTTGAGGCAGTCTCGCTCTGTCATGCAGACTAGAGTGCAGTGGGGAGATCTCAGCTCAGTGTAGCCTCTGTCTCCAGGGTTCAAGTGATTCTCCTGCCTCAGCCTCCCAAGTAGCTGGGATTACAGGCATGCACCACCATGCCCAGCTCACTTTTGTATTTTTAGTAGAGATGGGGTTTCACCACGTTAGCCAGGCTGGTCTCGAACTTCTGACCTCATGCAATCTGCCCACCTTGGCCTCCAAAAGTACTGGGATTATAGGCGTGAGCCACCATGCCAAGCCTGATTGATTTTTCAATGTTAAACTCAGTTGCATTGACAAGAAAAACACCAGTTGGTTTACTACTTTTCTGATATTTCTCTGAATCTATTTTGCTAATATTTTGTGTTTTTGACTTAATGCACATGAGAGATATCAGTTGGTGATTTTCCCCCTCCCACCCTCACTCCCTCCCACCCTCCTTCCTTCCTTTTTCTTTCCTTCTTTTTATAACTACTTTTCATATATCAGTATCTGAATTATGCTGGCTTCATAAAACAAGTAGAGAAGTGTTCCTTCCCGCATGGATTTCTCTAAGAATTTGTGTGAGTTTGAAAGTTGCTTCTCAAATGTTTTTATAGAAATCAGGCAATCTTGGTTTGGAGATTTTGTGGTGGAAGGAGTTTTAATTATGAATGAAAATATTTTAACAAATGTACTTTTTTTCAGATACTCTGTTTTTGCTTTTCTTAGCCTATTTAAGTTGTGTTTTTCACTCAAAAACTTCTTTACAATTGTCCCAGATTATTAATATGCATGCAATATTAATATGTACATGTTTCTGTTTAGTTTTCTATTTCCTATATTAGTAATGTGTATTCACCATCTTTTGTTCTTTATACTTCTCGCTACAAACTAGCCACTGTTTTGGCTGCATCACTAATGTTTTCCAATGTTTTATTTATGTTTAAAATTAGTACAATGTACTTCATACTTTGTCTTCTCATTTTTCATTGATTATTTGGAAGGTGTTGCATAATTTCTAAGTATTTTTAGGATATCTTTTTGTGATTTTTTTTGTTAATTTCATCTGTAATCAGAAAACTGGGTTTGTTTCTATTCTTTTCAATTGGTTGAGATTTGTTGTGTGGCACAGTATATAGTCTCTTTTAGTAAATGTTCCGTTTTCAATTGAAAGTAATGTATCTTGGAGATTTAGGGTGTAATATCATTTTTATGTCAAATAGGTTAATTCAAATAATCATGTTTCAATTTTCTTTATGTTTACTACTCTTTCTACTTCATTTAACAATTACTGAGGGAAATGTGTTAAAATGTACCACAATGTCTGTGTGTGTGTCTATTTCTTATGTTTGGTCTGACAATTTTAGCTTTAAAATTTAAAGATATGATTTTAAGAGCTTAAGATTTTAGTATTATAATATTTTTCTTTTGAATTATCCCAATCATCATTATAACTTATCTGCCTTTATAAGTAATACTGCTTGTTTTAAAGCCTCTTGTGCCCAATTCCTAATAAAGTCACAAAAACATATTTTAAATATTCTTTATGTTCTGGGTCTTTTCCATGAATTTACTTCAGTTATTTGTGTCCTCTATATTGTGTTTCTTATAAACAACCAACAATTGTGTCTTTTTTTGACATCGAACCTGACAATTTTTGTCTTTTAATTGGGAAAATTAATTTATATACATTTAGTGTAATTATTGACATAGATTGGTTCTAACTATATCATATCTTCATTGATTTTAAAAAATTGTCTTCTCTCTCTTTTTGATTCCCCTCTTTTCTGATTTCCTTTGGGATAATGCAAGTTTTTATTAAATTGTTTTATTTTATCTCCTTATTTTGGTTACTGTTTATATTATGGCTTCATGAGAATTTCACATACACACTTGATTCATTAGACTTTTCTTTAAATTGATACTTTTGCCTTTTCCTAAATAAATCAAGAAAGCAGCCTCCATTTATTATTCCTCCTTTTTATTCTTATCATAAATATTTGTTTGCTATTTATGCAATCAAACCCATAAAACATAATTATTTGTGTGGCTTTAGTTAGTCAAGCTTATTTGAGCATTACTCACACATTCATCCTTGCAAGTGATCTTCATTCTTTCATGCATACAGTGGACAAAGTTTAATCAAGGAAGTAGAACATATATAAGTTATTCAATAAAGGATTTCATAAAGCAGTTAGAACTTGCTGAAATTGTTGGAAAACCTGGTAAAGAGGAAATTTAAATGGAGACTTTTGGGTGTAAGTGGAGTTACCAACAAAGCAATCAAGGAAGCCCGGGATGTCTACCTGCTCAAGTGGGACTTCAGATAAATTACTGGTGGAGTGGTCTTTGAGAAGCTGCTGCCTCTGTGATTCAGAGGCGGATTTCTGGTAATAAGTCTGGGCCACTGCTAATCACTTGGGAGTACTGCAGAGAAGGAACAGGATGAGCTGGAACTTTAGTTTCAGTCAAGTTTCCCATGGAATCAGGGCAACTTTCCAGGAGTGATTGGCCTTGCATAACTTCTGCCCCCCAAATCAGATGTAGCTTCCTCTTTGATCCAACTGTGACTTGGAATCATACACTAAAAGCAATTTGGAAAATATAATTTCCAGTTAATTTAAGTCAATAAGAGGACAAGCCAGCATAGCCCAACGATATCTGGCTACCTGATTTCACAATTTTTAACTTTCAAACAATGACAATAGTAAAGCTATGCTCAATTAGGACAAAATTGTCCCTCATACAATCAAAAACGTGGCGATATAAAAAGGGTATGTAAAGTTCTGTGACACACTCATCGGGTAGTTTCATTCCTTTAGCTGAGTCATTTGATATTTTACAACATATATACTGAGGTATAGGATGATCCACTTTAACAAAGACTAGGTTAAAAGTAGGCCCATAAAGGAGAGGAAATGAAAGAAAGTTGGCATACACACAAACATATTCATGTTAAACAATGAACAAGTATTCATAAGTACTGTAGTTCTCATTTATATAACTATTCACTTGGTTATAGTTATTATTTGTAAATTCTTTCTTTTCCCATAGTCCCTTCACTTTCAGAAAGTCCATCGGCTGGTCATGGTTCGTTACCTGGAGAAGTAACCAACCTCTTCAACAACGATGGGTCTGTTCATTAAAAGTTCTGCCTGCATGGGCTACTGTAGTTTACCATTCACGTTTGTCAAAGGACCTGAGAGTACTGAGAAGGATTTCCTGAGTTCCAGGCTTCTTCCTACTCCTATTGTGAAACAGAGATTCAAATTCCTTCTGATATCAAGGAACAATCACTCTAACCCATGTAGCAATTTTATCTGCCAGTTGATTTCACTGGCCTGAGGAGCCTACTGACTAGAATCCTTCCAGAGCTTTTAATTCAATGAAACCACTGTATTTTCTGAAAGAAGTATTTAATCTTTGGGAGCAAAGATTCTAAATCAGCAGAATCCAAAATAATAAAGATGGGAAACAAAAATATTGCTCGTAGGTCTTTAGGATAATGAGAAAAGGAGCCACTCTGAGTTCCACATCCAGAACCTACACCTGTAGATCCCAGTGATAGGAGGACGAGCAAAATACTCTCAGTGCTGATTCAGTCTCACAAAGTGTCACCAGCCACTGGTGTCATTCAGAAAGATAAAACACTTGAAGAAACTAAGTAAGAAAATCTGAATAAAGCATTGATTTATGTAATCCCAGCACTTTGGGAGACCGAGGCGGGTGGATCACGAGGTCAAGAGATCGAGACCATCCTGGTCAACATGGTGAAACCGTCTCTACTAAAAATACAAAAAATTAGCTGGGCATGGTGGCGTGTGCCTGTAATCCCACCTACACAGGAGGCTGAGGCAGGAGAATTGCCTGAACCCAGGAGGCGGAGGTTGCGGTGAGCCGAGATCGCGCCATTGCACTCCAGCCTGGGTAACAAGAGCGAAACTCCATCTCAGAAAAAAAAAAGAGGAAATACACAATTTGGCGGGGAGTCAGCCATTCAGAAATTAAGTTTACAACTTCAGATGAAAAAAAGCACTAGTGCCATATAGAAACGATGCAAAAGGATATTTCTTATTCCACTTCCAAACATGTGCTGAATTTGTACTGTTTGTCAGGCACTGTGAAAATATAATGTTGAGCAAAATAATGGATGTCATCACTGCCTTCAGGGAGCTTATCCTGTAGTCAGGTGATGAGAATAACAGAAGACATGCACCTAGACACGTACAGATGAAACATTAAGATGACTAAAACCCTGAAGCTTAAAGAGCTTGCAGCAGTCAACAGTAAAAATTTCATAAAGCTTTTATGTCAAAATATTTATAATGGCACCGTGAAAGCCAATATCACTATTTAATTGCAAACAATTTAGATTTTCCATTTTTTTCTGTCTACTGTTTGTCTTTGTAAATTATATTAATTATTCTTCCAGTTACTATGGCTACAGAACAAACTGTCAAAAAACGGTCAGTATAAAACAACCGCTTATACTCAGGGAGTCTATGGGTCAGGAATTTGGACAGGGCATAGTGTGTCTCTTCTTCAGAGTATCTGGGTCCTCAGCTGGAAGAGGCAAAGCCTAAGGACCAAAATAAAGATGTATCCATTCCTGTGCTGGGTGGTCATGCTGGTTGGCAGCTGAGACATTTGCTGGGGCTGTCTCAAAACACTTGTATCAAGCTCCTGTATGTAGCTCCCTCTCCCTCACAGCATGGTGGCTGGGTTCCAGTGGTGAACACCCATGGGACAGAGAGAATGAGAGAGAGGAGTGCTGGGTGGAAGGTCTACTATTCTTTTTTTTTTTTCTTTCTTTTTTGAGATGGAGTTTTGCTCTTGTCACCCAGGCTGGAGTGCAATAGTGCGATCTCGGCTCACCACAACCTCCGCCTCCTGGATTCAAGCAATTCTCCTGCCTCAGCCTCCCGACTAGCTGGGACTACAGGCATGCGCCACCATGCCCAGCTAATTTTGTATTTTTAGTAGAGACGGGGTTTCACCTTGTTGACCAGGATGGTCTCAATTTCTTGATCTCGTGATCCACCCGCCTTGGCCTCCCAAAGTGCTGGGATTACAGGTGTGAGCCAGCGCGCCCGGCCAGGTCTACTATTCTTATGATTGAGCCTTGGTTGTCATGTTGCATCTCTTCCCCCATCCCCTGTGCCCAAAGGGGTCAAACACTCACTCAGTTTGAAGTGGAGCGGAAACAGACTCCATTTCTTGATGAAGAATGGCAAGGTTGTGGAAAGACAAATAGTACTGGAAATATTGCTATATCATTTTTGGAAAACACAACCTTTCACAATTATTAAGGTAAATGATTTTATTTGTGTTTTGGAAAAGATCCCATTTGTCGGCTGGGTGCAGTGGCTCAGGCCTGTAATCCCAGCACTTTGAGAGGCCAAGGGAGGCAGATCCTCAGGAGTTTGAGACCAGCCTGGCTAACATGGTGAAACCCCATCTGTACTAAAAATGCAAAAATTAGCTGGGCGTGGTGACATGCACCTGTATTCCCAGCTACTCTAGAGACTGAGGCAGGAGAATCACTTAAACCAGGGGATGGGTTGCTGCAGTGAGCCAAGATCACACCACTGCACTCCAGCCTGGGTGACAGAGTGAGACCCTGTATTTAAAAAAAAAAAAAAAGAAATCCAGTTTGTCAATTGTCAGTCATTAGATACTTATTGATAACAATGTGTTGGATGTCTTTCTAATTTCTGAGAACATGGCAGTAATAAGATAAACATCCTCAGAGCCATTTTTGTAGTATTCACTGAAATGGTATTATTCATCTACTTAGCAGTGTTCTTCACACCCTTTAAAGGCAGCTCTCGACCAACACTGATGGTCATTACTAGGCTTGCTGAAGACAAATGACACAGTTAAAAATAAAATGTGAAATGACGTAACAGTGAGTCAAAAGAAATGCCTCATATGTCTGTAGATGTACTTTGTATGCTAGCACGGCGTTTCACCCAGTTGGGTAATTAACAGGCAGACTGCTTATCTTCTGATGTGTTGTGTTACAATCTCATTTAGCTGCCTAATTTGGAAGCATATATATGAGAACTATGGGAGACATCAGGGAACCTGTCATAGACCTGTACGAGTTGTGTCATGTATCTTTTGTAAGGTCTTTTTTAATGGATCACTCATGTACTGAAATGAGAACCACCCGGGGCCTGTGCCAAGTCCACATTCTCACCGGAATTTGGGAGCTCAGCCATCATGCCCTGGCTCAGCTCATCAACTCCAACCAAGTCAGTGTGTGATTTCTGATCAATGGTCCTTCTCCCTAAATAACTGTATTCCTTCATCTGAGAGAAATATTGGCAGGACTTGGGCATTTTTCCAAAACTATGTCTTAATTCACTTTAATTTTTAAAAATTATACAAGCTAAAGCATTTCTGGAAAGAAAAATTGGCAAATCTGATATCTTGGTCTAGAAATCTAATATCCTCCTCTCAGTTTCAAGATCAGAAGCATACTCTTTTAGCTTTACGTTCACTTTTTCAAAATGTTATTTCTTCACAAAGAAAAGAAATGCAAAGTGTTTCCTTTATCAAGGATGCATTTGACTAGTATTGCTTCTTCTAAAAAATACTCTATTTTCTGCACTTCAATCCCAATACCAATTTTTACAAGTATTAGTTGTCAGAATGAAGGAATAACTATCAGAAAAAACCAAGCACATGCTGCAATATCAGAGTTATTAGAAGGTTAGCAATTATTTCCTAAATAAGAGACATAAACTTTGTCCATTTTTCAAGACATCCTATGTCTGTTATATCCTTGAACCTGTATATTAAATAAAATTAGAAGCCTGCTAAACTCCACTTTGGAAAAGAGCTAATGTGTAAGGAAGCTAAATAGAGTTATCCAGTCTGCAAATTAGACCTAAACATTTGCATTTCTGTCACTCTTTGTATTGTTCAATCTCTTACCTCAAAAAGTGGTGACTATAGAAACTGACGAATATTTTCTTCTGTGACTATTCTAGGGAATAATCAGCTTGCTACATTTTCATTCACGGATGTTGAAAGGGACAACGCTAATCTCCACAATTAAGCATAATTTTGGGGAACACAGCATAAAAATGAAGCATCAGGATTCAAGATGTTATTCTTTTATTTATTGTGTGTGTGTTACATAACTTATCTTTATAGGTCTCGGACTCTCCTACCCATATAGAGAATTTGAATTAAAAATATCTGCCTTGTAGAATTTATGTGACTATCAAAGGAAATGATATTGAAAAGCATTTACCCAGGCTCTGGAATCAGGCAGGCACAAAATGAATGTTAGTTGTCTTTAGTGCTTTCTAGAATAGAGTTGGGAAGTATTTTGATAAATTGTATTCATTTTGAAGGAGTGTTGAAAAGCAGGTCAGAACCTATATGCATGGTCAGGACAATTTCTGTGTTAATGAATGACCAATTTCTTTGTTATTGTGAAAATAGACAAGCCTAGTCTTTATCATCTGTTCCCTGAAAAGGGTCTAATTTATTTTTTCTGTTGCAAGTGAATTAAGATTGCATTCAAAAATGAATGCCATGATAATTTTTCCTTAACCCCAAGCCAGATGCTCTCCATTCACTGAAAACTGATTTAAAATATTACAAAGAAAAGGAATGTGTCCACATTTGAAAAATTTCAGTAAATGAACTGAAACAACTCAGGTTGAAGCCAGATGATATAATGATAGTCATTTACTTTCTGCTTTGAAAATCTGTACCAGTACTATATTTCTGTCCTTCCTATTTGAGCAGTAACACTATTGACTGCAGTTATTCTCTGTGTGGGCATTTACTGAAAACACACTTGTGGGATGATTATTTGCTGCACACTGTGCACACTTCAAAAGACAGCTCTGATTTCCAAAAACATCCATTCGTTGCACTGTTAGTCTCTTATTCCTTCATCTTAAACTCATAATCTGACTGAAATATTTATGTAAAGAATCTTATTTCCAGTCAGTTCTGACGGTAGGATCCCAGTCCCAGGGCTCCAGGACCAGCGGCACCCCAGAGAAGCATCTGCTGACGTGGTCCTGCACAGGCATCATACACGCTCCAGGTGAATATATGGCCCTCTCGCATTCTGTGTCTACACGTGGTCTGAAATATTTGTGAGGGGTATACATGCCACATTGCCGAGAGGTCTGAACAACTAACAGTGACTGCTGACCCAGACATTTCTTCATGCATTTGGAGTGTTTTTCAAGTAAAATACAAAGTGACTGGCCAGGCACGGTGGCTCATGCCTGTAATCACGGCACTTTGGGAGGCTGGGGTGGGCAGGTCGCCTGAGGTCAGATTTCGAGATCAGTCTGGCTAACATGGTAAGACTAGCGTCTCTAGTAAAAATACAAAAATTAGCCAGGTATGGTGGTGCATGCCTGTAATTGCAGCTACTCAGGAGGCTGAGGCAGGAGAATCACTTCAACCCAGAAGGCAAAGATTGCAGTGAGCCAAGATTGAGCCACTACACTCCAGTCTGGATGACAGAGTGAGACTCTGGAAAAAAAAAGAAAGAAAGAAAAGTGACATCAACAGAAATTGCAAAAGAAGGCCTCTGATGTTATTCTTCTTCATAAAAGCAAAGACAGCACTGGAAGAAATTGTTAAAATCATTTTTTACAACTCTGGAAATTATTCAAAACTTGCAACAATTCTAGGAGTGTTTATTCAAGAAAAGTACTGAAGCTTAGTCAGCTAGCCAGCCACGTGGCACTTAACTTACCTAATTGCTGTGTCCTTCTCTCCAGCTCCACAGTGGCCTAGAAACCAACGGGTCTGCAGTCATGATAAACATCATCCACCTAGGAGCCACCAGGGCAGCCAGGTGGATTTAGAACTCCCCTAGAAGTATCAGTTCTAGAGATTTCTCATTATTTGACTTGTCTGAAAATTCTCTAGAAGCCCCATTTATGGATTTGTGTTTGTTTGACCTGACTCAGAGCACACTCAGTCAGAGTCTTTTCCATGAGGATATTTGTTAAGGAAAATTAACACTGATTATTCAACATAGTAGCCTCCCGAAGCAGAAATAACAGTTAAGAAAAACAAGCAACTAACCAAAATTCTTTAAAAAAAGGAATAAGATAGACATATACAGAGATTTGAAAATATCAGATATATTTCTAGGAATCAGGAAGACAATATATGTGTGCAGGATTGTGTATAAGTGAAAAAGATCAGAGAAAGTCCTGACCTTTCATGTCTGACCAATTTTGAGGTTCAGCACAAGCAGGAAGTGATAGGTGAGTCAGAGCTGGGAGGTGCCGGCCATAGCACTAAACACATGCCCCAACCCAAGGAGCACACAGAGCTCCTTGATAAACCCCAAGAGATGAGTGCATCCAGACACCTAAGGAAATTCCTAATCAATGATTACTGACTTCTAAAAACCGAACAAAACGTCAGTGCACATACACAACAGAATATAGAGTTTATTGTTCAATGAGGTCACTAAATAAATGATCATCAGCAACCAGAACAATAGCAAGCACTGCACAGCTTGGGAGGAGATGGTTTGGTGTCCAGCCTTGCTGCAAAATTGTACCTGAAATGCCCAGTTATACACATACAATTGAAACATCTAAATAAAAATAGGACAGTGTGAGACACACACGGGGAAAAAAGCAAGCAACAGGTGTGCCCTGTGATAGGTCCCAGATTCCAGACTTATCACATAAAAACTTCAGGTAGCTTTTATAATTATGGCCTAGGAGCTAAGAAAATCATCTGTTAGATGAGGTATGACAATTTCTTATCAAAAGAGAATATCAGCACATTTATAGAAATTGTAAAATGAAAAGAAACTAAAGTGAAATTCTGAAGTTGAAAAATAAAGTAAATAAAATGGAAAGTTCACTACAAGGGCTTGACAGTAGATTGAAATTGGCAGAAGTAAGAATCAGTCAATTTGAAGATAGATCAATACAGATTATGCAATCTTAAGAACACAGAGAAAAAGGGATAAAAAATTTGAATGAAACTTGAGATATCTAGGACAACATTAAGTGCACCTATATAGCTTTACACACTTATATTGAAAAAAAGGAAACATTTCTAACTAATAATCTAACTTTCCCCCTTAAGAATATATGTAAAGATCATACTAACACACAGCAGAAGGGAGGAAATCATACAGACAGGATGTAAATAAACAGAGAATACAAAAATGATAGAGAAAATAATCAAACCCAGAAATGCGTTTTTTAAGATCAACAAACTTGACAAATGTTTAGCTATACTGACCAAGATCACAGGAGAAAATACTCACATTACTAAAACGGTGAATATTAGCACCAAACTTATTGGGAATAAAAAAAAAAAAACCAAAACATGCTTATAGGGAATACTATGAAAAATTATATGTCAACAAAATAGATTGCCTAGATGATGTAAACAAATTTCTAGAAATTTACAAACTGCTAAAACCAACTTAAGAAGAAATAGAAAATCTCCGAGCTGGGGCGGAGGAAGGAGTGGCAGCAGCCAGGCAGCGAACCCTCGTGAAGGCTCTTGCCTCGCCATGGCCCTCAGGCACCCAGCACGCACCCTCCCTGCAGCCAGGGTGCCCAAGAGGAAGGTCAGTTCCGCCGAAGGGGCCACAAGGAAGAGCCCACGAAGACATGGGAGCTGCTGTCCGCTAAGTCTGCTCCTGCAAAAGTGGAAGCAAAGATGAAAAAGGCAGCAGCAAAGGATATATCTTGAGCATAAGCATCTACTGCTTTTGACTTTTTGATTTGGCCATTCTTGCAGGAGGAAGGTGATACTGCATTGTGGTTTTGATATGCATTTCCCTGATCATTAGTGATGTTGAGCATCTTTTCATACATTTGTCGGCCATTTGCGTATCTTCTTTTGAGAATTGTCTATGCATGTCCTAGGCCACTTTTTGATTGGATTGCTTGGTTTTCTTCTTACTGATCTGTTGGAGTGTGTTTCAGAGTCTGGATATTCGTCATTTGTTAGGTGTATAGATTGTCATGATTTTCTCCCACTCCATGGGTCGTCTGTTTACTCTGCTGACTGTTCCTTTGACCATGCAAAAGCTCTTTAGTTCAATGAAGTCTCAACTATTTATCTTTGTTTTTATTGCATTTGCTTTTGGGTTTTTGATCACGAAATCCTTGCCTAAGCTGATGTCTAGAAGAGTTTTTCCAATGTTATCTTCTAGAATTTTTATAGTTTCAGATCTTAGATTTAAGTCCCTAATTCATCTTGAGTTGATTTTTGTATCAAAAAAGAACAAATCTGGAGGCATCCACTACCTGATTCCAAAGTATACTGTAAGGCCATAGTCACCAAAACAGCATGGTACTGGTATAAAAATAGGCACACAGACCAATGGAACAGAATAGAGATCCCAGAAAAAAAAAAAACCGAAATACTTAGAGCCAACTGATCTTCAACAAAACAAAACAAAACAAAAAAACTTAAATTGGGGAAATTACACCTTTTTCAACAAATGGTGCTGGGACAACTGGCAAGCCATATGTAGGAAAATGAAATTGGATTCTCATCTCTCACCTTCTTTCTTTTTATTTTTTGTTTTATATTTTTATTTTCTTGCCTATCAGATCATGCAAGGCCTATTCCCATTTATTTCTGATCTCAGGAAAATGTTTACATTACTCCAATACCACAGTCTGTATAAAAGCTCTATTTTTAAAATTTCCATTTAAAATAACCTTGCCCTTGAAGGCAGGGTAAAATATTCTAGGTGATACATTAATCACATTAGTCAAAGTGTCTCTTAGAGTGAATTACACTTCAACTTTTAAAATATTTTGGGTTCTGTCATTATAGCAAAAAAATCCACCATCAAGACTTAGATCCTACATGAACATGATTCAACAATTTAAATGTTGGTATTCTTTTGTTGTCTGGCCTCTAAACAAGACATCAGCACAAACCCAAAGTTACAAATCCTCGTTTTGGACTACACTCCTATATAATGGTAATGATTTTTTCTTTACTGTATATATGTTTTTAATACTGCTTCTCTTTCACTTCAAAGGATCACCGTCATCCTTTATCTCAAGAAACATTCAAGAACAGTGTGGCTGTTGAGAGCATTAACCGAAATTCAGGTGACCTACTTTCAACCTTAGTTTCTCCACTTCCTAATGAAGCTTCTGAAATTCTCTCAACTTTGATTTTCTCATATGCAAAATAGAAATTTAAAAAACCTATCCTATAAGGGATATAAAATTATCCCTGTGAAAATTAAATAGCCAATGTATGGAAATCATATAGAGTCATGCCTGGTTTGAGATAAGCAATAAATATCAGTAATTTCACTGGCTATTTCCTGAAATATGTTTTTCTTCTGACTCAGATTCTTAACTCCAAGTGGCTTGACAATGACATTATAGTTAGGAAACAATAAACTGAAACTTTAGACCTATAAACTAGAATTGTGTTGTCAACTTTAAAGTCGATTCCAGACTTGGCCAATATCTTAAGACAAGAATTAGAAGGCGTTGCTGTTGTGAATCACCTTCTTATGACCCCATAGGTGGTATTCTCCTTTTTCCACTATAGTGTGTTGATGCCATCCGACATGTTGTATTAGTGCACACTGCCTTGGTGATACAAGAAGAAAAATCACATATGCCTGGAAGAAGCAGAGTTAGTGAACAAAGGTATGAATACGAGCTAGAGATTAACAATTTTATTACTGTGATTACGTTTGATTTATGAAAATGTTCATGTGAAGTACTTACACTGGACTTTGAGTGAAATATGTATTTTCAAGCAGCTTATCAAATTATAAAAATGATGTAGGCTTTTTAATGCATTAAATTATTAAGACAAGATATAACTGGGTCTTAAGCAGCATAAAAAAAGTAGTAAGTTTAAACTACAATTAACCAAAAAGTCAGAAATGTTTGTTGTTTTCTGTAGAGAAATAGAAATTGTCAGTATTTTAGAGCTTATTAGTCAGCTGAAGTTGTCCTTTATCTTCACTTCTCATATTGTCTTTCTGTCTTCCTGTTACAATCTGTTAGATGTAGCAAAACTCACACAAATAATTCTCATTAAGACCACACTTTGGAAGGCGGTCAAGGCATGGAACAGGTAATATTACCCACAACTTAGATCGTAAACTGTTTGTTTTGTTTTTTTCCTACTTAATCCCATCACACAAAAAACTACAAAAAAAATTCATGTGAATTCAGTCATATGAGTTTTTATTTTTACTAAATGTCTGATGAAACGGTTCACTGGACACATGCTAAATGACAGCGACAATGCTGTACAAACTACGTGCTGGTTATTTTGAGTCTTTTGCCTCTCCTTAGAAACTTTAGCATCAGGTTATCAGTATCCACAGAATAACTTCTTGGAATTTTGATTGGGACTGTCTTAGATCTAGAGATCGAAGTGGGAAGAACTGACATCGTGATAATACAGTCTTCTTATGCACGAACATGGAAGGTCTCTTCGTTTATTTAGATCATCGTTGATTTCTTTTATAACATTTGTATTTTGCTTGTGAACAGACATAGTTTCACATCTTCTTCTTCAATATGAGTCACCTTTCTGTCCTTTGCTTGTCTTACTGCACTGTCTAGCTGTTCCCGTACACTGTGAATAGAAGTGGTGAGAGGGAATATGCCTGTATTGTTTCCAGCCTTAAGGAGAAAGTAGTTTGCTTTTCACCATTAAGTGATGAAATAGGCACACAGACCAATGGAACAGAATAGAAATCCCAGAAAAAAAACCCCAAATACTTAGAGCCAACTGATCTTCAACAAAGCAAAAAGTATGAGGTCAGCTGTAGGGTTTTTGTAGACGTTATTTTTTTTAAGAAATTTTGTTTCTACTCCTAGTTTATTGAGGGGAATAATAAATTTTAAGAAATTTTGTCTCTACTCCTAGTTTATTGAGGGGAATAATAAATTTTAAGAAGAAATGTAAAGCAAAGGAAGAGGGAAAAAATAAACAGGAGGATTTTTGTTTTTGGTTTTGGTATGTTCAGGAAATTCTCTCTGATAAGTAATATTTGAAATCCAGATTAAATAAGACAGTTTTGCATGTCAAGATTAGGTAAAAGACAATAGCAGAAAAAAGAAAGTAGAGCTAGAAACATCAAATTCAATTTAGTTGAGCATTAAGAAAACTTTATCTTTTTATTTTCTCCTGTGTTATTTCTGTTTTGTTTTTAAATATGTCATGTTCACTGGATTTGCTGCCTCCCTTATCTTCTGTTTGCAGATATTATTTGGTATGATTGTTTATATTTTATGTAGAATTCTAGAATCAAGACCCTGTTCAATCTATACTTTTAAGAAAATAAACTTATATATGGACATATTTTCTACGCCCAGATGAGACGTTTTCGTTTTCTTGTGATATATGCTGGACCCCAGTGTCCTTGTTTTCCTCTAGTGATGACTTGGGAGGACTGGTCTGAGGCCAGGTCAGGTGTCCACAGCAGATGATATGTTTGGTAGGCACATACTCCCACATCACCATAAAATAAGTAGAGACATATCCTGCTTCTCTGATCTAAGCAATAAAAACAAAACCATGTGGAACTTTCCAGAATTAAAACACCAACTTAAGCCTGTTTTTTGTGCTCAAGTACAAAGGCTGAACACTCTTTTTTCTTGTTGAGATCTGTATAGTTTCCTACTGCTGAATTAAGAAAGCATTAGAAATATGGAACTTAAAACAACACAGATTTATTATCTCTTCCAATCTTGCAGTTCTGGCAGTCAGATGTCTGAAACAGATTTTGTGGAGCTAAAGTCAAGGTGTTGGCAGAGCTATGTTCCTTCTGTGAGCTCGGGAGGTAATTCTATTCGCTGCCCTTTCCAGGTTCTGGGGGCTACCTGAATTCATGGGCACATCTTTCCAACTTAGGCTTTTATTATTTGATCTCCCCAGAATCCCAGGCCTTCAGCCTTTCATTGTAAGAGCACATAATCATATTGGGCCCGTATGAATAACCCAGGATAATGATCCCATCTTTACGCCTGCCACAAGATGTAACACACTTTCAGTTTGCCCCTTCTTGTTATCCGCTGGCCAGCCGTGCATAGCTGACTTCTCCCTGAGCTCTCCTCCACTCTGCTGCTTCCTGTCTCCGTTCCATTTCCAGACTCTACCTGAATGCGAATATATTTTTATGTCCTTTCTCTCTTGCTGCTTTATTAGGTCCATTAATTCCTCACTGCTAGGGTCTTCTGGTGGCACTCCTTCTAGTTTTAAAATGGTGAAATAAATTAAATTTTATTTTTATGTAGTCATTTATTTCAATAGAACTTTGAGAGAGAATGGTGCTAAAAATGTGTATCTCATAAACCATTTTGAATGGAAGGTAGTATATTAGATATGGGAAAAAAGAGCTTTCTTTAAAAGCGTCTCGATTTTCTTAAACACAACATTGAAAGCTATTAGACAAATAGATAAGAGTGTTGTTTGAGAACTAGGAATGTGTTAACCTGTTCTTGACTATATTTCTGGAAATCTATCTTCCATAGGATAGAAGGTATAACTTTAGTTGTTATAATTTAACAAATGGCTTTAAATGAATGTATCGGTTTATAACACTCACTACTTATACGTGGAACTAAATATTTAATGAAAAGTTACGCTTCAGGGATACATTTCTATAGTGTCTGATGCTTGAGCACTTCATATAGACATGCAGACACACACACACACACACACACACACATCCTTCAGGAAACTCTGTCACTTATATATAGTTCCCAGGATGATATTTCATTTTTATTGGCTATAGAGTTCAATAGCACTAAATGAAGTCTATAACTCTATGTGGCATGGACCGGCTTATCTTTATAAAACATCTTGTAGGTCTATTAATTTACACAGCTGCCGTAGACTGACAGTTAGAAACTGTTTTTCAAGAGCATTATTTATTGTTTTTTGCTTTTGCCATTGAGTCTCAAAATAATAAATCACAAATAAAGGAAGATACAACACGGTATCAATACCTTTACAACATTTACTTTTTTTTAATCACGAGAATCTGTATATATTTCACTTTATGTTAACACTTTTTGAAGTGTGGTGAATACAGCTGCTGTTGTTTTTATCAATTCATCTCGCTTTTCCTTTTCTGTGTATTTTGACAGAAGAATACATATTTCCTATTGAAAACAGTTTCCTTTGTGGTTTATTAGAAAATGTGCTATTTATACACTATATATGGAAGAGGCCCATGACCCATTGCTGGCTGCAAGGATGAGCCCATGATTCTGGACTGGGAGGTTAGTTTGATGTTCTCCATATAACCTAGAGAGGAAAATTGAGAGAAAAATCTGGACTTCTGTGGGATAATAAGAAAAATGTGATTGGAAAGACACTAGAAGCCAATAGAAATTATTGTTCTCTTTTTGTCTCACAGGATAGTTAACTTGAGAATAAATCTAATACAGAATGCAGAATGAATAAAGACATTCAGATTCCTGAATTCCTGAAAAATTCACAACTTGAACACTATTTAATGAATCAGTAAAATTCCTTTTTGTCAGCAACTCTAAGGGGCATTATTCTCATTTGTATCTGAAATAGACTTATCTAACGGAATTGATGGTGGTAGTTGTTCTTATGTGACTGATGCTCAAATGGGGACTTGCCTAAGGGGAAATCTCCTGTATGTCCCCATCCTGGCTATGCACTGACCATCATTTTTAGGTGGAGGCAAATGACTGGTAAAACTGATGTCAAGCGGATGCTGGGACTGCAGCCAGAGTTACACCTCACGTAGAATTTTAGATGGCAGAGGTAGAGGGCAGACTGTCCTAGTGATTTATGAAGCCGAATGGGTAACATTGAACTGAAAACAGCTCGTGAATGTGTACCCAGGTGCAAGACAGCCAGGCATATTGCTAAATGAAAACCCTCAGGAACTGGATCCATACCAAAGCTTGGACTCAGTCTTTTCCTACTAGATGTTCCAATATTGGGCAGTTCTTTCAAATAAGAACTGTCAAGGCAGGGATAAAACAGAAATCAAAAATCATGTCACAGCGAACAACTACGTCCCTTTCTCATTACTTAAAGTTCCTTAGTTTAAATAATTTTCAATAGTTTGGATCTCTGCATATAAAATTTTGATCATCTTAATTACAGTTCTATATTAAATTACAAAATAAACAAAAAACAAGGTTGCTCTAGAAACGGCATATTTGTAACTTTCAAAATTGTACCATGTATCTTCCCGTCAGATAATCACACCTTTCCTCTCCTCATTTCCTGTTACTCTTTCCCCCTTCCCTCATTTTGTCCTCCTAACCCCATTTGTTCATTGAACTGAAATCCTAGAAAGGCTACCCAACTCTATTACATAGTCTTGCTGTTTGTTTTAGTCTGCCTTCCATCATAGCAAATACACGTGATACACTTTGAGTTTCTAAATCATTTTTTGTAGCTAGCAACAACTGTGTGACCCACTTTGGGTCCATGAAAGTAAACATGTCAAGAGTGTTCTTTGTGACTTGTATGTCTCCTACTTTTCACATCGGTGTTCTGAAGAAGTGATGCCTGCAGCTGTGACAGCCATCGTGAGATGATGAAGCAACACAGTGAAGGATAAAAGGAAGCCAGCCCGCCAGAACTGTGGGCCTGGAGGATGGAGAGCCTGGCTACCTCTGGGGCTCCTGTTCAAGCTCAGTTGAACTACAGACAAGCTTCTTTAACATTTTGCTAATAAATGATGTGTTTCTACCAGCGTTTCTCTGTTACCCCAACAAAATAAACTATAATTGACCTGTTCATTCTCATTATTAGAATTTCACTGGAACTAACTACATTTATTATGACTTAGGTGCACATGCGTGGAGTCATTTGAAGAAAATACGCACCTATGTATGATTTGTCACTGTAACAACTTTTTAGGTAACGTATTCCTAATTGGAGAATTGCAATTTGCTCCCTAGAAATATTTTTTTTTTCCAGCTCCCTAATGAAACAAGAAAGGTTCCCTTGTTCCTCTCGCAGGGCATGCGACGGGAGGAGTGGCTCACTTCTTCAGTGCCCTGCTGCTCGAATCTCTAGGAGCGCATACAGACCGGCAGGAGCTATGGGGCTCCGACCCCATGACAGCACCTCACAGTGGGTGATTTCAGCTCCTGAAGCCCCAGTGGGCACGTGCTACTGTGTGCTCTTTTAGTTCTGCCACGTATAGGTGGTTTGTCTTAACCAGATCAATTAGTCACAAGGACAGAGGGCTTTCTGTATGAGTCACAAGGACAGAGGGTTCTTGCCTTAGTGTACTGGAAGAATCAGATCATACCCGGGCTCAGAAAATGAGTGCAAGGTTCTACTGAGTGGAGGTAGCTCTCAGAAGATGGAGGAAGCCAGAAGGGATGGAGCAGAAGGTTTCTCCTCCAAGTTGGGCCGCTCAGCAGGCCTGGCCCTCCTCCAACTGCCCAGGCCAAACTCTGCCTTGTTCTGCCAGTCAATGGCCTGCCAGTGTCTCAGTGTCTGTCCCATGCTCTTCTGTCGGTGTGCTCCTCGACAGCATCTTGACGTCCAGCCAGTTGTGTCTTCTCTGCAGGTGTGATCCTCTCGATGTCCAGCGGCCTGTGTGTCTGACTGCCAGGGTCTCAGGATTTGCTTGTTTCTGAGACAGAGTTTCACTCTCATTGCCCGGACTGGAGTGCCATGGTGCAATCTCAGCTCACTGCAACCTCCGCCTCCTGGGTTCAAACAATTCTCCTGCCTCAGCCTCCCGAGAAGCTGCGGTTACAGGCATGTGCCACCATGCCAGCTAATTTTGTATTTTTAGTAGAGATGGAGTTTCTCCATATTGGTCAACTGGTCTCAAACTCCCTACCTCAGGTGATCCGCCCACCTCAGCCTTCCAAAGCGCTGAGATTACAGGTGTGAGCCACCGCTCACTGCTGGTCTCAGGGTTTTTATAGGCACAGGATGGGGCATGGCAGGCCAGAGTGGTCTTGGGAAATGCAACATTTGGGCAGGAAAACAAAAATGCCTGTCCTCACCTAGGTCTGGGGGCACAGGCCTGGGGTGGAGCCCTAGCCAGAGAACACAGCCTACTCTACCTAGCACTTCCCTTCCCCTCCTCTATATCATTTAAAGGGATCCCCAACCACCACCCATGCAGCACTAATGCATCATCTAACCCTCCCTGGGAAAATTATATTATTCCACTGAATCTTGGGTATTATTTCTGTCCCCAGTGACCAGTAAGGTCCTGCAATTCTTCCTATCCTGAAAAGTAGCTCCATTTAAGCAGGCTGAATTAGAAAGTGCATATGCATGGAGAATATAGTACTTGCGATAATTTCATGTGTTGATTTGGCTGAGCCAAGGCTGGCCAAAGAGCTGGCAAGTCATTATTTTGGGGTGAGGATCTTTCCATAAGAGGTTAGCATTCAGATCAGTAGACTTAGTAAAGATAGTCTATGCGCAGACATCATTTAATTCTTTGAGGGCTCAGAACCAAAAGATGAAGGCAGAACAATTCTCCCTCTCTCTTCCTGAGCTGGGACATCATCTCCTCCTGGCCTTGGGCATTGGCGTTCCTGGTTCTCAGGCCTCTGGACTCCAGGACTTACCCCGTCATCCTAGTGCCTGCCTGCTCTCAGGACACTGAACTTGGACTGCATTGTATCAGTGGCTTTCTGGCTTTTCTGGTTCTCCAGCTTGCAAATGGCAGATGGCAAGACTTTTTAGCCTGTGCAATCACCTAAGCCAGGTCCCGTAATTAATCTCTCTCTCTCTCTCTTTCTGTGTGTGTGTGTGTGTGTGTGTGTGTGTGTGAGTGTGTGAGAGTGTGTATGTGTTCCTGTCGGTTCTGTCTCCCTGGACAACTTCAACACAACACTTCAGAAAACTATATTATTTTCTCAAAACCAAGATATCGGTGATCCGATGCACTTGACACGTCGCATCTTCCTTTAGGAAGGCTATTTAGCTGCTTATGTGGATTCTAATACGTTGACTTTTTCTTAGGAAACAGGAGGAGTGTTGGGAATTATACATAATGCCTCGGGGCGTATCTTCCGTCTCTTATTGTGACATGATTCAAACATTTCCTATCACATGCCCGCTGTTTCTTTAGACCCCATCCTTTCTGAAATCAGGAGTTCTACTTTTCTAAATGCTAAGTCATCTACGTTTGATGTAGCAGAGGATTTGAGACACTTGTATGAAGCTCATACATTTCCTCTTTTTTGTTTGGTTTTGTTTCTACTGTCAGAGTGCTTGGCATCCATCATCACTGAAGCTCATACATTTCTATATATGTGAAGAGTTCGAAAAATAGCGATGTTTTCTGGAAATCTAAGGAAATTCAAGAAAATTTAAGACATTTAAAATAATGTTTTTGCAAATAACTACTGCAAACAATTGAATTATCTCTGTCTGTATATATGTGTTTATATATATGTATACACGTGTATACACACATACACACATATATATATTTATATGTGCACAGACACATGTATCCACGACAGCATGTGTATTTTACTCTATTTTTAAAATGTCTAACCATCTTCTGGAACATTAAAGCTTTATATCCATAGCTATCCAGACTTCTTCATGTTGATATGTCAATATAATTTGCACTCCTTCCTTGGAATCCACAGGGGATTGGGAAAGAGTAACGGAAAATGAGGACAGGAAAGGTGACATTATCTGTGGAGATGTCGTGGCAGCGTGCAAGGAGAGGAGACCTTGGAAATACAGAGGACTTCACTGAAGTTAATTTCCTCCACACATTAGCCATGTGACCCTCTTAAGGTGAGGAAAGTGGGCCTTTCACAGTCATGTTTCATCTGTAAAATGACAATGATAACCTTTATTTCACTGTGTTTCAATGGCCTTTGAATGGACAAAGGCACAGAAAATGCCCAGCACAGTAACTTTTATCTTGTGGACCCCAATAAACGTGATTTCTGAAATGACTGCCCCTTTTCCCCACAGAAGAAGGTAAAAATCTTCCATTGTGGGTACAATGCCTGTGGAAGATGGCTGTGGAAGGAGTAAGAAACCGAGCAATACTGGTGGGCAGCATGCGGTCTGATCTGATCAGAAACTTCCCTCACTGCTGCTCTGTCCTGTGGGTGGGTCTCCGTTCCCCATGTGCTGGACACGTCTTGGGCCGCATAGCCCTGACTGCCGAGATTTCCAGGTGAGAAAGATTGGCAGCTGTAGGTTTACCTGGCACTCCTTTCTTTTCCTTTGTGCACTATGGATAAATGATTTCTTTCAGAAAAACAAGAAAATTGTAGAAAGAGAGAGGAGGATTAAGAAGAATCATATGGAAGGTAACAAAGGCTTAAAAATAGTCAAGAAAAATGAAAGATACATGAGACTAAAAGAAGCAAGCTTACAGCAAATGTGTCCGGAAAAACGTGAATGAAACTAAATAGACCCGAATAATACTTAGATATATGACTCAAGAAGACTTTCTTTTTTTTTACTTTTTTTTTTTGAGATGGAGGTTCGCTCTTGTTACCCAGGCTGGAGTGCAATGGCGCGATCTTGGCTCACCGCAACCTCTGCCTCCTGGGTTCAGGCAATTCTCCTGCCTCAGCCTCCTGAGCTGGGATTACAGGTGCACACCACCATGCCCAGCTAATTTTTTGTATTTTTAGTAAAGACGGGGTTTCACCATGTTGACCAGGTTGGTCTCGATCTCTTGACCTCCTGATCCACCCGCCTTGGCCTCCCAAAGCAAGAAGACTTTCTTAAAGTGAACTTGAAATTTTAAAATAGTGAGATGGCCGGGTGTGTTGGCTCACGCCTGTAATCCCAGTACTCTGGGAGGCCAAGGCGGGCAGATCACTAGGTCAAGAGATCAAAACCATCCTGGCCAACATGGTGAAACCCCGTCTCTACTAAAAATACAAAATATTAGCTGGGTGTGGTGGGGTGTGCCTGTAGTCCCAGCCACTTGGGAGGCTGAGGCAGGAGCATTGCTTGAACCCGGGAGATGGAGGTTGCAGTGAGCCGAGGTCGCGCCACTGCACTCCAGCTTGATGCCTGGTGACAGAGTGAAACTCTGTCTCAAAAACAAACAAACAAAAACTAAAATAATGAGACATACTCTTATAAAACACTGAAATTTCAGAATAAGGAAAGAATTGTATTCATCTGGGTAAAAACAATCAAGTCATTCATAGAAGACAAAATTTAGCCTCCCTTTCAATTATTTCCAGAGCAGCATTCAAGGCTAGAAGGTAGAGGAGACTGTCAGCAGGTGCGCTTGGATTCGAACATGCTGCTGGGCCTTCTCCTTGGGCTGGTGCAGGCTTCAGGGCGGCGAAGGCTGTGCATGGGCCTCACTGAGGGAGCCCCTTGCTGGATGGAGACAGACTTTCAGTTATAGGAATGGCGGTGACATGCTGTTTGCTCACAGAGCCCGTGTTTTCTTTTCATCTAATTTTCTCCACTTGTGCTCGTTTCATCCGATTTTAAATCACCTTTCCTTTGCCTCTTGCCCGCAGTCCTCATCCTTCCCATATTCAGCGGCCTGTTTGGCCACAACTGTCTTAGATCTCAGATTCATGAACCTGCTCCCTACAAAACCAGCCTCTTCCTCCTCCTCCACTTCCTCACCCGCTCCTTCCTCTGCCCAGTCTGCCTCGGTTTCAGTATCTTCTTCCAGGTTTTTCTTTTGACCATTCCATTATCTGGTGCATTTCTTTGTCTAGTCTTCTGATCTTCTACTTCGTCCACGTACACACTTTGTGGAGACCCAAGAGTGATGACTAAGGTCTCAACGGGCTCCTTAATGTTCATACACATGATGGAAACTTAATCTCCAATGCAATCGTGTTGAGAGATGGATCTTAAAGAGCTGATGAGGTCATGAGGGCTCTGCCCTTAGCAATGGATTCATGTCCTTGTTACTGCCTCAGTGAGCTCCTGACAAGAAGGGTGAGTTTGGCCTTCTTCCTCTCTCTTGCCATGCAATGCCTTCCATCAGATGGGGGCCCCTCAGTCTTGGACTTCCCAGTCTCCAGAACGGCGAGAAATAAATCTGTTTTTCATAAATTACCCAGTCTCAGATATTCTGTTACAGCAGCACAAAATAGACTAAGACGTGACTCATGGGCTGTCTGGCAAGGGATGGTATACCAGTGATCCCAAAGCCACGCATCACCATGAGTCTCCAGGTCTAAAGGCTCAGACTAACATGAAGAGGAGTGATTGGAGAGCTTTGGATAGAATTTAAAAGGAAGAGACCCAGGAGCAAACATGAAGTCCACAGTATTATTTAGGCAGAAAAAAAGTGGCATTGATTTGAAGAGATATTATAAGAATGTGTTTTTTATGATGTAGAAATAATATTAGACTATTAAGTATTCTTGACTGAATGGCATGTCTTAATTTAATCAAATGTTGACATTTGAAATAGGCTGAGCCTTATGCACAGGATTTTTTTTTTTTTTTTTTTTGAGGCAGAGTGAAGAGGCGGAGTCTCGCTCTGTTACCAGGCTGGAGTGCAGTGGCGTGGTCTTGGCTTACTGCAACTTCCACCTCCCAGGTTCAAATGGTTCTCCTGCCTCAGCTTCCCGAGTAGCTTGGACTGCAGGTGTGCACCACCATGCTCAGCTAATTTCTGTATTTTTAGTTGAGATGGGGTTTCACCATATTGGCCGGGATGGTCTGGATCTCTTGACCTTGTGATCTGCCTGCCTTGGCTTCCCAAAGTGCTGGGATTACAAGCCTGAGCCACTGCGCCTGGCCTGCACAAGATGGTGTTTACTGAAATTTTGGAAGTTATCATCTAGGACTTTTAGATAAAACCTGTGCACTCATATCTATCTTGTGACAAAATAATTACCCTACATCTGGTTCTAAAATGCATTTGAACTCAAGGGTTGATATTTTTGTGCAGTAGCCCCAAGAAAGACTGAGATATACTGAAATGTTGCCCCAAAAAAGTCAGACTTTTTGGAACCTGTGATAAAGCAGGAATTCTGACTTGGGGAAAATGCATTGTAACAGCTGGAGAGCTACAGTTATCCCTCTTGGCAGTGACACCATTGAGTTAAAGATACTTACAAAAAACTCTACTAAAATCGCTAACAGAGAATTTGCTTGTATTACCCTCTGAGGATGGCCAGATTTCCAATGAATTAGATGGTATTTTTGATGCATAAAGGAGGTTAATGCCACAAACATAAGTAATTGAGAAATACTGCTTAGTAGAATCATCTACATTTTTCAAGCTGGTGACCTGAATCTGGATGAAAGAAAAAGTGATTCACTTGCCAGAGCAGAGCAGGTCCAGAGAGCTCAGACCTGGGATGTCTCTGTGGATTTAGGGCTAGAACAAAGGGAGGGGTGATCCCACCTGAAACAGACGGGAAAGTTGAAGAATCTCAGGTTATGGACTGTCTACCAGCTTGAGATCTGTCTTGGGCCTAGCTCTGCTTGTTTCCTGCGAGAGAGAGAGAGAGAGAGAGAGAGAGAGAGGGAGGGAGGGAGGGAGGGAGGGAGGGAGGAAGGAAGGAAGGAAGGAAGGAAGGAAGGAAGGAAGGAAGGAAGGAAGGGAGAAATTAATCAGCTCCACGTTACAATGAACAGTTGGTAAAATAGGATGTGGAAGGCAGGGTGTGGTGGCTCAAGCCTGTAATCCCAGCACTTTCAGAGGCCGAGGAGGGTGGATCACGAGGTCAAGAGATCGAGACCATCCTGGTCAACATGGTGAAACCCCGTCTCTACTAAAAATACAAAAAATTAGCTGGGCACGGTGGTGCGCGCCTGTAATCCCAGCTACTCAGGAGACTGAGGCAGGAGAATTGCCTGAACCCAGGAGGCGGAGGTTGCGGTGAGCCGAGATCGAGCCATTGCACTCCAGCCTGGGTAACAAGAGTGAAACTTGGTCTCAAAAAAAAAAAAAAAAAAAAAAAATTGAATGCAGAAAAGAAAAAAGAAAAACATTGTGAGAGTTGTGTTTTTCGTGTTGGTAGATGGGAGAGGAAAATACTTTTTAAATCATCTCTGAGATGTGTTTCTTTTTCCTGATGTTTGAAAAATATAATTTCCAAATTAATTGCAATCAATTTGCATGTTTTCACCCTTTAGAAGAATGTTTCCTTGGAACAGCATTTTTTTCTATATTGAATTAATTCATAAGTATGTCCTCTAGTCAGTTATGCAGTCAATTTATCTCCGTTATTAGCTTATTAGGCCTTTGAGGATAGAGACCATATTTTAAATATATATGTGTTGGCCATGACGTTCAAAAAGTGCTGTGAATTTATGAGTGCAATTCAGAATTATTATATTATATTGGACTGGATTTTAACAACTTGATTCTATTAATATAAATGGGCCATGTTTGGGGAAGGCAAAGATAATATTTATGTATCTGTTTTGACTGACATGTAAATCACTGTGGATCATCTGTAATTGAATATGGAACAAGCTCTAGGCATCAATAGTTTTATCTGTAGGTGAAACACCAGTAAATATTTAATAACTAAATCCTCAGATGCTCCACATTTGAGGTCCCAGGGTTAATAAGAATGTCCAAAGGTGCTATTATTATACATACCATTCCATTTATCCAGAGTATTGGAACTGGTGGTTCCAATGAACAACTGCATTTTGCAAGACCGTGCAACTTTTTGTCATGCTTCTACCAACTCTATACTACAAATCATCAAAAGTTCTCTAGGCTGTATGTTAGGATAGGACATTCTAGAGAATCTTTTGCTTGGACCTTGTTGAGTGTTTGTATGTTTCTACAAGCCATGTGCTTCTTCTCTGTCCATTGTATACAGCCTTGTAGGAAGCTAGTGTGTGGTTATCCAATTTTACGAGCCAATGTAAAACACAGCAGAGTTTCATTTGGAAATATTCCCAAGGAACATGCCTCTTTGCACTTGAGAAAATAGGGGAAGAAATTCATTTTAGGGGTCAGCGGGTGATTATATTTTGGCCTGAACTCTAACCTGAAACATATCTTGTATGTGGCAGTTCACCTTAGCCACAGGAGCGATTTCATTTCGGTTATTAACTCCACGTCGTCTTTCACAGTAAGACAGACTGGCTGAGAAAATAATTTTAAAGTGCCCATTCCTCCCCCTGTATATCTTAAAAGAGAAGAAACTAGTGAAAATCTGTGACAGCTCTACTTGGAAGGGGGATCAATAAAGAATACTATGTGTGTACGTGTGTGGGGTGTGTGTGTGTGTGTGTGTGAGAGAGAGAGAGACAGAGATAGACTATATGAAGGATAAGACCATCATTCTACTGCTCTACTATTTTTTCTGTCCTCACCCCTGTGACTCAGCACAATGATGAAAACGTAATACATGTATAGCAAATATTTTTTCATTTATAGAATCAACAGACCCATTGTTTACATACAACTCAGAATTAACAAGATATTCTCATTTTAAATATGACCATCAAATCCCCTTTGCTTTTAGTAACACTAAGATCTTGAATCAACTTATAAAATTGTGGCTTTTTTATGTGGTTTTTTTTTTTTTTTTTTTTTTGAAACGGAGTTTCGCTCTTGTTACCCAGGCTGAAGTGCAATGATGCGATCTCGGCTCAGTGCAACCTCTGCCTCCTCGGTTCAGGCAATTCTCCTGCCTCAGCTTCCTGAGTAGCTGGGATTACAGGCACGCGCCACCATGCCCAGCTAAGTTTTTGTATTTTTAGTAGAGACGGGGTTTCCTCATGTTGACCAGGATGGTCTCGATCTCTTGACCTCGTGATCCACCTGCCTCGGCCTCCCAAAGTGTTGGGATTACAGGCTTTTGAGCCACCACGCCCAGCCTGTTCTTTTAAATGGTTTCATTTTCTTCATCTTATCTTGAGCATTTAGTTCTTCTTGATCTATGGGAGGGATTTTTAAAAAGTTTTTAGGCAGTCTTACAAACGAGAAACATTAAATAGAGTTCATGAGTTGGTCTTATCTCATCTGCTATTTCATCTTAAATGGAATAACAATTAGTCGGAGTCCCATTGAAAATGTAAGGCAGATGTGCTGTGGATAAACTATGGCATAGTATTGTTGCTGGTGTTTCCTACAGCCGATGTAAGGACACAGTGGCCACCACCACTGCAGAGTGCAAAGCCTGCTGTTTGTCACCATCTTCATGGTTCCCTGCTCTGGGTTCATCATTCAGGGAGTGCAATTCAGGGTAGCTCAGCACCCTGAACTCCAGGACAAGCACCTCCAAAATATAGTAGCAGACAAATTGATGACAGTCTTTTTTCCTTTGTGTCATCTTAAAAAAGCATGTTTTCTTCAACTCATTCACTGAAGTTTTATTATCTATTTTTCTATGTAAGTATGATTCAGCTTCTAATTTTTTGCAATTTTAGTGCTCCATTGAAAGTAGTATAAAAACTCAGCTCAACTCACCAATTTTTGGCAGGGCGCGGTGGCTCACGCCTATAATCCCAGCACTTTGGGAAGCCGTAGTGGGTGGATCACAAGGTCAAGAAATCGAGACCATCCTGGTCAACATGGTGAAACCGTCTCTATTAAAAATACAAAAAATTAGCTGGGCATGGTGGTGCGTACCTGTAATCCCAGCTACTCGGGAGGCTGAGGCAGGAGAATTGCCCGAACCCAGGAGGGGCAGTTTGTGGTGAGCCGAGATCGCGCCATTGCACTCCAGCCTGGGTAACAAGAGCGAAACTCTGTCTCAAAAAAAAAAAAAAAAAAAAAAAAACTCACCAATTTTCCACATCACAGTCTACAGACAACTAACATTCACCATGGAAATTCTGTGCACTTTGCAAGATATTACAAAGAACAATTACAGTGCTTACCTGGGTATCACTAGTGACCAAAAAATATACTGGGAACTTCTTACTCTGCAAATAAATTTATGCACAATTGTTTCTTCTAGCTAATTTTACAACTATGGAGAAAACACCTTTAAAATTAGATGATTTTTTTAAAAAATTAGATTATTACAATAATATACTTAAACATATCTTCACTCTTTGCCTGAGTTGAATCATTAGTTTCATCAAACTAATTCTTCACTTGATTTTCAACAGGCGACCTACACCAAAAATAATACCACCAAAGTGTTGTGACGAAGAAAACCGTAAGAACAAGATGGAAAAAGAAAGTGGCAAAGGGACAATGGAAGGGAGAGGAGGAAAAGGAAGGGAGGAGAGAGAGAAATACAGGAAAGTATCTTGAAACAATTTTACATTCATTTCTTTTTTATTTATTTATTTATTTTTGAGACAGTTTCGCTCTTGTTACCCAGGCTGGAGTGCAATGGCGCGATCTCAGCTCACCGCAACCTCTGCCTCCTGGGTTCAGGCAATTCTCCTGCCTCAGACTCCTGAGTAGCTGGGATTACAGGCACGCACCACCATGCCCAGCTAATTTTTTGTATTTTTAGTAGAGACGGGGTTTCACCATGTTGACCAGGATGGTCTCGATCTCTCGACCTCGTGATCCACCCGTCTCGGCCTCCCAAAGTGCTGGGATTACAGGCTTGAGCCACCGCGCCCGGCCAATTTTACATTCATTTCTTTGTCATGTGACACAGTTCCAGAAATAAGGATGTGATCATCCGGATGAGAATGGGCTCATCTCTGAACAATGCCAGGTATCTAGTTGCTGCTCAGTAAGCATTGATCAAATAAACAGCTATGTATCTGGGCAAACCCTCTGTTGACTATAGAGAATTACAGGGGGATCTGTACAAATTCAGTCAGGTTTGAGAAAACGATTTCCATTTTCAGATTCCATTTTCAGAGGTTAGTCAAATATAAATAAGTGGGGTGATACAAGAGCTTAAAATACGAGAAGAGAAAAAAACCTTTATTTTTTAATAGCATACAATATTTTAACACCTCTTACAGGAGGATTTCCGGTTGCTCAGGGAACTAACCCATTTAAATAGGTTGGAGCACAGCAGGAACTCTTGGAGATTATTCTAAAAACAAGAAGAATTAATCTATTTTCCATAAAGACTAAAATATTAGAAACACAAGCAGTTTTTCAGTGTATTTCTTAGAGAGCATGATAAAAACCAGTGAGCCAGCACATGAAGAAACCATAAGAATGAAAAACACATATATTCGAAATGTTAATAGCAATATAAGATGAGAAATAGAATATGGAAAACATTTATCATGGTTTTATTACTGAAAACTGTGGTATTCATTCTTACAGATAGAACCTAGTTTAGGAATATATAAAAATGTGACACTCTGAATTCCTTTTCAGAGACTCCTGTTGCAATAAGCAGAGAAAATCTTAAGTTTCTGAAAAAGTAATATATTGCTAAGGGCCAAAAAGGTTTAATATTGGCAAGTAGGCTGAGAGAAAGTCACTGAAGAACATAATTCTTTGCTATAGTCAACACATTCACTTTTAACAGAGCCTTGGCTTAATCAGCTTTAGACAGGAGATGAAGTGACAAAATTATAAATGGACAAGACCCAAGCAGAGCAAATACTAGTAGCCCCCCTGGGTGCTCAATAGAATGCTCTCATTCAGGAAGTATGAGCTTAAATTTTAGCTACTATATGGTTTAAAATGGAAAAAAATAGCATTATGAAAAAGTTCTGTTTAAACCGAATTAAATGTTGAAAACTAGTAACAATTTTAGCAGAAAAAATAAATACCATCCATTAGGCCAGGACTAATGGTTTACATTATTTCTGGTCCAACAGTTTGAGCTTGATGGAATCATACATAATTTTAATAGTGTAGATCATAAGAGAAAAGTCTGCTGCTATAAAACCACAATATCAATGAACAGACACTAGCACACATCAATAGAATTAAACACACACACACATACACACACACACACACACACACACACACACAAAACGTATTCAGGAAACTGAGAAGCAGCTTATTTCTGAAGAGTGTAGAAGATGATGTTGAGCTGTGCTACATAATATAGATTAAGGTGTAAAGGTGCAGTATAGCAAGAGTATTTAAATCTTAGAGGTACCATTTGTTGACTTGTGACATAATTGTCAACTTTGTCAATTGACTACCACCTTCAGATGAACTCCAGGAAAAGTTTTATTAAACTGGTATCATTGTTTTTTTAGAAATAACTGGGCCGGGCGCGGTGGCTCATGCCTATAATCCCAGCACTTTGGGAGGCCGAGGTGGGTGGATCAAGATCGAGACCATCCTGGTCAACATGGTGAAACTCCATCTCTACTAAAAACACAAAAAATTAGCTGGGCATGGTGACATGCGCCTGTAGTCCCAGCGACTCGGGAGGCTGAGGGAGGAGAATTGCTTGAACCCAGGAGGTGGAGGTTGCAGTGAGCGGAGATCACGCCATTGCACTGCACCCTGGGTAACAAGAGTGAAACTCCATCTCAAAAAAAAAAAGAAATAACTAAGGTTTATATTATTATGATTTACAACCTTTGAGGTAGATTTTTGAACAAGAGTTCATGCTATTGATAGCCCTAAGACACTCTTTAAATTAAATTTACTCCTCTTTAAAAAAGCTAAGGGTACCAAATAGTTGGTTTTTTTTCTTCACATAGTAATGAACAGACGTTTTCCTGTTATTGGTTAACTGGAATTACTTGTAGAAGGATAGGAAAGTTAACCTTTATGCCAGTAATATTATGCATAACCTATTATGCCTACCTCCTTTATTATGAGAACAGCCCACGACAGCTTCGAAAGTGGCCCAACACAAGTTTGTAAACTTTCTTAAAATATTATGAGATTTTTTTGCAATTTTTTAGGCTATCAGCTACCGTTAGTCTTAGTGTATTTTACACGTGGCCCAAAACAATTCTTCTTCTTCCAGTGTGGCCCAGGGGAGCCAAAAGTTTATACACCTGCCTAAGACAAAAGGTATAGTAAAATAAAATTTAAAAATAAGGTTTGTAAGTAGTAACTATAATATTCTAAAACAGAAAGCATTTCTATGAAGCCAAGTGCAATGACAGTAATAAAACACAGAGGCCGGAGTTAACATGCAGACATGAGGATAGAATAGTAAGTTACAAACAGCAGCAGTCAACCCAAAGCTTTCCTCAGTAATGAGCCTACTAATATAAGACAAGGGAGACTTTCAACTCTGCTGAAACCACTTAGTCCAATTAAAAATATGAAAGAGGAATTTATTTTCATAGACAGATTTAGAACATTAACCGTGACTGAGCATTGATCAAATGTTGCTGTAATTTTCATGAATATAGCTCCATATGAGGGTGCTGGTAGGAGCAAGACACATTGGCCTGAGGGGTGAGTTGCTGCCATGCAAACGTGGCTTGCAGGGGAATCAAATGGGATACAAGGCAAACTAACTTTTCAAAGTTAAGAAAGGAGTCTAAAAACGCCAAAAGCAATGGAAACAAAAGCCAGAATAGACAAATAGGATCTAATTAAACTTAAGAGCTTCTGCACAGCAGAAGAAACTATCATTAGAGTGAAGCAGCAACCAACAGGATGGGAAAAAGTTTTGCAATCTACCCATCTGACAAAGGGCTAATATTCAGAATCTACAAAGAACTTAAACAAAGTTACAAGAAAAAAAAACAAACAACCCCATCAAAAAGTGGGCAGAGGATATGAATAGACACTTTTCAAAAGAAGACATCTGTGCAGCCAACATGCATATTTAAAAAAAGCTCATCATCACTGGTCATTAGAGAGATGCAAATCAAAACCACATTGAGAAACCATCTCACGCCAGTTAGAATGGTGATCATTAAAAAATCAGGAGACAACAGATGCTGGAGAGGATGTGGAGAAATAGGAATTCTTTTACATTGTTGATGGGTGTGTAAATTAGTTCAACCATTGTGGAAGACAGTGTAATGTTTCCTCAAGGATCTAGAACTAGAAATGCCATTTTACCCAGCAATGACATTACTGGGTATATACCCAAAGGATTATAAATCATTTTATTATAAAGACACATGCAAATGAATGTTTATTGCAGTACTGTTTACAATGGCAAAGTCTGGGAACCAACCCAAATGCCCATCAATGATAGATTGGATAAAGAAAATGTGGCACATATACACCACAAAATACTAGGCAGCCATAAAAAAAGATGCATTTGGATGAGCGATTTAAGATGGCTGAATAGGACCAGCTCTGCAGTACAGTTCCCAGCGAGAACAATGCAGAGGGTCAGTGATCACTGCATTTCCAAATGAGTTATTATTACTGCCCACAGACCAGGAGATTTCCAAGCTGAAACAGTGGGTCTACACACAAAAACTCACACAAATTTGGGTGGCCATTTCAACTGGTGGAATACCTGGGAGACAGAGCTATCCATTCAGCTGAAAAAAAGGAGGCTCAAAGAGGGAGTCAGGTGACCTGGCTCAGCAGGTCCCACCCCAACAAAGACCAGCAATCTGAAATGCTCTGGATTGAGAGTTTTGCAGCAAGTGCAGCTGGACCTGGGACAGTCCCCCTCTGCAGGGGAAAGGGCATCCGCCATTATTGAGGCAGGTCACCACTACTGAGGCAGTTGGCCATTACTGAGGCAGTCCACCATTATGGAGGCAGTCTGCCATTACAGAGGCAGTCGCCATGACTGAGGCAGATTGCATTACCATGGCAGTTCTAACTATACCTCTGTAAACAAAATAGTAAGGAAGCTCACACAGCAGCTGAGCAGAGCCCACGGAACCTCAGCAACACCTCTGCTGGCAGACTGTGACTAGGCTACCTCCTTGCTGGGCAGGGCATCTCTGAAAAAAGGCAGCAGTATGTCAGGCACTTATAAATAAAGCCCCACCTTCCCAGGAAAGAGCACCTGGGAAAAAAGGTGGTTATGAGTTCTGCTGCAGCAGACTTAAACATACCTGACAGCAGCTCTGAAAGGAACAACAGAGCTCACAGCTCAGCCCTTGAGCTCCTATAAGGGACAGACTGTCTCTCGAGTAGCTCCCTCACCCCTGTATATCCAAAGAGACATCTTATAAAGGAAGGCTCAGGCTAATATCTGGCGGGTATCCTTCTGGGACGAAGATAACAGAAAAAGAAACTGGTAGCAATTCTTACTGTTCTGCAGCCGCTGCAGGTGATCCCCAGGCAAGCAGGGTCTGGAGTGTACCTACAGCAGTCCTAGAGCAGAGGGACCTGACTGTTAGAAGAAAAACTGAAACACAGAAAGAAATAACTTCAAAATCAACAAAAAGGACGTCTTCTCAAGAGACCCCATCTGAAAGTCACCAACCACAAAGACTACAGGTAGATAAATCCACAAAGATTGGAAGAAACCAGTGCAAAAGTGATGAAAACACTCAAAACCAGAATGCATCTCCTCCTCCAGGGAATCACAACTCCTCACCAGCAAGGAAACAAAGCTGGGTGGAGAATGAGTCTGAAGAATTAACAGAAACAGACTTCAGAAGGGGGACAATAACAAACTTCTTTGAGCTAAAAGAACATGTTCTAACCCAATACTAAGAACCTTGAAAAAAGGTTTGACAAAATGCTAACAAGAATAAACAGCTTGGAGAAGAATATAATGATTGATGGAGCTGAAAAACACAGCACGAGAACTTTGTGAAGCATACACAAGTTTCAATAGCCGAATCAACCAAGCAGAAGAAAGGATATCAGAGACTGAAGATCCACTCAATGAAATAAAACAAGAAAGCAAGATTAGAGAGAAAAGAATGAAAAGAAATGAACAAAGCCTCCAAGAAATATGAGATTATGTGAAAAGACCTAATCTACATTTAATAGGTGTACCTGTATGTGATGGAGAGAATGAACCCAAGCTGGAAAACACTCTTCAGGATATTATCTGGCAGAACTTCCCCAACCAGCAAGGCAGGCCAACATTCAAGTCTAGGAAATACAGAGAACACCACAAAGATGTTCCTCAAGAAGAGCAACCCCACGGCACATAATCACCAGATTCACCAGGGTTAAAATGAAGGAAAAAGTGCTAAGGGCAGCCAGAGAGAAAGGTCAGGTTACTCACAAAGGGAAGCCTGTCAGACTTACAGCAAATCTCTCAGCAGAAATCTTACAAGCCAGAAGAGAGTGGAGGCCAATATTCAACATCCTTAAAGAAAAGAACTTACAACCCAGAATTTCATATCCAGCCAAACTAAGCTCCATAAGTGAAGGAGAAGTAAAATCCTTTATAAATAAGCAATTACTGAGAGATTTTGTCACCACAGAGCCTTCCATACAAGAGCTCCTGAAAGAAGCCCTAAACATAGAAAGAAACAACCATTACCAGCCACTCCAAAAAAGATACCAAATGGTGAAGACCAATGATGCAATGAAGAAACTGCATCAACTAACGGGCAAAACAGCCAGCTAGCGTCACAATGACAGGATCAGATTCACACATAACAATATTAACATTAAATGTAAATGGGCTAAATGCCACAATCAAAAGACACAGACTGGCAAATTGGATAAAAAGTCAAAACCCATCGGTGTGCTGTATCCAGGAAATCGATCTCAAATGTAAGGTCACATATAGGTTAAAAATAAAGGGATGCAGGAAGGTTTACCAAGCAAATGCAGAGCAAAAAGAAAAAAGCAAAAAGCAAAAAACCAGGAGTTGCAATCCTAGTCTCTGATAAAATAGACTTTAAACCAACGAAGATCAAAAGAGACAAAGAAGGTCATTACATAATGGTAAAAGGATCCATGCAACAAGAATAATAATCCTAACTACATATGCACCCAATACAGGAGCACACAAATACATAAAGTAAGTATTTAATGACCTACAAAGAGACTTAGACTCTCACACAATTATAGCAGGAGACTTTAGCACTCCACTGTCAATATTAGATCAACGAGACAGAAAATTAACAGGGATATCCAGAACTTGAACTCAGATCTGGACCAAGCAAACCCAATAAACATCTACAGAACTCTCCACCCCAAATCCACAGAATATACATTCTTCTTACCACCACATCAAACCTACTCTAAAATTGACCACATAATTGGAAGTAAATCACTCCTGGGCAAATTGGAAAGAACAGAAATCACAACAAACAGTCTCTCAGACCACAGTGCAATCAAATTAGAACTCAGGATTAAGAAACTAACTCAGAACTGCACAACTCCGTGGAAACTGAAAAACTGGCTCTTAAATGTTGACTGAATAAACAATGAAATGATGGCAGAAATAAAGCTGTTCTTCGAAACCAAAAAGAATGAAGACAAAACATACCAGAATCTCTGGGACACATTTAAAGCAGGGTCTAGAGGAAAATTTATAGCAATAAATGTCCACATGAGAAGCAAGGAAAGATCTAAAATCAACACCCTATTGTCAAAATTGAAAGAGCTAGAGGAGCAAGATCAGAAAAACTCAAAAGCTCGCAGAGGACAAGAAATAGCTAAGAACAGAGCAGAACTGAAGGAGACAGAGGCACAAAAACCCTGCAGAAAATCAGTAAATCCAGGAGTGGGTTTTTCAAAAAGATCAACAAAATAGACAGACTTCTAGCCATATTAATAAAAAAGAAAAGAGAGAAGAATTGAATAGATGCAATAAAAAACAATAAATAAGATATCGCCACCAATTCCACAGAAATACAATCTACCATCAGAGATTACTACAAATAACGATATGCACACAAACCAGTAAACTTGGAAGAAATGACTAAATTCCTGGACACTTGCACCCTCCTGAGCCTAAACCTGGAAGCAGCTGAAACACTGAATAGACCAATAGCAGGGGCTGAAGTTGAGGCAGGAATTAATAGCCTACCTCCCAAAGAAAGCCAGGGTCCAGATGGGTTCAGAGCCGAATTCTTCCAGACATACAAAGAGAAGCTGAAACTTTTCCAAACAATCCAAAGACACTGAATCCTTCACAAATCATTTTATGAGACCAACATCATCCTGATACAAAAATCCAGCAGAGACCCAACAAGGAAAGAAAACTTCAGGCCAATAACCATGATAAACATAGTTGTAAAAATCTTCAATTAAATACTGGCAAACCAATTGCAACACCACATTAAAAAGCTTATCCATCATGATCAAGTAGGCATCATCCTGGGGATGCAAGGCTTGTTCAACATACCCAAGTCTATAAACGTAATTCACCACATAAGCAGAACCAAAGACACAAACCACATGATTATCTCAATAGATACAGAGAAGGCCTTTGACAAAATTCAACAGCCCTTTTGCTAAAATCTCTACATACCTCAAAACAATAAAAGCTATTTATGACAAACCCACAGCCAATATCATACTGAATGGGAAAAAACTGGAAGCATTCCCTTTGAAACCTGACACTAGACAATGATGCCCTCTCTCACCACTCCTATTCAATATAGTATTGGAAGTTTTAGCCAGAGCAATCAGGCTTTTATATGGCTATTCTAAGCTGGGTTGGGCCTGGTTAGGAGGTTCCATGTGGTGGCGTTCTGTGGTGCTGTTCACCCGCAATGTTATTTGGAGTCTGGGGATGTTTGGCCTTTAAAAATCAAACTGCCATGGAGACTACTTTACTTAAAATTTTTATTAACAGCCTTCACTGGATTACCTGTTGGTGCTAATGAAGTTCCGCCATCTGAACCTGTTTCTAGAGGGGTGAGTGTGTATTGCTATCTCATAGCTAGAATTCCAGTGTAAAAGCTATTGGATCTTTATGTGTGTGTATACATGTCTAGATGTGTTTATGTATATGTGCATTTATTAAGTCTTATGTTCTGTTTACCAAATTGGCTTAGAAATAAAAGATAGATAAAATAAGCCCAAAGTATTTTTCAAGTTCACATGACTTAAGTAAGTCTTTACCAAACAAGCTGGCTTTAAAATTATTGATGAAATAAAAATAGGTATGACTTCAGAATTGTTGGCATATGTTTTTCTCTGGGTTTTATATTAGTCTCTTAGATATTTTGAGACATCAGGGTTTGCAAAGGAGGTTATGAAACTTAAGAGTTTCCCACAACAAAATGACCTTGGTTCGTGTGCCTTCTTTGACAGATGACCTTGGTTCGTGTGCCTTCTTTGACAGATGACCTTGGTTCGTGTGCCTTCTTTGACAGATGACCTTGGTCCGTGTGCCTTCTTTGACAGATGACCTTGGTCCGTGTGCCTTCTTTGACAGATGACCTTGGTTCGTGTGCCTTCTTTGACAGATGACCTTGGTTCGTGTGCCTTCTTTGACAGATGACCTTGGTTCGTGTGCCTTCTTTGACAGCTGAGAATGATTTAATATTGTTAGCTGAATATTATGAGTTACTGGCAAAATTACCCATAATTTAACTTTGAGGCTCTTACTTAAATGAGCACCTGCTGTTCACTGACTATTAAAAAATGGTAAACAAGGAAACAACTTTAAGTGATGATGTCTAAAATTTAGTCTTCAGAAGTAATCTAGATAGACTGTTAAAAATAAAACAATTGAGGACATCTAAATGGGAAGCATGTTTTAGGTAAACTTTGGTGTTATTTAAATCTTTATTTGTATCATTTCCAATTAGAAAGCAATATGATATTGGAAAATATGTTTCTAAAACTTGTAAAATTTTTCTCATCTTTAAAATACTAATATCTGATTTTTTGCCTCCTAGGGTTTTACCTAAAATTTAAAGTTACTAAGGATAAAAAGTAAAGTTATATATAATTCTGTATGTAATATTTGTTATTAGTAAAACAAATAATTTGTTAATTCAGAAGTTATCTAAAAATTAATTCAAATTATGGACATGAAAAAGATTATTCAAAAAACAAGGTAGTAAGAACCCGTAAGTATGGAAGAGAGATGTGAAGAAAGTTATGTACATGAAGGCATAATTTGGTAAGGAAGGTTTATAAAGAAAAGAGAATTACTTGGTATGAGAAAGAATCTCGTAAGGTGAATTTTTGTCCTAGAATAGAAATACTAATTAAGGGGAAAAAGAAGAAAATTTAGAACCATGAACAAAGTTCAAACATGTCATAGATTGTCTGTGTAAGTCATACATTTTTTTTTCTGTTTCTCTGTATTGTCTATCTTTGTACACATACATAGAAAATATAAACTTGAAAAAGTTTAGACAATATCCTTTAAAACCTGATATAAAATTGGGGAAATTTGGGTGATAAAAAGTGCTCACAGTTAAAGCTCTCAGATTTGATGAAGATAAAATTAATATTATGAAGAAACGCATTTGAAGTTTGACAGTTCTTTCTTAATCTACTTAGGCATGAAGCCAGATTTAACATGAAGCTGAATTACACATGAATGTTTGCATTGCTTTGTTTCACACTGAATTTGCTCTTCTGCATAGACAGTACTGGCACTAAAGCACTTACTGGTCATTTGCCTGCAGTGAATTTCTTAATTGCACAAAATATATAGTGATATTGGTGAACATAAAGTCATTAATTTATGTACCAGGAGCAAAATATCTGTCATGTGCCTTCCTCTATTCTCTAGGTAACTCTTTAGCTTCCAAGGTAAACTGAGGAGGAGAAACATTTGTCATTGTTTTTCAGTTTATTTGTTTTTGCTTCTAATTTTTGTTGATTTGCTCTTTGCTCTCCTTTAGTTTTTACCTATATATAATATGTAAGACCATTGATTTTTTTTTTTTTGAGACGGAGTTTCACTCTTGTTACCCAGGCTGGAGTGCATTGGCATGATCTCAGCTCACCGCAACCTCCCTCTCCTGGGTTCAAGCAATTCTCCTGCCTCAGCCTCCTGAGTAGCTGGGATTATAGGCATGCGCCACCATGCCCAGCTAATTTTTGTATTTTTAGTAGAGACAGGGTTTCACCATGTTGGCCAGGATGGTCTCGATCTCTTGACCTCGTGATCCACCCGCCTCGGCCTCCCAAAGTTCTGGGATTACAGGCTTGAGCCACTGCGCCCAGCCTGAATTTTTTTTTTTTTTAGTTTCTAATGGAAGGCTTTTATTTAGTTCTATGAATAGTCATTTTGTTTCCTATGCATTTCTAATAATTCATCATTTCTTCTATTTATCTAGAATTCCTAAGGTACATTTGTCAAGCCTGCAAAAATTGAGAGAACATACCAGATGTTTAAAATTTGTTTGATTTTTTCCTAGCTCTGATGATCTATAGAGCTACAAGAGCTTTAAGGTTTCTGGCAAAAAATAAAAGACTTATTTTTACAGGTTCAGAACAGAAATAGTACATTATGTATTTTGTTATTTGGAAAAGTAGATAAGAATAGAAATATTAAAATGGTAATTTATTTCTAAAGTAATTTAATTCAGTCAATGATTTAAGGTGGTTTCAGATCTTTTTCTTTAATGAGGATAAAAACTATGTTAAGGGTACAAAGTTTAGTGAGTCAGGAAAGATTGGCCTTGTTCTTTAGGAAATTACATTGATTGAAATTTCTCTCAAATTATTTTAGTTTAACTGACCATTATTAAAATTAAGTGACATTCATGTGGATTAAGTAGTAATAAAAAAGTGAGACTTTCTAGCAATTTTTTATCTCAAGCCATTTATTAATGATAGATTTTCAAAACAGATATCTGTGTTTACCGTTTTCTTAGTGATGGAGGGAAAAGTTGTTTTTCTTTGGTAAGTTTGGCATAGGACCTATCACATTTTTTATGCTTTGGTCACACTTCTGTCACCAGAATACTAGCAATCAGAAAAATTCAATGTGTAACCTAAGCATTTTAATACAGTGGTTTGAAGTGCTGCAGGCAGCAACTCCTAAATACCAAATCACATTGTTTTACTACGTAGCATGTCAGAATGATAGGACTTCCTGTAATAGAAATATCCTATTAACTTATCTTTGTGCCTTCAGTTACTGGCATTTGACTCTTGGGTCTGAAAAAGCCACCAACACCTGCTAAATCTTGGGCATCGATATCAGCAAAAGCCTTTTCTTCAGACCCAGAGAAGGTGACAATCCAAATGAACTGTGTTTGTGAGACACAATGCTCACAGTGTGAGAAACTGAAACTGTTAAATCCTTCTAGGCCCAGGGACTGTTGCAGAGGAAGTGGGTGCATGAGATTGTAAGCACTGATTTTGAGGGATAAGATTAGTTCAGAGTTTTTCTATAAATGAAACATTAATATCCAAATCACACTGTTGCAAGGCCAACATCTCAGCTCATGTGTTGGAATAACAGGATTTTCTTGAACCATTGATCTGCTCTGTAACAGAAAATTGGAAAAGGTTATAAAAAAGTTTATGGAAATCTTACCTTATGGTCAAACTGATGAAAATTAAATAATTTACTAGTAAGTTTCTATTAAAATTAGATTACTTATAAGTTTTTTAAAAAATACACAGTAATCTATCTCTCTCTAAATAGAGGCATAGATATAGCTATAAATATAGCTAAATCATAATATATAGACAAGATGCTAATACACAAATATGATGCACATGGGTAAATATATACACATCACTTACATGAACATATTAATATTTAAGTGTAGGGGTATATACTTGCAATCTGTTATTTGTATAAGCCATTTTTAATTTGATTTTGCTAAAATTGAAGCACCCACTACAAATGACCTCTCTCAGCTCAGAGTAGTTCCCAACTTCCTCCAATTCTGGAAGCTCTAGCACAGGATTCCCCTGTCATGATATATTCCATAGCCCATTTTCCTTTACTCTGCCTGGAATCGTACAGGCTTTCAAAAATATCGATTTCAAAATTAAAACTGTAACATCAGTAACCATGTGCAATCAGTGGAAGATTTTAAACAATATGCGTGCTTCGAATGAGAGGGATTGCGGCACACACTGGGCGTGTTTCAGGTCTTCCTAGGCAGTCTTCTCTCCTGAGACCTGCCAACCAGACGCTCTGCTCAGGGAGATGCACAGCTTTCCACATCTGGGAACCCATGTGCATATTTGTGTATTAGCATCTTATGTATATATTATGATTTAGCTATATTTATAGCTATATCTATGCCTCTATTTAGATATTGCTCCAAGGTTGGTCAGAGTTGATTGGTCAAAAACAAAATACATAACATTTCTGCCAGTGAATATAAATGAAGGGATGAAGAGCTGTACTTAGTGTTTACTTGGTTCTTAACTCTTAAAATCGTGTACTTTTGAAATGCATGTGTTGATACTCACACTGAGTTTGGAGCCAAGAATCTTCACATGGTTGTTAAAAAGATCACCAGTGAATGCAACATTTAGACACTGAGATTCTGAGAGCTACTACTAACGGAAATTTAAAATGAAGAAACATAAGATCTGTTCATTTATTTACACATTCATTCATTCATTGGTGTATTAAACAATATTAATAACATGATCATTATGTGTCAGTCTCTTCTGGTTGCTCAAGATGTATCAATAACCATGCCAAACAGAAGCTCCCTACCTCTGTATGAGTTACGTTTTAGTGGAAGCAGAATAACACAGATACTAAACAAGGTAAATGAGGGTGCGGGATTCGGAGTGCAGGCTGACACAGGTGATGATGTTTAGCTGATCACAGCAGCCTTGTTAGAAAGCATCATGGATCCACGACATGCAGAAAGTGGGGTGACCTTTACCTAGTGCCCTTTCTGTTTATAAAACATGGACTGTTATGGTCCCATTTCACAAGTGAAGAATCAAGGGAACTTCCCACATTTACTTCATTGCTTTGTTTTACTTTCTAAAATCTTACCGGGGATTCACTCTAGTGAGTTCTGAGGCCCAGGATTTTCCGTTGCTTTTGGTAATTGCTGTTTAGTGTTACAATTTTCCCAAGGAGAGGGGCTGTAACTCCCTTTCGGCCTCAGGATCTCTGTGACCTGCTCTTTGGTCTGTTTCATCCTTCTTTAACAAATGTTTTAAACATTTACTTATTAGAGTAAATACGAAAATGCAGTTCTAGTTTTCCAAGAAACTTGAATTTATATCTACAACCTTAAGTGTTTCTGATTGCCACATGTTACCATGGTTACAAGAAATTATATTGGTTTGTTTCGTAGGAACATGGAAATTATTGCTTTTTAATTTTTTTTATTCTCGATAGGTTAAAATGCATTATCTCATTTGAAAAGAAAGTAAATATTCTTAAAATGCAAATTATTTCCTTAATTGTCTCATTTCCTATAGTCTCATTATTTCCTATAGTTGTCTCATTCTAGGTTTTATGGAATATTTCTCCATCCAGTAAAAAACAAACAAGTTTAAATTGGATGTGCTTCCTCTCAAAAAAATCATAAATCAGGTATCTATTTGAATAAAGCTATGCCAGACTGTTTAAGACACATGTGTCCCAAATCAGAAATTTCTTGTTCCAATATCATTCATCAAATATATGAAAAGTAGATGCAAGCATAAATTATTTTCACCTGAGTGGGGCCTCAAGGACTTCAATCCATAGTCTCCACGTGGGCAAATTGACTGACTATTTCTGAATGTCCCATGTTGTACCAGGCACTGGCTCCTGTGGCAGCCCATTCACGTCAGCCAGGAAGTATCTTACACTTAAGACATTATTGCATGTTTCGAGAACATGTTTTTCTGCCCTTGCTTTGCAACAGTCCAAAGAATGGAGAGGGGTTTGTAACCTCACTACTCTTGATGGCTGATAAACTTTTCTTTCCAAAAGTTGAGCCTTTACAACAAGGTAAAAGAATGTTCACTGGTGAGCAGAGCTGGCTGGGCACTTTCCTAGGTCATCCAGGGCAGTTTGGAGCATTGAGAAGGCTGGGACGACAGTCAACTCACTGGTAAGTGGTGCTTCTTCCTGTGCTGGATAAAATTAAAGGCAGCATTGTTCAGTATCAAGATGGCCCATTGACATTGCCAACATTCTTTGACTTTGTCTGAGAAGGAAACCATCCCAGTCCTATTGCTGGGATCACAGTCCTTCAGGCAATTTGTCTGATACAGCTGTGTGTGGGGAAAGAACACTCATCTCTCCTGAACTAGGAGTTCTAATGCATGAAGAACCCTAATTCTAACTTGCCTTAAAATTCAATATCATACCAGTATCTACTTATTATTCCACAATGACTCTTTTATATCCTACTGCATCGATGTCTGGAAGGAATGTTCCAATTTCGGTCAACTCCTTGGAAGACTCTGGGATATGTTGCTAGTTGTCTGGCAGACAATCCCCCGAAAATCCAAATTTACAATGAATGTTTTTTGTAACTATGGGTATGAGGTGTAAGAGACTATCATTTACTCTGCAACATCTGTTGCATGCCAGGCATCATGCAGTATACAAACACACACACAGGTGTACACACACACACTCGACACTTCTGTGGGGGCGCGATAAATTCCCTCTCTCTCTCTCTCTTTCTCTCTCTATATATATATACATACATATATATATGTGTATGTCACAAACCATCTCACGTAATACTTATTAATACAATAGTGTGGTATCAATGTTATATGTAATTTATAGATGAGGAAACATCCTCAGAGTGTGAATAGCTACCCTAATTTCACTTCTTTGGTAATAAGTAGACTCAATATTTGAACCCATGCCTGATATCAAAGATAATAATATGATAACAGTCGTAATGGCTAACATTTATTGTTTACTGTCTATGCTGGGCAGAGTGTTTTATCAGCATTATTTTCACTTAAAAATAAAAATAGCCACAGAGGAAGCTTTGCTATTATACTATTGCCATCATTTGATAGATGAAGAAAGAGCCCAAGAAACAAAAAGTCCTAAGAAAGAGAAGGCGGAGGCCAGCTGGGAACCCCCTGTTATTAGTTCTTCCTTATTATATAGGACTCCCCCCTACACAATACTCTGCTTCCATATTCTTAAACTGAATCTGTGCTGATTTATTTCTAATCATGTGGATTTGAGGGAAACACTTGTCAGCATTCCTTGAAACAGTCACATTCTTTCCCCAAATATTTGAAGAAAATAATCCATAAATAATTAGTGACTAAGATTTGTGATGGTACATTTAGAGGGAAATAAATATTTTCTTCTTCTGTGTATGTAATATTGTAATGAAAAATAAAAATGACAAAGCAGATATTAAAAATAAAGATCTATACATTTTTAATGATTTGCTATTGATAGAAATTTGTTAATATAGGCTGTATAAATTGACATTATTTTGCTCCTAAACTTATATTTTGTAAATGCCCCTACCACATTTGAGCTTCTGGTCACATTATTTCAAAGTGGAATAATAGACCTTCTATGGCATCTGCTGCTTGGCATGACAAAAACAGCCTACCTTGTCTAGGCACCTGGCACTCCAATGCAGAGGGGTCTCCTTTTTCACAGAGGTACACCTGTCACTGTGTGTGGGAGTTCCCCAGAAATAAATCACCACTTGCAATTCAACCTCACAATCAGCTGTTATTATGAGTTGCACAAAATGTGAAAGAATCTATATATATGGATCAATTTATAGGAGAACAGTTTACAGAAATTAGGACTCCAGTAAAGGGAATATTTACCTCCTGCTGGTCAGGCTTAATTAATTGAAGTTTATAGTCCCTTTTCATTCATTGTTGCCCAACAAGATCAGATGTTGCGAGATCTCCAGTTTCAACAAAGCAGATCTGGGATGTTTGTTTTTCTTGTTTCTGCTGTTCTTGAGGCTAAGTATTATCCTTAGCAGTTATGAAAAACAAGGATATCTTTTCACTGCATCAGCAACTTTGGTTCATTCTGAAATCCTATGACAGTGGCAACAGTTCTTTGGGGAGGAAATCCAGCTTAGATATTCTAACATTGAAACAAGTTCATAGATATTCCCCATTGTGAATGTTTTTTCTATTACTATTTTTTCTGTTACAAATCACAGTTACAGTGTTGCATAGATGCCAGCCTTGTCTTAGGCTTGAGAGGTAAGAATTAGCTTCACTAAGGACTGAGACACATGTTTTCTAATTCAAGTGTAGCTCTAGAATTATGGCACATAAAGGAGACCCTTACAGAAAACATGATTGTTTTCTAGGCTGAGCAATCAAAACCTTCTTAGGCCCATGATTTAGCATAAAACTGAAAGTAGCTATAACCCCTCAGTGGGTTCAGCTTGCCATCTGCCTAGACAGAGCCAATTTATCAAGACAGAGGAATTGCAATAGAGAAAGAGTAATTCATACAGAGCCAGCTGTGTGGGCGACTAGAGTTTTATTATTACTCAAATCAGTCTCCTGGAGCATTCAGGGATAAGAGTATTTAAGGATAATTTGGTGGGTGGGAAATGTTCCAGTGAGTAGAGAGTGCTGATTGGTTGGGTTAGAGATGAAATCGTAGGGAATTCAAGCTGTCTTCTTGCACTGATTCAGTTGTTGTGTGGGGACCACAAGATGAGATGAGCCAGTTTATCAATCTGGGTAATGCCAGCTGATCCATCAAGTGCAGAGTCTGCAAAATATCACAAGCACTGATCTTTAGAGCAGTGTAAGGTCAGAATCTTGTAGCCTCCAGCTGCATTGCTCCTAAATCATAATTTCCAATATTGTGGCTACTTTGTTAGTCTAGTCCCCAGGCAAGAAGGGGATTTCCCTTGGGGAAGGCCTGTTATTAATATATTCTTTGTTTTAAACTAAACTAAGTGCCTCCCAAAGTTAGTTCAGCATACACCCAGGCTGAACAAGGACAGCTTGCAGGTTAGAAGCAAGATGGAGTCAGTTAGGCAAGATCTCTTTCACTCTCTCAATTACACTTTTGCACTGGTAGTTTCATAGCTGTACATTAAAAATTAAAAATAGGTTCGTTATTGCTTGCAGAATAACAAAACATGACTCATAAGATGAGGCAAAAGAAAGCCAGAGGATTCAGGTGCATGATGACAATGGTGAGGGTTATTCTTTCCGAGGTTCCTTTGCATAACTCCAAAGTCACAAGACTAGGGAAATAATGGATCTCATTTGCACCTGAGATAGTGTATGCCTTTGAAACCAGACCTAGTCTTCATTTTTCTCTTTTTAATTTATATTCTTTAAAATGCTTAAAATGACAAAATCATTTTTAAAATATTAATTTTATGAACCATTAGAAAAGTTTCCAAACAGACACAAAATTATAGACACAAATTTTATGTATATACATTTATATACACACACACAATTTTGTGGCATATTCCTTTCTTTTTCCCACCCCTTATCAGCAAAATAGAAACAAATCACAGGAATGAAGATCTTGAGATGTCAGTTTAATTTATACTTCCTCTATTTGGGGCAGCTATGGAGGATAAAGCTTTCTCAGTAAATTAAAAATGAGTAGTTTGGAAAAGCTCGGTGGATATGAAAATGTGTATTAGATTGTAAAGAACGACAGCTGGATTCATTCAGTGATGACATGTTCATGCCAACATGAGGATCATTATATCAAAGGTAGGTGGTTTTGGCTGAGTTGGGGAACAGTCACATTTTTAGGGTTCAGTCATTGTTTCTGATGTCAGAGCTGTGTATTTAAAAAGAACATTCCAGAGGACTAAGAGGCCATGACAAATGTGTATTTTAAATTCTGAATTCAAAATATTCATGTTGAGTATTCCAAGCCACTATAATATTTAAAATCGTAATAATGAGTGATGTTTCTGTTTTTTGTTTGTTTGTTTGTTTTTTGATAAAAGCAGGGTTACACCATTTTGGTCAGGCTGATCTTGAACTCCCGACCTCAGGTGATCCACCTGCCTTGGCTTCCAAAGTGCTTGGATTACAGGTGTGAGCCATCACGCCCAGCCCTAATGTTTCTGTTTTGCAACTGTAGGAACTCCATCCTTTGTGACTTGAAGGGTTCCCGTTAACTGCACAAGAACATAACCAAAGAAATTTGACAAATGTTTGTTGTCGGAGCTGACTGGTAAGGTGTGATAGATTGAAGGCGAGAATTATGAGTAATAGAAAATCTTAGTGAATATCTTTCTCTTCCTTAACCTTATCTTAGGTGTTTTAAATCCAAACTTGTAATATTTGAATCACAAATAAGAACAAATGTTATTCCAAGAAAAAAAAACACCATCAAAAATCAGACAAAGGATGTGAACAGACCATTCTCAAAAGAAGACATTTACATGGTCAAGAAACATGTGAAAAAAAGCTTAACATCACTGATCATCAGAGAAATGCAAATCAAAACCACAACGAGACACCATCTCATGCCAGTCAGATGGTGATCATTAAAAAGTCAAGAAACAACAGATGCTGATGAGGCTGTGGAGAAACAGAATGCATTTACACTGTTGGTAGGAATGTAAATTAGTTCAACCATTGTGTAAATCAGTGTGGTGATTCCTCAGGGATCTAGAACCAGAAATAGCATCTGACACAGCAATCCCATTACTGGGTATATATCCAAAGGAATGTAAGTCATTCTACTATAAAGACACACGCACACGTATGTTAATTGCAGCACTGTTTTCAAGAGCAAAGACATGGAGCCAACCCAAATGCCTATCTACGACAGACTGGATAAAGAAAATGTGGTACATATACACCATGGAATACTATGCAGCCATAAAAAGGAATGAGATCATGTCCTGTGGAAGGACATAAATGAAGCTGTAAGCCATCATCCTCGGAAAACTAGCACAGGAACAGAAAACCAAACACCACATGTTCTCACTCATAAGTGGGAGTTGAACAGTGAGAACACATGGACACAAGAGTTGGGAACGACACACACCATGGCCAGTTGGGGGATAAGGAGTGAGGGGAGAGAACCTAGAGGACAGGTCAACAGGTGCAGCAAACCAGCATGGCACACGTATTCCTATGTAACAAAGCTGCATATTCTGCACATGTATCCTGTTTTTATTTTAGAAGAATCAATTAAGAAAAACAAAAATTAAAAAAAAAAGTAACTGTTATTTTCCTCACTTGGGGATTTATTCCTAGACTCCGGGTCTGAAATAATACTCCGTCATTTGAGATGGAGGAGGATTATTTCATTTATTTTCAGCATTAATAACTCAGAGCTAAAACATACATATTTATCAAATTAAATGGAAGTAATAACTCAGAGCTAAGCATTCATATTTATAAAATTAAATGCAAATTTGCACCTAAAAATGTATTGTTTTGCCTAAACAAAAGTTTCTCTGGCATAACAAGTTTACAGGGCAATACTGGAAATCGAGAAGCAGGCCACACATTTAATATGTGGCTCACGCCTATAATCCTAGCATTTGGGAGCCCAAAGGAGATGGATCATGAAGTCAGGCGTTCAAGACCAGCCTGGCCAATAGTGAAAACCCATCACTACTAAAAATACAAAAAAATCAGTAGAGTGTGGTGCCAGGCACCTGTAATCCCAGCTACTCAGGAGGCTGAGGCGGGAGAATCGCTTAAACCTGGGAGGCAGAGGTTGCGGGAGCCAAGATTGCAGCACTACACTCCAGCCCAGGAGACAGTGTGAGACTCTGTCTCAAAAAAAAAAAAAAAAAGAAAAGAAAAGAAGAAAAAAACGCCATCTAAGGAAGGTTTATGCATGCTGGGACGTGACATGAGATTGGACTGCCAGTTCCATCAATCTAAAACAGCTGCTGATAATTAAGAGCTGTACAAGGTGTTCAAAGAAATGGTTTCCAAAAACATGGGCACCAGGATGAGGATGGAGCAGTGAATCCTTCCAGGGTCATACTTCCTTCTGTATTGCAGATGCTTCTAGAGTTACGGAAAACAGAAGACTACCCTGGCTAATGAACATGGGATGAATTCTTAGATATCAGAAATGTGGCTCAATGAGAAGGCAAGGAACCAAGCTTTACAAAATAATAAAGAGCAGGGGAGCTCCTGGGGCTTTGCAGCAATTGCTGTTTAAATTTCAGGTGTCCCCAGTGGAGTGCATGGTATGAAACCATTTTCTTGTTCTTGGATCACTTACTCATGACTGGAAACCTGAGAGAAGCATAAAGTGAGGCGTCACCACTTAGGTAAAGGAGTATGGGGCACCTGGGTTTACGAACCTACCTGGCCAGCCCCTAAAAATCTGGAACGGGATTGAGCATAGTCATCAAAGGTGGAATGGATTTGCTGCAGCAGGACACGGGACTCTCCTCTGCCCCACCCTCAGTGAGCCAGCCTGTTCCTGCAGTCCTCATGCTCATGCTGCCTGTTGCCCTCAGCACACCACATCGTGACACCAGTTGCATTTCAACTGCAGAATAAATGTGTCCTTCTCCATTTGGAGCTTTTCTCTTCCTCTTCCTCCTCCTCTAAAATCAAAGGCTTTTATTGATTTCAGACCTTTAAACAAACTTATCAATAATCAATTTTAATATCCACTTGGGGCTTTGTTTATTTTTAGAACTAAAAAAAGGAAAACAAACAAAACCACATAAAATATCATGTTCTTTATATCTTTATTTTGTTCACTGCAATATAGAATAGAAATATGTTATTTGTTGAACAAATAAATCAATACTTTTCTTTATATATGGTTTCCATTTTTCCTAACTTGCTCATCCAAATAATTCCCACTCACCCTTTAAGGTTCGAGGACTGTGTAACCATAATTCGGACAAACAAAGTTAGGATTTGGCTCAGATGTCATTTGACTGTGACCTCTCAAGCTAGCTCAGTGCCCTTCTTGCTCTGTAGTACCGAGATCTTTTCTACACAATAATTACAACATGATATTGAAAATTTGTTTGCAGGTCTTTTGGGTCTATGAGCTATAAACATTTTCAAGACAAAATGTATGTATTTTTGTCTTCCATGACTAGTTCCAGAACTAGTCACATAAGGTAGTTGTACTTCCATAAGGCAGATTGCCAAGGTTCACATCTAAATTTGGGCTTCTGTCACTTTCAGACTCACTGTCTGAGCCAGAGATTGTCCACAACTGTGAGGCTGGCAGGGTAGCACTAAGTATTGAGGTGCTCCATATTTCTATTAGGAAGGCCAACATTTAAAAAAAACACTTCTGAGATGCAGGTGGTCTGAGGTTGGTAGCTGCAGGAGGGGCACACGCAGGCGGTCAGGAAATAGGGAACTGGTTTGCAGGAGAGGAGATACAAGCCTCAGAAAGTGTGGGGGTGTGGTTGGAGAGAGGCAGTGAGGTGTTCCACAGGCCAGGGCCAGGACTGTGAGCTCACCAATAAAACATGAGTTCCGGGTGCAAAACTGGAACACAGTACCCAGCTCTGGGAGATCCCCAAACGTAAGTGTCAAGCCAGGCATCAGCAGCTATGCGTAGCGAAGCAGAAGCACACAAGAATGGGAACAGCAACATCCTGTGTCTTACAGTGTTCTCTCAACGAACAATGCTTAGCAGAATGTTTTCCACGAAGGAAAAATGCAAGGCATAAGGCTCTGTTGCGTAGCAGGAGACGAAAGGCGGATTTGGAGATAAGTCACCATAAACTGATGATTACAACAGTTCAGTCAATTTCTATACACACCTTTCTGCACATATTTAAACTCCTGTGCAACTCAGTATTATCAGCCGAGAAGACACAGCTGTCCTTTTTATAAAGTGAAGTTTCAGTTTTCCCGGAGCACAGTCTCAAGATTTCTTTTTTTTTTTTGAGACCGAGTTTCGCTCTTGTTACCCAGGCTGGAGTGCAATGGCGCGATCTCGGCTCACCGCAACCTCTGCCTCCTGGGTTCAGGCAATTCTCCTGCCTCAGCCTCCCAAGTAGCTGGGATTACAGGCGCGCGCCACCATGCCCAGCTCATTTTTTGTATTTTTAGTAGAGACGGGATTTCACCGTGTTGACCAAGATGGTCTCAACCTCTTGACCTCGTGATCCACCCGCCTCGGCCTCCCAAAGTGCTGGGATTACAGGTGTGAGCCACCGCGCCTGGCCCAAGATTCCTTATATCAATCTGGCCGTATTAAATACTCTTAAAATTTAGTTGCAGTCTCAAAGAAGATTCTATTACTTAAAGACAAGGTTGTAAAGTTATACTTGAAATAGAATAAAAATGAGAGAAGAAGAGGAAAATGAACTAGCTTGCATAAATGAGCAAACACATAAAAAATAAAGGAAACCATGCAAAGCTGTAAGAGCCCTCATATCTGAAATCATTTGAACAGCTGTAGTTAATATCTGTGGCTTCACATTCAGTCACCAGAACCTCTGCTGGTCTTGTTTCTTTTTTCCTTTTTTTTTTTTTTTTTTGAGTAAGGGTCTTGATCTAGAGTCCAACCGTGCAGTTCACTGCAACCTCCACCTTCCAGGTTCTAGTGATTCTCCCTGTCTCAGCGTCCCAAGTAGCTGAGATTACAGAAACCCACCACCACACACAGATAATTTTTGTATTTTTAGTAGGGATGGATTTTCAGCATGTTGGCCATGGTGGTCTCCAACTCCCGAACCTCCAAGTGACCCCCCGCTTCAGCCTCCCAAAGTGCTGGGATTTCAGGTGTGAGCCACCCTGCCCAGCCAGTCTTGATTTTTTTATCTGATGGAATGGCCCAAACCTTTATTCCTGAATGGTCTGCATTTCCAATAATCCTGCCATTTTGGATGAAAACTTACTATGTATGGAAACATTATGGTTCCAGATAATTCTCTGGGTTTCAGTCACATTTTTCCTTAACAATCACATGCTGAAGTGCTAAGAAGAGGTTTACTTCGTAGGGTCCCAAGTAAGCAGTTAAATGTCCCAAAACAGAAGGAACCTGTGCCCTGTTTTTTTCGTCATAACTGATTGGCCAAAACTAATTACATGGCACTGCCAACGGAAAAAGAAGGCAAGGAATTACAGTTACAGTTATCCTATGTGCATAAAAGACAAGAGACTTGGGTGGGGTAAGCCCTAGGAGTATATACCAGAATAATCAAAGGAATTTTCAGCAACAAGTATTACAATGTGATCACCAGTATTTATTGCATAATCTCTTTTCAAGTACAGCTATTTTCTTTGCCCCATAAATTCTGTATATGCTCTGGGGGCACAGAATAATACTGCTTATTAGAGTTCAGTATCTTTTTTATTCTGACTTCTTTCACTGATAATTAGAATATATGGACTTTCATGATTTTTTCTAAAAGTAACACACTTTCAAGCTAATAACAAATCTATCTAGATAAGGGTATATGAAATTAACGGTGGCACATTATGAGTGAATGCCCAGAAGTTTCATATTCATAAACTTAAAATTTGAGAGAGTTTTGATACGCTCTCATTTGTACAAATGAGCAGTAGAGAAGGGGCTCAGGGAACCTCACTTCTTTCATCTTTTCTCTTTGCCACCATCTGTAAAATTAGGCAAGTGATTTTTAACCACTCTATGTTTCAGTTTTCTTGGGAAAAATGCTGTTTTGAAGAGTTTGCGGAACTCTGAAACCAAATAGTGGCTCTCTGTAGGACCATGGGCCTTAATTTAACAATGCATGGGATAAATACCCTTTCAGTTGTGACCATGTTCTGCTGAACTTTGAAAAACCTGCACACAGTGACACAGTAAAACAGGAAGGTGTTCTTGTTTCCTGTCACATAACAAGAATTCTGAAAGTTGGCAATTCAGGGTTGCTGTGAGAATTTGAGAGCACCATCAGTGTCACGCGGATTCCCTTCTCACTTCCCCACATCAGTGTCACACGGATTCCCTTCTCACTTCCCCACATCAGTGTCACACGGATTCCCTTCTCACTTCCCCACATCAGTGTCACACAGATTCCCTTTTCTTCTCACTTCCCCACATCAGTGTCACACGGATTCCCTTCTCACTTCCCCACATCAGTGTCACACGGATTCCCTTCTCACTTCCCCACATCAGTGTCACACGGATTCCCTTCTCACTTCCCCACATCAGTGTCACACAGATTCGCTTCTCATCTCACTTCCCCACATCAGTGTCACACCGATTCCCTTCTCTTCTCACTTCCCCACATCAGTGTCACACGGATTCCCTTCTCACTTCCCGACATCAGTGTCACACGGATTCCCTTCTCTTCTCACTTCCCCACATCAGTGTCACACGGATTCCCTTCTCTTCTCACTTCCCGACATCAGTGTCACACGGATTCCCTTCTCACTTCCCGACATCAGTGTCACACGGATTCCCTTCTCACTTCCCCACATCAGTGTCACACGGATTCCCTTCTCTTCTCACTTCCCCACATCAGTGTCACACGGATTCCCTTCTCACTTCCCCACATCAGTGTCACACGGATTCCCTTCTCTTCTCAGTTCCCCACATCAGTGTCACACGGATTCCCTTCTCTTCTCACTTCCCCACTTCTGTTCTTTTTTGTTTCTTATTGTTTTAATTTCGTCTGCATAAGAAGCAAGATGAATGTGGGGAGGGCAAAGGGCAAGTGCCAGTTTCACAAAGGGCTGTGTGCTACTGAGACCTGTTCCTTTTTAGCAATCGCAGAATTGCTTTCCTGGAAGTCCTATGGCCTTTGACTAACAGATTGTGGCCTGGAATATGGAACATGATTGCTTCTAGCTGCAAGGTGCTGGCACAAATAAAATCTATATTCAGTAAGCAAGGAAAGGAATATCAGTATTGATTACGCAACCAGCAGTGTCTGCCACAGATAATTATTTAAGGTTGCTTTTTGTACTTCTATTCCAGAATTTAATTTAATTTTTCTCTCTCTCGTTTTTTTTTTTTTTCTCTCTCTCTGGTTTAACGGCATTGAACTTTAATTATACGCATGATTTTTGTATATTTGCAATCAATATAAGCTAAAACAGAAACAACCTTTCATGAATCTGTAAAGGTAGTAGTTTAGCATCAGGCATGAACTAGACACTATTTTTGCCACTGAAGATTGATAGTCAAGTCGTACATGGTACCACTTGCATGAAACGTATACTCAATCTTCAGTAGATGGTTAACTGCTCCTTCTCAATGGAGTCTCACAAGAAAATCAAGCCCTACTATCCTATGGTATAAATTGTTTGTAATGAGTTATTTTTTAAAATATACATCTACATGGTATTAATTATGAACTATCTTTAGGGATATAGGGAAATTAGTCCTCATAATTTTTTATGTTTAGAGCAGTAACTGCAGCTGAGGAGGGCATATAGGTAAATGAATTAATTTTTCATGTTTAGAGCAGTAACTGCAGCTGAGGGGGGCATATAGGTAAATGAATTAATTTTTCATGTTTAGAGCAGTAACGGCAGCTAAGGGGGCATATAGGTAAATGAATTTTTCATGTTTAGAGCAGTAACGGCAGCTGAGGGGGGCATATAGGTAAATAAATTAATTTTTCATGTTTAGAGCAGTAACTGCAGCTGAGGGGGGCATATAGGTAAATGAATTAATTTTAAAAGGAAACTCAAAGAGTGGCAACCAATATGAAGAAAAAGGGTATTTAACAAATGATTGGTGGAATAAGTAGGACACCTGAAATTCTATACCCAGCAAAACTATAAAGTGAATAAGAAATTAAGACATTCCTATGTAAACAAAAATCATAATTTGTCGCTCATAGAATTGTCTTGCAAGAAATTCTAAAAGGAGTCCTGAGACATTGACCACCACCTGCGGAAGTCTGGCCTGCAGACACTGACTAACAACGGATGGATGAAGGCACTCTCACACCATGACAGTGATACGAGTGGGCTAGGGATGGCCTGGTTGCTTTCAGAGGGTGAAATGCAACCAGTCAAACCAAGACTCCCTCTCCATCATTACATTTATTCAGTAAAACATTTCATAACAGAGGTTCTAAGTCAACACACTTGTGGATAAATAAAATGGTTAAAAGAATGGTTTTACAAATGATAAAATCTTTAGGTTCTGGGCCCAGAGTAAACACTATTAATGGGTAATTCCCCTTTGATCTCTGGCTGACAGGACCATCCAGCACAAAGTTTACATGAGTAAACAGAGACAAAGGGATGCTGGGTAAACAGACTTAAACTGGGAAAGTCTCTATCTCTTTCCTGTGCTAATGTAAATGAGGTGGCTGCCTTCAGCCTTAATAAAACCTTTTGGCCTTCCGAAACGTTTGAGATTACAATCTTTAACTTTTGCTATTATTTTGCCAGCCACCTCAAGTGAATAGCAACAGAGTCCTTCAGGCGGAAATAAAAATTTATTGAACATTAACTCTGATTCATATGAAGAAACAAAAAGCAATGGTAATGGTAACAGCAGGCAAATATAAGGCAGTATAAATGCATTTCTGTTTGTAATACTTTTTTCTTCCAAATAATTTAAAAGGCAAATGCATAAAGTAATAATTATAAATTCTGTATTGATTGTTTTACATTTCAAAAGATATCATTCCTATGGCAGTAATAGCAATAATGAGGGGATAAGAAACAAAGAATTTTTACTGGATTGATTTGATCTAAAATGTTCATTTTCATCCTTAAGGCAACCAGTAAGATAATTCTGCTTAATTTTAATAATATACAAAAATTTTGCTCCAATATAAGAGAAACTAAAAAGGGGGATTAAAATGGTACACTAGAAAATCTGTGTTTTACACAAAATGCTATTTTTTTAACATAAAGGTGGTAATAAAATAAAAGGAACAGTTGCATGACAACAACCCACATTCAGTACAAGCTAGAACAATTAGGCAGAAAATAACAAATACAAAAACACAAGCCAATGAGACCCACCAAATATCTATAGATACTTAACTGAAAACAGCAGAAAATATTAGTCTCAAGTACACATGGAATATTCTCAAGTATGGTCATGTGCAAGAATAAATTAAAAACTATAAAAAACCATGCAAAGTGCAGTTTATGA